>NC_138136.1:1225000-1825000 GCF_964188305.1 Podarcis bocagei | reverse complement strand
TTACAGTAAAATCATAATGGGGGGGAGACCCAATTTTTTACAGGTTTTTTACAGGTTACAATGCAATTTAAAATGCAGACTCCTTTTAATAATAGCCCATAGATCAAAACCATAAGGGGAGGGAAACATAAGGGTCAGACTGAGTCCAAACCAAAGGCCAGGCTGAACAGCTCTGTCTTGCAGGCCCTGCGGAAAGATGTCAAGTCCCACAGGGCCCTAGTCTCTTGTGACAGAGCATTCCACCAAGTCGGGGCCACTACTGAAAAGGCCTTGGCCCTAGTTGAGACCAATCTAACCACCTTGTGACTTGGGACCTCCAAAATGTTGTCATTTGTGGACCTTAAGGTCCTCCGTGGGGCAAACCAGGAGAGGCGGTCCCATAGGTACATGGGTCCTAGGCCGCATAGGGCTTTAAAGGTCAAAACCAGAACCTTAAACCTGACCCTGTACTCCACCAGGAGCCAGTGCAGCTGGTAAAGCACTCGATGAATGTGATCCCACGGCAAGGACCCCGTAAGGAGCCTCGCCACAGCATTCTGCACCCGCTGGAGTTTGGGTGCTGTGGCCTGAAGCAGCCACACTCTCTTGGCTCTCCAGTGACCAGAGACAGAGGATCTGATAGGAAGCTACACAGAACATGGAGGAGGCCAAGAAAAGTTAGCATCACAAAAAGATGATAAACACGGGAGATAGAGGATGTAGACAAGGACTGAAAATACGCCGCTGTGAGCAGAACCAAGCAGAAACAGTTTTCCAGTGTTCCACTGTTCCCTCAATTTCATAATTTTTTATCCAACTAGCATTTTATCTGTGGGCTGCAAATTTACATGAGTACCTAGTCCAGAGCATGGGATAAAATTCAGAAATGCAAAAATGCATAGGATGTCTTCCCAAACAGAAACTTCACTGATTTATACCACGCAGGTGATCATGGCAAACAAGTTTTGATGAACTCTGGGGCCTTTCATCCCTCTCATTCCTCCCTCTCTCTCTCAATTCTGTTCTGAAGTAGTTGTGATGGAAATGGGAGCAGCATGGCTGTTATTCCAGACTAGTTAAACCAAAACACTTTTGTCTTTGCTTTGCCCAGCACAGTCTCTGGGTCCACACACTGCCAGCACTATTCTTACAAGGAATCTGGTAAAATGTGGGTTGAATGAGGTAACTGTTAGGTGGATTTGTAGCTGGTTGACTGATTAAACTCAAAGAGTGCTCTATAATGGTTCCTCATCATCCTGGAAAAAATTGACAAGTGGGGTGCCACAGGGTTCTGTCCTGGGCCCGTTGTTGTTCAACATCTATATAAATGATTTGGATGAAGGAATTGAGGGGATGCTCATCAAATGTGCAGATGACACCAAACTTGGGCACAGAGGCGAAGCTACCTCTCTGGCACCCAGAGTGGCGCAGAAGTGGGGCTGGCCAGCTCACGAGGGCAGGGCTAGCTGCATGCCCAGCGAGCGTCCATAACCGCCCACTGCCTGCACGGTGAGCATCAGGGGGACACCGCTAGCCTCCCGCTGCCCACGCGGTGAGCATCGGGGGAGGGGCGCTGCTAGCCTCTCGCCGCCCGCGGCAAGTGTGGGTGGGTGCGTGGCAATGTCCCCCCCCCCAGGATGGCACTTGGAGTGGCCACATACCCCACACCCCCTTCCTCTGACAGGGCTTGGGAGTGGGAGCTAATGCTGCAGAAGACAGAATCAGAATTTAAAATGACCTTAACAGGTTGGAGAACTGGGCGCAAGCTAACATAATGAATTACAATAGGGACAAATGGAAGGTTTTGTACTTAGGCAAGTAGAACCAGATGCACAAATATAAGATGGGGAACACCTGGCTCACTAGCAGTACATGTGAAAAGGATCTAGGGGTCTTGGTGGACCTCAAGCTTAACATGAGTCAACAGGGTAATGCAGCAGCAAAAAAAAGCTAATGCTATTCTAGGCTGCATCAACAGAAGTCTAGTGTCCAGATCAAGGAAGCTCATAGTCCCACTCTATTCTGCCTTGGTCAGAGCACACCTAGAATACTGTGTCTAATTCTGGGCGCTGCAATTAGGATATTGACAAGCTGTAACGTGTGCAGAGGGCAACCGAGATGATCAAGGGTCTGGAAACGAAGGCTTATGAGGAGCGCTTGATGGAGCGGAGTATGTTTAGCCTGGAAAAGGAGAGGAGATAGGATAGCCATCTTCAAGTATATAAAGGACTGACCCATGGAAGAGGGAGCAAGCTTGTTTTCTCTGAAGAGTAGGATTCAAGCCAATGGCTTCAAGTTATAAGAAAGCAGATTGTGACTAAACATCAGGAAGAGCTGTTTGACAGGGAAACGGTGTCCCTCGGTGTTAAATTGTGGGTGAACATATCAGACACAGCGATTCTTCAAACAGCTCTTGTTTATTCACAGGCCAGAACAGAACTGGGCTGAAGGGTTCAGCCAGCCTGCTTACTATATAGAGCTCAACTACAAAGCAACAGTAACCACTTTCTGTACATATCCAATCACTGAACGTCACTTCCAATTCCTTATTTGCATATGCGGACCTGAGTGAAAACTATCTACAGTATCCCCCTGGTGGCCCAGGGTGAGAAGTTCAGTACATAACACCTGGGACATTGTGGTCTCTCCTTCCTTGGGGGTTTTTAAGCAGAGGTTGGATGGGCATCTGTCCTGGATGCTTCAGCTGAGATTCCTGCATTGCTGGGGGTGGACTAGATGACCCTTGGGGTCCCTTCTCAAACACAAAGTTAAGGCCTGCTGCAGGAATGAAAAGAAAAGAGCCAGGACACCTATTAAAATCTGAAGAGGACGGAGGAAAAGGAGAGGCCTATCTGGCTGTCTATACGCTATACATTAAAAGGACATAAAGCACATTTCTCCCCCCCCCCAAAAAAATGATCATGGGAACTGTAATTCACCCTTCAGAGAGCTATAATTCCCATCACCCTTAACAAACTACAGTTCCCAGAATTCTCGGGGGAAGGAGAATGTTCTTTAAATGTATGATGTGCACACAGCCTTACTTATTAATTGCTCTGGACTGAAAAATTACTTCCATGCTGGTGAACTTTGTTCAACAGAATTAATTCAATTTTTAATTTTCTGTAAGAGGCTACCTATTCAAAAGGATCCCAGAGAAATCTTCCTTGACTAACAGTCAATTCAAGTGAAGGTTAAACGGAGGGCGGGGAGAAAGACTGAACATATCCAAAGTTTGCACTTCTCTCGGTCATCCATTTTCATGACAGGCTTTTGATATAGAATTCTTCTTAGACTTTTAATATGCATCAATGAAGCTTTGGATTCATTCACAGTACTTTGTTGACTTCTTTGTGTTCGGGGCACCATCTGGGGGGGGCTGAAGGGCCGGGGGGCGCATGGGACCGCTCCCTCAATCACGGATTATAAGAATTATGACTCCAAAGTTCTAGAAACTCAGAGCCTCCCATGAGTGGCTGTGCAGTGGGGCAGGGCTAAGGCACCGTCCTCTCCACAGCCTCCCCACCCCTTCCAGATTTTGGCATTGCATGGGGCGCCATTGAAATTTGAGGTGCCAAGCAGTGGCGTAGCGTGGGGGGTGCCAGGGGTGCCGACCGCACCGGGCGCAACATCTGGGGGGGCGCGAGTCCAGAGGGAAGGGACAAGTTCCTTCCTCCGCCGGGCTCCCCGCCGCCACCGCCAGCCTTGCGCCCTAGCGCGCGCGCCCCCCGCCGTCGCTGTGGCTGCGCTCCGCTCACTGCTCGCAGGAGGAGCAGCCGCTGCAGCAGCGCCGACGCCGCCACCGACGCCTGGCCGGGCACGGGCAGCCTCTGCACCCTGCCGCCGCCACCATCCCCTCGGCCCAGCCACAGGCGGCGGCTGCTTCTGCCTCCATCCTCCTCCGGGCAAGCAGCGTTGTTTGCGCGGCAGCGCCAGCGGCAACTCGCAGGTTAGGGGTTGGGGGGGCGCAAATTACTTGCCTTGCCCCAGGTTAGGGGGCGCAAATTACTTGCGTTGCCCCGGGTGCTGACAACTCACGCTACGCCGCTGGTGCCAAGGTCTGCCAGTGCACCTGACCAAGCTGTAATTGTAACTCTATTTATTGATGTCAGGTCACATGTGGAATACTTATTTTCAAGTCTAATTTTGAAATCCTGATAAGCCGTTGTCCAAGTTTGCTTGAAACAAGCTTCAGAAAAACTAAGAATGGTGGGCGTGAACAACCTGCTTCCGAGAGCCCCCGTGTAAAATCACAGAAGGGTCGCATTGGAAGGGACCCCCAGGGTCATCTAGCCCAACTTTCTGCAATGTAGGAATCCTGCCCACAGCACTTCTTGGTTGGGCTTGGACCACCAACTTTCTGGTTAGCAGCCACAGAGACGCATACTTCAGACTAAATTGTCTTCATGCGGCAAAAGCAGCAAACAACTTTTCCTTAAACTTTTCTAAAGCAGGTTTTAAAAGCTATCATCCTGATATATAACAGCCATTTGAAGCTCTAAAGGAGCAACTGGGGCAGTGGAATGGTATGACAGAGCCACCCTCCTGACAGGGCAGGGGCAGAGCGGGCAGGGTGTGTGGGCACCATTCAGCACTCCTGATCTATCTCTACAGCCCCAGGAGCTCACTGTCCCCTGGCTCTGCCCTCACGCTGCCCATGTGTGCTGCAGCACCCCTTGCCGCTCCACAGCATTGCCAAACCACTCCTGGGGTTCTAGGGCTCTCAGCCCATGGGCCTTGCCCTGGTCTCCCCTTTGACACCTGTTCCTTCCTTGCTCTTTGGCTTATTAAGATGCGGTGAAGCTGTCTTCCCCGCTCCCACCGCTTTGAGATATTTTGACAATCAAGAGATATACAGTGGTACCTCAGGTTAAGTACTTAATTCGTTCTGGAGGTCTGTTCTTAACCTGAAGCACCACTTAAGCTAATGGGGCCTCCCGCTGCCACCACGCCACTGCTGCGCAATTTCTGTTCTTATCCTGAAGCAAACTTCTTAACCCGAGGTACTATTTCTGGGTTAGTGGAGTCTGTAACCTGAAGCGTATGTAACCCGAGGTACCACTGTATAATGTGAAATAAATAATGTGCCCTTGTAATCCCATATGTGCACCAAGCAGCTTCCTCCAGCTGGGCTTGGAGGTGATGAAAAACAATAGAAGAGTGAGTTGACAGCAGGAGACTGTGATTGAATGCTGGATGGTGTCGTAGTGAGTGACAGGTGGAAGGTGTCTGTTGGGAATGACAGTTGAAGAGGAGTTGAGAGACAGAGAGTTGAGGGAGAAGGTGAGGGAGAGAATGAAAGCACAGTTTAAACATTTAGGATAGCTCCGGAAAGGAGAGTCGGTGAAGCAGGGTATCAGAGCTCTTATTTACTCATCTGTATTTGTTCTGAATGCTATGCTCCCTTAATCAATATATATCTAGTATTTTAACTTTCCACTTGCAGTGGGTTATAAGCTCGGTAGATCTCTCCCCATGTGCCTTGTGCCGGCTGGTGCCGGCTGAGCAGTGTGGCGCATCTGGCTTCCCGGTGCCACTTACCGGGGGAGGGGGGAGGGGCAGGAAGCTGAGTGGCAGGAGCGGCTGGGGAGCCAGTCTGACCCTCCAGCTGCCGCACCATCACTGCCCTGAGCTTTCCGTGTCTTTCCCCTCTCAGCAAGCGGCAGCGACCAACACTGTTTTGCTGAAGTGCGTGGGCAAAATCAGGCCAGGCAAATACAGCCCTCCAGGCATCCCTGTCCAGCCCTTGGGACTATCTGCGGGGCCTGCTTCCTCCCCAGGACACCTTCCCCAGGTGTTTTTGCTGTGTGGAATGTGTCCTTGGCCTCTGAGAGTCTTCCTAGTCTCTGAGATGCCGTAACAGAAGGTTTTGTGAGGACCATTACACCTGGACTTGGGAGTTTAGGTGAGGGGTTGGGCCTAGTGACCTCTGGGAACAAAGTGTCTTATAGAGAAATCCAGGAACACCAGAAGTAGCTTTAAAAATGTTGAGTAAAACCATATGGCAAACTGCAACTGCCAGAATTCCTTTTACGTATTCAGGTCCAACAGAAGGTACAGATTAAACAGGGGAACTGGAGTCGATTCTGCTAGATGTATTTCTCATCTCACAAGCTTCTTAGGCCTTGGTCTCTTCACTTGGTTGTGCTATATTGAGGCTTTTTGGCCAAACTAATCTGGAGGAGGGCTGGTTATACAGAGGAACCTGCCTGAAGAAGTAGACTGGTCTAAACAACTTAGACATACCATATTATGATCCTGTCATTTTTCGTCTGTGATGGACTGTTGTAACTGCTGTTCTACTGACAGCCTATAAGGAGTTGTCATCGCCACCCAAAGTAATGATCCCAGCTAACACACATAGCTCATATTCATCTTCCCTCCACCATCATTTCTAGGGATACTATCTGCAGACCAGAATGAAAATAACATGTCAATAAAATTTCTATGATGCTTCTGTGTTTCTTACTTTTCCTTTTTATATATCTTATTTTTATTGGTTTTCCAAATTATTAGAGATTAAACCAAATTACTTTAATTTAATACAATTTCTTTTTTTAAAAAACCAGGTTTCCCACTCCTGTTGCAAACATATGTCCACCACTTCCCCTTGTAGGCACTTCATCTCGATTGATGGGGGAGTGCATAATAAAACCTTGTTAAATTCCTTCTCGAGCATAAATCAAAAGCTTCCCCCTCTTTTCCTTGGTGCCAGACAGAATAACATAGCCACAGCTACACACATCCCTTTCATTTTGCAGGGGAGGACAAGGGGGAAAAAATATTTGGAAACCATATGAAAGCGCAAAGCACCTTATGCACCCCCTTCCTTCCCGGTTTTAAGGGTTTTTAAGATTTAGAAAAATCAAATACCTTCAAAGATCCAAACCCAGTCCTTTTTGCAGATGATTGATTGCAGCCCGTTATCATATGTCATTTCAGGAGCACCTCATGATTAATGCCAATATTCCAAATTAATGAGGAACCAATCACAAATCATGCCGGAGACAGAGGTTCGTATCCATTCTGCCTTTAAATTGGCAGACACGGCCTTAAGTGGCACAGTGGGATGCAGTGAACTCCCCAGAACCCATTGGGGAACATGGTCAGGATTTTTGCCTCCTAAATCCTGGCTTTCCCTGCCTGAATTTCCCGTCTGCCCCAGAGGGCAGTGGAGAGCTACTGCCATGAATCGTGAGGTCAGGCAGAAACCTTCTTTCTTACTTTTCCATCCTGCGCTGGTCAAATGATCTCTTTGCTTACTTCTTTTCAGGAGCTTTGCTACACTATCTATATATTACCAAAATCAAAAAAATTATAGCAGAATAAAGAAGTTTAGCATACATATTTTAATCAGTTTATGTCCATAATTTACTGAATGCTGTTTTAGAACATGCAGTAAAAATCTTGAAACAAAAGGAAATGCCAGGGAAAGCTGCTCCTTCTGAAGACTTCATTGTATTTCTCAGCAAACTGCTTTAAAGAACCCACCTTGAACTGAAAACAGTGGCAGCATTAAGATAAATTCAACAGTGAGATTAATAACTGAATGACGTAAACTGGAGAATTGACTAAAATGGTTATAGTAAAATATGCAGGAATGACAGATAAGTAAAAAGAACCATGGAAGGAGAAGAAGGGAAGTCAACAGACATATGGTATTGTGTAAAATGTTTACTTTGAGATGTATAAATGGGAAATCTAATAATATATAGAACCTACCTTAAAGAAACAAATTTCAATAGCCATAGGAGTGGATATTCTCTGGAAGATTTGCAGATTTGATCTCAGTGAATGATCGGAGAGTGAATGCTCCTGTGGTTTTTAAGCTTTTGATGGTGCCTTTAAAAATTTGATAACTTCTGTTAAGGTTTTGAAAACTGGGGTTATTTTTCATCCCCCTCCTCCCTTGTTTCTTCCCAGCTCCTTGTGGTCAGAATGAAACCAGAGAGGATGGGAAAATCATCCAGCTGCCTCCCTGCAAAACAGGAGCATGGATCGTTCCTGCCATCATGGCTTGCTACCTCTTGGTTGCAAACATCCTTCTGGTGAACCTCCTCATTGCCGTTTTTAAGTGAGTGTCTATTGTTTTAAAATTCAGTGACTGTAGTAAATGTTTCAGGAACTTCTGATGCTCAACTGTGCAAATTTCTAAGATGGGGTTATAGTGATAGGGCTGGTAGTGCATTTACATAGTTAACAGCTCAGATTACTTTTGCAGTCAATCAGGAGAATGTAAACTCACAAACTAGTAAAAATATAATGAATTATCTTTTGTTTTTTAATAGTTCAGAGAGTTCTCTTCTGGTCAGAAAAAGGGATCTGACCTAGCAACCTTCCACGCGGATAACTAGATAAGATGCAGGAGACATAGGAAATACGTATCTTCCCATTTTATTGTATTTTACAACTTCCTTAGAGCCCCAAATTGCTTTGAATTTCATCAAATCAGCTGAATACACAGGAAACTGCCTGGTATTAAGTCAGACTCCTAGTCTATCTACATCAGATTTTACAGTGACGGGCATCCGTTCTCCAGAGTTCCAGGCAGAGGTCTCCCCCTCTGTACTCCAAGCCTGAGCTGCTGCTCTTCTCCCGCTAGCCATTTTCTGGTCAAAATTGCCTCCCCAGCTGCTTTTCCTTTCCGTGGGGGATACAAAAAGCAACTGGGGGATATTCTGGTGGACAGGAGATGGCTTCCTAGGAAAAGACTGAGCCTGCCCCCTTCCTGCACCACTCTGGTCAGTTTGGAGCTGCCTTGGGGCAACGTTAAAGAAAAATATCAGGAGCCACTTCATGGGGGGAGATGAGGACTGGTTTCTAGGAGGAAGCTAAAATCCTCACTGCTCAAGTACAGTGCATGTTATGAGCCAAAGTGCCCCCCACCCGTATAGCCTGGGGGAACCCAGCCAGACGGGTGGGGTATAAATATTACTATTACTATTACTATTACTATTACTATTACTATTACTATTACTATTACTATTACTATTACTAGGCTGCTTGCATCCAGGACCAGCAACAGCATCCTTGGGCTTCTTTCAGAGCCCCACAGTTGACCCCAGTTCATGACCATGAGCTGCCATTTCCCCCAATGCACCAGAGTGATACACTCTAGGGGATTGTGGGATATTTAAATTGCCCCTTGTTGCCACCTGTTGCTGCTGCCTGGACCCATGGAGGGCATTTTGCTGAGGGCCCCTCAAACCTGGAAGCAGCTCAGCTTACTCTGTAAACTTTGTGGAACAGGCAATAAATGGACCTCTTCAGAACTGTTGCGTTGCTGTTTTGTGAGTTTTTTACTTGTCCCAGAATTACACTGAAGCCTAAGATTAAACTGGGTTCTTTGATTGTCTTGGTGGTCTGGGAGCATTAGTGCTCTGCTCTTCCCAACACTGCTGAGCATGATGGTGGCACATGTGGGAGGAGCCCATGCTGTGGCCCCTTTCTTCCATGCCAGGTTTATCTCATTTTTCTGAGAGCTCTTGAGTGAGCTTCTCCTATAAGCTCCAAGGTTCCTGTGTTATTTTGGGAACATGACAGCTAGGAGTAATGTTGCTGTTGTCCTCACCAGATAATGTAAAAAAGCAGCTTAATGTGGCAAAAAGAATGTATTTGAAGTGGGTGGCCTAACAGTTGTATTTGAGAAGCTTTATGTATACAACAAGTTTTTGTTTCTATTGCCTTATCATGAAATTACTTTTGTAGATGTAGCCCTAAGATTCTTTTAAAGTATGAAACTAACATTATAACATGTGAATAAAGCGAACACGTGTTTTAAAAGGCCACTATTCTATGGTACACCTACCAGAGAGCCATGAGTAGCTGCAGATCCCTACTGAGTATACACTCATGTCTGGGGCTGTGTAATGTATGGAATGGCCCCTATATTGCATGTGAAATTTTAGATGGTAGTTCTGTTTATCAGAAGGCATTTTCTTCCTCTCCTTCTGCTTCAGCAACACCTTTTTTGAAGTTAAATCGATATCTAACCAAGTATGGAAGTTTCAGCGGTATCAGCTTATTATGACATTCCATGAAAGACCAGTCTTGCCCCCTCCACTCATCATCTTCAGTCACATGACTATGATATTTCAGCACATATGCTGTCGATGGCGGAAGCATGATAGCGACCCTGATGAAACGGACTATGGACTGAGTAAGTTTAATTCATCTTCTCCATCATAGATACAATAAATATATGGAAAATATACTCAGCTCTGCTTAGTTGTCTTGATTTAGAGAGCAGTCAAGAATCATAGCAATTATCTCTTTCGGTTTGACAAGGACACGAGCACAAAGAGTGTACAGTGGTACCTCTGGTTATGTACTTAATTCGTTCCGGAGGTCCGTTCTTAACCTGAAACTGTTCTTAACCTGAAGCACCACTTTAGCCAATGGGGCCTCCCAGTGCCGCCGCCCCGCCAGAGCACAATTTCTGTTCTCATCCTGAAGCAAAGTTCTTAACCTGAAGTACTATTTCTGGGTTACCGGAGTCTATAACCTGAAGCATCTGTAACCTGAAGCGTATGTAACCTGAAGCGTATGTAACCCGAGGTACCACTGTATTAGGAATGCCAAAAAACTTAAGAAAGCCACTTTTCAGAGTCTGGCCTACCCTGAAACTGAAAGCCACCATGTCCTGCATGAAGTGTGGCACTTGAAATATGTATGGAATATGTATGGAAATATGTACCGTATGTATGTTACAAACCTGAAAATGATTGAAATGTGGGGGCAGGGGGCGGGGGGGGGATATGCAATTTTAAAGCCACAAAATAGGCATTGCCTTTCAAAACCTTGTGATGATAGCTAATTAACTTCTTTTAACTGCTGCTTTGTCATTGCCTCATATGTCTTCTACAGAGCTTTTTATAACTGATGATGAACTGAAAAAAGTTCATGATTTTGAAGAACAATGTATAGAAGAGTATTTCAGAGAGAAAGATGATAGATTCAATTCGTCAAATGATGAAAGAATCCGAGTTACCTCTGAAAGGTGAAAGATTTTTCATTTTGGTTTCTTACATAGTCTATATTTTGAAATTTGTTACTTTTGAAAGGAAAAAAAATTTTAAACAAGGCTTTACTGTCAAGAAACTAGGGTAGATTAAAAAAAAATAAAAAACAGGGTTACAAAATTGTAAATCATATTTTTTATTCATTTCTTTTAAGTTTCTCCTAAATAAGTAGATTAATAAGTATTGTAGCACATCCTGAGGCTTCCAAACATAAGTATATTCATAATTTAAAGGTGTAGCTCAGCCATTAAAATTAAAAATGAAATTTTAAAAAAGGAAATTTTTAACCAGTATGCAGAAATGGTAAAATTATTTTTGCTTGACCGCATAAGCATCAGTCTTCTGGATTTTTTTCTTATCAGTTCACTTTTCTGAACATTATCTCCTTACATTATAAAGATATAAAAGTTATACAGATCAGTTTGTTGTAAAATAATGCAACATTTTGAGTCGGACGTGTCAACTCATGCTAAACATTGCAGGTGCCCAACGACAAGTGTTCAATGTGCAACGTATACACGACCTCACATCCTGTTTTGGGAGTAACCAGGGGCGGAGCCAAATGCAGTGGTCTTTGGCTCCTCCTCTCTCACCATCGGCCCTTGCTCTCCTCTTCCCACTGGTGGGATTGTTCTCCCCAGTCATTAGGAAGAGAGTTCCTGGTTCCCAAAGAACCAGCCACGTCCTCCTAAGCTTTGTCTTGCCCTGGACGCAGCTGGCTGCTTCAGTTCTCAGGGCACAGAATGCAGGTCCAGCATACTTAGTTTCCCCCCTTAAGGCTTTTAAAGGCCACCCAAGAGCTGGCTCTCCTTCTGCAGAGCTTGGGGTTTGATTCTGGCTCCCAGCAATGTGTCTGGGAGGGGCAGGAGGTCTGTCCTGAAAGTGCAGGATCCTCGCAGGTGGGAGAGCGACCACTTTCCCAATTCCAGTTTGGGACAACAAGACACAAATCCAGAAGGCACACACCCCGGGGGATATCTGGATAAGAGGGTTGTTTGTTTGGTGGTTTTTTGCAAAGCACCAAATTCCTCTTTCTCTCTCCCCCTGCCCATATCAAATCTTTTACTTTGAAATCATTTTCATTTGATTTTACAAATGCAAATTAATTACAATGTCAAATAAATATCCATAAAAAGAGATTACTTTGAATCTTGGGACTTCCCCCCCATGGGTCCTATTGTCAACATTTCCAGCTGCGTATTATTTCATAGTCTATGTTTTGCATTTATCCATATTGTCCATAATATTTGTTACATTAAAAGTGGGATTAAAATCCTGCTAATGTTGTCATCTGCTTACAGTGGTCTCCTAAATAAATTTACATCTTCCCATTCTTTCTTAAATTTCTTGTCTTCTTGGTCCCTGAGCTTTCTGGTCAGTTTTGCCACTTCAGCCTAGTCTAGCAGCTTAGCTTGCCATTCCTCTCTGGTAGGGACTCTTTCTTCTTTCCATCTCTGGGCCAGTAGTATCCCTGCTGCTATTCTCACATACATAAAAAGTCTTTTCTGGTCCTTTGGGATGTTGGTACCTATAACTCCTAATAGAAAAGCTGGTAGGTTTTTTTTTACAAAGGTTATTTTAAACATTTTTTTCAGTTCATTATAGATCATCTCCCAGAAAGCCTTTATTACCTTACATGACCACCACATATGATAAAAGGTACCTTCTTTTTCTTTACATTTCCTGCAGGTATTTGTACTTGTTTTATACATTTTTGCTAGTTTACCACTGGTACATCATTTCCATATAGTTTTCTTTCTTTTTTTTATTAAATTTTTACAAATTTCTCTTTTACAAATTATTCAAACATTTTCATATTTGCCAAATTACAATTTTTTTTACTTCCACCAGCTCCTCCCACAATCCTCATATTTTATATTTATTACACATTTCCTTTATAATATATTGCAAGTTAATAATATCCTTTCTTCTCATTTTCTTTTACAATACCCTTTCTCATCACAAAGCCTCTTTAAAACCGACTAGCGTTGTCTGTTCATCACAGATATTTTCCAGATAGATCATAAACTTTCTCCAGTCCTCAGTGAACTTATAATCTTTCTGGTATCTAATTTTTCCAGTCATTTTATCTAGTTCTACAAAGTCCATAAGTTTCATTCTCCACTCTTCCATTGTCGGTAATTCCTCTTGTTTCCACTTTTGGGCCATTAAAATTCTTGCCGCAGTCACTGCATATTGGAAAAGTTTATAATCACTTCTATTAATTTCTCTTCCTGTAATTCCTAACAGAAAAGCTTCTGGTTTCTTTACAAATGTATATTTAAACATCTTTTTCAACTCGTTATATATCATTTCCCAGAAGCCCTTCACCTTCTTACATTCCCACCACATATGGAAAAAAGACCCTTCCTTTTCTTTACATTTCCAACACTTATTACATATTTTAAACATTTTTGCGAGCTTAACCGGGGTGATATACCATCTATATACCATTTTCATTATGTTTTTCTTTATCGACATACATGCAGTGAATTTCATATTTTCATTCCATACTCTTTCCCAGTCTGCTAATTGTATATTGTAGCCAAAATCCCTGGCCCAATGTATCATAACCGATTTAATCTCTTCATCCTTTGTATACCATTCCAATAACATTTTATACATTTTTGACATTATTTTACAATCATTATTTATTATCTCTGTTTGAAATGTGGACTCTCTTTCAATATATCCCCTCTCTTTGAGATCTTTTTTAAACATTTTGTTTACTTGAAGATAATGCAACCAATCATATACATAATCTTTAACTTGGTCCATATAGTTTTCTTTCAGCATACAACATGCCGTGAATTTCAAATCCGTTTTCCATAACCTTTCCCAATCTGAAATCTGAATATTATACCCCAAATCCCTTGCCCAGTGTATCATTACCAACTTGACCTGTTCATCTTTTGTATGCCATTCCAAGAGGAGCGTATACATTTTCAACAGTGATTTAATATTGTTTTCTAACAGATCTTTTTGAAATCTTGAAATCTCATAACTAAAACCTTTCTTTTTATCTGTTTTGAAAATATCATTTAGTTGGTTGAACTGTAACCAATCCGTTAATAAATCCCTTATCTCTTCAAAATCTTTCAATGTTAGCACCATCATTCCCACTCTGTTAAATTGGATGCAAGAAACCAGAAGTTTAGTAAATCATACTAACCTATTTGTTCAGTCTGAAATTAACTATGCTTTCCTCTCTCTTCCTTTTTTACTTTTCTTTTGTAGGGTAGAGAATATGGCCATGCGATTAGAAGAAGTGAATGAACGAGAGCATTGCATGAAGGCTTCACTTCAGACTGTAGACATCCGGCTTGCTCAACTGGAAGACATGATAGGGCGAATGGCTACAGCCTTAGATAAGCTTACTGGCCTAGACAGAGGGGAGGCCACTAAGATACGGTCTCGAACATCCTCTGACTGTACTGACACAGCCTACATTGTCCGACAGAGCAGCTTCAACAGCCAGGAGGGAAACACATACAAACTTCAAGAAAGCATTGATCCCACGGGGGAGGAGTCCATGTCACCAACCTCTCCAACAGTCATTCCCCGCTTGCGAAGTCACTCCTTCTATGCAGTGAACATGAAGGACAAGTGCGGGTTGGAGAAATTTGAAAGCATTTTCAAAGAAAGGTCCCTCAGCCTCCACCGTGCCAGTAGTTCTCATTCTGTCTCAAAAGAGCAAAAAATCCCTTCTTTACTGCCTACAAGCACTCTCTCAATTGCCCCGGACTCCAGACGGCCTTCCTCTTGCATAGACATTTATGTCTCAGCCATGGATGAGCTGCAGTCTGTCATAGAACCCCTTGACAGTTCAATGAACATCCTTGGGACTGGAGATCCAGCTCTCCAAGCTCAGATAGCTTCCAGTGCTGTCTCCAGTAGTGCTTATGTCAGCAGTACTCCGGGTGACAGAATTTCTGGCAGGAGTATTGATTATGAAGACCAATCGATGGAAACAAGAGTGTTTTCTTCAGACTATTCACAAATTGCAGATTGCTCAAACCCCTGGGAATCAGACCCTCCCATGTACCATACTTTGGAGAGGTCTAAAAGCAGCCGATACCTGGCTACAACCCCATTTATTTTAGAGGAAGCACCAATAGTAAAATCTCACAGTTTCATGTTCTCTCCTTCTCGGAGCTATTTCAGTAGCCTTGGAGTGCCAGTCAAAACAGCAGAGTACACAAGCATTACAGACTGCATTGATACAAGGTGTGTCAGTGCTCCTCAAACCATTGCAGAAAGGTCGAGCTTTCCTGGAGTTCATGGAGACAAAATTGATGACTTAGGATGCTGCCACCCAGAGAGGGAAGCGGAACTAAGTCACCCAAGCTCTGACAATGAGGATACCGAAACCAAAGACAAAAAAGCAGTTCCCTTGTCATCTCAAGATAGCAATACATCTAGAACATTGTCCAACAATATCCCTCTTCCAAAAATAGAGAGGGCCAACAGTTACTCTGCAGATGAGTCCAACTTGTTGTATGCACACACAAAGAAAAGCTACTCCATCAGTGATAAACTTGACAGGCAGCGCAATGCAACGAGCCTCCGAAGTACATTCCAGAGGAGCAAGTCATCCAGACCAGAGAACAGGTCGGACACCTTATCAATGAGAAGACTCTCTAGAACAGGTGCCTTCCATAGCTTTGAGAGCAAGCATAGTTAGAGATAATATGTGCATCATAACAAGAAGAACTGACTGAGACTTGTCTGCTCTCCAGTTTTTTCATTAGCAGAATGAAGTATATGTCAGCAACAGCTGGCATCTGCCAACAGTGAAGTTAGCACTTTCATAACGTCAATGTCAAGCACTGAGGTTCTGTATCTTGACCTAGTTGGCATTTGCACTTAATGGGAGGGGGAGGGGGGAAGGAAAAATTATAGAGACATTTTTAAAAATAAATAAATGGGTGAACAGTTTAAGAAATCTGCCTTTCAAAATAGGGATATATTGGTTTGAAAGAGAAACAAAATAACATGCATACAAAGAGGGTGTTTTGACTATGCTGGTTTCCACCTCAGTACCATCGCTGTGACAGCTAGTGAGGGCATCTTTGTATTACTCTATAGAAACTGAAAACAAAGTAGCCGTCAACTTTCCCCAGATTTCTCACATCCCTATACTTCTGCCTGATCATTGTAAAAAGAAGTTAGCTAACACACTCACCGTTCACCTGTATCCTTTTTGTATTAACTTGCAGTGGCACAAATGTCTATATTTTCAAGAAGGGAAGAAAAGATATGCCTTTTGTATAGCAGCATGAGGGAAAGGGAAGAATTTATGTATAGTCACATGAATTCCTGTTTTAAATGGGATTTTTAGCACTGTTGAGCAAGCTCAGGAGGAATGTAATTAAGTGGAATAGTAAATATTTATTTTTTTAAGCACGGGTACCAGTTTAGAAAGTATTTCACAGGACTTTGTTAAAATGTCATAGTGAGAAGGTAGTAAAAAAGAAGAACTGGCATCCTGTTCTCATTGTTCTGTGCACCATGCCCATCTCATTCACTATTTTTAAACTATTTTCATTCATTGTCACTGCCATATTCTTCTACCAGTTCCTCCATTTAGCTGCCATTATTTCATTTTAAGGCATGGTTATAACTGAACATTTTGGTGTTTATAGTATTGTATGTTTATCGTGTGGTCTGAACTTGGGTGAGCACAGAACAGCTGGAGATGTTGAATGATGTTCTGTGACAAAGCAAATCCTTTTTAGAAGTTAGTCGAAGCACCGAAGTGAAATTAACATTTCTGGTAACTGCAAAAGCCATTCCTTTAAGTATGTTTCCGTTGTCTAGAAAGGTAAGATAACGAAACAATAATGCCCTGCCCTGGTATGCAAGAGCCATCTCCCCCTCTGTCTCCCTCAGGCCCACCCTCCAACCATGTTTGCAATAGCCCTCTGGGGCTGCAAGGATTAAATGTGGTTTGTGCTAGGCAAGGGGCTAATACAGCAAAAAAGCACAGTACCATTCAGAAGAAGAAAACCTTAATTGTGAAATGATTTTGGAGAAATAGTTTAATCCTTACTTAGCAATATGCCAGGGCTGCTAGCCGCTCTGTAAATGTGCCATTCTCTTTTGTTTCTGACAACATATATGTGAGGTTTTGAAGGAGATTTTGAAAATTATTCTGAGCTCCAATGGCCAGTGACCACATTAATTGGACAATTTTAGCCACCTCAGCCTAACTGTTTATAAGGACTTATCTGGAGAACAAAGCACCATATAGAACCACACCTCTGAAGATCTGCATTGCTCTAGTCTAGTTCCTCTGACACTACTAGCATGTGGTCGTGAAGAGGGAAGCATTATGAGCAGCAGCATTCACTCAACAGAGTTGCATGCTGGTTTAAATGACAAGATGCAAAGGGTGCTCATCAATGGTTCCTCTTCATCCTGGAGAAGAGTGACTAGTGGGGTGCCACAGGGTTCTGTCTTGGGCCCGGTCTTATTTAACATCTTTATCAACGACTTGGATGATGGACTCAAGGGCATCCTGATCAAATTTGCAGATGACACCAAACTGGGAGGGGTGGCTAACACCCCAGAGGACAGGATCACACTTCAAAACGACCTTGACAGATTAGAGAACTGGGCCAAAACAAACAAGATGAATTTTAACAGGGAGAAATGTAAAGTATTGCACTTGGGCAAAAAAAATGAGAGGCACAAATACAAGATGGGTGACACCTGGCTTGAGAGCAGTACATGTGAAAAGGATCTAGGAGTCTTGGTTGACCACAAACTTGACATGAGCCAACAGTGTGACGCGGCAGCTAAAAAAGCCAATGCAATTCTGGGCTGCATCAATAGGAGTATAGCATCTAGATCAAGGGAAGTAATAGTGCCACTGTATTCTGCTCTGGTCAGACCACACCTGGAGTACTGTGTCCAGTTCTGGGCACCACAATTCAAGAAGGACACTGACAAACTGGAACGTGTCCAGAGGAGGGCAACCAAAATGGTCAAAGGCCTGGAAACGATGCCTTATGAGGAACGGCTAAGGGAGCTGGGCATGTTTAGCCTGGAGAAGAGGAGGTTAAGGGGTGATATGATAGCCATGTTCAAATATATAAAAGGATGTCACATAGAGGAGGGAGAAAGGTTGTTTTCTGCTGCTCCAGAGAAGCGGACACGGAGCAATGGATCCAAACTACAAGAAAGAAGATTCCACCTAAACATTAGGAAGAACTTCCTGACAGTAAGAGCTGTTCGACAGTGGAATTTGCTGCCAAGGAGTGTGGTGGAGTCTCCTTCTTTGGAGGTCTTTAAGCAGAGGCTTGACAACCATATGTCAGGAGTGCTCTGATGGTGTTTCCTGCTTGGCAGGGGGTTGGACTCGATGGCCCTTGTGGTCTCTTCCAACTCTATGATTCTATGATTCTATGATTCTATGATTCCTCACTTCCTTGGGTTCCAGCCAAAGGTCTCTAGCCCTTATTAATCCATTGTTTACCCCTTCTTTTTAAAGTGTGTGTTGTTCTGTAACAAGAACTCATCACACAATTTCTGACTTGAATGCATAGCAAATGTCACTTCAGATGTGCTGATTGGATGAAGCAATTTTCTTTGGCAGTCTATTTCAAATGTCCAACTTTACCTCTGTCTTTGTGACTAACTTCACATTATACGGACTCTGATGCCTCTTGGTATGTGTGTGTTTTAGAAAAGTAGCTTTGGGAAAGGACAGATAAAAGTGCCCATCCACTCTTTTCCCAATGCAGATTTCCCCCAATGCAGCTTCTCGTCCCTGCCTGAGGGGATTTCAGATAGGTGTTTGCTGATGCCAGTGTGTGTGTGTGTGTGTGTGTGTGTGTGTGTGTGTGTAAATCATGCATTTGTCTGTACATCTAGGATTTGTGGCAAGGAATTGTTGCCTTTTCAACTTGCAATGCTACTTTCTAAGGCTACTTTCATATTTACCACAGTTCTTCCAGGCTAAGCAGCCAGAGACTAGTCACTAGAACCTAATCTGTGATGTGCTGCTGAACAGTTTTGGATCCCGTTCCCACTGAGAGTATTTGGATGCTTCTTCAGTTGTCAAATTGGGTCTATTTTGAGTTGGTCAGAATAGAGTAGCACTCTGTCTTGATTCTGCTTAAGGCCTAGACTGTCCTGGATCGCGGAATTATGATATAAACGCATTACATTCCTCCCACCTGTCCACTCTGCAGAACAGTTCAGTTTAACCTGAGCTGACGCTACCTCTATAAAACGACTCTTCAAATGCTTTCTTGAAAGCCACTTGCCCATTTTTCTGTTTTTCTTCAGTGACACTTTTCTATCCCATATTAAGCATATCTAGGTGGCATGATAAATGCCACCAATCTTACCACTGTCATCATGGTGTAAATTTCTTTGACTAAAATAACGAGTGTGACCCTTTCCAGTCCATATAGGTCAGACCTCAGCTGATCACTGGAATTTCTATGACAAAAACTGGCAATCAGCAGTGGTACTTTAAAAGCTACACCAGGATTCTCACTGAATTCTGAAATACAAAAATATGGACCACATTTTTTCTTAATGGCCAGCATGCGCAAAAATTGTAGGTTTTGTTAAAAAAATACATGTGAACCATCTTTATGTGCTCTTTTCAAAAGCTAGTGTGAGTTTTTACATGAATGTGACAACAAAAATGAATTCTGTTTTAAGTGGCCTTAAAAGTATTTCTGTTCACAAGGACAAGAAAGCAGGCACCCACCAAATAATTTGAATTCCTTTCTAGGAATCAGTCAAATTTAAAAGTGTCTCCCTTTTTGCATACAGTATCACTACATTTATCAGTTTTACAAGTCTTAGGGACAAAATTGCAATCTTTGTGTCACTTGTGAAAACACATTTTAACTCTACATGCCCACTATGATCAGCAAGACTGCCAGTGAACACTCTGCCATTTCACCCATAGCTTCTTTGTTAGACTCCTGAATTAAGAGATTCCTGGACCAGAGTCTGTGTGAAAATTAGCCTATAGCACTTTATTAAACAAGAACTTGAACTCCAGGGATCTGGAAGTAGGAATCTTTGGCTATGTTCATATCTATGCTAACAAACTGCAGCACTTCACTCAAGCAGTAATTCAGCAGTAAAATTCTCACTTACAGTATATATTGCCTATGTTGCCAATTCCACAGGGGTAGCGTATTTGCAGAGAGCAAAGGTGGAGCTTTTCTTTTTTCAAAAAGATGTCTTTCTGTAGATGGGCACACAAAATATGCGTTGAAACAGGCAGTGTGATTACAAAATATAGTTTTCCTGGAATTGTTTCCATTATCTCTAAACTGATACCCCTTCTGAGGTCCACTGTGAATGGCTCCTGTTTTTCCAAGTTTTGTGAGCTATCAATATCCTCTTTTGAGTATTCAGTACTATCGATCATGTTAATTTCTAAAATGGAAATAAACTTTTTGCTTTTATCTTATAACCACAGCTTGTTGTATGTACATTATAAAGTTCAGCCTCATTTATCCAAATGCTTGCAGGCTGGGTTAGATCATAAATGTCTGAATAATCAAGTATCAGGTGAGCAGGCAGGAGGACCACAATGATATGAGATTAGATGGGAGCACACAAATCGGTTTAGATAATCCTCAGATGTTCAGGTAAGGGGTGTGTGTCACTACTTTATCTACAAAATAAGTGGTGGTATGGGATTGAATTAATGAACGTTACAGAAGAGCATTGGACTTTGCACTTATATAGTCATATGCTTATTTGTCAGTGACGTTCAATAATACAGCACATGTTACACTGAACAACGGGCTCTGCTAGCCAGATTGCTATGATACATATAAAGGAAAATGCATTTGTTGGGCAAGGAGTTACCATCTGTAGCTACTGTATGTTTCCGTTTCTTCCGTAGAGCTCTACTGTCTTTGAGCTGATGTATAATTATCTAATGAGCCACTGTGAGCTGTGATAGTGTGAAAGAACAAACTGGCATGTTATGCAAAAGATAAGATAATTAATGTTAAAGTAATATTTTAAAACTCAATTGAGTTAGCTGTTTGTTTACATATGCTGGACAATTAAGGAAACTGTGTACAGTATTTTTAAAATATTTTCATATAGTGGTCCATTCTGTTGTTTCCAGTTTACGTAAACGATACTATTCTATAGTTGGATATACACTTATCTTAGATATTGAATTATATAACGTTCTTCTTTCACAATAATAGTATGCTGACTGAAATAGTTCTTCTACCTTAAATTTCAGTCTTATTTTGTGCCGATGAAAATGCATGCATAGTTCCATTAATTTCTTTGGACTATTATGGAGTTTAACATTTCAATATTGCCTGCCTGTAACAATGAATCCAGTTAGAATGAATTAACAATTTTGGTCTTTTATATTATTTTCCAATATGTTCATTTAATAGCACTTTAATATTATATTATATTATATGAAATGAAGTATTGAACGATGAAGGTCTTGAACCTATAGCATTTCTGGTTGAAATAATTATATATTTTCAAATAAGGTATTTCATTACTAGTTTTATCATATGTCTGTCACCAAGTAGCAGCAAGCTGCAAATTCCTAAAATTGTAACAATTGTCAGTAAGAAAATAAAACCCATTAATACAACATAGTAAAATTGCTGAAGACTCTGGAAAGTAACCTTTCATATAATTTCTAAAGTTTGGGAGAAGGTGTTTGTGTGTTTTGGTATAGTCTTGTAGAGTCTATGTTTCTTAGGTTAGATGGCTTTCATTGCAATCCTGTAACAGTCTACACAAAAGTAATTCTCATTGAGTTCAATGTGGCTTACTTCCAAGTAGGTGGGTATAGGATTGCAGCCTTAGAATACAACATTTGTTGTTGGCAGGTGAATATCTTAGACTCTGCAGCTGCCCAGCTCTTGATAAATGTAGCTATGAAAAATGTTCAGCTTTGCAATTCAATACCCACAAAGTAACGCGAGTACTTGCATAGCACAAAGCCTTACAACCCAGTTGTAACATCTGCTGCGTCAACAAAGCCTGACTTTGCACTGAGGGTACCGTACTTTGAATTGAGGGTACCAGAACTGGGCACTCCCTGTGCAGGGAGATGTACCAGTGCAAAAGTTTAGGGCTGGGACAAGGATGAGGTCTTCAAGCTAATTGATGTCAGGGAAACTTTTCTGGAAGAGGGTTTGAAAATAAAGAACTTGGGAAAAGATGCCCAGTCACACCCATGCCTCATTTGTTGATCCAAATCAAATATTAGCAGCTTGACAAATAGACTGAGCCCAGGGAGGGGAAATAATGTTGTTACTGGAAGCTTTTAAGTTAAGCTTTTAAACAAACTAGTTTTGCTCCATAGTCTCAGGGTGATATTTTTAGCAGATTCAAATATTTCAAAAGACTGTAAAATCCCAAAGCATTGAAGAACATGGAACACTCCAAAGAAATGATCCAAAACTTCAAAGTGGCCCTTAGTTTTCTTTTAATACACTTTTTTTTCCTGCCAGGCCTGATTCTATGGTCAGAAAGGGTAGTGTGGAAGACAGGGAATAGCAATGTGTGTGTAAGTTTAATCTACCCATTCTCTCTTCTGCGTCAGAAATCATGATGTCTTCTCTAAACATAAATGATTTATATACCTTGAAAGCATGATCATATTGAGGACTGCTATGTGACATTGTTTTTACTTATTCATTAAAGTATTTAATAATTCAGCCTATGCCCATACTTTCCCTTCTCTGGACATAATGGTTACTTTTAAGTGTAAGTCTTCAATGGACATGTGCCCTGATCCAGAATTCTAGGTGTATTTCTGGATCAGCCGACACCTGTGAAATTAAAAGTACCGGTAAGTATTCAGAACTGGGGAGCTCTGTGTCAAGCATGGGAAACCGAAGTCCCCGGAGGCATTTGCAGCCCACCATGTCTCTCTGCCCTACTCTCAGAAATCTACCCACACTATTCTTCGTCTCCAGGAAACACTCCTTCCCAGCCCTGCTCCAAATCCCACCCCCACCCCCACACACAAAAAAGTGCTTTTGCCTGGCTGGAACCTGTCGCTTGCTTGCCTGCAGAGAGATGGGGGGTGTAGAAACCTCAGGCGTCTGCATGGCTTGAATGTTGCTCTGTCCACTTAGACCTCTCCCCCCCCCCCCGGCATGTGCGGCCATTGGGTTGAAAAAGGTTCCCCTGCCCTCCGTAGTCACGCCCACCCTGTGGGACACCCTCCCGTCAGATCATAGAATCATAGAGTTGGAATAGACCACAAGGGCCATCGAGTCCAACCCCCTGCCAAGCAGGAAACACCATCAGAGCACTCCTGACATATGGTTGTCAAGCCTCTGCTTAAAGACCTCCAAAGTAGGAGACTCCACCACACTCCTTGGCAGCAAATTCCACTGTCGAACAGCTCTTACTGTCAGGAAGTTCTTCCTAATGTTTAGGTGGAATCTTCTTTCTTGTAGTTTGGCTCCATTGCTCCGTGTCCGCTTCTCTGGAGCAGCAGAAAACAACCTTTCTCCCTCCTCTATGTGACATCCTTTTATATATTTGAACATGGCTATCATATCACCCCTTAGCCTCCTCTTCTCCAGGCTAAACATGCCCAGCTCCCTTAGCCGTTCCTCATAAGGCATCGTTTCCAGGCCTTTGACCATTTTGGTTGCCCTCCTCTGGACACGTTCCAGTTTGTCAGTGTCCTTCTTGAATTGTGGTGCCCAGAACTGGACACAGTACTCCAGGTGTGGTCTGACCAGAGCAGAATACAGTGGCACTATTACTTCCCTTGATCTAGATGCTATACTCCTATTGATGAGGCCCAGAATTGCATTGGCTTTTTTAGCTGCCGCGTCACACTGTTGGCTCATGTCAAGTTTGTGGTCAACCAAGACTCCTAGATCCTTTTCACATGTACTGCTCTCAAGCCAGGTGTCACCCATCTTGTATTTGTGCCTCTCATTTTTTTTTGCCCAAGTGCAATACTTTACATTTCTCCCTGTTAAATTTCATCTTGTTTGTTTTTGCCCAGTTCTCTAATCTGTCAAGGTCGTTTTGAAGTGTGATCCTGTCCTCTGGGGTGTTAGCCACCCCTCCCAGTTTGGTGTCACCTGCAAATTTGATCAGGATGCCCTTGAGTCCATCATCCAAGTCATTGATAAAGATGTTGAATAAGACCGGGCCCAAGACAGAACCCTGTGGCACCCCACTAGTCACTCTTCTCCAGGATGAAGAGGAACCATTGATGAGCACCCTTTGGGTTCGGTCAGTCAGCCAGTTACAAATCCACTGAGTGGTAGCATAGTCAAGACCGCATTTTACCAGCTTCTTTACAAGAATATCATGGGGCACCTTGTCAAATGCCTTGCTGAAATCTAGGTAGGCTACATCCACTGCGTTCCCTTCATCTACCAGGCTTGTAATTCTGTCAAAAAACGAGATCAGGTTAGTCTGACATGACTTGTTTTTCAGAAATCCATGCTGATTATTGGTGATCACAGCATTCCTTTCTAGGTGCTCACAGACTGTTTGCTTAATGATCTGCTCCAGAATCTTCCCTGCTATTGATGTCAGACTGACTGGGCGGTAATTATTTGGGTCCTCTCTTTTCCCCTTTTTGAAAATAGGGACAACATTTGCCCTCCTCCAGTCTGCCGGGACTTCGCCTGTTCTCCAGGAATTCTCAAAGATGACTGCCAGTGGTTCTGAGATCACATCTGCCAGTTCTTTTAATACTCTTGGATGCAGTTCATCTGGCCCTGGAGACTTGAATACATCTAGACTAGCCAAATATTCTTGTACTATCTCCTTAGTTATTCTGGGCTGTGTTTGCTTTGCTGAATCATTTGCTCCAAATTCTTCAGGTCGGGCATTGTTTTCTTTATCGGAGAAGACTGAGGCAAAGAAGGCATTGAGGAGTTCAGCCCTTTCTGTGTCCCCTGTTTGCATTTCACCATCTTCTCCTCTGAGTGACCCCACTGTTTCTTTGTTCTTCCTTTTGCTACGAACATACCCATAAAAGCCTTTTTTGTTGCTTTTAACCTCTCTAGCAAGCCTGAGTTCATTCTGTGCTTTAGCTTTTCTGACTTTGTGTCTACACGTGCTGGCTATTTGTTTGAATTCCTCTTTGGTGGTAACCCCCCTTTTCCATTTTTTGTACACATCCTTTTTTAATCTTAATTCAGTTAAAAGTTCTTTAGATAGCCACCCTGGCTTCTTTAGGCACCTTCCATGTTTCCGTCTCATTGGTATTGCCTGATGTTGTGCTTTTACTATCTCCCTCTTAACAAACTCCCAGCCATCATGAACTCCCTTTCCTTTTAGTATTGCTGTCCATGGGATCTCACCCAGCACTTCCCTAAGTTTTATGAAGTCGGCTTTCTTAAAGTCAAGAAATTGAGTCCTAGTATGCTTGGCTGCTCCTTTCCGCTGTATAGTAAACTTCAGAAGAGCATGATCACTCGCGCCTAATGATCCTTCCACATCTACCCCACTAACCAGGTCATCAACATTGGTTAGGACCAGATCTAAAATGGCTGTTCCTCTTGTTGCTTCTCCCACTTTCTGGACAATGAAGTTGTCTGCAAGGCCAGTGAGGAATCTGTTTGACCTTATGCTCTTGGCTGAGTTTGACGTCCAACAAATATCCGGGTAATTGAAGTCCCCCATTACTACTATCTCCCTTCCTTTTGCATGCTTGGCCATCTGTTCCAGGAAGGCATCATCTATGTCCTCCGTTTGGCTTGGGGATCTATAGTAAACTCCCACAATGAGGTCTCTGTTATTCTTCTCTCCCTTAATTTTGACCCAAATGCTCTCACTTTGGCTTTGAGGTTCTAAATCTTGGATCTCTTCACAGGTATACACATTGTTGTTGTTGTTGTTTGTGTGTAAAAGAGAGAAAGTGTGAATGGTTCCTCTCCCCGCTCCAACTGTCTCGCCCTCTGTGTATGGGCATGTATACACACACACACACACACACACACACACACACACACACACACATTCCTTTTAAAGTTCTACTGGATTCACAATGCACTTTTAGGTTGTCTATTTAGATATGTAATAAAAAGCAGAAGTTGGCAATTGATGCAGCAGGACTTTTGAAATTTCTGTAACAAATATTTTGCAATAAAAAGGGATGTAGTCCAAAACACATCTACAGCTCCTTGGTACTTTATTTGTGGTCAGTTTCAACACCCAGCTCAAACCACAGAAGTTTCTATTCCCCACATCCCAACACTAGCACTCTTAAGTTATTTCTGGCTGGTCCCAGCATGTCTGATTTCACACATATATATATATATGTACATGACATGTATTTGCAGAATTGTTGCCCTGAGTTTATCTCTTTTGATTAACAGAGTAAACTAGTTGCTTCTAACATTCACAAAGCAGTGTTGAGCCTGTAGCAACTCTTCCTTTTACTTGTTCAAAGAAAACATTTAATGAAAATACTGGGTTTTTTCCTACATGAAACCGTTCTATTAGCTTCACATAGTTGTGTCTTATCATGCATCAAACAACTGCCTAATTGAGAAGGAGGATGCGTTGCTCAGTCCCCGGCATCTCCAGAAAAGTCTCCTGTCTGAATCCATGCAGAGATACTAACTAGATGGACCAGTGGTCTGACTCTGTCTAAGGCAGTTCCCTGTTTTTTCAGTGAGAGTGGATATTATAGATTGATTATTGACAATTTAATTTCTATACCACTTAATTATTAATATCTCTAAGCCGTGTACAGAAAACTGATGCAACGTCAGACAACGATTTTTTTTTAACAAAACTACAGTTACATATAAAAATGTTTCATTAATACAAAGTTACTAATATATATAAATCCATATTGGTTCATTTCCCTTCTGACACACCATCCCTCTCAACCCAGGGTCCAAACAAGCTCTCAGCTCACCCACAAAAATCTCACAACAATAAGAGCTCCTGGAAACCGCGGACATCAGGCTAGTCTCTCACTCTAGACTTGCTTTTTATGGGCAATATATCGTACTTCACAGTGTGATTTTTCTGGAAAAAGAGAAATCCATGAGCACCTCCCTCGTTCTGTTAGAATGGTAATGGTGCTCACCTGAGTTCCAGTGAGTTCTGGCTGAAAAAATGCCCACAGCTGCGTCCCATTCAGCTGCACTCTTCACACCCAGTTCCAGGAACAGCAAATTTGTTGAGTTACGGGGGGGGGGGGCGCTTCCAAAGGATAGCAATAGTATACAGCCCCATTCACGCAGGTATCAGGGCGGATCACAACATAAAAGCACAATCTAAAAACATGTAATAAATAATAAAAATAAAAGCAAAGACATCCCAATGACCCCCCCTTCCCAACACATTTTAAAAGTTCATTAGCTGTCAATCAGCCAAAGGCCTGGTTAAAGAGGAACATTTTTTTCCTGGTGCCTAAAGGTGTCTAATGAAGGCATCAGGCAAACCTCCCTAGGGAAAACATTCTACAAACAGGGAGCCACTGCAGAAAAGGCTCATTCTCATGCTGCCATCCTCTGGACCTCTCTTGGAGGAGGCACGTGAAGAAGGGTCTAGGTAGGCTTATATGGAGAGAGACGGCCCTTGAGGTATTGCAGTCCTGAACCATTTAAGGCTTTAAAGGTCGAAGGAAGCACTTTGAATTGGGCCTGGAAACTAAATGTTAGCCAATGCAGTCAGAGCAGGATGGGTGTAATATGTTCAAACCGTCTTGCCCCAGTGAGCAACCTGGCCACTGAACTCTGCACTAGCTAAAGTTTCTGAACCATCTTCAGAGGCAGCCCTACATATAATGTGTTGCAGTAATCTAACCTTGAGGTTTCCAGAGCATAGACAGCAATAGGCTATCCCTGTCCAGATAAGGGTGCAGCTGGACCACCAGCTGAAGCTGATAGAAAGCACTCCACAGCACTGAGGTCACCTAGCCTCAAGTGACAGCAAAGGATCCAGGACCCCAAGCTACGACCCTCCTCCTTCAGAAGAAATGTAACCCCATCAAGAGCAGGCAACCTCCCAGCCATCCGGTCTAGGGAAGCATTAACAGAGCCTCAGCCTTATCTGGATTGAGTTTCAGTTTGTTAGATCTCATCCAGTCCATGCTGGGTTGTCTATCCCCAAAACCTGGACCTCCTCCAACATAGTCTCCATCCCAAAACCACTGAAGTAGAACCTCAAAGTAGAATCATACCGCCTAATCTCATTAATAAACCAAGACTACAAGATATTCATATCAATCTTGGCCAACCGCCTAAAATTTTTCCTGCACAAGTTAATAGCCCCAGACCAGACTGGCTCCGTCTCAGGTCACAATATAACATACCCCATCAAGAAATTACTGAATCTAATTGAACACAGCAAGGCAACTAAACTCCCACTGACAATTATGTCCCTAGACATCCTCAAAGCTTTTGATTGCTTAGAGTGGAAATACCTATTAGCAGTACAGTACTAACTAACATGAAATTTGGTCCCAACATCTTACAAATCCTCAAACAAATATACAGTGGTACCTCGGGTTACAAACACTTCGGGTTACAAACTCTGCTAACCCAGAAGTAGTACCTCGGGTTGAGAACGTTGCCCCAGGATGAGAACGGAAATCACGTGCTGGCTGCGCAGCGGCAGCAGGAGGCCCCATTAGCGAAAGTGCACTTCAGGTTAAGAACGGTTTTGGGTTAAGAACGGACCTCCGGAATGAATTAAGTTTGAAACCCACGGTACCACTGTACTCCCAAGGCTCAGAAAAATGTAGGACCAACAGTATGGACTCTAATATCTAAAGAGGAACAAAACAAGGCTGCCCACTGTCTCCCTTCCTATTCATCCTTTCTCTGGAACCTCTAGCAATCCAGATCCGAGCAGCCACAGACATCAAGGGAGTGGAAATAAAAGGCAGAACCTATAAATTAGGGCTCTTTGCAGATGACCTAATGTTATGTACTGAGTTGAATAGGATCCAAACTGCAGCAGTCTGATTGGTCCTAGTACAATAGGATCCAAATTGCAGCAGTCTGATTGGTCCTAGAACAATAGGATTCAGAATGCAGCAGTCTGATTGGTCCAAGAACAATGCAGCAGTATGATTGGTTGGCAGGAACCACCCAATCATACTCCAGATACAAGTGAATCCACAACCTGATTGGCTTACAGTAGAATTCCAGAATTAACCAATCATGTGCAGCCCATTGTGTAAATAATGTATATAAAGCAGATACTTTGAGGGGACTTTCATTCATTCCTCCTCACCACTATGAGCTGAATAAAGAGCATGAAATCACTTTGCGACTCTGAATATATTTCACTGGCGACGAGGGTGGGATCCCGCTGAGCTGACTGCCACACACAGCACCGCAGCACCGCCACCTGCCGCACCGCTGCCTCGCACCGTGTATCCAGGCTTCAGCTCCGGGACACAAGGAACTCAGAATGGCAACCGACAGCAGCTTCTCGCCGTTCAACCCAGCATCTGGAGACTGGGAAGCGTACGCCTCCCGTTTCACCTTCCTTCTAGAAGCCAAAGGGGTCACCGATGAAGAAGACGCCAAGAAGAGGGCGATATTCTTCAGTGTCTGCGGAGAGGAGGCATTTGAAATCGCCCGGGCTCTCCTTGTGCCTGAAGACGTCGCTTCTGTTCCATACAAAACAATAATGGAACAGTTGAAGGGGCACTTTTCGCCGCAGCCCTCAGTGGTGGCTCGTCGAAATGCCTTCTACGCAAAGCGGCAAGCCCCTGGGGAAACCATAACTGGGTTTGTGACCTCTCTCCGCCAAGCTGCCCGGTTCTGCAACTTCTCAGAGCTGGAGAACATGCTTCGTGACCGCCTCATCGGTGGCCTGAAGGATGAGAAGCTGCAACGACGCCTCTACGCCAAGAAGGACCTAACGTTCCAGGTCGCTCTGGAGGAGGCCCTGGCAACGGAAGCTGCCAAGAGGTCGACAGAAGAGGCACGGCCGAGCCTGCCACCCCAACCGAGGGTCCACCATGAAGACCTCACCGACGACTCAGGATCTGACAGGGAGGAGGTGCACCGAGTACAGCAGCGCACTCAAGCAGCCCACATACCACAGCTGCCTCGACGAGAAGGAGGGAACTGCGCAAGCTGCGGGGAAAGTCACGAGAGGAGGACCTGCCGTTTCCGCAACGCAGAGTGCAGGCAGTGCAGAAAATTGGGACACATCGCCCGGGTGTGTCGAGCTCGGCCCACCCGACGCCAGGCATCAGATGACCAATCCAAGAGCCCCAGGTCCCGGGGCCCAACGCACCAAGGCAACTCTACGGAGCTCACGGACTTCCAGGTATACCAGTTGCCCCACCCCAACGTAGAGAAAATTTATGTAGAGGTACAGATAGAGGGGGCCCCATGCCGCATGGAGCTTGACACGGGTTCAACTCTATCCATAATCTCGGCAAGGACCTTAAGGAAACTGTGTCCTACTGGGGGTCCCAAACTCAGGCCGGCCCCATTCACCCTCCGGGACTTCCAGAAACATAAGGTCCCCACAATGGGGGTGGGGACCTTCAGGGTGCAATACCGAGGGCGGACGCGGCAACTGGACTTGCTCGTGGTCAAGGGCCCCTACATTAGCTTACTGGGATTGGCATGGTTTGGACCACTGGGGCTAGCCATCACCGGGGTGAACCACACTACCTTACAAGTGGACGTGGACGCCATCTGCAAGGAATTTCCAGGGGTTTTCGATGGGAAATTGGGACAGTATACGGGCCCCCCCATTGCTCTACAGCTTGACCCCGCAGTACGACCGGTCAGGCTCAAGGCCCGCCGGGTCCCGTTCGCCCTGAAACCCCGTATAGACGAGGAATTGGACCGGCTCGTGGAGCAAGGAGTGCTGGAGCCGGTGCCTAATGCCCCCTGGGAAACCCCAATCGTCACACCCGTCAAGCCTAATGGTTCGGTCCGCATCTGCGCAGACTACAAATGTACCATAAACAAGGCCCTCACGGCCCATGCATACCCAGTGCCAGTGGTCAGCCATGTCCTTGCCACCCTGGCTGGGTCGAAAATTTTTGGCAAGCTGGACTTGGCCCAAGCATATCAACAGCTGCCAGTAGATGAGGCCACAGCAGAGGCACAGACGATTGTGACGCACAGAGGAGCGTTCAGGGTAAAGCGGCTGCAATTCGGCGTCAGTGTGGCACCAGGCATATTCCAGAATCTAATGGACTCGCTCCTTAAAGGGATTCCTGGCGTCACCCCCTTCTTCGATGATGTGTTGATTGCCGGGCCCACACCAGAGGAGTTTGAGGACCGCCTCCGCACCGTTCTGCACCGTTTCCAGACGGCGGGTCTCAAGGTGAAGCGGGAAAAATGTCTACTAGGAGTGCCTCAGGTGGACTTTCTGGGATTTATGGTGGACGCAGAAGGGGTCCACCAGACTGGGGACAAGGTACGGGCCATCTGTGATGCCCCAGCACCCAAGAGCAAGACTGAACTTCAGGCCTTCTTGGAACTATTGAACTTTTACCATTCCTTCCTTCCCCACAAGGCGGCGGTAGCAGAGCCCCTACACAGACTCCTGGACAAGCGGGCCCCTTGGGTGTGGGGCCAGCGCCAGGAGGCTGCATTCCAGGCAGTCAAGGACTTGCTTGTCTCAAACTCGGTCTTGGCACACTTCGACGAGAGGCTGCCGGTGGTGCTAGCATGCGACGCCTCGCCCTATGGCATTGGCGCTGTCCTGGGACACCAACTCCCGGATGGAAGAGAGGTACCGGTGGCATACTTTTCCCAGACACTCAACGCAACCGAGCGGAACTACTCGCAAATAGACAAGGAAGGTCTGGCAATCGTTAAGGGAGTAAAAAAATTCCATGATTTCTTGTACGGGCGGCCCTTCACCGTGGTGACTGACCACAAGCCGTTGCTTGGCTTGTTTGCCCCCGAAAAGCAGACCCCCCAAGTGCTGTCTCCTCGCGTCCTCAGGTGGTCAATTTTCCTTGCCAGCTACCAGTATGCACTGATTCACCGCCCGGGGAAGGCAATGGGCCATGCGGACGCCCTCAGCAGGCTACCACTACCGGAAACAGGCCCCGACCCAGCACCTGCACAAGAGGTTATGAGCCTGGAGCTGCTTCCCAACCGCCCCATTCAGGCACAAGAAGTTGCACACCATTCCAAGAAAGATAGGGTCATCTCCCGGGTCCTGGACTGGGTGTGGAGGGGATGGCCCAGCAGCAGCCCTGGGCCGGAATTCGCTGGCTACACAACCCGCAAACATGAACTGTCGGCCCACAAGGGGTGCCTGTTATGGGGAAGCAGGGTCATTGTTCCCCAGCCCCTCCACAAAAGGGTCCTCACAGCCCTACACGAGACACACCCAGGGGTAGTAAGAATGAAGGCCCTTGCCAGGAGTTATGTGTGGTGGCCAGGGATCGACGGAGAGATAGAGGCCTGGGTCAAACACTGCCAGGCCTGCCAAGAATCCCGCCCAGATCCCCCAAGGGCCCCAGTCCAGTCCTGGGAGTCCGCCCGAGCACCATGGTCACGCCTGCATGTGGACTTCGCTGGCCCCTTTCAGGGGAAAACATTCTTCATAGTGGTGGACTCCTACACAAAATGGCTGGAAGTCGCACTGGTACCGTCCACTTCCACGTCCGCAGCCATCCGGGTACTACGCAGGCTGTTTGCAACCCATGGGCTCCCTGACACTCTCGTCTCAGACAACGGGACTGCATTTACGTCAGGAGAATTCCAAACCTTCACAGCGCAGAACGCCATCCGCCACATCCGTTCGGCGCCATTCCACCCTGCCACCAATGGCCAAGCAGAACGCATGGTGCGGACCACCAAGGACACCCTTTGCCGCATGACGCAAGGGGATTGGGAGTACCGCCTTGCCACATTCCTCCTAGCACAGCACAGCACCCCCAGCTCAACGACTGGCCGGAGCCCTGCTGAACTACTAATGGGTCGGCGCCTTGCAATCAGATTGGACCGCCTTCACCCCGATAGAGCTCAGGATGAGGTAGTGGTGGGGGAAGGCAGGAACCCCCGGACCTTCAAGGCTCAGGACCCAGTGTACGCAAAGAATTTTGGGGCAGGCCCAGCATGGGTACCCGGCACAGTCACCAGGGTCACTGGCCCCGTGTCGTACGAGGTGCTAACAAATGGGCGGCAATGCTGGCGCCGCCACTGCGACCAGATACGGCGACGATTCCCAGGAGAAAACCAGGAGGAGGAAAGGTCAGAGGAGTCCCAAGGGAACAGAGGGGCAGTGAGGCCCATAGACCAGGAGGGGCCAGCAGGAGAGGCAGAATCAGTAAATATAGAGAGGACCCGCGAGGCCGAAAGGACACCGGAACCAGAACCACGACTGAGCGAGCCGGTTGCACCAGACCAAACAGGCCCATCACAGCCAGCATCCTTGGAACACGAGCCAGAACCTGAACCCCAGACCAGGGAACACCCCAGGCCGCAACGCACACGTAGGCCGCCAGCGTACCTTGAGGACTATGAATGCGACCTCCCGGGCAGGACTGGAACTTAGAGGGGAGGGGTGTTATGTACTGAGTGGAATAGGATCCAAACTGCAGCAGTCTGATTGGTCCTAGAACAATAGGATTCAGAATGCAGCAGTCTGATTGGTCCTAGAACAATAGGATTCAGAATGCAGCAGTCTGATTGGTCCAAGAACAATGCAGCAGTATGATTGGTTGGCAGGAACCACCCAATCATACTCCAGATACAAGTGAATCCACAACCTGATTGGCTTACAGTAGAATTCCAGAATTAACCAATCATGTGCAGCCCATTGTGTAAATAATGTATATAAAGCAGATACTTTGAGGGGACTTTCATTCATTCCTCCTCACCACTATGAGCTGAATAAAGAGCATGAAATCACTTTGCGACTCTGAATATATTTCACCTAATGTCACAACACCAGACCCCATAAGCACAGCAACATGCCTAATCAGAGAACTCAACACATTTGCAATGGTGTTGGGCCTACAGGTAAATTTTACAAAGTCTGAGGTTATGGGCTTCAACACTCCCCCCCCATACCCAAAAAGAATTCGCCAACATCACCAAGATAAAAATTTGTTACACCAAGTTCAGATACAAATAACCAGAAACCTCAACAAATTATACCTCCACAAGCCTTGTGGCAACAAATCAACAAAGACCTGAAGAAATGGAACAACTCCAACTTCACTCTCTCAGACAAAATAGCCATGATCAAAATGATCACCCTCCCAAAATTAACCTACCTATTCCAAACTCTCCCAGTCTGGATTGCCCCAGCCCAACTTTGCAAATGGCAGAAAAAATTCATTCATTTATATTCTCTCACAAAAAAGCAAGAATAAGCCCCAAATACCTGCACCTCCCCTCCTCAAAAGGAGGATGTGGAATCCCCAACATAGAATCATATTACTTTGCCAACCAAGTACACCACAGAATATTTTAGAAAATGAGACGAAACAATGGGTACATCTAGAAAGAGACACAATTGAAAATGCCCCCACCACAACATACCCATTCCTCCCAAACAAAGTAAGGAAAATCCTCACACCACCCACTATTCTACCACGCAGCACAAAACCTCCAGATAAAAACCTGGCAAGCCAAAGGCTTATACCACCTAGCAGACTTCTACAAAAATAACAAACCCATATCAACACAAGAATACAAGACAAACTAGGGGACACTCAAATGCCCTGGCTAACACACTACAGTCATACCTCGGGTTGCGAACGTGATCCATGTGGGAGGCACGTTCACAACCCGCAGCATTCGCAGCCTGAAGCGCCGCATCTGCACACACATGTGACGCAATTTGGCGCTTCTGTGCATGCGTGTGACGTCATTTTGCGCTTCTGCACATGTGCGAGTGCTGAAACCAAGAAATAATCTGTTCCAGTACTTCTGGGTTCGGCACGGTCCGCAACCCGAAAACGCGCAACCTGTAGCGTTCGTAACCTGAGGTATGACTGTACCAATTACATGCCCTCTTAAACGACCCAGTAGTAAAATCAGCAGCAACTAGGCCCTTGACAACCTTTGAAAACCTCCTCCTAACAACAAAAGGACACAGCAAAGGGATGGTATCCACAATATACAAAATACTGCTCCAAAATCCCACAAACCCCCTCAATGTAATAAAAAAAACAATGGGAGGACGACGTAGGCTATGAGATTAACCCCACCTAGTAGACCAGAATGTGGTCCAAACCTCCCTTTAAATCCATATCAGAGAAAAGAACTCACTCTGAAACTCACAGGTGGTACCTAACACCACGGAAAATAATGCTAATATGCCCAAGAACCTCACCAAAATGCTGGAGAGGATGCACCTCCACAGGCACATACCTCCACATGTGATGGGAATGCCTCAAAATCCAACTCTTCTGGACAAGAATCATACAAGAAATATGCAAAATAACTAAGCAAGTATTAGAAGTCACCCCAGAACTGGCCCTACTAAACATTTTCCAAGACAATAATGCCCACTCACACCACAAAGAGCTCATAACCCACCTACTCTCAGCAGCCAGAAACATCATAGCCAGACACTGGAGAGACCTGTCAGGAGGAAGCATGGACCAAAGGTATCAAATAGTATGGGAAACAGCCTTATTAGAAAAACTAACCAATAAACTGAAACTGACAAATAGAAGAAGACGCCTTCACCCTGGTATGGTTCCCCTTTATCACATACACAGTCCAACAAGACAACAACAAGAATCCGCCGACAGCATATGAATCAATCTGGCTAGCCTGATTCAAAAATGCTCACACAAAAAAACAAATCTCACTACAGCCAACCAAAGACAACCAACCACACCCTAGGCCACCCCCAACCTCTCACCGCCAAGGAAATACAACAAGTGGAAACACATAAAGAAGACAGTAAGAAAGGATTTAGTTATACTAGATCTAGGTTTCAAACGGAAGTGATTGAAGGGAAAGTGAAACTACTGAAGGCCACTTACAGCATACTATTAGAATGGGAGACGAAAGATGAAGAGGTAAAATCAGTTATGATTAAATGGGCACAAGATGTAGGTCACAACATTATGGTGGAAGATTGGGTTAAATTATGGAAAGCTGACTTAAAATTTACAGGTTGTTCCCTATTGAAGGAGAATTACATGAAGATGATGTACAGATGGTACACAACACAAGTGCAGTTAGGAGAGATGTACAAAACTAGTTCAAATATATGTTGGAAGTGTAAGGAAAAGGAGGGAACATTTTATCATATGTGGTGGGATTGTAAGGTAATTAAAAAAAATTGGGAAATGAGGCGGAGACCCGTAAAAATCACAGGCGGGGAGAAGCCTGTGAATGTGGGATTCGACAGGCACCTTTTGCGCCTCCCCTACTCGTGGGGAAACCCGGTTTCGGGGATCCGGAGCAATGTGGGGTGAGCGGCGCGGTGCTTCAAATCGTCTGCTTCTTCCACGGAGCGAAGCCGCATAGCTGTTGTCGGAGAGCACTGACTTTTTCCTGTGGACAATTTGACTCTAAAGTAATTACCCGTGAGTAGAGCTGAATTGGGAAGAATTGAATTTTTAAACGTTTAATCTGGCATCGAAACAGGGAGGTTCAATACAGGAAGTCCGCCTCCCTCTTTTGTAGATAAACTGAAGCAAGGAGGCTGCAAGCTAAAGTCTTGGAAAGCCTTTTGTAAAAGACTAACTTTCCATCGGTAAAGAACTAAACCCCCCCCTTTTTGGAGACAGGAGAAGAGGGGGGGAAGTGGTGGACTGAATATGCCCGTAGGAGAGAGTTAAGAGAGTTAAAATACCGCCGCTCTGACCCGAAGACAATTATGAGAAATGCTGGACAGAAGTAAAAAAAGACCTAGAAATATGGTCAAATTTGAAGTTTTCCTTGTTAGGCCGAATTGCTGTTATTAAGATGAATGTATTGCCGAGAATGTTGTTTTTATTCCAAACATTGCAAATTGTGGATAAGATGGATTGCTTCAAGAGGTGGCAGAAAGATATTTCGAAGTTTGTCTGGCAGGGCAAAAAACCCAGAATAAAACTTAAGATTTTAACTGATGCAAAGGAAAGAGGGGGATTTGCCCTGCCGGACTTAAAACTGTACTATGAATCAGCAGCTTTCTGCTGGATGAAAGACTGGCTACTTCTTGAGAATACAGATATTTTGGATTTGGAAGGTTTTAACAATGTATTCGGATGGCATGCATATATATGGTATGACAAGGTTAAAGCTCATAAAGCTTTTAAAAATCATATTGTTAGGAAAGCATTATATAATGTTTGGATTAGATATAAAGACTTGTTGGAAAATAAAACCCCAAGGTGGTTGTTGCCAATGGAGGCAAAAGCCATGAAAAAGCTCAATATGGAGGCCAAATGGCCAAAATATTGGGAAATTTTGGAACAAGAGGGAGATAAACTGAAATTACAGAGTTATGAGAAATTGAAGGTTAAAGTACGGGATTGGCTCCATTATTACCAAATAATGGAGGTTTACAAACAGGACAGGAAAATTGGCTTCCAGGTGGAGAAATCAAAATTAGAAACAGAACTGTTAGAACCCAATACTAAGAATCTGTCAAGAATGTACAACTTGTTGCTGAAATGGAATACACAAGATGAAACAGTGAAATCAGTTATGATAAAGTGGGCACAAGACATTGGTCATAACATTATGTTTGCTGACTGGGAACAGTTGTGGACCACTGGTATAAAATTTACGGCATGTAATGCCTTAAGAGAGAATATTATGAAAATGATTTACAGGTGGCACATGACCCCAGTCAAGCTTGCAAAAATTTACCATTTGCCTGATAATAAGTGTTGGAAATGTAAAGAAACTGAAGGTACTTTTTTTCACCTTTGGTGGACATGCCCGAAGATTAAGGCCTTCTGGGAAATGATATATAATGAAATGAAAAAGGTACTTAAATGTACTTTCCCTAAGAAACCAGAAGCCTTTCTCTTGGGCATTGTCGGCCAATTGGTGTCAAAGAAAGACAGAATTTTTTTAATGTATGCTACAACAGCCGCAAGAATGCTCATCGCAAAGTATTGGAAGACACAAGATCTACCCACTCTGGAAGAATGGCAGATGAAGGTGATAGACTATATGGGACTGGCTGAAATGACTGGCAGAATCCGAGACCAGGGGAAAGAGACGGCGGAAGAAGATTGGAAGAAATTTAAAATTTATCTTAAGAAATATTGTAAAATTAATGAGTGTTAAAATGTTGTGGTAATAGAAAGTAAGGGATTACAGCTGTAAAATATTAAGTAAAAGAAAAGAAAAGGAAAAATTAGATAAAATTAAGGGGGAGGATTTGCTGAAATAAATTTGGGAATTGGAATGCAGAAAGGAGAGGTATGGGGAAGTCGGTGAAGTAAGTTTCAAGAAAAAAAGGATTCGAAATTATACGTGTTTGTTCGTTTTTGTGTGTGTATGTTTGTATTTGTATTGTGTATTGTGTTTTTATAATTTGTGAAAATCCAATAAAGATTTTTTTTAAAAAAAAAATAGAACGTTCATTGACAGGTAGCTAAACAAGAGAATACATTGTTTCTACTGTCTCCGGTTGTTTTCAAAAAAAAGGAGGAAAGTAACTGAAAATTGAAACTAACTTTGGATTACTGAAACTGTGTTTAAAAGAGGACATACTGACCGATACAAATAGAAACTGTTTTCCCCTAGTGGAAGCTTTTGAGGAGCTGGGCTAGGGGAATTTCCAGCTGCAAGATAAAAAATTCTGAGACTTTGGAATTGACCTTGAATCTCTTAAGTATTATGGCAAATGGAAAGGAAAAAACAGACAGGATGTCGACAGAAGAGGCCTTAGTGGCTGCATTATTGAAAATAAATGATTCGCTGGAACAACTTCACAAGAAAACAGATGTGATAAATGTGAAAATGGATGCTGCAAATATTGAAATTGACTTAATCGTAGAAAGTTTAAATAACTTGGGACAAAAGGTGAATACCAATTCAGAAACCACCCAGAAATTGATACAGGAATCTACTCTGATACGGCAAACTGCAGATGAAGTCAGGGGAAAAACCCTTGCTGCTGAATCTAAAGCAATATAACTGGAGAGGAGAGTCCCATCCATACAAAGACAACCTGATGAACATAAGCTGACATTCGTTATGATTGAACTTAAAGAAGAACAGATGAATTTGAGGACCAGAGCCCTATCTGAACTGGAAAAGGAAAGCTTGACAGAGTTTCAGGAGGCGACAGGACTAACATCGGTTGAGAAAGAGAGGTATTTGGGGGTTAGTATGACCGCCAAAAATGTGAATCTGTTTAAGGATAACTGTGAAGGATGTTGGATTGAAGAGAAGGGGGATTTGGAAATATGGACAAATCAGAAGCTGTTACTGTTGGGCCGAGTTACTGTGGTGGGGATGAGGGCTGCTGTGTTGCTGGGGATGTTGCTTTTGTTTCAAACATTGCAAGCTTTGGATGGGATGGATTGTTTCAGGAGGTGGCAGAGGGATGTTTCTAGAGTTGTTTGGCAGGGCAGGAAGCCTTGAGTAAAACTTAAGATATTGATGGATGCCAAAGAAGGAGGTGGACCTGCCCTGCCAGACCTTTAAATTTCATTGTGAACCATCTGCTTTTTGCTGGTTGAGAGAATGGCTGCTTCTTGAAAGCACTGAAGTGTTGGACAATGGCAGACGAAGTTGATGGACTATATGGAATTGGCGGAAATGACTGGCAAGATCCGAGACCAGGGAGAAGAGTCGGTGGAAGAAGATTGGAAAAAGTTTAAAGACTATTTATAGAAATATTGTAAAATTAAGGAATGTTAGAAAAATGTTGGAATGAAGTTATATGGCTTTAGTAGAAATGTTAAAAGGAATTAAGTATAAATAGATTAATAGAAAATTAAAGGAAAAATAAGGCAAGAATGTGTTAAGATAATTATAGGATACAAAACAGAGTAAGATGGAAAGGAATTGCTGAAATAATTAATAGAAGTGGAATACAAAAAGGGAGGTCTGAGGAGGTTGCTGGAAATAAGTGAATGAAATATAAGATATTGAAAATGTTTGAGGTGTTTTTAAATTGTTTTTGTTTGTTTTTGCTTTGTTTTGTTAGTCCATGTAGCGTTTTTGTATTGTATTTGTATTGTATTTTCTCTTTTCTTTTTTTGTTTGTAGTGTTGTGTTGAAAATGTTGAAAAAGTAATAAATATCATTTTAAAAAAAAATTGGGGGGAAATGATATACAATGAATTGAAGAAAGTGTTCCATTTAACACTTGTTAAAAAAACCCGAGGCATTTTTGTTGGGGATTGTAGGGAAAGACCTGCCAAAAAAATTGAAAAACATTTCTTCCCCTTCTCCAATCCAACTTTCCTTCTCCAATCCCGCTTGGATTGGAGAAGGAAAGTTGGATAGATCCCCCTATGCAGGTTTGGGATCTGGATTTGGGTCAAGGGGAGATTGGAGTTGTGGGGGCCTTTAGCTTTGGAGGGACTTTGAAACATGTTCTGAAATATTTTTTGGACTTTAGGAGACTTCCAGGTCAGCGCCATCGGTGAATGGCGGAGTTCCTCCGACCGGAGGAACTAGCTCCGTGAAAACTGGGTCTACCCGCCGCTGCGAAGGTGGGGACCCGCTAGAAATCCCAGGCGGAGGAAGCCTGGGAACATGGGGTTCGGCAGGGCACCAGAAGCGCCCCCCCTACTCACCGGGAACCCTTTTGGGTGCTGCGAACTGATTGCTACTTTCACGGAGTGAAGCCGCACAGCCATTGCCGGAGAGCGCTGACTTTTTCCTGTGGACAATTGGATTTAAAACAAGTACCCGTGAGTAGAAACGGAAAATTGGATCAAGAAATATCTTAATTTGGCATCGAAGCGGGAAGGTTCAAAACAGGAAGTCCGCCTTCCGCTTTTTGTATATAGACTAAAGCAAAAACTTCGTAAGCTAAAGCCTGGAAAGCTGTCAAAAAAGTCTAAATTTCCTTCATTCAGAACTACTGAAACCCCCTTGGAAGCAGGAGAAAAGGGGGGGTTGTTTAACCCCTGCAGGAGAGGGAGCGAGAAGGATGAGTTTCCACCGTCTCTAACCTGGGAACGGGGTGTCAGAGACAGAAATTGTAGGTTCATTGACTGTGAATGGAACATTTTGACAGATAGTTAAAGAAGAGAAACAAGCTGACTCCAATGTTGCCTTTTGCATCTTAAAGAAACAAAATATCCGGAAAATATCTGAAAAACAAAAGTAATTTTCCTTTGTTGGACTTGCCTTAAAAAAAAATAATGGATACAAATAGAAATTGTCTCCTCTAGAGGGAGCTTGTTAAATTGTTGCAGCAGTATACTTGAGGACTCAACAGCTGTGAGATTAAGACCGTGGGAACAGTCTTTTCTGACCTTGCCTAAAAATGAGCTGGGAGGAAGATTGGGTGCTTGCCTTATGCAAGACAAGTGCCCTGTTGGAACAGATGCATGAGAAGATGGACTTGATGAATGAAAAAATGGATTTGACTGTTGTGGTTAATAACTGTGGACAAACAGGGAACATTGATACAGAAATTATTCAGGGACCAACTCATGAATCAGTACTGACTGGGCAAGAACAGAAGATAATGGAGGAGGATGCGGTTGCACCTCAAATAATACAAATGGAGAGACCCGAGGCCCTACAGGAGCATAAGCCACTGTCATTGAAGATTGAAGTTGGAATGGGCCAGGGGGAATCTGGTGTTGAGGAGGTTCCTAACTTTGGAGAGACCTTGAAATATGTTTTTAAATATTTTTTGGATTTTATCGAGGACTGTGGGGAGTGGGACTTTGGGGAATGGGTGGGTTTGATGAAGGGAGATGGAGACAATTCTGGGTTGGAACCCCCCAGAGAACTACTCCTCAATGAGAAAGGAAAGGAATTAAGAAAGAGACCAACAAAAGACAAGGAAAAGGGCAAGTATAAACAAGAAGAAGAAGAAATGCAGAAGGGACATGGAAGAGACTTAAGGGCCTCGGACATAAGGCTTCCAGGTTGATGGACTAGATGGACTGGACAGTAAGGACTGACACGATCCGAGACCAGGAAGATGAGACGTTGGATGAAGATTGGAAGAAAATTTATAAAGGAAACTTTTTATTTAGGGAATTGGCTAAAAATTAATGAATATTAGGGAAAATGTTGGAATGAAACTATATGACTCTAGCAGAAATGATATCAGGAGTTATGTATATTTGAAAACTAAGATTTAAGCTTTAAGGTATTTTAGGGTAAGATAAGGTTAAATAAATTTAGGCAATTTGAATAACAGAATATGGGGAAAGATGGTAAGGATTTGCTGAGCTAATTATTAAGTTAAACTGTCAAGATAATTTTTTTAACAAAAATTGAGAAAGATGGAAAGAATTTGCTGAAATAATTAATTAAACTAGAATACAAAAAGGGAGGTGTGAGGAGGTCAATGAAACAAGCAAATGGAAGTTATAGATATGTAATTTGGGATCTATGTTGTTTTCTTTTTTCTTTTGTTTTCCATTTTTCTTTTTATTTTTTTGTTGTATTGTTGTTTCTTTTTTCTTTCTTTCTATGCATTACAGTGTTGTTTTTAATTTTTCTTTTTTCTTTATAACTTTGAAACTACTAATAAATATTATTTTTTTAAAAATGAAATATTTTTTGGACTTTAGTTCTGACTATGGAGAATGGGCTGACTTGTCGAGAAGGAATAAAGACATTATTTTTTATTTATTGCATTAGTCGTGTGGCCATAGCATAATATACATTGAGATAACAACATAAAATAGGGGTGGGGAGGTAAAGATAGATATTGTCCTGGGCGATTACTTTAACAAACAAACAAACAAAAAAACAACTGTTGAGGCTGGAGGAGGACCGTTAAAGGGTCCTTCAGCTCCTCAGATATGTCCTAGTTCGATTGTCCTTGTACAATAAGGCTACTTGGGACTTCGTTCGGTTGTGCAGCGTATCGACTGCAGCTGTGGTGTTAAAGAAGACGTTGGTGCCGCTTTCCTCTTCATCACACTAAGCAGGAAGTTTGCTGTCATCTCGGTAATCCAACAATCAGAATCCTGCAGAAAGAGGGACACTATCCAAGGCTGGATTGGGAGATGAAGCTTATTCACTAGGGGGGTTAAAAACCGAGATCTTTCATCTGTCCAGTTGGGACAGAAGAGCATTACATGGTCCATAGTCTCCAGGGCCGTGTCATTACAAGAGCATGTTCTATTTGCAATGGGAACTCTGGAATAACGACCCGACAGAACTGCTGTAGGAAAACAGTTGAGACGGGCACAGGTAAAGGCCCTACGCTTAGCCTCCGAAGAAATTGTGAAGCAGTATAGAGGGATCCCTTCAGGGGGTGGAATAGCTAGGGCTAGGCCTGAACACGGTCCTCTTGCATAGGAAGCTGTGTTAGAAAAATCAAGTTGCTGTAGTTTCTTTTTAATTAGAGGTAGGGCCGCCGGGCTGATACACTCTAAGTTAAGGACAGTTTTACAGTTCAAATTGAGAAGAGAGCGGTATTTGAGGTTAATTGTAGTTTTCCAAGGGGAATTATGAATATCTCTTAGGATCAGATTGGAAAAACCACCTCTAATTCGAGCATCCGATGTTAGTAGGTGGAAGCTGTAGGAAATGGCTCGGCTCCATGCTCGTTTAACAATTGAGGACTGGGCGAACTCGAGTCGTAGGGCTGCACCTGAGACACATCTCGGGACGCCGGAAAGAGATCTCAGAAACATATGAAGTGGGCGATCCAAGTTACCTGATATTGCTGTAGTCCATACTTCGCATCCATATAATAATTTTGGGACAACTTTGGCATTAAATATTTGAATTGCTGCTGGAAGGTGTTTGCCGCCCTTCTGGTGGTAAAATCGGACAATGGCGTTAGAGGTCGTGGTTGCAGCAAGAAAAGCAGATTGTAGATGGGTGGTCCAGGAGCGATTATAAGTGAATATTACGCCTAGATATTTAAAGGCTTTTACCTTTTCTAAGTAGCCACCTGTGATCTTAAGCGGCTCCAATTTGAGTTTGCGGGAACGAGTGAAGTGGAGGACTTTCGATTTTTTATAATTAATATTAAGAGCTTCCGCCTTACAATAGGCGATAAATGCGTTAACTGCGTTTGCTAGATCCGCAGCTGTTCTGGATAAGATGACAGCATCATCAGCATAGAAAAGGGAAACAACGGGGTGGCCTGCTAAGTGAGGAGGGTACTTCGATGCTAGCTTCAAAGTGGAAATTGCATCGTGAAGATAGAGATTAAACAATAAAGGGGCCAAGAGACAACCTTGTCGGACGCCCTTGGCCGTTGGAAATGGAGTAGTGAGGGAGCCGTTTGGACCACTTTGGACGCGAGCTGTGGTGTTTGAATAAAGGGAAATAATTAGGGAGAGGAGGTGCAAATCAATTCCCAGATGGGCAAGTTTGGACCATAATCTCTGCCTAGGAATGGAATCAAAGGCGGCCTCCAGGTCCATGAAAGCGGCAAATAGGTGGCCTTGCCTTGGAGCAGTGTATTTACTGGCAAGGTGATAGAGAGTTAGACAGTGGTCCATGGTTGACGCTGACTTTCGGAAACCAATCTGTTCCAGCGGTAAAATGTTCCTCTCCTGGACCCATGAGAGAAGTTCCTCCAGTAAAACAGCGGCAAATATTTTCCCCGGGATGGATAATAAACTGATGGGGCGATAGTTCCTAGGGATGTTTGGCTGGCCGCCTTTGAAGATCGGAACTATTATAGCTTCTCTCCAGGAGTCGGGGATGTCTAGGGCGGAGGAGATAGTGGTGAATAAAGGAGTCAGGTGTTCGCTCCACCAAAGAGGATCAGTCAGGAAAAGGTCTAACGGGACCATGTCTGGGCCGGGGGCCTTATTCCTTCGCATTGACATTATGATGTTGAAAATGCGGGTTGAGGTAAAGTTTATTGAGGAAGTGGGACTAAGAGAGCAGGAACAGAGGTCCGACGGGGACTGAGGGAGATCTGTAAGAAGATTTGGAGAAGCGAAACTGGTTGAATAATAGGCAATCCATTCATCAGCGGAAATCTGGGTAGCTGGATTGAATGGTGCCGAAGGTCTAACTAAGCGCCAGAAGGAGCGGGAGTCATGCCTCTCTACAGCCGAACGAAGAATGGACCAAGCCTCAAGGATGTGCTGCTGTTTCTTGCGATGAATCATGTTTCTGTATGTTCTTTTAATATCTATGAGCTTTGCGCGGGTTTGGGGATCGTTGGAAAATTTGATGATTCTGACCATTTTCCTAATTCGCCTTCTTAGGGCTTTACATTCCTTGTCAAACCAAGGCGATTCAGAGAAAAGGCGTTGGTGAGTAGGCGAAATGGTGGTTATGTAAATTGTTGAGAAAGCATCAAGTAATGTCCGGTATTGATCAGCGGGCAGGATTGGATCAGAGGGAGCTGCAGGCATATCAAATGATTTTTGTATGTCCAGGGCAAGAGAGGAGCTGAGGCTTGTCCATTTCTTTGTTTTGTATACAGGGTGGCTTTGTACCATAGTTCTATAGTTTGATGGGACTGAAGGTGGTTCTGTTAGGTTTAACAATAGAGTCAATGGAAGGTGGTCACCACCAAAATATTCAGCCACTTCCATTTTTGTAGAAATTGAGAATAGCTCCGGCGTCAATAAAATGTAGTCGACAACACTGGTTCCCCGGGAAGTGATACATGTTAATTGCTGCGAGGACAAGGGAGTAATGTTACCATTCGCTATGCAGAGATCGTTTTCTATGGCCAATTGGGCCATCAGTCTCCCCGACGCATTTGTTATAGGATCAAGAGAGCATCTGTTTCCCCAGGGGGGCTGCAGGGGGTTGTCCAGGAGTACTGCGGGAGATACTATATCGTCGTCGTTGGGACCTATTCTTGCATTGAAGTCGCCTAAGAGGATTTGAGGAAGTCCTGGGTTAGTTGTTTGAAGATCATGGAGCCAAGACGAAAGTTCAGACCATCTTTCATTGCGGTCGGAATCGTTAGTTACTGGGGGCAGATATACTGTGGTTATCAACCATGGGTTTTTGGTCTTTGGGAGATGGATCTTTATAGTGAGGAAGTAAGGGGAAGATTTAATTTCCTCGCAAATAGTGAGAGATAAGCTGGTTGAAATAAGACAGGCGAGGCCAACTTGGGGGCGACCTCTGTTGGTTAGTTTGCGAGCACAGGAGCTAAAGGAGCAATAATTTGGGAGAGTGATACTTTGTTGGGACCAGGTCTCTTGGAGGCACACAATGTCGAAGGAAGAGATAAAACTCATTGCTTCAGGATCCATTTGCTTTGTCGCCCAGCCGTTAACATTCCAGGAGACAATTTTAAGGATAAAGACATTGTTAGGTTGGAGTTTCCCCAAGATCTACTCCTCAGTGCCAAAGGAAGGAAATTAAGAACAAGATCAGCAGAAGACAAAGTAAAGCACATGTATAATAAATATGAAGAAGACCTGCAGAAGGGACATGGAAAAGAGTTAAGAGCCTCGGATAGAAGATCACCAGGTTGATGGACCATATGGAATTGATAGATAGGACTGAGAGAATCCGAGTCCAGGGAGAAGAGACGGTGGAAGAAGATTGGAAAAAAGTTTTAAAAATTTATTTAGAGAAATATTGTTAAATTAATGAGTGTTAGAAAAATTGTTGGAATGAAATTATACGGCTTTAGTAGAAATGTTATTAGGGGTTAAATATAAATACGTTTTAGGGTTTTAATGGTAAGATAAGGTTAAAATAAATTAAGACAATTAAATGACAGAAAACAGGGAAAGATGGAAAGGATTTGCTGAAATAATTAATAACTAGAATACAAAAAAGGGAGGTGTGAGGAGGTCGATGAAACAAGTTAATGAAAGAAAAAGATATGGAAATATTGGATGTGTTTTTAATTGTTTTTGCTTTTGTTTTTGTTCTGATGTATTGTCTTTGGTTTTTTTGGTTTTTTTTCCTATACGTACTGTAATGTATTGATTTGTATTGTTTATTTTTCCTTTTTCTTTTTTTTACTTCGTTTTGTAATTTTTAAACTTTTAATAAATATTATTTTTAAAAAAAAAATAATTGAAAAACATTTTCATGTATGCTATGTGACAACGGCCGCGAGAGTTCTGGTAGCACAAGGATGGAAGACTGAAGAAACCCCAACTAAAGAATCATGGCAAGAAAAATTGATGGACTATGCAGAACTGGCAAAACTGACATATAAGCTACTGGACAAGGATAACTGTGACTTTAAGGGTGAATGGGAACCCTTTACAAAGTATCTGAAGACGCAACAAAGCGAACTGGACTCCTTGGCAGGTTTTGAATAAACATTCACAATTTTTTTACTGATAATAATCAGCTAAACTGTTTGAGGATCTATACAACTTTGTAACATGCAGGAAACAGCATTATTAGAGAAACCAAAGACTGGAACTGAGGGAAGTCGGGGGGTGGGGTGGGGGGTGGGGTCTGTGGGGAGGAGGGGGAGGGAGGAAAAATGGGGGGGAATAAGGATATGTTTTTGGATAATATGTCTTGTTATAACTTTGAATAAAAAAAATTTAAAAAAAGGAAATACAACAAGTGAATACAAGTGACGCTGACACAACCCCCCACTAAGTAGAAGAATAGAAGTATTACCACCTGACCCCACCCCACTCACCATTCCCCTCCCCCTCTTCCTCGCCCCTTTTCTTCTTCCTCCTAATTGCTTAAACCAATTCATGAACCAAGAACTTATACACTGACCACTAATAATGAAACAAATTTTGTAGATATTTTTTCACATTTATTATGCTATTTTTGTAATATACAAATGACATGAGATAACTTGGGGGGCCACTAGGGGGCGCATTGGAAGATGGCTGACAATAACATCTCTCCGACCCACACAAGGTAATTTGGAGGCTATGATGGGGGTAATTAGCCTCCTTAACCTCCCCAGGATTGGGGGGGGGGACGGCCCTTGCCTGCTGTGCCCTATACCACCCCCGAATTTGTGGGGGTGGGGGCACTAGGCACAAAGCCCTCCTGTGGGATTTCGGCACTCCTGGACGCCGTCCCTGATTCGCGCCACTAGATGCAGAACTTCAAAGGAAACAATTTGGATGAAAGGAATGCACATATTTCAAGAAAGAAGAGGGAGTAAAGACTGCTAACAGAAGAGATCTCTGACAAAACAAGATAAGAATAAAACATGAGAAGATACGCCAAGACAAGGTACGGCAAATGACTGATGGGGGAGGGGAAAAAAACCTCTTCCTTCTTTCCCTATGTGATTAAACAAGAATCCCCTTCCCTCATGAGTCAGAAATGTCGTTTTAAGGACTTAAGCTGTGGATTTAAGGCTGTGTGGAGATAAACTTTCGAACCAAAGCACGTTTTAAGAAGAGCGTGGAATGTGTAAGAGCTTGGGAATGACGCAGTTAAAAATGCCGTCGCCATATTGGGAAGTTCTGTCGGAGGTCTTGAGTCTGGGAGGAGAAAGAGAGAAATAGAGCTGTTTATATATTGTGGGTTAAACTCCTCAGTGGGATTTAGAGCGACAGTTTTACGAGACTATGATGGAAAGAGTGATGTTATCTATGAAGGAGGCGATATATGGAAACCATCTCGATTTAAGGATTGGAAGAACGGAAAATTCACACAGGACTATTATTACTATTGGAGTTTATCGGCTTAAGGAGACTATCAGAAGAGATCATAAAGAAAAAAGAGAAAATATATGAACAAGATGTGATGTGGAAACAGCAAGATAAGATGGGATAGAACTATGAACTTTGTTTGGACTGATTTGGACTGATTGGGACATTAACGCAGCAGCAAGAAGATGATCAGAATTCCCCTTCGGATCTTGAAATATGGGTCCCCCCAACAAAATTTAAAATTCGGCTTTGTAATTCGGAATTTATGTGATATGATTTAATTTGATGTGATTGGCCAGTTAATAAAAATTATTTTTTTTAAAAAAAGAGATAACTTGGTTTACTTATTTGTATAACATTATTCTTGTTAATAAAACCCAATATAAATAAATAAATAAATAAATAAATAAATAAATAAATAAGAAAAGAGAAAAAGGTAGGGTATGTCCAACATGACTACCTGACATTTATTGCATTGTCTAATCCCCTCAAATGTCATTTAGAAGCTGAGGCACTCAACCTCACAAACAATACATAGTTCATTTTATTGTGGTTAGTGCTTCTAGTGAGCTGCCAGTGGTAAAATGAGTAACGTAATGCAAAACAATTGTTTAACTGAGTTTGTACAATGGAATCTATTGTAATGCATCTGCATGATGAGTTTATTCCTTTTCTTTTCAGATTAGCTCTGAATTTCATTTCTATGTAATACAATTATTGTTTGTAACAGTCAGCACAAATTTTCTTGGGCTTCATGCTTCAAGAGCTGTCTGCTGTGGATTCCAGAAGATGAACTCAGTTATTCTTACTGAAAATTATCCTCTTGTCATAAATTTGAAATTTACTTTTTTCAGGACTGGAAGAATCCTACCAAGTTAAGTGACAAATGGCCAGGCCAGCAAACTCAAAGGTGCTTCTTTATCAGAAGTCCTTGCACAAGGCACATTAAGTCAATCCCATTCTGTTTATTTAATTCCAGCCACAGAATATAATGAGACTTGAGTACTTTACTTGGTGGAAACCATATATCCTGCCACCCTCAACATTCCCACACCGGCAGCTCCTGCAGCCAAGCTGGTGCCCAATGCATTGCTCTGCTTTCCTTTGGACCACATCAGTGAGGCTGAGAGGGGTCTTGGCACCTGGGCAGCCCAGGAGCTCCAGACACGCGGCCCAGGCTTGTGTCCCAGGAAGGCCACTTCGGTGACTTCACCCCCAGAGGGACACTCCATTGTCTCCCAAGGCAAGCAGATGCCAACAATTTGGCAGGCACATGCAATGAGATGGATACCTTTTTATTTCCTCCATTTTAATGCTTTCTAAGTTATTTGCACTTTTTTACTGTTGCAAGTTTTATTCTGATGCTGTTTAAAATGTTTTAAGATTTTATGTCTGTGTTCTATTTTTATACTTCATGATTTTAGTTTTTATTTCAGCTTTGATCTCTGAATCTTCCAGATATGCTTTTGTTAATGGTTAGTGAAGAGATACTGTAAATTTGTTTAGGTTAGATCTGGTTCAAATTCCCTTGAAAAGCTCCTTTCTATATCCAGAGTCAATCTATAAATCTCACCACAGGGTGTCACTCTTTCCTCTGTGAAATTCAGCAGCAGCCATGTTTACCTGCTTTAGGTCCTTGCTCCCGTGTGCCGCCTCCTAGCTGGGCGTGGTGGAGACATCCTTCCCTGACAGTCAGAGACTCTGGTCTGGCAGCAATAGGAATGCAGAGCCTTTTTCTCCAACCCTCCACCCTCTTCACTGCCCAACTTCAGCAAGGCAGTAGCTGGCAGGAAGGCTAGCGCTGGCCAGAGTGCTGGCAGTTCCAAGGGCGGGAGTGTTGGGGGGACAATGCAAGTCCAAAGGCAATGGTGCACAGAACTCTTGATAAAGCGGGAGGAGGTGCAGACAGCCCAGTCCCAATCCACTACAAATGCACATCAGTGGGTAAAAGATCTGCCTGGAGGCAGCCTCTGTCTTCTTCCAGCTGGGATCTTTCCTTCAACATCCCTCAGGCTGAGCCTCCCTCCTGCCTGGAACACCACAAGCGACAAGCTTATCAAGTAGGCCTCAGGTCCAGCTGCTTCAGCTGCGCTCTTGAGATAAACCCCTTTGTCCCAGTCAGGCTGCAATCTCCAGGCCTTGAAGAGAGGACAACATTTCCTCCACAGGATAGTCCCCCCCACACACACCTCTCTCTCCTTATATGGTAATCCACTCGTGCCAATGAGACACCCAGCCCAAGGGGGCAAAGAGCTAATTTACAAATTATATTCCCCCTCCTTCTCCCAGGCTCAAGAGGTGCAGGTGGGATTCCAAAGCAGCCTTCCCTTATGGCCCCAGAGCTGTGACAACAGCAGAAAACCAGTGGGCCTTCCCAGCGAGGGCTGTGGTTCCCTGGCAGAACATCTGCTAACATGCAGAAGGACTCCAGACAGAACTGGGATAGTCCTGCCTAAATCCTGTGGAGTCTATGCAGATTAGTACTGTGCTAAATGGACTCGGCCAGTATGAGGCAGCTCTTTTCCCATGTGAAATTTTATTTTATTTCTCAAATTGCTAACATTTGCATCTTAGGCAAAAGACAAGCAAGGGTCCCACCAAATAGGTCACACCAAAGAAATGGTAAACGCAGGCAAGAAATACAAGAGATAAAGATGTGAACAGTCTTAAATGTCAGGGGAATTCCAGCACATTTATAAACTGCAGAGTCCGAATATTGCTTCTGCCACACCAATTATTGTGGCTGATGTCGGACAGCTGGCAGAAGTGGGGGGGCAGGCAAGAGGGTGCTTGGGGTTTATTTTTGTCATGACCACATACCAAAACGTTCCAGCACGCCTCTATTATGGCACCCAACCCTCCTTACTCCCCAGAGTTTGCCTCTGCTCCAGCAGTGAAAAATCTCTTGCTGCACCCAGAGGCGGATTTAGGGCAGCACAATCAGTTCTGCTGCACTGGGTGCCAAGCCCGGGAGCGTTGCAACTGTGACATAGGGAATTGAGCAGAACAGAAGGCGGGGGGCAAGGCCCCAAATGTTGGCCTCACCCCGGGTACTGCTGAAATGTGAAAGACCCAAGTCCACCCCTGCTACGCTCCTACTTGCCTCCTTAACTCCAGCAAAGGATACTGCACCCTGTGCCTTTAGTCCATGCCCTGGGAACTCATACAGAAATGAAAGCAAGCCCAAGGCTATGTAGATAACACCTCAGTGTCCATCTGTATATAGTAGATATAATCCATATATAATGTAGTGTCCTTTGATTCCCAGCATTTTTAAGGACGAGTTTCACTAGGATGGCAGAACCAGGACAGTATGGATTCCTGGGCTTGCACATGCAACCTTTTGGAGACTGTAAGCATAAAATAGTACCGGGGCTGCATGTTCCTCAGAGCCCCTTCAAAAGAAATCTGGAGTTTGCAGTAGAACGAGCCTGTTCATACCCATATGAAAAAAGGTAGTAAGAGCCTACTTAGCATCATAGAATACAGAAATTGTCCATGGTTTTCGTTTGCAAAGGGAGTGGGGGGAAATGAGCCAGAACCAAACTTATGGTAAAGTATAATTTATTTCCCACATTTCCGCTCCCCCAGAGAACTCACACTTTAATGTGAAATTCAGTGGAGTTCTGCTACAGAATGTGCCTCAGCCACTGGAGGAAGCAGGTCTCTTGACCTGCAGAGCAGAACTTACACTTCACTTTCTAGTAGTTTGCAAGGAAATTAAATTCCCTAATCCAGTCCTACAGCAATGAATAAACACACTCCAAACTAGGTGGGACCAGACTAGAGGGAAGAACTGTGAACAGATTTTCCAATTTAAAAATAAATAAATGATAAATGCAGGCACTACCATCATTCAGAACAGGGTTATGATACCTTTTCCCATCACTCACAGTGTTGTGCTTTTACTTGAATTTCCCACTCCCTCAAAGCTGTTTTCGCTCTGAAGCAAACTATGCAAGATCTATACAAGAAAGAGGGGGATTTTCCCTGCCAGACTTGAAGATATATTTTGAAGCCGAGGCTTTCTGCTGGATTAAGGAATGGATTCAACTAGATAATGCTGATTTGTTAGATTTGGAAGGATTTGACAATTTATTTGGTTGGCACACATATTTATGGTATGACAAGATAACGGCCCATAAAGGTTTTAAAAATCATGTAATTAGAAAATCTTTATATAATGTTTGGATAAGATATAAAGATCTCTTAGAAAGAAAAACACCCAGGTGGCTTTCACCAATGGAAGCAAAGGCCCAGAAAAATTTAAATATGGAGAGTAAATGGTTGAAATATGCTGATTTATTGTTGGAAGATAACGAAGGATTTAAATTAAGATCATTTGACCAAATTAAAGATAAATTAGATGGTTGGTTACAACATTATCAAATTAATGAACTGTATAAGCTTGATAAGAAAAATGGTTTTGCAAGAAGTTGAGCAAACAAGAAAGTTTTATTTTGCAGAACAAAGTTGGAAAAATGTTACGGAAATTACGGGGGGGGGCACATCTTTAAAGTTGTTAAATGTTACAAATATTATGCATAAATGTATCCTTTTGACTTGACAGCTCAGTGAAGTTACCTAGCTTTAACAATCATATAAAATCAACTCCTTTGCCAATTTCCTCCATTCCAAAGCTATTTTCCTCTTGAAAAAGGACTCCAGGAAGTTCCCAGAGGTGACAATTGCTGAGCTGCTTGTTGGCCAAGGAAAGCCTAATCCCATCACCAGATTTGCCAAGGGATCCAAACATACCTGGGTCTTGCCCTGCCATGTCTGCTTATGCTAATCTTGTACCAAGGACTTGTCTGGACATGTCTGCCAGGGTTAAACTAGTTTAACCCCTCTCTCTCCTCCCCTTTTGTGACATGTCAGTGATGTAGCAATGATGTAGCAATGATGCTGTACGAACTGTATTCTGGGATATGGTGGGAAAGTTTTAAAAGTCCTTGTCACCCCATCCTCGCCATGCCCCCGGGACACACATCACATCCCCAGGACATGTGTCACACCCCTGGGACGCGCGCCAGCCACGCCCCCGCCTGCTCTCCACCCCCACTGCTCTTTGCCACTGCTCAGCCGGAAGCCATATGAACCCAGAAGGAGATCAGCAGGCCAGGGAGGCTAGTTTGTGGGTGAGTTTTGGTTATGCCAAGAGCTAAAAGGATACAGAGGCACTGAACCTTCTCTGTGAGCTGAATCCCCAAGCTATGGTCTGCAGTGGGGCCTTCCCTCGAAACCTAATGGGGAATCAAGATCCGTTGGGGTGTTAATGCTTTGAGCTCTTACATCATATGCTCAGAATGTATGTCTGTATAAGTAAAACCATATATGTATCCCAAAGACACCACAGTCTCTGCTGACCTTAACTCCAAGGCAGCTGAACCCTGGGTAAGCGTTGGAAATCCTGAAATCTCTCACTGCTCAGAAATTGGTGTGTGTGCAGCTATAGCTACAGATATAGTTGCAAATTGCAAGTTCTGAAAATGTTTTGCAGAACAGTTTTCTGTTCTTGCTTTGGGTAGAGACAGTTTTGCAATTAGTAGTTAACAGTTGTGTTTCTGAGAACTACTTTCTCAACTTTTTTGAGTTTCACAATTTTGCATCACAGTAGACAAATCTGGGCTAGATGGACTGATGGCATGATTCAGTACACAGTAGCTATTTACAATTTCCTCAAACTAAGCTTTGGGGAAGTTGGCTTGAGCTTTGGGTACCAGTGTGGGTGAATCTCCGCCTCTCCAGATGCTTTGTCTCTCGAGGAAAAAAGCCACTGGGGGTGATTTTGAGGGGACAAAATGACTGGAAAGGAAAGCGTCAAGCCATCTCTTCCCTATCCCCAAACTACCTTCACTCTGTCTGAAGCCATTCACAGCTGCCATGCGTAACATAAAAAGAGCCCACAGGAATGCAAAACATGTTGGGAAATAACTGGGGAATAACAATTAATCCTGAAGTCCCACTACAAAGGAAAAATGGCTGACTGCCTGAATTAAAAAAAAAAGTGTGCAGGGCTTGACTCACTCGTTAGCCAAAACAACCCCCAAGCAGAGTTTAAAACATATTTATGACATGTTTGCAAAGAATGAGAAATATGAATTGTGCCAGTATTAAGCATTTATAGTTCTCCCCTGCCTTTACTCCTCAGACTGAATAGACCACAACTTTAGTAAGTTTAAATGCTTTACTTACAATAATCACAGGTCTCACTCATCATTCAACACCACAGCAGCAGCAACACAGGCAAGGTACAAAAGTTAGCCTCAAACACGCGGTCTGAGTCTGGAGCCCCAGCTCAGTTTAGTAGCTGGATAGCTCAGCTGGTTAGAGGTTGCAGGTTTGATTCCCGTCTGGGACAGCTGCATATTGCTGCCTTGCAGGGGGTTGGACTAGATGATCCTCAGGGTCCCTTCCAACTCTATGATTCTACATGGTTCAAAGGGGAGAGTGAGGAGCAGGAAACAACCCTTATTTCCTCCCTCCCCAAAGGTGAGAGGTCATGGCCAGTCTGAGTCGGCTCTTACTGGCAATCATGCACAGCTATGATTGACTAGTTGTACCTCCCACAGAACATGCAAGAAGCCCAATACATTTTGTGGCCTGAGGAAAAGCAGCAAATACCATAATTTTCGCTCCAAAACACGCACTTTTTTGCTCCTAGAAAGTAAGGGAAAATGTCTGTGCGTGTTACAGAGCGAATGCACTCATGGCTGCCGTCAGTCAAGCAAAGCGGGAGCCGCTTGCAGGGCTTCTGTCCCGCTCTAGCTTTGCTTGCTTTACAGCCAGGAGGAGGGGGAGGAGCTGGGGAGGAGGGAGGGAAGAAGAGCCATGGCAGCAAAGCGGGCATCCGCTTACACAGGAGAAGGGACAGACGGGAGCCATAGCGAGCCGGAAAAAGCGCCGCGTAGCCAGCAACAGCTGCTGCAGCCTCAGCTAGCAAAGGTCCGTGCGCTCTCTAAACGGAGCAATGAGGCTCCAGAGGGACGGCAGGGCACAGGAGGGCTCTGAGCCACGAGCGCAGTGAAAACCAGTAAAAAAGTTTTTAAAAAGGCTGCTGGGGACAGGAGGGCACGGGATGAGGGAGAGGGGGAAATTACAATTCTCCCAGCGTCTCAGCTGATCCGCTGAGCAGGACTTGGGTTGCAGGGGATTCGCCATTAGCTGCATAAAGCAGCAAAGAGGGAGAGAAGGAGATGTCGGAAATCAAGCCTTTATCAGGAGAAACTGGCAACTCTCCCAGGCACCCGGCTTGGTCTCCTGTTGACCTCCCTGTCTGCTTTCCCGGCAAGATCCAGGCAGAGGTCGCGATAGGCGATCCTTCTCAGCGTGAGAAGAACACACCCCTCTTTCCTGCCCCCCCCCCGGGCAGGGGAAAGAGATAGATAGAAACGTATTTACATGCCTTTATTTCTGTCTTTGCAGCGTTACAGAAAACATGACTGCTCTCTTCAAACTCCAGCAGTCGAGAGAGAGCAAACACTTCCTCTCCGGCTCATATTACACTCTGAGCTAATTCCGGTGCCCTCTGCACTGTGAATTGACTGTCCCTCTGTTTCCCATGGAACAGTCCCAACATTCCCATTATGTTTTGTTTTCAAGCTACCAGCAGCTCGCGGCTGCATTGCTTCAATATCGTAACATACTCCCCCATATGAAGCAATGTGTGCTGCGAGCAAAGCGTGATCCAGAGAAGAAAACAAACAGTTGTTATACATATAACACTCCCCTGTTGTTTCAGTTCCACCCTTGGAACTACCCGCCACTGGTTTCCCCAGTGTACCTTTCTGGTTGTCTGACTTCCAAGGAATGAGTGCATCTGCATTACCTTGGCTAGGGAATGTAGTGTTACGCTTAGCAACTCCCTGTTGTGCCTTTGTCTCTGACTTAGACACAGCTTCAACCTGTCTTGAGTTGTCAACAATAGTAACACATGCAACAGCTGAGTTAGCAAACTCTTTTGAATACCTCTTGGGTGGTACACCCTTTGTAACTCTCTCGGACCTGCATATGAGGTGCTGATCCTCTCTGCTCACTGGTTCAGTCTCAGGACTTTTTGGAGAACCAGTTCCAATAGTAAACAGTGGTTCATCCTTCACCTGTGAAGGTCTAGCCATTGTGTGAGATTTCCTCTCAATGACTGTGTCAACTGAGCTCTTTGAGCTATCACTGTCACTCTCAGTACCACTGTAATCAATAAAATCATCATCATCATCTGAATTGTCTTCAGTGGGAAATGTGTGAACAATTACTCTCTCCTGTTCAGGAGCACTCTCTAGAAATTTCGTGAGAATCACCTGACCAGATTCAGACAAAATTACTCTGTAAAGACCCTTTTCATAACCCACAAAAATGTCTCTAGCATTCTTTACTCCACCTGGAGCTTCAGTCTTCACATGAGACCCAAAAACCTTAAAATGGGCAACAGAAGGTTTTCTATGGAGCAGCTTCTCAAAAGGAGAACTTCCCAAATCTTTTGAAACCTTTCTCATCCAACTGTAACAAAAACACATTAACGACTCCGCCCAATACTCATGTGGCAAATGTGAACTCAGCAATTGTGCCTTCATGCCATTTTGCAATTCTTTGTTCACTTGCACACAGATACTTCTGTTCCATGCTTCTGCAGAAACAGCAGTCTTGTGCCTTATCCCTTTCTTATCCAGGAAATCCTGAAAATCCTGTGAAAGAAAAACTGGCTTTTCATCTGTGAAAAGACAGTCAATGTTAGCATCATGAACATTATTAACCTTGTCACAAAACTCTTTAAACCTTTCTAAGGCTTCTTGTGGTTTCTGCAATATATATACCCACACATAATGAGAGAAATAATCCACACACACAAGATAATATCTTGCATTGCCTCTAGATGGTGCTAGAGGACCAATCACATCAGCATACACTCGCTGAAAAGCTTTGGTTACTTGCGTCGTCTTCTGGACATTTTTCTGGACATTTTCTTCATGCCTGCAAGAGAAATCAGATGCATTACAAGTTATGCAATCACTTTGATCAAAAGTCAACAAATACAGTCCATCTTTCTCTCCGGCAGAAAGATACAGCTCTCCATCTTTGAAGATTTTGCAGCTTTCTCTATCATAGGACAAAGTCAGTCCTTTCTTTGTGATCTGCAAAACACTCAGCAGATTGAACTTTAAATCAGGAACCAAATACACATTGTTAATAGTCAAGTTCAGACTCTCAAGATACACAGTTCCAAACCCGGTCGCTTTCAGCTTCTGTCCATTGGCCTGTTTCACAGTGAAGCTTTGCTTCTTAAACGTTGAAAACAGATCTCTGTGCGACGTCATGTGTTACGTGCATCCCGTGTCAAGAACAAAAGCGTTCTCCGTTGAAAATTCGGCTTTTGTTGACAGCAATGCTTTTGCAGGTTTCACCTGGGACTTGGTACGACTTTTGCCTGACACCTCAGGCTTTGCAGAGCTCCCCTTAGCTCCTTTCTGTTGACATGGCTTCTTACAATTCCGCTGAAGATGCCCAGTCTGTCCACAATTGAAACAACCGACAACATTCAAAGCAACAGCCTGTTCTTCACTAGCAATAGCAGTGGGGGTGTCAGAACTCCGAGTTTCTCTCCCCCTGTCTTTGACATCTATTGCAGCAAGGCGATCTTTCTCATTGAGAATCACGGCACAAATTCTCTCCGTCATAAGATCTGTGGCAGGTAGAGAACCAAGCTGACTTGCAACCGTTTTATAAGTCCGATTAAGGCTGTTAATAATCATGAAGCAGAATATCTCTTCCTATAGAGGGAAATTGCGTTCCGCCATCTGCTGGCGTAAGAATTTCATCTCTGTCAGATGCGCTTGTACATCTCCATCAGGCGCTAGCCTTAGATTGGTCAGCTTTTCAAAATGCAGCAACGCTGAAGAACCAGCATCTCTTTGATGTATTCTACGCAGCGTTTGCCAAATCTCACGCGTGTATTCCAAATCCTGAATATGCACGAGTTGATCATCTGAGATACACAGAATTATGGCCGTCCTGGCTCTCACATTCTGTGAATTCCAACCTGGCGTTGGTGCTGCAGGGATGGGGTTTTCAATCACCCCAAAAATCCTCTGATTCTGAAGCAGGGCTTTCATCTTTACAGACCGTGAGGAATAATTGTCATTAGTCAGTGGAGGTGGGTAAGGTAAGCCTCCCCCCTTCTTGGCATCCATTTTGAATCCAAGCCTCAGCTCTCACTCTCGAGCCTGTAAAATTCCAAGAGTCTATTGTCTGTTTACTGCCTCACTTGGCAGCTAAACACAGGCTGTTTTGAAAGTCCCTCCAAGAGCAGTGAGATAGCAGACAAAACAAATGCTGGAATTTCTACCAGTGCTTTTCCAGCCTCTTACAGTCCCAGCCCCTTTCTTTGTTGGCTAGTAACTTTCCACTTTACTGACGTTTCGTTGCTTAGCAACTGGCTTATCAAGACTCAGGAATGCGAAATATGTGGCTCTCTTTCAGTGCTGGTTTTTTATCCAAAAAGCAGCTTTTGTGAACCAGAGAAGAATCAATCTGCGTTCACTCTTTTAGCCCATAAAATCACCATACCTTGAGGGAATCCGTTGCTCAGCAAAAACACCTCCTCCGGTGCTCAGCCGTTGTGCTGGTCCCAGGAGGAAGGTTACAGTTATCGTAGTCCAAGTTCAGTCCTGAGTCACTAGCCTGGAAACAGTTCACGAGGAGTGAGGCGAGGTCCGAAGCAGGAGGTCAGGCGGGAACAGGAAGGCTGGAAGGTCAGAAGCAGGAAGCCGGGTGGGGAACAGGAACACTGGAAGGTCAGGTCTGGGTCCGGGTAGGAGCAGGTACTCAACAACAACGTTGCTTCCGCAACCTGGGGCCGGGCTGACTGGCCTTTATCTTCTCTGAGGCCAGGGGCGGTCTCGGCCCCCAGGAGACCCGTCTCTCCTGGCCTTAAGGCGAGCACTCCTCCTGGGAGAAACCAGTTCCCTTCGCCTCTCTGCCCTGAGCCTTTGCAGTTCAGGAAAGGCTGAAGGGTTACTGGGCCCAGGGGGAGACTCACCTGTAGGCACTGAGTCCTCAACCACCTCTGGAGCCAGAATGGATTCACCTGGTGCCTGCTGCTGAGGATCCGGCACAGGTGTAGGTGTCTCAGAATCAAGGCCCTGCCCCAGTTCAGCCGGCCCTGTAGGCGGGGACTCTTGTGCAGGCTGGGATTCCTCTAGTTCATCCTCTGAATTGGAATCCCAGGCCATCACAGCCGTCCTTGTAGCTTCCATCCGCCCGCTACCACATTCTTTCTTTATCTCCTTGCAGAGGATGAAGTACGATCCATCAACCTCTCTTGTTGCTTTCATGGATCAAAACCATCCTCTGCTACCAGATGTCGGAAATCAAGCCTTTATCAGGAGAAACTGGCAACTCTCCCAGGCACCCGGCTTGGTCTCCTGCTGACCTCCCTGTCTGCTTTCCCGGCAAGATCCAGGCAGAGGTCGCGATGGGCGATCCTTCTCAGCATGAGAAGAACACACCCCTCTTTCCTGCCCCCCCCCCGGGCAGGGGAAAGAGATAGACAGAAACGTATTTACATGCCTTTATTTCTGTCTTTGCAGCGTTACAGAAAACATGACTGCTCTCTTCAAACTCCAGCAGTCGAGAGAGAGCAAACACTTCCTCTCCGGCTCATATTACACTCTGAGCTAATTCCGGTGCCCTCTGCACTGTGAATTGACTGTCCCTCTGTTTCCCACGGAACAGTCCCAACATTCCCATTATGTTTTGTTTTCAAGCTACCAGCAGCTCGCGGCTGCATTGCTTCAATATCGTAACAGGAGCAAAGCGGGAGAGGAAAGGAGCTGTTTACACTGCTCTAAGTGGCTGCTGTCCGGTTGGCTCCTTTAAAGCAACAGTGGTCTTTCCCTCCCCCCTCCCCGCTCAGCTCGCCAAAAAGCTCCTTTTCCACACACCCCACGCGTGTTCCTTCTCCCCTTAAACCCCTCTTCTGCATTATTAGCAGCATCCTTCTCCACACACCCCACACGTGCTCCTTGTCCCTTGAATGCTTTTCCTTCCCTCCCCACTTAAAACGTGGTTACAAAGCACGGATCCACATGGATCCTCAGGATTTTTGCACTGGGTCACCCCAAGTTCACCATCAGATCATATAGCATGTCCATGGCTACAGCGTGCACCAAAAAACACACATGCACCCACTGTTTCATTTAGAATAGTTTTTTCTTGTTTTCCTCCTCTAAAAACTACGTGCGTGTTATGGTCAGGTGCGTGTTATAGAGCGAAAAATACGGTACTCTGCTGTCTGCCATAAAGCTTGTGAAGTGGATCTGCCCTACCCAGTCAGCAGGCTGGGGCAGGGGACAGCTGGGTACACTCAGACAACGAAGTTGTCCCACCAGAGGCCCACCAGGGACCGGTTGCTTTTTTGTTTGAGTTTATAACTTTATTCTAAGAAGACTCCCATTGCAGACCTCAAGCAAGCTCTGCATGGGCTTGCCAGGGAGGTACTTCTGAGCAAAGTAATTTGACCAGCCTTGGGCACTAGCACGTACCTGAGGGTGTCATTTGCCCCTCCACACCAGACCGCAAGACATCTGGGCCCAGCCCTGACAGGACCAGGGGCAGGGAGACCCCTCACCAACAGCTGCAATCCCTGTCCCTTCCCTGCAGAGCTGTGTTTAAAAACAGGAGAGGGCAGAGAGATCAAATGCAAGCCCACATTTTAAAAGAAAGCAAAAAGCAGAGGGTCAACATTAGGAGCATGAATTTCCATCATTCGCTAATCAGATACAACTTCTTTGCAATGATTCATTTTGGCAAGAGACAACACACATAATCAATTGTTAAAAGTTGTTCTGCGACATCAGCTTATTATCACCATAGCAACAATCAAACTACATGTGTATTTTTGATATGACTTAACTTGTAATTAAGGAAGGGCTCTTGCAAAGCACACAGCAACCCACTTCCTTCTTAACAACTTTATTGTAAAGTAAAAATTCTGTAAGGTAAAAATTTTGTTAACTCAGTCTGTGCTTAAGAAGTTTGTCCTGGGCAGGACTCTGTAGTTGCACGGAGAGGTGGGAGGAGTAAAAGGAAAAAAGAAAAAATATATATGCTGAGGGGAATGTGACTGGGTGTTATAAGCACAGGTCACCTTAAGTGTCCGTTGGGTCCATTTCCTATGGATATAAAAGGCTGCATTTGAGAGGAGGCAGCAGAACACCACGGGGGGTCAGCAGGGGTACGACAGCCAGCACCATTTCAAAGCCAGTCATGTATGACATTCTGTGGCTGGGGGGCATCAGAATTATACTGCATTATTGGTAAAAGTTCAAGAAATTTGGTTGCACTGTCAAACATTGGTCAAATTAGCTGAAATCAGGGGGCAGAGTCCTTTCCTCAGTATTAGACAGCATGAAGTGTTTCATATATTAGCACCAACTTGAAAACGGTCAATTATCTGGTGGATTGTGAAGATGTTTTTAAAACACAAATGTCAAAAATCTACTTTGATGGACTTGAGATATATTTCCCAATGAAAGAACCACAGAAATATATGCAACCCGTCTCCCTAAATAAATAAATAAATAAAAACAGCTTGTAAAAGTTGCCTGTTGGAAGCATCTGTGAACTCAACCAACTTTGAAAATTAAGCCATAAGAATCTCAACCAGCTACACATGGATACTCAGCAATTATATTATGAGGGAGCTGACAAGTTAAAACAAGTCACTGCTGCAAATGAAGCTGGTATTGTTAAAGGGGTTAATCCTTTGCAGGAGTTTTATAGAAATTTGTACAGTTTAACTTTTCTACTGTGGGAACCAAAAACAAACCCCTGTGTTTCAATAAGAACCAATCACAACAATACAAACACAACACGTAGGCTAAAAGTTAGTGGAGAATATATAATAGAATAATGATATCATTCAAATTATAGGAATAAGCCAATCAAAGCTCATATGTGCAATATAACAGAGTAGTAGAGTGGACCGTCAAGCCGTGTGTTCAAAACAGATGTCTAAGGACAGTCTCACAATAGTCTCTCAAAAGTTTCAACAGAAGACGTCTCAAAAGTTTCAAAAGCAAAGTCATACCTCATGTTGCGTCCGCTTCAGGTTACGTGTTTTCGTGTTTTGTCCCACGGCAACCCGGAAGTACCGAAATGGGTTACTTCCAGGTTTCACCGCTCACGCATGCGCAGACATGGCACTTTGGCTTGCGTCGGTTCCGTGTTATGGACGGGCCTCCAGAACAGATCCTGTCCATAACATGAGGTTCCACTGTAAAGTCTCTCAATAGCCTTTCAAAAGTTTCAACGGAAGACGTCTCAAAAGCCTCAAAAGTACAGTGTCTCCGGAATGATACTACTGTTTTGTAATAGACTTCACCAGCTGGAAATAAGATATAAGGCATACAACTATTTTGTTATCATTCATTGGTTGTATGCCTTGTATCTTATTTCCAGCTGATGAAGACTGTTCTCCACTAACTATTAGCCTACGTGTTGTGTTTCCTACTGTGGGAAACATGAAATGGACCAACTAAGGGCATTTTACTGATGGGATTTATATACAGTACCGCCTTTCTGCCAAGGTGGTTTACAATTTAAGCACTTAAACAAATATATTATATTAAACGAAGACTGGCAGAGTCCTCTCATGCCAGCTGGCCTGGAAACCCTTGCTCCTGCCTTCATCCATTAAAATATAGTTTATGTATCTGAGTAAATAGTGTTCATTGTTGTCATATTTACTGATTGTGAGTAGATAGTATAAACAGCACCACTTTGAGTGTAATTCCTCAGATCCATTATCAGCATAGATCTACATTTCTCTGTGTGTAGCTTCTAAGAAGTATAGACTGGGCTGGAAAGAATGTACCGTATTTTTCGTTCTATAAGACGCACTTTTTCCCCTTCAAAAATGAAGGGGAAATGTGTGTGCGTCCTATGGAGCGAAGACGCCATAGCCCCGCGACCCTCTCCCGGCTGGAGAGGTGACGCACAGCTATGGCAGGAACCTCTACAGCCCCGTGTCACCTCTCCAGCCGGGAGAGTGCGCGCGGGGGGCTAAAGCAGCCCCCGCGACCCTCTCCCGGCTGGAGAGGTGACACGCGGCTATTGACGCTCCTGCCATAGCCGCGCATCACCTCTCCAGCCGGGAGAGCGCGCGCGGGGCTAAAGCAGCCCCCCGCGACTCTCTCCCAGCTGGAGAGGTGACGCGCGGCTATGGCAGGAGCCTCTCCGCTGCGCCTTTCCGCTGCTCCCTGACCTGCTCTTTGGGGCTGGTGGTGGGCTTCCCCCCGCCAGCCCCAAAGAGCAGGTCGAAAGGAGCCTGAAGCCTGGAGAACGAGAGGGGGCAGTGCACACCGACCCCTCTCGCTCTCTAGGCTTCCAAGGTAGCCGCCTGAACGCACCTTAAACAGCACCTTGTTTTAGAGCGGGAAAACAAGAGGGGGAAAGTTCTCCCCCTCTCTGTGCAGCGCCTCCTGCCGCTTCACTGAAGGGGCGCTGGGCAGAGAGGGGGAGATTTTTTTTTCTTGTTCTCCCCCCTCTAAAACAAAGTGCGTCCTATTGTCCGGTGCGTCCTATGGTGCGAAAAATACGGTAGATTGCTTAGTTTGTTCAAGGGTGTGTGGCTTCTAATCTCAGGTAGATTTTGAGTTCAGATTGTCTGAATGTATTGTTCCTGTCATTTAGGCTGCTGTCCCTAAACAATCCCTGGAGAGTAAACTCCATTGAACACAATGAGATTTACTTCTGAGTAAACATTCAGCTAGATTGTGAAGATTTATTTGTGTGCTATCCAGATGTTCGGTGTGCTCTGAGAAATATGTTGAGTCTATTCAGACTCAAAGCCGCACACTGTACCCATCAAGCAGATGGAGAAGGGGCCAATGCAGGTTTGAGAGATTCAAGCCGGAAGGTCCTGAGGGGTAGCTGGGGTGGCCTGTTGCAACAAAAATGACAATTGTGTGGCACCTTCAACACTAACAAGTGGATTATTACAGCATAAGCTTTCGTAAATTAAAATGCACTTTGACGCTTCATGAAGTGTTATCTGAAGTTGTCAGGCATATATCTACATGGGGCTGTAAGGGGGAGAATGATGAGGAGTGACCACAGAAAAACATCCTGCCAAAGACTTATCTAATCCAGCCTTGTGGTCTCACAGTAGCCAACCAGATGCCTATGAGAAGTCACCAGGAGGACCTGAGTACAGCAGCACACTCCCAGAGAGTAACGCCAGATGGAAATGAAAAGCAAAAAATACAGAATTCGACAATTACATAAATGCCCCGAAGCATTAAATGCCCATTAACAAAGCAGAGTGGGTGAAAATGCAAACATCTGGCATTGGTAAGTCAAAGAACATCCCAAGCAACACCATGTGTTTCTGAGACAACTTCCTGGGCCTGATCCAGTAAATCTTACTTAGGAATTAGTCAAGAGAAGCATCCTGTAGACAGATCATGGACATGTGCTAAATCCCTGATAACCTGCCAGTGCATAAACACCCTCACTGAGTGCATGTGTCAATAGATGCCAAGAAAGGAGAGAACAGAAAGGCCGAGATGTGGCATAAACAAAAATAGACATATGGCAAGAGGTGGTTATGACAAGCATGTAGGTGTCATATAAAAAGCACCCATTCTGCAAGTCAAAAGACTTTGCCATAAGACTTAGTCATCTATTATTTTCCAGCTCTTTAAAACACACACTTTATTTAAACACATTTTAAAAAGCCCACGTAGGTTGGTATCCAACTAATTCATGAAATCAGCGCAATGATTTTTTGCTTGTGCAAAGAACTTCCCAGCACACTCCCTATGTGTGCCCCACACCTTCGCCTAATATGCTCTGGAGGGTAGGGGTGAACCAGAGCAAGTTTTGGAGTGGCAAAGGTGTAAGAAAGGAGAGAAGGTCCATAGCACAAACAGAAATCCTTGTGCTAATGGAACAAGTTAGCTGGACACAGTCTATAATTTATTGAAGGCAGAATTTTTCCATGAAAGCAACATAACATTCGTATAAGGATAAGGGAACTTAAAACCCAAAACAAAACAGCAATGTTTTTATGGCAGGAAATCACAACTAAATATAAAACTAAATCAGAGTTAGTGATCTATCGCTGAAAGGCAAAGTTCTTGACATTGTTGATCCAGTTAAAACGGTGTTTTCCTCTTCATGCATTAATTTCCTAAGAATTCTACCACACAACAAGTTTGTAACCATGAAAATACATGGTCCAAAAGCTAAGGTCCAGGTGCATGCAGAGTTGTGAACATTATAACCATAACCTGTATATTTAAAAGGAAATGACAAATGACCGTTAAAATGAACAATTGAAAATTACAGAAATATGTATGTGTTCACCCACAAATAAGAATTCATGCCAGGGGAAAGTATTGATGCTGGAGCTTAAAGATGACACCACTTGCTAGTTTGCAATAGCTGAAGAGGAAACTCTTTGAGGACATGGTTTGCACAAGCATGACACAGCAGCTAAAAATAGAGGACAAGGGCCAAACTAGACATGACATGGCAGACCATGCACAGGATCTCCTACAGGTTTGTTTTTCTAAATGTTAGCAGCAGTCTTGGGGGAGGAGTGATTCAAGTCAGACTCATGTCCTAAAGATATTTTATCCTTTTCTTGAAATACATTATAAAACAGGGAAGCAAAAAAGAACAAAGAACTCCAGATCCTAAAAATATAGATTATTGTAGGCCCAACAATACATATGTTTAGCAATAATTCTCATAATAACAGTATAATTATGTGAATAACAGTATAATTATGTGAATAATTCTTATGTACAAGGAGATACATAGTTATAGTTACAGGTAGGTAGCCGTGTTGGTCTGTTGTCTTTGTCCATGGAGTTTTCTTGGCAGGGATACTGGAGTGGCTTGCCAGTGAGAAAGCTAGAAAGTTCCAGAAAGACATCTACTTCTGCTTCATTGACCATGCCTTTGACTGTGTCGACCACAGCAAACTATGGCAAGTTCTTAAAGAAATGGGAGTGCCTGATCACCTCATCTGTCTCCTGAGAAATCTCTATGTGGTACAAGAAGCTACAGTTATAACTGGGTATGGAATAACTGATCGGTTCAAAATTGGGAAAGAAGTATGACAAGGCTGTATATTGTCTCCCTGCTTATTTAACTTATATGCAGAATTCATCATGCGAAAGGCTGGGCTGGATGAATCCCAAGCCGGAATTAAGATTGCCGGAAGAAATATCAACCACCTCAGATATGCAGATGACACAACCTTGATGGCAGAAAGTGAGGAGGAATTAAAGAACCTTTTAATGAGGGTGAAAGAGGAGAGGGCAAAATATGGTCTGAAGCTCAACATCAAAAAAACGAAGATCATGGCCACTGGGCCCATCACCTCCTGGCAAATAGAAGGGGAAGAAGTGGAGGCAGTGAGAGATTTTACTTTCTTGGGCTCCATGATCACTGCAGATGGTGACAGCAGTCACGAAATTAAAAGACACCTGCTCCTTGGGAGAAAGGCGATGGCAAACCTAGACAGCATCTTAAAAAGCAGAGACATCACCTTGCCAACAAAGGTCCATATAGTTAAAGCTATGGTTTTCCCAGTAGTGATGTATGGAAGTGAGAGCTGGACCATAAAGAAGGCTGATCGCCGAAGAATTGATGCTTTGAATTATGGTGCTGGAGGAGACTCTTGAGAGTCCCATGGACTGCAAGAAGATCAAACCTATCCATTCTTAAGGAAATCAGCCCTGAGTGCTCACTAGAAGGACAGATCCTGAAGCCGAGGCTCCAATACTTTGGCCACCTCATGAGAAGAGAAAACTCCCTGGAAAAGACCCTGATGTTAGGAAAGATTGAGGGCACAAGGAGAAGGGGACGACAGAGGACGCGATGGTTGGACAGTGTTCTTGAACCTACGAACATGAGTTTGACCAAACTGTGGGAGGCAGTGGAAGACAAGATTGCCTGGTGTGCTCTGGTTCACGAGGTCATGAAGAGTCGGATATGACTAAACAACTAAACAACAACAACAAAGCCGTGTTGGTCTGCCATAGTCGAAACAAAATAAAAAAATTCCTTCCAGTAGGACCTTAGAGACCAACTAAGTTAGTTATTGGTATGAGCTTTCGTCTGCATGCACACTTCTTCAGATACACTGAAACAGAAGTCACCAGACCCTTATATACAGTGAGAGGGTGGGGAGAGGTATTACTCAGAAGGGTGGTGATTGGCTGTGTCAGTATTCTCAGCCGCAGTCAGAGGTAACTGGCCTCACTCCAGGCAATCGGCTGAGATCCTTGTTGACCTTCCCGTCTGCGTCTGCCAGCAGGATACAGGCAAGGTCACAAATCAGCGATCCTCCTCAAACGTGAGAAGAACACACCCTCCTCCCTCCTCCCTGCTTTCCCCCAGGGAGGGGAAAAGAGACAGACAGGAGTCTATTTACATGTCTTTATTCCTGTCATTCCAGGAGTACAGAGAAATGTGTCTGCACTCTCCAGACTCCAGCAGTAGAGTCACACCTCCACCCACGGACGCGGACTTATAAAAAATATTGGGGGGGCCCAGGAAAGCTCATGAATAATAAATAAGCTCATGAATATGCAAATAAAGTGGCGCCGCCTCCTCGTGAGCGAATAGGGGAGAGCATGCTGCGCCTATTAATCAGCTCCGGAGCGGAAATTGGGTGGAGCTTTTGCTCGGGAGGGAGGGCAGGAGGCATGCAGCCCGATCCTGTGCATTTTGGGCTGGGGGAGGGGCGGCGATGGCGCTCTGCTGGAGGGGCGCCGGAGATTATTGGGGGGCGGAGCCCCCCAAACGAATTTTTGAGGGGGCTCGGGCCCCCTCAAGCCCCATGGAGTCGGCGCCTATGCCTCCACCCCTGTACTTCCAGTACAGGTCAGATGACACTCTGAGCTAACATCCGGTGCTCAGTACAGAGAATAGACTGCCCCTTTTTCCCAATAGTACAGTTCCAGACATCAACATCCTGTTTTGCATTCCAGACACCTGCAGCTGGCTTTCGCATTGCTGCTTTTTCCTGACAGGCTGGTAGGTGTGGTTAAACTTGACTACTGTTAACGACTGCAACTGGTCTTACAGGAAAAAGCAAGGGGTGAGATAGCTAAAAATAGCTTTATCATGTATAATGAGATAAGAATCCAATGTCTCTATTCAGACAAGATCTCTCCATGGTTTTAAGTTTGGTAATGTGCTGGTCCCGGGGGGGGGGGGTTACCGTGCGGCGTGTTCTGAGTCCGGTCCTGGGTCAAGCGTCTGGAGGCTGTCAGTTGAGGGCGAAGCGGGGTCCAAGGCAAGGGGCCGGGCGTGGTCAGGAACTCAGGGAGAGCAGGTCAGAGTGCTGGCAGGAACAGGTTTCCAACGATGTTGCTCCCGCAACCTGGGACTGGGCTGACTGGCCTTTATCTCCTCTGAGGCCTAGGGCAGTCCCGGCCCACAGGTGACTCACCTCTCCTTGCCTTAAGGCGAGCACTCCTCCTGAGAGTACTTAGTTCCCTCCACCTCTCAGCCCTGAGCCTCTGCAGCTCAGGAGAGGCTGGAGGGTTACTGGACCCAGAGGCAACCTCACCTTCCTCTGACAGGGCTGAGAGAAGAAGAAGAAGAAGAAGAAGAAGAAGAAGAAGAAGAAGAGGAGGAGGAGTTTGGATTTGATATCCCGCCTTTCACTCCCCTTCAGGAGTCTCAAAGCGGCTAACATTCTCCTTTCCCTTCCTCCCCCACAACAAACACTCTGTGAGGTGAGTGGGGCTGAGAGACTTCAAAGAAGTGTGACTGGCCCAAGGTCACCCAGCAGCTGCATGTGGAGGAGCGGAGACACGAACCCGGTTTCCCAGATTACGTGACTACCGCTCTTAACCACTACACCACACTGGCTCTCGCACCTCAGGCAATGGGTCCTCGAGGCGCACCTCAGGCAATGGGTCCTCGATCACCTCTGGAGCCAGAGCAGATTCAGCTGGTGTCTGCTCCTGAGGATCCGGCACAGGTGAGGGCCCTTCAGGTTCAAGCCCCAGCCCCGGCTCAGCCGGCCCTGGAGGCGGGGACTCCTGTGCAGGCTAGGAATCCTCAGGTTCAGCCTTTGAATCTGATTCCCAGGCCATCACAGGTAATAAGTTGCAATTCAGCAACTTCTCTTTCCACTCTATTTCTGAAATTCTTTTGTAATAAGACAGCTACTTTGAGATCTTGTTTAGAATGTCCTGGGAGAGACTTCCGGGTTAGCGCGATCGACTAATGGCGGATTCCCTCTGAGCTCCGGAGGGAATCGGCTCCGCAGGATCGGGTCTTGCCGCTGCGGCGACGCGGGGACCCTTAAAAATCACAGGCGGTGAAGCCTGTGAACCTGGTGACTCGGCGGGCACCATTTGCGCCCCCCGACCCGTGAAGGAGCCTTTTTAAAGGCTTCTGAACGGGAGACTCGGTGAGCGGTGCAGTGCTGTGAGTCGACTGCTTCTCCTACGGAGTGAAGCCACATGCCATGGTCGGAGAGCGCTGACTTCTTCTTGTGAACAATTGGACTTTAAAGCAGTAACCCGTGAGTAGTACGGAAATTGGATTTTTAAAGGAATTTTTTTTATTATTATTTTTGAATTGGGTACGATCGGGGAAGGCGTAAACAGGAAGTCCGTCTCCCCGTCCAATAAATAATCTAAAGCAAGGACTGACTAACTAACTAAGGTCGAGAGGATTTTTTCTTTCTTATTGGGCAAAATATATTAATTTCACGATTTGGCAGTTTAAGTAATTTTTACTGGAGGATAAGAGTTAATTTTTGGAGCTGAAGTGTCACCCCCCCCGGACCCGGGAGTGATCCGCGAGAAAGCCTGTTGGAGAGATACTAAAGAGCTTGACAGCTGTCAAACTAGCTGTCAAGACGGAAAAAGCGAACTTTGTCTCTGCTGGTTATATTCGTTACAATTTGGTTATACCTTGTTGAAAATAAGGAAGAACCGTTACAAACTAACTTGATTTTTGGATTTGAGCTGGAAGGAATACTAAGTAACCAAAATCCCTCTAGAGGGGGTTTTGGGACATTACAAGAATGGCTGAAGGAGGGAAAACTCAAGCTAAATTGGACAGAATTTTCTTTCTCTTGGGAAAGTTACAAGGCCAAATTGATGTTTTGGCTACTAATGTTGCAACCCTGGACTTAACAGTAAACAAGTGCATTGAATTTGATAAGGATTTGATCTGGGAAGCTCATGCAGCTGGACAAGAGGAGAAAGTTGAGAACTTTGAGAGTGTGGAGAAAGAGACACATGTTTTTGAGGAAAGGGAAGGAGGAGATGTGGTGTTGCAGATGACAAAGGAGAGCCAGAGTCCTGACATGATGGCTACAAAGGAAAACAAGAATTGGATGATGAAAATCTGGTCCAAATTCGAGAATGAAGAATGGAGGGATCTCTATATGTGGAGATCTGAAGATCTAAGGATTACAAATTTGATTAAGGTGAAAGCTGGAGCTTTGGGAACATTTGGACTTGAAAGGAGCAAGAAACAAGATTTGGGCTCCACTTTTAAGTATGGTGGTCTGGCTGGAGGAAGCATTGTCCCCATCGGAATAGAGCATCTCCGAGATCTGGTGTTTAATATTAAGGACTATCAAAAAAAACCAGCAGAGAGGAACTGAGAGACAATTAAGGGCCTTGGATGTGAGATCTCCAGGCTGATAGCAGATTAAGACTGATGGACATTTGTTGGGGATTGAAACCGGGAAAGGGGATGGGGTGGTGTTTGGGGATCCAAAGGGTGTATAATTATAATTTGTTTTTCTTCTTTTTATTTTGTTTTGTTATCAGTATGAAAAGTGGGGAATTTGTGGAAGGGAATTTGGGTCGACTTTAGAAAAAAGGATTTAAGAATGAGTATTGAGGTTTAAATTTGGAGGTTTATAAGGTAAAATTGGTTTTTTTTGTTATTGTTTTTAAATGAATTAAGTATGAAAAGGTTAAAAACTGGGGATAAGAACTTGTTGAATTTACAATTTCAATTGGAATATAAGAAGGGGAGGTGTGGGGAAGTCAGGGAAATATGTTATAGAAAATAAGGACTGCAAACTGTATATGTTTTTAATTTTTCTTTTTGTTTTTTCTTTTTCGCTTTTTAAAATGGAAAATTCTTAATAAATATTTATTTAAAAAAAATAGAATGTCCTGGGAGATTGAAGTGTTCTCCTACTGGTTTCACTGTCTTGTGATTCCTCATATCAGATTTATGTCCATTTATCCTTTGGCATAGGGTTTAGCCTGTTTGTCCAATATAGAGAGCTGAAGGGCACTGTTGGCATTTGATGGCATACACAATGTTAGAAGATGAGCAATTAAATAGGCATGAGATGGTATGTTTGATTTGTTGCGGCCAGTAATGGTGTTGTCGTGGTGTATGTGGCAGCAAAGTTGGCAACTGGCTTCCAATATATATAGAATTCTACTTAGCATAGAATCAGCCTCTTCTTCAGGGCTACAATTAGTGTGGGAGAATGATCTGAATCTACGGATGGGGAAATAAGTACAGGAAGTGATGTGGTCTAAACCCCCACTTGAAACGATTTCTGTAAGAATACAGGAACGCATGCTGAAAACAGTGTTAAGATGACATTGGATTACACTCCGCTTATCGAGGGGGTCGCTAGGGGCGCCTTGGAAGATGGCCGACAATACCATCTCTCCGGCTCACACGAGGTAATTAAGGGGCTGATGATGGGAGTAAATCAGCCTTCCAGGGTCTCCCCAGGGGATGGGGAGACACAGCCTCGTCCACGGTTGCCAATAAATCACCCCCGAGTTCAAAAGAAGGAGAGGGTGGGGGCACTGGACGGAAAGCCCTCAAGTGAGATTCTGGATCTCCGGACGCTGCTTCTGAGTGCGACCTAGTTGCATTGCTTAAGATAAAATAATTGGATGTAAAAAGTTTCGAGCGAAGGAAAGGGTGTTTTATCTGCTAATCAAATCTACCGCTGAGAAGTTAAGAGTGATGGGATGGATTGAACAGAAGACTACAGCAGAGAATCACAGCTATGTCGGTATGTTGAAACGGAACGGAAGGGGGGGGGACTTCTTCTTTTTCAATATGTTTTACCTAACAACCCCTCCCCTAGAAGAACCGTCACAATGATTTATAGCAAGTGAGACTGGAAAATAAACTGTGTGGAAACAAAGATTAATTAAAGGCTTTGCTTTGTGGAAGATTTGGAAAGGAAACAAAAGGCTTTTTTGTTGACGCAGTCATAAATCGGGATCCGCCATTACGAGACAGACTTTGTTGTGAGATTTACAGTCAAAGGGGGAGGTGAGCCACTGTTCTGCTATCTTGTTTGGGTTATATGTCTATTTGGCAATATCCCCCCTGGAAAGACTGATTTATGGAGCAACTGGTCTGGGAAAATTAATGAGCAAACGCTTAGACTTTATTTCATCGGAACTGCCGAAATGGCGCCTGCCGCGCGAATAAGACTTTTGGATCAACGTGTAAGCCCACACAGAAACATATTGTTTGCTTCATCTCACTTGTAGAAACAACTCAGAGGTTATTAAGAAGAAAAATGATAACAAGAAGAGTGGAAGATGGGACTTGTGAAATATTAAAGCAGCAGAAATATGAGATGATTGGACCCTTTCTGAACTCGAAGCATGGGTACCCCCAACAAAAATTTAAAATTCGGCAAAATATTTGGATTTTTATGATATGTATTGGTTTAATTTGGAGTAATTAATGTGATATGATTGGATTGTTAAATGGAAAACTAATAAAAATTTTTTTTTGAAAAAGGGATTACACTGCGCTTATCCAGAAATGGCAACGTTTGCTTTAATTTATGTTGTTGGGGTTGTGGTCACACTGGAACATTGCTTCATATGTGGTGGGATTGCTTCAGTTCAGAGATTCTGGACCCAAATTTTTGATACTATTTCCACCATCACCTCTCAGGTACTGTCTCCAGACCCAGCCCTGGTGCTCCTGTCCTTGCAGCCTGGTACCAACTCACCCATCATGCGCAAATCTCTTGCGTTTATGCTACTTACTGCAGCCAGAATGCCAGTGGCTTCCCATTGGAAATCCAATTCACCGCCTTCCTGAGAGGAGTGGCCTGCGAAAGTATGGGATATTGCACTGCCAGAACACCTGGCGCACAAACGGAGAGTCCTTAATAGTTCATCAAAAATAGACTACTTTTATTTGACTTGGTATAAGTTTTTCTCTTGTGCTAACTAGTTTGCACAGCCCAATACACCCCTTGCTCCATAGATAAATATGTTGAGAGGCTTTACCCAGAACTAATTTGACTCACCTTTTTCTTCTTGTATGTGATAAATGTACGTAGCACTGCATTCTCAGTTTTAACCTGGTTTTCCCCTCTCATTTTATTTTTCTGTTTTTATTTTTTACATTCATTATTCTTACTGCATTTCATATGCAAATTTCAATAACCATTCTTTATGAAAAATGACCATAATAATAAAGTTTCTTATTCAAAATGAAAAACTCTTTAATATGTGATACTGAAGTATCCTTTTGGTCACAATATAATGCAAAATATGCCAGCTTTTGGAGGTGCATCTTTTGGACTCCAGTGCTCCTGTGAAATTCTGATGCTTCCCTAGCAACTTGCTAGAGCAGCAAATGGATGATAACATTGCTCTTCTGCAGTGCACACTGTTTTTTTCACAATATGGATAAGCCAGCCAAAGAAATCGCCTGCACTGCAAACCACTTCTTAAAGTCATACATTGTTTTGATGAACCCAAAATAAGCAGGATGATGTTCTGAATCTCTGTATCCCAGTTTTGCTGTCACTGCACTCAATAGGGCTTAAACAGAGGTTAGGCTCCCTGCTCTACCCGTTTACTCCTGAATGTGAGTTTAGTTTGAAATCCCAGCTTTGGAAGGGAAGCATGCAATCCAATAGGAGAAATGTAGGAAAGGAAAACAAATTTGCAATGCTCAGCTCTGCCTTGATACGAAAAGAAACAATCCAAGAATCCTTATTCCATTTCTGTGAAGCAGCTAGGGTTACATTAACAGTTTGTCCTTTAAAAGCATGTTTGCTCAGATTTTTAAGTGTTTGTGTTTTCATATAAACAGGAAACAAAATCCTAAATAGCTCAAATGAAACCAAATCCTATGACTTTTTAAAATTAAAAACAAAACCAATCTCTCTCCTCTCTTTCCCCTATAAGTGTGTGGTTCCTGAGACAAAGTGGGCTGGATAAGTTCAACCTCAGTTCACAGAAGAGAACATTCTGTTCTCTGCACAACAGGCAGGACTGCTGTAAAACAAGATCAACAACATGAGCTCAGCAGCAGCAGAAGCCCCACAATAGAGACGGAGAATTAGTCAGAGGATTGCTCCATCTACATTGGAAACACACAGAGACAGGAGTGCGCATGGATGTGAGATCAAGGTCAGTGAATTAGCTGACTTTCTGCCCTAGGAGCTGTATTGTTGTTCTCCACTTGAAAGGGCTTCTCCCCTCCTCCCTCAATTTAATTATAGCTAAGGCAAGCCCAAGGAAACAATTCTCTGCCCAGTCACAATACGCTCACATGTGCTTTGTGCAGAAGGCAGTTAAAGTGCGTCAGTATTTTTTGTGTCACACGTCTCTGAATGCTGGATTCCACCAAGATCTTTCACTGCCCTATCTTAAACTCATTGATTTCAGTGGGATTGCACAAAATAATTCAACACAGAATTCACCGGCTTAGTGTTTTGGATTAAAATGGACAAGAATCTGTTTCCTTTACAAATGGAGATAAATATTCTACTGTCCCTTCCAATCCCTCATCTGTCCAATTAAACCTATTAGCTACCACATCTTAACCTTTATTATTCAGAATGGTCAGTGATTAACTGTTCACACACTTCCAAGACCTTGCCAAAGGTCAGAAGCAATATGAACCTTATTTTATGTCTTGCATCTTAAAATCCGTATTTGCAGATGCATTCAGATGCCATGCATGAGCTTATCCCACACTGATGTTGCACATTCAGCACAGCTTTGCAAAGCAGTTGGAAGAATGGTCTCTCAAAGGTGGCGTGCACATAATCCATCCGATGTATTTATTCTTAAAAGGCCTAGGGCTGCTCCAAGACACTTTGCTGCTTGCAGCAAGGGGCAAGATAGAAAAAAAAACCTCCCCAAATTCCACATACAGAAACTGAGTGCACTGACAGATGAATCTTACTTCAATGCTGTTGACATGACAGGGTCCTCCACTAGGGTCCTCCACTGCACCTGAGAGCAGCAGACTAGCATAGGCAGCATAGGATAGCCCGGGTGGCCCCTCTTGCCACTCCCTGCCACTCAGCATCCACCACCTGAAGCTGCCTCGCTCTGCCTGAATGGTAGGGCCGGCCTTGAACGGAGGCAGTTCTAAAAGCTGCTGCTTCTGTTACACAATACTGTAACTGCATCCCAGTCAGTTCCATATAGCAAGCAGAGAGCTAATCAAAGACCAGGGCTTGGGCTGGGAGAGGCGATTGGCTGCATAGGCACATCGTATCCTGTGACTGGCCTGACCACAGTATAAAGTAGGTATTTTAGATGTTCAAAAACCACTAGTGTGTAATAATCATTTTTGAAAATTTACAGAACGCATTGACATTTCCTGCCAGGAATTCGTGAGGCAGCTCTTACAATGTGTTTCCTTTAAAAAATAAAATGGGAGTGTTGGAAGTTAGGTGAAACAAGGGAAGTTGTCATCCTCCCTTGTGACCTTTCCATGCAAATTGTAACAAATCACTACCCCAGCAGGCACCAGATTTAGCATGAAGCTCTGACAGCCTTCTTCCTCACAAACTAACCAATCTTTTCTGTCTTTGCATGCCTTGCAAATCTGGGTGCAAGGGCTGTAGAAGGCAAACATTCCAAGCTATGAAGAGGAGTGAGGGAAGAAATCCTGTGTAACAAGAATTGGAAGCGGCATGCCTTTTTTTCCAAAACTGCAACTTGAGGATGTCACTGCGGCTGTTATCACGAAAGCTCAGAATCCTGTCAATCACAGTCAGGACCAATTTGGACAACAGTGCTCCCCACAAGGAGCCCTCAGAACACCTAACCCAGCAGGAGGCTAAGGAAAGGCTTAGGCATTTTCTCTTCCTCTTATTCCAGGCTGCCTGTGCTTTCTAGCCTCACATTCCTCAACAATAGCAGGCACTGAACAAATAGAGTGCATGACAGCGACTACAGGAAATGGATCACAGAGATAGGTGCCATCAGTATAATAACAGCCCCAAATTCCAGGTTCCACCTGATCTTGTCCAACGACATCATATATACAGAGATGATATGTAAGGGGTGGTGATCTGACCACTCCTGAAAAAACCAACCCTGGACCCAGAGCTTTGTGACTGCTACTGCCGGCTCGCAAATACCCCATTTCCAGGACATGGGATTGGAAGGGTTGTAGTGCAACAGCTGCAATGAAACTAGTTCTCTGGACCCCTTCCAACAGGAATTCAAGCCTGGTCATGGAAATGAATTGGCCTTGGTCACCCAGATAGATGGCCTTCGTAGAGAGGACAGGAAGAATATGACCCTGCTATTCTTACTTGGTCTTTCAGAGGTTTTTGATACCATTGACCAAGGCAAAGGCACAGCATGGGAGGGGCGAAGGGGACCATTGCCCCAGGCACAGTTTTTCCCAGGGCACGTTTTGCTCCTCACACCACCCCTGCCAGCCCCGCGCTGCTTTGCTAGCGTGGGGCTGCCAGGGCATCAGGAGGATGCAATAGGCATGTGCCCTTCCCATCAGTCGGATTGGGCAGATTGGAAGGGTGCTTGCCTACCCTGCTGCACCCTCCTCACATTGCCCTCTGTGCCCCGCCCCGCCCCGCCCCCAGCACAACTGGTCAAGCCCACCTCAGACACTGGGAAGATGCGCTTCGCCAGTCGACTAGGGTAGCCTCCCAAACCAACAGTGTAAGACGGATATTGGGGACACTGTTTTGCAGTGACTAAAGTCCTGTCTCCAGAGTTAGTTTCAAATAATAGTGTTGGGTGGTTATCTCTCGGCCCCCTGGCAGTTGTGCTGTGGGGTGCTCTTGGGTAGCATCCTGTCCCTGATGCTGTTGGAGAGAGAGGTTTGGAAGAGAGATTCTTTACTCTCTTATAGCAGAATTAAGCACAATGACAAGTGCTACCAAGCACATTAAAACTTGGTTAGATTTACATCTGCCCTCATCCACCTTTAAACAAACATTCTCCACAAAAATACTTAGGCTAGAATAAATCACCAACACCTAGTATTGCAAATAAGTGAAGATTTTACTCATAGAGTTTCAGGAGTTACAGCAGACAAGTCTCCATCTGTTGGCAGTAAAACAAAGATAAAATGATTCCAAATGCTTCAAAAGAAAGGACTTGGTTTCCTTGCAAAAAAAGATCATGCAATCTTTGGGTTAGCAAAATCAGGCTATGAAAATCTATTTTTGGAGAGATCCAGTTCATTTGGCTTTTCCTGCAGATGAGAGTCTTGCTGCAGCTTGTTCTAGGAAGCAGAGAGAAAAGGAAAGGGGGTGGGAAGCAAAGGCTGCTGGGATCCTGTTAAGCTCCACCCGCAGGCAACTTGAGCTCTAGGTTGGATTGCTGCAATGTGCTTTGTGTGGGGCTGCCGTTTGAGGTTGACCTGGAAGCTGCAGCTAGGGCAAAGTGGGGAGCTCCATTGCTCACTGGAGCAGAATAGCAGCATCCTCTGACCCCACTGCTCCAAGATTTGTATTGGCTGTCAACTAGCTACTGGGCAAGGTCAAGGGGCTAGTTTTGGTATACAAAGCCCTATACAGCTTGGGACCAGGATACCTAAGGGGCTGCGTCCCCTATAGACAGTCAAACATGGCATTCTGCAGGAGAGGGCATCCTGCAGAGACCATCCTACTGAAAGGTCTGTTCTGCATGATGTCAGAATTGGGCTCTTTCCTTTGGAACGCCTTCCCTTTGCACAACAGACAAGCACCTTCTCTATTATTTTTTTAGCACCTGCTAAGGAAATTACTCTTTCAACAAGCCTTCTAAAATCCTAAGCCCAGTTGGTATCTGTCATGGATTTGCATGATTTTATACATGTGTTATTGTTGTTTTAAACTGTTTTTATATTCATAATTTTAATTGTTTGCATATATACAATTGTGTTAACTTTTTTTTTATGTGTGCAACACTTTTATATATGTGCTTACATTGTAAATTGCTTCAGGATGGGAAGCAATTCATAAATGAAATGAAATTTGTAAATAATAGAGGAGATTAAGAAAAGAACTTGCAAAATATATCAAGATAGTTGACAAGCGCCATCCTTGAGTACATCCCATTGAGGAAATATCAGTGCTTAAAGAGAGGAAGAACCAAGTTCTACCATGTGGCTTTGACCTGGCAAAATGCAGTCAAACTTGTAACATACTCATTCCTGCGCTACTACCAATCCATCCACACACACCAAATTTGTGGGCGATACTTCTTGAAACTAAGCCCAGACTAGAAGGCTGTGTTTTACACATTAAATGTGCAGTTCTGACTCACCCGTTGCACAGAATTCATGTTCCTTTTCTCAGGAAGGTTCTTCCATTTTTTAGAGACTACACTTTTACAACACTTGAATGTGGCTTGAAATATGGATGCACAATAGTTCTGGACATCCCTTAGTTCTGGACATTCCTGATTCCTACCACATTGTAAGCTTTGTTAAAGTAATTTTAAACTAAGCTAAGCTTTTCCCATTCCTCCTGCCATTTTGCGAACATTTTGCTGTTGTAACATTCATTCTTATTTCTGTTAATTTTTTGAAGGCTGCATATTTCCCCTTGACAGCACTAGATCATACATCTTTCCTTGTTTTTTATTTTTTTAAGTGAGTAAGCTCTTCCCTGCAGCAAGTCTACTTCTCCTTTCCTATCCATTAGATGAAAATCGGAGGACAGCATCCTACTGGTGCTGGGTTGGAGTTACTGTTAATTCTCTAATCAAATCGCAGCTCAAGTGTCAAGAAAAATATACAAGCAATTCTGTCTGCAAGATCAGTACACACGGAAAATTGTTAAAGTAGGCAGATGACAACTTAGCTAGAAGGAGAAAGCAGCCAGAATTTGCTGGGTATTCACCACACAGAACAGTTCTGACAGATGACACTTCCCCATTGCAATGGCAACGAAGACATTCTTACATTACTGTCAGTGCTGTGGAAAAGCTTTTTAAGATCTCTCCTGCAATTGGTTGGCGTCAATGCAAATTGAGAGCCACCTGCCTGCTAGATGTCCACCTTTCCACTTCACTCCCCTTTGCTCTTCCACTGCAGAGCCCTGGTGCAGTGAAGAATTGAAGCTCTAGGCTTCTTCACATGGCACAAACATTCTAGGGATGAAAAGGCCCATCCTGGCATCCAATAAAAGGTGGTGGGTATGTTTAAGGGTATGTGTCTGATATCAGACAGAGGGAGTCAGTGCTAGCAGGAGCTGATCAGGAAGAGGAAACAGTCATTCATGTGCTATGGATTTTGGAGGGAGCATTTACTGAGCCCTTTCATGGGTGCTATAGGAGGCACTAGTGGGAACAGCTCAGAATGCAGGCACCACTCCGGTGACTCCGGCATAGGTAAATGAGCCATTAAAATGTCTGTCCTTTGGCTCTACCCGACATTTCACCCTGCCAGGTCAGAGTTTGATCTGAGCATGGTCATTATCACTCTTTTGATTCATGTCATGCCTGTGTACCTTGGGCCTGGCATTAGTGTTTGGCATTTCTAGGTATCTGTCAATGTCCATCGCTGAATAGAGTGAGAGGAGTTAGGCTGTTTCTGCTCCCCCACAGAAACCAGCCAGCTCTGCACAGCCCCCAAATGTCTGGAAAAGGCAGTGGGACTAGGACAGTGGGACATTGCTCTTGTTGAAAAATGGGAAATGGTCCCAGAGGCCCCTAAGATGAAGCAGAAACTACTGGGTTGGTCTCCCATTTCCTTTTTAGAGAAGCACCTAGCAACAGCAGAGGATGACACTTCATACCCTCCAACATTTATCCGATGAAAATAGGGACGTCCCATTCCATGACGACCATTTTACTGTATACCCTGGCCATCTGACTATGTTTCCCTAGCCACTCTGGGCAGCTTCCAACATATATAAAAACATAATAAAACATTAAACATTAAAAAAAAAATCCTTCCCTATACAGGATTGCCTTCAGACAGCTTGGGGGGTTGGATAACTCCATACCCTCCAACATTTCTCCAATTAAAACAGGGACATCCAAAGGAAAAGCAGGATATTCTGGGATCAAATGAGAAACTGGGAGACCTTCTATAAATCAGGGGAAAATAGCAACACTTGGAAAGTCTGACACTTTTGCACTCCTTTGGGCCCTTCCAGCATCCAACTCCATATTTCAAAGTGTTAATATCACAGTAAGTTAAGCGGTAGCAAAACCAAAAGAACTACATGACATTTGTTTCCTCTTCTGACACTGGGTGCTGCTCTCATTGGGAAATAGGGGACTCCACCACCACCCCAGTGTTATTACAGGAACGATGGAGGTGATCAGAGGGAGTGGAGCCTGAAAGAGTGAGCCTTTTACTTTGCTTCCTTCAGCCCCTTTGTCTAGGAAACTAGAGATTGCCTTGGGAAGCGTAGCTGGTGGCTGAGTGACAATGCAGCCTCCTCACATTTTAATGGGGGATGAGCGAACATAGGTAGGACCCGACTGTATACATTAGAGTTCATTCTAGAAACTTTATATTATTGAAGTTATTCACAGGGTTGCATCAAGTTTTTGCAGCTCATGTGATATAAATGCAAACCACTTTTGTCTGCTCATCACACTTTTCATGTGCAGCCACTGTATTTAAAAATGCCACCTCCTCTTTCCATTATTGACTGTCATCTGCTTCCACTGACTTGGCAAACCCACAGGAAGGCTTTGATCATGTTCAGATGGGGGAGGAGGGAAAGAACCATATTCTGCTCACCCTTCTTCATGTGAATGGATTATCTTCTGTATGAATACTGTTGCCACATTAGTACCCAAATATTCATAATTAATTTCTGGAAGTATCCATGTTTTGATTTCTGCTTCAAAGGGATTCTTTCAAGGCAGTTTTCTTTGCTGCTTTTATCATACCCAAATGATCTGCAGCCTAAGTTCTAGAGATGCTCTTTTGAAATGAAGGGCTTTCCCCTAACATCAGTGCACTAGGAGAAACACTGGGCACGATCCAGCCAAGTTAAGCATTAGGCCCAACTAAATTCAGTGAGAGTGCACGGATCAGTGGCAGTTAGAATTGCTTTCCTTTGAATGGACCGTCCCCATAATGAATATGTTCTTTTGTAAACCACCTTGGTTAGTCTCTCTCCCCACCATGCCCCAATATTTACTCAACCTCAGTCTTGGTTTCTGTGTTTCCTTTCATAGAATCATAGAGTTGGAATAGACCACAAGGGCCATCGAGTCCAACCCCCTGCCAAGCAGGAAACACCATCAGAGCACTCCTGACATATGGTTGTCAAGCCTCTGCTTAAAGACCTCCAAAGTAGGAGACTCCACCACACTCCTTGGCAGCAAATTCCACTGTCAAACAGCTCTTACTGTCAGGAAGTTCTTCCTAATGTTTAGGTGGAATCTTCTTTCTTGTAGTTTGGATCCATTGCTCCATGTCCGCTTCTCTGGAGCAGCAGAAAACAACCTTTCTCCCTCCTCTATATGACATCCTTTTATATATTTGAACATGGCTATCATATCACCCCTTAGCCTCCTCTTCTCCAGGCTAAACATGCCCAGCTCCCTTAGCCATTCCTCATAAGGCATCGTTTCCAGGCCTTTGACCATTTTGGTTGCCCTCCTCTGGACACGTTCCAGTTTGTCAGTGTCCTTCTTGAACTGCGGTGCCCAGAACTGGACACAGTACTCAAGGTGAGGTCTGACCAGAGCAGAATACAGTGGCACTATTACTTCCCTTGATCTAGATGCTATACTCCTATTGATGCAGCCCAGAATTGCATTGGCTTTTTTAGCTGCCGCGTCACACTGTTGGCTCATGTCAAGTTTGTGGTCAACCAAGACTCCTAGATCCTTTTCGCATGTACTGCTCTCAAGCCAGGTGTCACCCATCTTGTATTTGTGCCTCTCATTTTTTTTGCCCAAGTGCAATACTTTACATTTCTCCCTGTTAAAGTTCATCTTGTTTGTTTTGGCCCAGTTCTCTAATCTTTCAAGGTCGTTTTGAAGTGTGATCCTGTCCTCTGGGGTGTTAGCCACCCCTCCCAGTTTGGTGTCATCTGCAAATTTGATCAGGATGCCCTTGAGTCCATCATCCAAGTCGTTGATAAAGATGTTGAATAAGACCGGGCCCAAGACAGAACCCTGTGGCACCCCACTAGTCACTCTTCTCCAGGATGAAGAGGAACCAACTCCTTTGTAGGTGTAAAGCTAAAGGAATTTGTCAGGGGGCTGCCAGCTTTCAGAACCAACACACATGGCAAAAACTGCACGTCTACAATAAATGAGAAGTGACTTCACAGAGACAATTTGATTTATACTACCCCCCCACACACAAATTTTCCAGGTTCTTAAATTCTAGCAACACTAAAGCAATTTATTCTGCTTGCAAAGGATGATTTATTCCAAGTACTGTTGTGGCATTGCATAAAGCATTACACATATGCAGGGCTGGCCCAAGACATTTCGTTGCCTGAGGCAGAGCACCAAATGGCATCCAGCAACCACCCACCCACCGATCAAGTCGTGGTGTAAAGGATCCAAGGCCAGCCAAGTTATTTTGGCACCTGGGTCTGAACATCCCACAAGAACCTCTCCCCCTCCCTGGCAGAAAAACACAACAACAATAAATAAAATAACTCACAATTTTCTGTCTTTTCATAGCACCCAAAACCCACAGAAGTTGACTAGACCATGAAGGTTATGCCACAATAAATTTCTTAGTCGTTTTACAGTACTACTTGCTTCTTGTTCTGAAATCCAAATTGTGAACACAGGAACACAGTATTAATTTTAAAGGTTTACCGTATTTTTCGCTCTATAGGACGCACTTTTTCCCCTCAAAAAATGAAGGGGAAATGTGTGTGCGTCCTATGGAGCAAATGCAGGCTTCAGGAAGCTATCCGCAAGCCTTCGGAGCGCGGCGGGAGTGCCTGCCGGGCTCCGAAGGCTTGTGGATAGCAGCCTGCAGCCCGAAGCCCGGGGAGCGCAGCGCCAACTCCTGCTGCGCACCCTGGGCTTCAGACAGCTATCCGCAAGCCTTTTCTTTATCCCCCCCCCTAAAATCTAGGTGCGCCCTATAGAGCGAAAAATATGGTATTCTCATTTCACTTTTTAATATGTGTACTTTTTAATATGTGTTTCACACAGCCTCTTCTGACTCATGGAGCGGAAGAGCTATGTATAATCAGTGTACTGATGACATCTTGATCCAAAACTCTAAAGGAGCACTCCCACTGGCTTCATATGCACATTATAGGAACACGGGTGGTGCTGTGGTCTAAACCACTGAGCCTCTTGGGCTTGCGAATCAGAAGGTTGGCAGTTCAAATCCGTGCGATGGGGTGAGCTACCGCTACTCTGTCCCAGCTCTTGCCAACCTAGCAGTGCGAAAGCACGCCAGTGCAAGTAGATAAACAGATACCGCTGTGGTGGGAAGGTAAATGGTCTTTCCATGCGCTCTGGCTTCCATCATGGTGTTCCATTGTGCCAGAAGCAGTTTAGTTCTACTGGCCACATGTCCTGGAAAGCTGTCTGTGGACAAACGCCGGCTTCCTCGGCCTGAAAAGTGAGCTGAGCGCAGCAACCCCATAGTCGCCTTGGACTGGACTTAAACATCCAGGGGTCCTATACCTTTTTACATATTTAACAGCACTGGGGAGAAAACAGGATGATGTGGAACCCCATAGCAAAAGTGCCAGGGGGCTGAGTAACACTCACCCAGCGCTACTCTCTGGACACGAGTCTGAAGATACAGATGGAACCACCGTAATTCAGTGTCACCACCAACTTTGCAAAGCAAGGGGTGTTGGTGACCAGTCTATAGTTATTACACTGGGGCTAGAGTGGGTTTTTTAGAAGTGGACGCACCACCACCTCTTTAAAGACAGTAGACTCCACTCCATCATGCAAGTATCTGCTTACCACACCTCTGACCCATTCAGTCACCCCACACTAGCTAGCTTTAATAAGCCAGAGTGAGCAGGTATGCTGTCCATATCATCAGGCTGCATTGACTGAAACTGATCCCACAACACGGAGCTCAACATTGCATTGGACATCTCAGTTGGCCCTGTCACACTTGCAGCACCTCAACTGTCATCCAGTTACAGTTGGTCACGTGCTCCAGAGGTCCACCTTGCTGAAACTGATCCCACAACACGGAGCTCAACATTGCATTGGACATCTCAGTTGGCCCTGTCACACTTGCAGCACCTCAACTGTCATCCAGTTACAGTTGGTCACGTGCTCCAGAGGTCCACCTTGCTGAAACTGATCCCACAACACGGAGCTCGACATTGCATTGGACATCTCAGTTGGCCCTGTCACACTTGCAGCACCTCAACTGTCATCCATTTACAGTTGGTCACGTGCTCCAGAGGTCCACCTTGCTGAAACTGATCCCACAACACGGAGCTCGACATTGCATTGGACATCTCAGTTGGCCCTGTCACACTTGCAGCACCTCAACTGTCATCCAGTTACAGTTGGTCACCACGTGCTCCAGAGGTCCACCTTGCTGGACAGGAACAACCAACCTCCAGACTACACGAAACAACTCTGCCAGACAGTTTCCCAAGGATGCCATAGGGGCAATGAAGGAGGATCTCTTTTCTTCCCTCACTGCTACATAGTAGGCCCATTTATGAGCTGGAACATGTACTCAGTCAGCTCCTTAGAGAGATTTACACCACTTACACTCCAACCACTGCCCAATCTGTTTCATCAATCACAGCTCCTCATTATACCAAGGACCAAAATGAATTCCACAGCACCAGATCATGTCAATTGCCCTTGTACACAGCAGTGACATGGAAATCCAATCTACTAGTAACATTGCAGGACAGACTTATCCCACATGCTTTGTACCCATAGCTGCTGCAGGTACATCACCTTTGCAGCCCATGGCTATGAACAGTTATGGACCTAAGTTACTTGAGCTGTCAAAATGATTTTTTTATTGAAAGGGGGTGATTCAATGAGCTAATATTAAAATATTGCTTCTTTTGATAAATCAACAGTTGGCATTTTTCTGGTTCCATACCACAGCTTGTACTAAGTGAAGAAACAAAGTCATTGCCAGGAATATCAACTCACAGATACAAATACAACTGTTGAAATATCCAAGCTCTGAAACTTGCCACTGCCTCTGCTCTGTTTCCAGCTACTGGCATAGGAGCAAGTGATTACTAGGGTGATGGATTATCCGAGAAGGTCTAAAGTTCACAGGACAATGGTTCTTTGCATTTATGCTGAAGGGACTGGATGGACTTTTCCACATATATCCTGAATTTCAACAAGTAGCATTTTGGAATTAAAAGCCAGCAACAATGTGCTGCAGCAGTCATTGGATTAAACATAATTCAACAACAAAGCAGCTGGAACTGCAAGGTGCCTAAGATAGTTGATGCCCTATACTCTTCTCACCCCCAGAGGCAGAATGTGGTGACTACTTCAGTTGACGAATGCTGGCAGTGGGGAGCAGGGGCAGCTACCTGGTTGTTCCTGCTGAGCCCCCTGGCTCTTTCCTTCTGTAGGAGGACCCACAGCTGTGTGACCTAGCCTGTGCCTCCAGAGCTAGCCTCCTGCCCTCAGGCCTGGTGGAGTAAAGTTTAACAGCCACTCTTGGCAGCTTCTGCATGCAGAAAGTGGGTGGGAGTGGTATAATTGGAGCAAACACAAATCTGTGGAAAAGCTAAATTGCCATTTCTTGCGCTTCAGCTTTAAAGAGAGAGTTTTTACAGGGAAAGGTGGGACATGGAACTGCAAAGCATGGACCTGTGCAGAGCAACAGGTGTGTTTCCGAGCACAATTCAAAGGGTTGGTACTGACCTTTAAAGCCCTCAACAGCCTCGGCTCTGTATACCTGGAGGAGCGTCTCCACCCCCATTGTTCTGCCCGGACACCGAGGTCCAGCGCCGAGGGCCTTCTGGTGGTTCCCTCCCTGTGAGAAGCAAAGCTGCAGGAAACCAGGCAGAGGATCTTCTCGGTAGTGGCGCCTGCCCTGTGGAACACACTCCCATCAGAAGTCAAGGAAATAAACAACCACCTGACTTTTAGAAGACATCTGAAGGCAGCCCTGTTTAGGGAAGTTTTTTTTAATTTATTGTTTTATCCTGTTTTTACTATTCTTCTGGGAGCCGCACAAAGTGGCTGGGGAATAAATGTGCCAGATGCACGGGGTATAAATAATAAAATTGTTGTTGTTGTTAGGATAAGTCTTAGATTCCGATCACAGATGGTACTCATCATCTTTACCATGGGATATGCCAAGCAAAGGAAAACACGGAGCTGGAACAAGGAGTTGTGTGCCATATGCAGGCTCCCGAGAGGTCCAGGAGAGCCAAAAAGGTGCCCTCTCCCTCTCCCCAAACCATCCACTAGGGCACCAACCAATCCTGTTTCCATTCCATAACTAGATTAAAATGGATCTAAATGATCACTTTTCTCCAAGACTGTCTGGAAGAGACTGCAAACCTTAAGGTGACCTTCCTCAGATGGTGAGAACAGTAAATTGAGTTTACTTCCTGACAATTATTTATGATATTTGCTACAGTTTATAAACAGGAAAAGTATCCTCATCGCAATACAACGTAGAAATGGAGCTGCATTTGTGAAGTGTTTTGGGGTAAGGTTGGTGGGAGGAGGGGAGTCAAATAAAAGGCATGCAATGCTGACCTAATTAAGACTGCTAGACTGAAATGAGGTTCCAGAATCCAAATAAGCAGACGAGAATAGATTAAGCTCTGCCATTTCACTGTTGACTGAGTAATAGACCACACATTTCATTTACAGGTGATTTGCACAAAAACAGGATTTTGTGCCAGCACTCAGTTAGAAGAGCTAATTAATAAAAATATTTTAAAAGGATAAGACGCAACAGAGTTGATAAGCCAGTAGTACCGTATAAAATCCAGATGTGTCATTTGCAGCTCCTTGTAAAGAGTAGATCTCCCTGGTAACTGTTGGTGTCACAGTTCATCTCTTGATTTCGCAGGCCTTTACATGAACTTTACAGGTAGGCCCTTTACATGAACTAGGAATAAACCAGGAAGTCTCTGATTAAACAGTGTTTCCCCTTTAGTCAAAATTGGGAATCTATGGTTAGCATAAACCAGGATCTTAAACCAACTGACAGCTGTGAAGGGAAGAGTGATCCTTCACATCTCATTGCTCAGTCAAGCTAGGTTCACCTGAAGTGGGCCATATGGTCCTCTGCTCTTAAAACCTATCTAATGTGAAAGTGGGTGAGCTGAATAGGATACCAGCTCAGGGTGCAGTCCTATACATCTGGGGTGGTAAACTTCAGCCCTAGGGCAAAAGGTGATCCTCAAGCCCTCATGACTCTTCCCCACGCCCAGCACCTTTCACTGACTCTGCTTGGCAGCTTCCTGGAGGGCTTTTGCCCCAGTGGAATGTCTCTTACTTGCTTGACTAGAGGCTGGTAAGAAGTGTGTGTGTATACATATTTTTTGCAGATGGAATGTCACCTACTAAAAACAGGTAAGAGTCACCTCAATTGCTCCTCCCACTTTGCCTTTGACCGCCCCCATTGCTGACATGCAGTACTCCAGAAGGGAACGTGCCCCTCAGGCTTTAAAAGGTTCCCCACCAAGCAGGCATGCCTAGAATTGCACTGCAAGTGGTCTTGCACTCGCTTCCACCTTGCACCACAGTAGCAACCATGCAACTGCATTAAAGCATCTAAACTCTGCAAGATCCCAAGTAAGAGCCAGTGTGGTGTAGTGGTTAAGAGCGGTCGTCTCGTAATCTGGGGAACCGGGTTCGCGTCTCTGCTCCTCCACCTGCAGCTGCTGGGTGACCTTGGGCCAGTCACACTTCTCTGAAGTCTCTCAGCCCCACTCACCTCACAGAGTGTTTGTTGTGGGGGAGGAAGGGAAAGGAGGAGGTTAGCCGCTTTGAGACTCCTGAAGGGGAGTGAAAGGCAGGATATCAAATCCAAACTCTTCTAAGGCAAATATGAGGTGTGGCATGGGAGATGCAATGGCATTGTGTTCGTGATCATGTCTGAATAATGGTTTCTAGAGTTAGGATAGGATACTGTTGCTTACTGATTATCTTCCTTTTCACCATTGTATTCCTTCTTCCCTCAGCGGAGTTCAAGGTGCCATGTTGTTGTTTAGTCGTTTAGTCGTGTCCAACTCTTCGTGACCCCGTGGACCAGAGCACGCCAGGCACTTCTGTCCTCCACTGCCTCCCGCAGTTTGGTCAAACTCATGCTGGTAGCTTTGAGAACACTGTCCCACCATCTCATCCTCTGTCGTCCCCTTCTCCTTGTGCCCTCCATCTTTCCCAACATCAGGGTCTTTTCCAGGGAGTCTTCTCTTCTCATGTGGTGGCCAAAGTCTTGGAGCCTCAGCTTCAGGATCTGTCCTTCCAGTGAGCACTCAGGGCTGATTTCCTTCAGAATGGAAAGGTTTGATCTTGCAGTCCATGGGACTCTCAAGAGTCTCCTCCAGCACCATAATTCAAAAGCATCCATTCTTCGGCAATCAGCCTTCTTTATGGTCCAGCTCTCACTTCCATACATCACTACTGGTCAAGGTGCCATACACAGGGTTATTCCATTTCCTCTTCACAACCACCTGAATAAATTACAATAAGAAATAATGACGTACCCAAGATCATCCAATGAGCTTTTAGCACCACCTTGGCCACTGAGTCTTCTTTGTGCAACCACATGCTGCATATGGTTGTCTGCAGAGACATTCCAGTGAGGGAGCACTTGCTCATGCCTGGGAGCTCCACACAATCAGGACACCTGCCCAACCTCAGTCGTGTGGTGCTTCTACATGAGCAGGTGTCCATGTGCTGGAACTTCTCTGCAGACCACTATCCCATCCAGTCATTGCAGGAAGACCTGGTGGTGGGGCAAGGCTAAAAGTGCAGCCCTGCTCTGCTGTCAGTGCAAATATGCCCTGCACACTTGTTAACACATGAGACTCTTGAGATGTAGAAATGTGCAGCTGTAGAGCTTTTTAGCAATGACCTCCCTAGCTATAATCTCCTAAAGGGAGGCCTGTAGAAAACACAGAAATGCACTATTGACACTTAGTCAGAAGTTGGGCATATTGTTTGAGGAACTGCCATGTCAAACTTTGAAGAGGTAGAAGCAAATTTGGAGACCTATGAAACCAGTCAGGCTGTATAAGAAACTGGGCTGCAAACAGTCCTGTGTGAAGCTCATGCCTTCCCATTATCTCCATCCTGTAGTTCAAGCTTCAAATAGGTAAGAGGACCACTTTTCCCCATTACTCCATCTAAGTTACTCTGTGGATGTCCTTGTGGCTATTTTATAGGTTTGTCAAATCCATGTGAGATGTGCATGTGCTAGCCTGTTCTCACAGATGGCACTATCTTCTCCTGGCGAGGGGCTGAAAGGAGCAAATTCTGAAAATGTTGCATTATCTCCTCATTTAGGAGGAGAGCATTTAGGGACTGTAATTAAGGAGGTGTTGGAAGGTTTTTACATCACGTTTTTCAAGAAAGGTTTTGCAATATTGTTCTGTTTGGAGAAGTGCTATCCCTTTGGATCGTTCTCCCCGCCCCCCGCCCCCAAAAACGTCTGGCTGAGAAACAACACTCACTCCACCCCCCGCCCGCCCGTCTGCCTGCATGTGTGCTTAGGCCGCCCGAATGGAGCGTATCAAGGGGGCGCCCCCATCCTTCCCTTCCCCGCCCCCCACGATTCCTCTGCATCGGCCCAGATCTCAACTCCCGCCCGCCCTGGAGGAGGTAAACAACCCCAAGCCGCCGCCTCCTCCTCCTCGGAGGCTCCGCAGCGCCGCCTGGAAGCGCGTCTCGGCTCTTGGGCTGGAGGAGGAGGAGGAGGAGGAGGAATCTCCCTTCCAGGGGGGGCGGGCGGGGGGGGGGCGCCATTCCTCCGCCGTCCCTGCGGAGAGGCAAGGGACCTTCCCCGCCCCCCGCCCAGCAAGCCCCAAGGAGGCGGGAGGCGAGCGGCAGAGCCCGGCCTCGGAGCCCCCCGGCTCCCTCCCTCCCTCCCTCCTGCGGGGGCGCCTGCGCAGAGGGAGGGGCGGGGGCCTCGCGCGCGGCGGAGTCTGCGAGGCGAAGGGCGGGGCTGGCCAAGGAGGGAACAGAGGGTTATTCGAGGTGAAGCGGGGCGGAGACGCGCGGGGGGCGGGCCGGGGGCGGGGCCGGGGAGGGAGGGAAGACGAGGCGCCGAGAGAAGCGGGCGGGGGGGGGGGCGTGTGCCCCATTCCTCGCCGCTTGGCCGCGGGACCCGCACGGCTCTCTCTGGGTGGTTCGGGGGCTGCTTCTTCGGGGGGGGGCTCGGCAAGGGGGTCGTGCCCGTGGAGCACGTGTCAGGTCACCTCCAGCGGGGGACCAAGGTGGGGATCTGGTGACTGAAGCGAGGCAGCGTCTCTGATGCGGGGGGGGGGCGGGGGGGGAGGATGGAACAAAGTGTTCGAAAATCCAGCCCCGGGAAGCGCATCCCTCTGACTCACAGGGAAAAGCTGCAGGCAGGAGCAGCAGCAAAACAGCCCCCATCCCGGCCAATGTGTCATTTGCGTACATGCGTGCTACGGGGGGGGGCGGCCTTTTTCTTAAGAGGAGGGCCCTGTGGTGCCCCCCAGCGTGTACTGCTAGGTCTAATCGTGCTATTTATAAATATGTACCAGCCCGGGTTTATTTATTTCTCTCTCTCTCTCTTAAGCCCGCGTGGGCGGCGTATCCTGAAGCCCCCTCCCCCCCCCGCAAGTAGGTGGCTGCGCGCGTGAGAAAGCGAGGGGGGAGCGGCCTCCTCTTCCTCGCAAGCAAACCATCCGCTCTCCACGCATTCGCCCTCCCTGGGAGCTGTTATATGGGGGGGGGCGGAGAGGGTGTGGGAGGCACCTGATTGCAATACTTCATTTATGCCGAGCAAACGTGCCAGGTTGTCAGATCTTGCATTTGCCATCAAAAATAAAAAGTACAGGGAGCCCCGCGGGGGGTCGCAGAGAAGGTCTGCAGCAGCTTCCCCGGCGCCCCGGGGCGAAAAAAGGGACGCGGTGATCCGACGTTTCCTCCGACTGACATGCAGGCTGATGACGGCCGGGGCCAGAGGTCACGCAGCCCCCCCCCTTTGCTGCCCCCCTCCACCCCACCCCTGCCTGCCTGCCTGCCTGTCTCTGAGGTGGAGGTGCTAATTTCAGTGCGGCTCACGTGGGTCCGGGCTCCCTGCGCTTCCTGCACGAGCTGGGGGCGGGCTTACCAGCCCCCAATCTAGGGCAGTTTGTTCAACTGCAGTAAAGGGAGCTCGATGTTCCAGCAGCGAAGGGATTTCTGAGAACTGGGACTGTGTCCTCAGATGAACTCTCCTCCTCCTCCTCCTCCCCCTCCCTTCTGCTGCCTGCAGAACAGCCTTAAAAGGGCGATGTCTGTACTTTTGCCTGAGCAGCGCGTGGCTTCGGTGCACGTACATCTGCAGCCTGCAGTGCAGTCGCTTGGTGAGGCCCCACCGCCATTCGCTCTGCATTAAAGAGGCGAAGGCTGCCGAACTTCGGCAAACAAAGTTGCGTGGAGGGGCTCGGGGACGCTTCGGGGACCTCAACTTCTCCGTGTTGTAAGAAACGTGGTACACGTAGCCAGTTCCCTATACTGTACGTGCAAGCAGCCGAATACTTGCTCCCATCCCTCGATGTGGAGAATTGTTCTTCCTGTAAGGCAGAGAGCTCCGTTTCAGCCCTCCCACCCCTTCGCCGCCCCTCCCCGCCTCCGCTTGCTGCAGATTGCCTGTGCAGAGTACATTTCCTAAAATGTGTCATTAGCAGAAGCAGTTGTACTAGGGCAGTTCCGAAGAGCCTTGCATCCCTTCATAATGCCTCGCCTCACTCAAGACAGACAACAGGATCAATTCCCTCTTTGTCTCTTCATCTCACATTCTTCAGTTCTTGCCCACCCACCCAACGCCTTGGAATGTTCTTCCCATAATTATGTCCAAGGCCTCACCCACTTTTTATTCATATCCCTTCCTAGGACCTTCAGATAGGGGAAAGCTGCTAGATTCTTCATGTGTTCCCTGCATGTCCTCCTGTGCTAGTAAACACATCAAAGTTGAATATGTCAAAGGGGTTTTTAGAATAAGCACCACTCAGTGGATAATACTGGCGACAAGGCCAAATGTAGGGGAAGGTGACCCCAGGAACCACCTGCTGTGTTGAGCAAGGGGTCTGCAGGGACACCTGCTATCCTCTATCCAACAAAGTCAAGGCGCTGCCCTCCACATGTTGTTGGACCATAACTCGCATGATCCCTGACTCTTGGGCATGCTGGCTGAAGCTGATGGGACCAGGAGTGCATCAACCTCTGGAGAGCACCGTGTCTGCTCTCTGCAGGCTATCTAGTCCACTATCCACTCAAAAGCAGAAACAAAGGGCTCGGGCCAGTCCTGGGGAATCTGTCGCTCCCCATCCCACCTGCAGGGCTCCAACTTCCATCAGCCACAGCTAGCATGGCAGGATGGGAGTTGGAGTCCAACAAAATCCGTAGGGCTAAAGGTTAATCACTTCAGGTATAAATAGTTTACATGGCATGATCCTGGCATGCAAATTTATTCCCTGCTTGGCAGGGGGTTGGACTCGATGGCCCTTGTGGTCTCTTCCAACTCTATGATTCTATGATTCTATGATTCTATGTCTGCAAATCACAGAACTCATTAAATGAGGGGTGTATGAGTAATTAAAATAAGGTATTTGAAATTAGAGGAGGGTGCACAAAGGATGGTTCTTGCCCAGGGTGCCATTGAGTGTTGGGCAAACACAGATAGCCGAATATGGCCAAATGCTCTCTCTCTGTCACTGGCCTTGGCCTTTGGCTTCACATTCCCAACTCTAAAAGGAGAATAATAGGCTCGTTCATGAGGATACTGTAAGATTGAGCTAATACTTCAATGTGAAATAGCATCTGAGACATAAACCTCACTATTTTACCTACCAAACACCACGGCACCTTGTTTCACTTTATTTTGTTTTAGTTCTCTTTCAGCATCCTAGTACTAATACTATTCTATTTATTATATACTTACATTTATTTTAGGTTGTCAATTACATGTTTACTAATATGTGGACAGACAGCTGGGTGCCCTACCATGTGAGAAGAGGATGGCCTTGGACTTGTATGTGGGAGGGTAACACAAGAGTGCTCATATAGTAGATCTTCACTCTCACCCCTGCTCAGGTGGGGAGGGGGGGCCATTTTGTGGATGGCCTCAGGTGCCAAAATGTCTTGAGCCAGCCCTGCACTTTTACCTCAGGTCTTGTGTGTGGAAAGAACACTGCTCTAAACCTAAAATTGTATTGGGGTTTTGTCTGTTACATTGCAATATCTCCTTTCACATATCAGTAGTGTAAGAAATGGAGCTCTGTACTGATAGCTGTGAATGATCACTTCAGAAAATTCAGCTGCCCATATTAAATCCTCCGGCTCTCTCAGGCTGCATCCACATTAACTCATTTGCAACACAAATTGTAGCTACACTCAATATGCCAGCAAATATGGAAAAAATCAGCAGTGGCCAGAGGATTGGAGATGATCAGTCTACATCCCAATCCCCAAAAAGGGCAGTGCCAACTACCGCACAATTGCGTTCATTTCACATGCTAGCAAGGTTATGCTCAGAATTCTACAAGGCAGGCTAAAGCAGTATGTGGACCGAGAACTCCCAGAAGTACAAGCTGGATTTCAAAGGGGCAGAGGAACCAGAGACCAAATTGCAAACATGCGCTGGATTATGGAGAAAGCCAGAGAGTTCCAGAAAAACATTTACAGTCATACCTCTTGTTATGTCCGCTTCATGTTACGTTCTTTCAGGATATGTCCCACGGCGACCCAGAGGTACCGGAAAGGGTTACTTCCGGGTTTCGCCGCTCGTGCATGCGCAGACGAGCAAAATGATTTCACGCGCATGCGCAGAGGTGGCAAATCATGACCTGTGCATGCACAGATGCGGGCTGTGTTCTGCTCATGTTGCGAACGGGGCTCCGGAACGAATCCCATTTGCAACCAGAGGTACCACTGTACTTTTGCTTCATTGACTATGCAAAAGCCTTTGACTGCATGGACCACAGCAAACTATGGCAAGTTCTTAAAGAAATGGGAGTGCCTGATCACCTCATCTGTCTCCTGAGAAATCTCTATGTGGACAAGAAGCAACAGTTAGCTGGGTATGGAACAACTGATTGGTTCAAAATTGGGAAAGGAGTACGGCAAGGCTGTATATTGTCTCCCTGCTTATTTAACTTATATGCAGAATACATCATGGGAAAGGCTGGACTGGATGAATCCCAAGCTGGAATTAAGAGTGCCGGAAGAAATATCAACAACCTCAGATATGCAGATGACACAACCTTGATGGTAGAAAGTGAGGAATTAAAGAACCTCTTAATGAGGGTGAAAGAGGAGAGCGCAAAATATAGTCTGAAGCTCAACATCAAAAAAACGAAGATCATGGCCACTGGGCCCATCACCTCCTAGCAAATAGAAGGGGAAGAAATGGAAGTAGTGACAGATTTTACCTTCTTTGGCTCCGTGATCACGGCAGATGGTGACAGCAGTCACAAAATTAAAAAACGCCTGCTTCTTGGGAGAAAAGCGATGATAAACCTAGATAGCATCTCAAAAAGCCTTGTCGAAAAAGATCTATATACTGAAAGCTATGGTTTCCCCAGTAGTGATGTATGGAAGTGAGAGCTGGACCACAAAGAAGGCTGACCACCGGAGAATTGATGCTTTTGAATTGTGGTGCTGGAGGAGACTCTTGAGAGTCCCATGGACTGCAAGAAGATCAAACCTCTCCATTCTGAAGGAAATCAGCCCTGAGTGCTCACTGGAAGGAAAGATTCTGAAGCTGAGGCTCCAATACTTTGGCCACCTCATGAGATGAGAAGACTCTCTGGAAAGAAAAGCTCTGATGTTGGGTAAGATTGAGGGCACAAGGAGAAGGGAATGACAGAAGACGAGATGGTTGGACAGTGTTATAGAACCGACCAACATGAATTTGATGAAACTCCGGGAGGCATTGGAAGACAGGAGTGCCTGGCGTGCTCTGGTCCACAGGTTCACGAGGAGTTGGACATGACTAATCAACTAAACAACAAAGCACAAAAATATGCAATAGTTCTAGACTCCATGAGGACCACAAACAAAAAAACAAGCACTCAGTATCCATTGATTCTAGAATAAGATGCCATGTGTACATCGCCTGATGGAGACCAGCTCTTTCCAAAGGCCACACAATCAGCCTAGAAACTCCCCATGTTGAGTTGATGAAGTGAAATATGGAAATATCCTTTAGTCAGAGTAGAAACTACCAGAGCAAGGTCCAAGTTTATTATGACAGCTTTTCTTTTAAAATTGTGCTCTTTCCTACAGGGTGTAACTTTGTTAGCTAGAACATGTTCTGTAATATATATTTTTAATGTGATTTTCTTAGCTGAAACTATGAGCTGTCTGTATTACTAAGGCACTTACTACATTGCTATTTAAACACCATTGGATGCATTCTGAACTCAGATTCCTCTGACCTATTTTGAATGCTCTGAAACCTAGACTACCTTCCATCACACTAAAGCCAATGGATCCTAGAAAGCAGTTGAAACAGAAAGCTGTCTTTTTTCTGATTAATAATAAATACAGTGCAAAGTATACATGCAGTTATAGCTAAATGATTTAAAGGTCAAGCAAGAAAAAAAAACCTAGGCCCGAAAGTAGCAAAGCTCTTGATACTTAGAATTTTTTAAACACTTTTCCTTGTCGCTGGCTAAATCTAGTCGTATCTGCCCACCAAGAACTTGATGCCTCTTCACCAATAAGCATCTTGAACTGTCACTGAAGGTTCAGACTGAAAGACCTTGCACACACTCAGAACACCATAGAAGCCCCTTGTGATAATGTGGTTTTTACATATTCTTTAGCATTGCTGAAATATCAGTGTTAAAACTGTGTAAAATTTCAGAACATAAATATATCAGATTATTAAAATTTCACCATCCACTATGAAAGGAAATTTCTGTCCAACATCAATTTTATCCAATATTCAAAAGCCTGTTGTCAGAAAATAAAAACACATTTTAGATATTCTGCATTTATTTTATGATTCAGCCCTTGTTGAATAAGTAATGAAAGCAAAACCAACCAGGAGAACCATATACAATAACAGTTCATTTAATTTTTCAAACTTTTCAGTCTGAATAGATAAGGATCATACCACTTCTGAAAAGTTCTCAGGATTCAGTTTAGTACATCCTACATAGCTATTATAAGGTGTCATAAAGGCTGCAATCCAATGCCATTTACCTAGAAGTTAGTCCCACTGAATTCAATGGGAGTTACTTCTGAGTAGCCATGCATAGACTTGCACTGTAATACTTTGATATACAATATTTAATATTTATACATTAGTTTCAGTTCCAAACTGTTGGATATATTATGTCTTAATCTCCTAAATAAGACAATACTCTCACAGTCACTCTCCTTTGGAACTTATCTTGAAAGTGGGCTTAACAGTCTTGAGCAATAGGGCAAGCAACACTCATCCTAGATAATTTTACATTAACCAATTCTCCATTGGATGATATTCAATTATGGCATTCTGCTTGCACAACAGGACTTCCCCTTTCTCTCCTTCCCTCTTCAGTCCCCCCTCCAGGTCATATGCTCTGGAGAGTTGGGGGGGACACTAAAGAGCTGATGGGGGGCAGAGGGGAAGGAGGAGGAGAGGACCTGCTACGTACGCTGGTGCAACATTGGATCTCACCCACATATTATTTAGTTCATTCTTTAATTTTATGTCATTTGGATTTTTCTAATTCTTGACATGTTTATCCATGTCTCATTTCAGCCCTTCTGTTTTTTAAAATAATTGGCTCAACTTATGCTCTCTGTTTAGAAATATATCTTTACTTCTTTGTTACTCTTTTGCTATTGAATAATGAATCCTTTTCCTATTCAATTTAGGAGTCTGTAACTAACTTTTATTTACGTTTTTCTTTACTTTTACTTCCTCCTCCTCCTCCTGATGCCTAGCATACTTGCCACTGAGAACTGGTTGAATGGATTTCTTTCAGCACTGAAGAAATCCTGTAAACATTTTTATTTTATATATACCCGATTACATTCCCTTATATCTTTTGTCTTTGATTGTCTTCCCTTATATCTTTCTTCTTTCCTTCTTCTTCCTCTTCATTTTGTGTGGCCAATGAGATCTGGACAGAGTTTCTTTGTAACTAGTATTTATTGCTTGCTTGCTTGCTTGCTTGCTTGCTTGCTTGCTTGCTTGCTTGCTTGCTTGGTTTCCTGAAACTACAGATTCTTGAAGCCTATAGAAGAGCGTACAGGGATGGAAAAGTCAGGAGGTTTTGCTCCTAGCACCACAGATGCAAGAATTGAAAAGTCCAGGAGTTTCTTCTATCCTTTGTGCATGGTAAAGGAAGCAGGAAGAAAAGGAATGTTTGCGTTACATCACACTGCCTTCTTATCTCTCTAAACTCCAACATATTTTGCTGAAAGACTAAGAAGTCAAACTGTCAGAGAGGCACTGTGAGATGGGCCTGTGAATTCATGGGGCAAGTCCATTGTATTTCAGGCTCCACTGCCCCATCTGTAAAGGTTGCTGGGAGGATACATAAAACAGGGAATGCATCTGCACTAACCTCAGGTGTAGATTGCTCTGTACATCTAAATGAATGAAGGGGGAAGCTGTTAACTCTCTCTTGGTTCACATTTATCTGGAACTTGCTTATATTCTATAAGAATAAAGAATGTTCTTTTCCCTTCCCTCCCATTTACTCTCACAGTGTCCCTGCCTTTATTCAAGAATGGCGCTCTGACCTGAATGCTGATCTGTTTGTCACTCCTTTACCCTAAGGTCACTATAGTCCTCTTTTTTGTCCCTCCACTAGAGGCAGCTTATGGTTTGTTTTCTTCATTCTGGTCAGGGACGCAAGCAGCCATCTCAAAGTCCTTTCATGACTTGAACTTCATCTCAAGCAAAAGCTGTTGGTTGGGCTCAGTGTCTACACAAGAGACTTTGCCACAACGGGAGCACCTGTCCATTAGTTAACTGATTAGCTAATAAGCACCTGTGACAGCAAAGCCAGACCAGCATCTGGAGATGCAGTCCCTCAGAATTCCACCAGAGGGCTGGAGCCTCTCTCTGATTTGCTCCCAAGACAGCCAGTCAGAGGGAGGCGGAGCCAGCACTTTCGGAGGGAAAATAAAAGAAGCCATTTCTGAGGGACAGACTTAGATAGGGCTTGATTTAGATGAGACATAGGGCTCAGGTTGAGAGAGAGGGATCAGGAGAGGTTTGTCTGAGGGAGAACTGGCTGTGTTTTGAGTGGAACATCCATTCTGAGGAGAACATCTAAAGCCAGAGAAAATAGCCTCTCAGCTTAGATAGGAAGATCCAGTTGAGGGTCTTGGGAAAGTAAAAAAAGGATTTAAACTGGAGGGTTGAGTCTGAGGCAGGAGAGGAAGAAACTGTGGGAAGACACTCTTATTCTTGGGTCTCCTTCCAGTCTGGAGGCCAGAGATCTTCTGGGAAAAGACGACCCTCAAACCAATAACAAGGGCTGTGGGGACCCCCTGGGTCTGTTATACTAACTGGAATACCTCAAGAGTGAGATTGTTAAGAGAGAGGGGAACCGAGGAAAAGTGGCCCTCACTCATGAACCAAATTGCTAATCTGTGAAGGAAGCTGTGCAGCATCAAAAGTATTTAACTAACACCTCTCATAACTAATTACAGATAGGTAGCCGTGTTGGTCTGCCATAGTCAAAATAAAAAAATTCCTTCCAGTAGCACCTTAAAGACCAACTAAGTTAGTTCTTGGTATGAGCTTTCGTGTGCATGAAGTGTGCATGAAGTGTGCATGCACACGAAAGCTCATACCAAGAACTAACTTAGTTGGTTTTTAAGGTGCTACTGGAAGGAACTCTCATAACTAAGTAAAGGAACAAGAAACTGAGTTAAGCATTTTACCACCTATTCTGGAAACCTGAGCATCTACCTGAAGTGTAACAACTGATTTTTAGCAACTGAAGTTTAAGAAAAGATGTGCACATACTACTGTGTTTAAGCCTGTGACGTCCTTGTATTTAGTTTAAGTGATACGTTACCTTTTACTGGAAAGAACGAATTGCCTGGCCCAACTTTGTTTCACAAACTTCTCTCTGTAAATAAAACTCTTCTTGTTTGTTTGTTCAGCTTCTGCCTAAGACTCTGAATGACTAAGGTAAATTGTAGAAATGTATGTAATTGGTGTACCGTGAGGTAGGTTCACTATATTTAATTGGGGGCAGTCAGCGGAGTGAATCCACTCATTGGGCTAGAAAATCTACCTGCTTCACTAGCCAGTTTGGAAATGTTACTAGGACTTGACAATGGTTATTATAATGAACAACTGGATGCATTACATAATCAAATTACTCATTTTAAAATGTTTTGACATGATTGTCTGGAACTCTGGGAACTTTAGTTCCATAATAGAGCTAAGGATCTCTGTCTAGGAATTGTCAATACAACAAGACAAAATTTAACAGCGATAAATGCAAAGGTTTGCATTTAGGTACAAAGAATCAATGGTACAAAAAAAGAAAAGAAAAGAAAAGATGGGGGAGACCTGGCTTGGCAGCAGTACTAGCGGAAAAAATGTAAGTGTCTTAGAAGATCACAGGCTGAACAAGAGCCAGCAGTGTGATGTGATGCTACAGTAACAGAAACATAGTGCCCAAATCACGGAGTTGTACAGTAATAGGATCTGCACAGTTCAGACCATGTCTAAAGTACTCTGTCTAGTTCTGGACACCACATTAAGAAGGAGATTAAGAAACGGAGTGTGAACAAAGAGGATGATCAGGTTGGTGAGGGATTTTGGAAACCAAGTCCTTTAAAGAATGATTGAAAGAGCTGTATATGTTTAGCCTGGAAAATAGAATATTAAGAGGTGACATGGTAGTGGTTTTCAAATATCTGAAGGACCTTTATGGAGTAGATGGATCAGACATGTTCTCTCTTGCTCCAGCAGGCAGGACTAGAACCAATGAGTGAAAGTTAAAAGGAAGCAGATTTTAGTTAAGCATAAGAGAAACCTCTAATGGCCACAGCTGTTTGACAGGAGAACAGACTGCCTCAGGAGGTGGTAGGTTCTTATCTCACTGGAGATGTTTAAGAAGAGGCTAAAAGGCCACATGTCACTGATTCTGCTCCTGCATTGCCAATTCTGCACTGAGTAGAACTTGGACTAGATGACTTTTTAAGCCAATTCTGATTCCATCATATATCCCTTGTTGCTGTTGACAGTTTTATAAATGGATTCCAAGAGGAAATGTGGCCACCTCAATTCATCCCATCTTTAGATGAATGACTTTAGGCCATTTGTTACCAGAAATCCCACAACTTAATTTGATCAACATTTTCATCCACTACGTTTAAGTTACTTTTGCAACTTTGGGCACATGCTATTTATCTGTATCTAGAAGACTTGTCCATTCAAGAAAAAAGGACTTCTTGTTGCTGTGTATGACACACACATTTTATCACCACCATTATTTCACAACCCTTTATGCACATCCAATGACACAAGAATGCACCTAGGTGGGTTCCCTGAATGGTAAACTTGCAGAAGCTAAGCAGGTCTGGATGTGATCATCACCTTAATGGGAGACTGCCTACAAACCACATGCAAGATACCTAGAGTTCCATGATGGAAGAAAGGGAAGAAAATCAATAATAAAGCATGGGGAAGGTCTTAAAATGGTTCTCATGGCACATATATCAGTGGTGCTACATTGTTTCATTCATGAATGCCATCGCTTTGGAGGCAGAGCCTTCACCTTGGGAAGATTTTATGGATGTCCTCACAGAAGATGTTATTGGCTTTGGCAGGGTATTCCTGTGCAATTGTGTGGCCTACTCCCACAGTTCCGTGAGGTATCTTGCCCAGGCAATGACTGTGGGTAGACCTATGTAAAGAAGAAATATTAATTGTCCACTAGGCATGAATTGGTTCTTTCCCTACCTGTTGCATCATTTTCGAAGTGGTTTTGTGCAGTGACGTCATGAAGGCAGGGAGCGCCTATTTCCACAAGGATGCCCTGAGCAAATACCTTGGGAGTAAGGTAGATTTTGTTTTTAACCAGAGACTTGAAGGCCTGCCACGTAATCTAATACAATACTCATTCCACACACCATCTGTGGGAACGCCAGGAACAGGCTTTTGCTCGTGCTTACATAACCCCCCCCCCCACTCCCCGCCAAAGCTACTCTCTGAAGTTTGCCTTTTGCTCCCACCTCTCTAGTTTACAAGTGAGAACTGCTCGGCTTGTATTTTTGATTGGCGGAGCCACGGCGAGTGACATCAACCCCATCACTTTCGATTGGCCCGCTGGTTGCTGGGACTAGAAGGACTTCGGGCGGGCCAGTTAACCCCATCTCTGCCGAAAGTGCAAACTTCGGAGCTCTTGCGCAGGGCGCGGGGCAGGACGGGGGAGAGCTGCCCCGGGAGGGAAACGGGGCGCAGCGCGGCGCCGCGGGGGGGGGCGAGCCGGGGGGAGGGAGAGCCCCGCCCCGCCCCCCACGCCGGCGCGGGCGAGAGCGGCGCGCGTCGCCCTTTTAAGCGGGGTGTGCGCGCCTCCGGAGCAGCACGCGGCTTGGCGAGCGGGAGCCGGGATTGGCCGCGGCGCGGCTGGCGGTCCCGCCTCCCCTGCCCAAAGGCCTTCTGAGTGGCAGCGCGAGAAGGTAAACAGAGTGGGCTCGCTCTGGCGGCCGCCCGGGAGCTGCGGGCGGGGCGGAGGCGCTGCTGCTGCTGCTGCTGCCAGAGCGGGATGGGCTTGGGCGAAGCGGGCGCCGAGCGAGACGCGGCCGGAGCAGCGCGGAGCGGCGGGCAGCGCGGGCAGCGGCTGAGGGTCCCGCCGGGCGCCGCCTGACCGGGAGCTGCCTCCGGGCGGGAGGAGGAGGCGCGAGAGCGAGCGGGGAAACACCCCTCGGTGCTACTTGAATTACTTGAAATCGCCACTTGTGACACTGTTCCGGCGAGGAGGAGCAGCCTCCGCCGCCGCCGCCGCCGCCAGGATCGCAGCCCAGCCCGCGCGCTCTCCCGGAGTTGGCCGGCGTCGGCGGGCGCGAGGGCGGCCGGGTCAAAAGGTGGGGCTGGCGGCGCTTCTCCCTCTTTCTCCGGGGGCGGCGGTCGCGGATGGTCGTGGTTATGTAAACGTCGAGGCGCGGAAGTGGATCCTTCGGCGTGAGCGCCTCCCCCCGCGATCCGCAGCCTGAAGGCAGCGCCCGGAGATCGCAGCCCCCCGGCCCCCCCCGCCTTCGCCCCTCCGCCTCTCCCCGCGGGAAGCGTGGCCCATCGGCGCCCGCAGGATGTCCGCGGTGGCGTACATGGACTTCGTGGCTGCCCAGTGCCTGGTGTCCATCTCCAACCGCTCCGCGGCCCAGCCCGACGTGACCCGGGACGCGGAGCTGCTGAAGATGCCCGAGGAAGAGGAGGACGAGGCCGCCGCCGCCGCCGCCGTGACCAAGGAGATGAGCGACCCCCGGGACGCCTGGAAGGATTATTGCACTTTGGTGACCATTGCCAAAAGCTTGTTGGACCTGAACAAGTACCGGCCCCTGCCCACCCCCTCCGTCTGCAGCGACAGCGTGGAGAGCCCCGACGAGGACGCGGGGTCCGACAGCGACGTGACCACCGAGTCCGGCTCCAGCCCCTCGCACAGCCCCGCCGAGGGGCAGGAGGCGGGCGGCGGGTCCCACCCGCTCTCGCTGCTGCGCGGCGCGGCGCCCGCCAAGGGGAAGCTGGCCGCCGAAAAGAGACACAAGTGCCCCTACAGCGGGTGTGGCAAGGTCTACGGCAAGTCGTCCCACCTGAAAGCCCACTACCGAGTGCACACAGGTGAGCGGGGGGTCCGGGGGGGTCGGGGCTGGAGCTGTTTACAGAAACGCTGCCGTTACATAAAGGCGAGCAGGGCTCTCTTCTCGCTGCTGCTGCTGCTGCTGCTGCTGCTTTGCCTTTAAAAAAAAGATGTCGGTTGTCCTCGTTTGAACCCTCTTAAAGATGCGGCGGTGATTTTCGCTCTCCGGGGCTTCCCGGCCCGTTTCCTCCTTCGCGGCGCTCGAGAGAGCAGCCTGGCTTCGCTTGGGTACAGGGTGTCGATGCAAACGGCACGTCAAGGCGGTGGGGGGGGGGTGGGAGGGAGAGCAAAGGGTGTTTTCACGGGCTCGTCAGGCTCCGGAGCCTCGGGCTTCCCCCTCCCCTCTCGCCTAGGTGTGCTTACACTGAGAAGCTCAGGCCAGCAGAGGAGCTGTTTAGTCCAAAAATGCTTATTTGAGGACGGGAGGAACGCGAGGGCTGGGAGAGGGAGACCGAGAGGCATGCACGGCCAGAGCTTCTGAGGGATGCATCTGATTTCATGATGACTCTCTGCTTCTTGCCAGGGCATCTGGCCAGTGGTCTGCCTGCAGATCTTGTATTGTGTCACCTAGAATTATATTTCAGTGAAGTAAAATAGAGAATGGCAAGCTAACTTCATTCCTCCTCAGCTGTTTCCTCAAATAGCATATTTTCTAGAGCTGCATTTGCTTGGGCCTCCATGGCACATCTTGGTTCCACAGAACTCACTGGGCGTGGCCTGGTTTTGGCAGTTGTTGTGGATTGATGATGTCCTTTCTGAACTCTTGTGAAAAGACACATGGGTGATCCTGATGTTCACTGCATTTTCATGTATGATTGACTGGGCAGAGAAAGGGATAAGAGTGTGAAGTCTCTGTCTTTGGAAACTTTTCTATCTTTTGAAATGACTTTCAGTTTTCATTTAATCCTCAATAATACAGTAGCCATCTTCATTTGAGACATTTGAATGAAGACATGTTGCTTGACTGCCTGATGTCTTAGGTATTAGAATCAGTGGTTGAGTGTGTCTTCAGTAACGTGTTACTTCTAGGGGAATGCTTACTGTTTTATTCCCAGTTTAGAACCCAACCCACTGTAAGGGTCACACCCTCAGCTACTGAACACAGCTGGTTTTTCATTGCAGTATTCAATGTGCATCGCCAAAAGAAAAATGAATTGCTTCACAGGTGCATGTTTAAGTAAAGCTTTTGTGGAAGACCAAGTGATTGGTGAATGTCCCTTTTTCCAGCAAAGGACATGTTATCCATTTGTGTGCGCACATGTGTTGGCAGCTTCTAATAATGGTATGATAGCACACAGGGCTATGTATTTCTGTGGTATGGCAGTGGCAGAACATGGCTCTTTCATAGTTATGTGGTTATACATTTGGACTCAAGTCCTAAGAAAATGGGTGTCTATATTTTTAGTCTTAGACATGGGTGTACCCTACATTCAACTGGTACTTGCCTTGGCAGTGTCTATAGACTGGGAGAGAGGGGTTGTAAATGCTGAATTCACAACCCTAATTATCCATAAAACAGGATATTTTGTGCCCTGAGTTGGATGATATAGCAGTTTTGCAGCATGTTAACCTAGTAATATAAAAAGGTGTCTGTTTTAGCAATTAAATTCTAATTCTAAATTCTAAAAGCTGTGTTTTTAGATTTTAAGGTTTGGCTGAGAGCACTGCATGATGCATACAATCTGCATGGCTTTTTAAAAGTGGAAGCTAGCCTGATAAGGGGAGAGACTGAGTGAGGCAAGAGAGAAACTCATGTTGCTCAATATTAGCATTTTTCTTGTAGATTATTTCCCCACCACAACCTCCCCCCTTAAAAGCCAACTGGAAGAGGAAGAGATCTTTGTTTTAGGAACTGACACAAGACCAGTAGTGCTGCAAACATCTGTGTACTAAAGCATCTTTCTCCTGGAGGGAGTGGCAGAATGTGGATTCTGGCTGAACTCCCCACTGAAGTGTCTTTCTGGCCTAGTTCTGTCTGCTGTGGGAGGGAGTCCCAGAACTGGCATCGTATGCAGTTCAGAGCGGAAGATGAACAGGAAAAGGCGGGTCGTGTGTCACTCAGCAGTGATTCCTGTAGTTAAAACACAGAACATAGGAAAGGAAAGAGTAAGAGCAACACCAGCCAGTTTCCTTAGTAGAGCAGGAGTTCCAGTTAATTTGTGAATGTACAGAAGTCCATCACCCGAGGCTGTTCCACTAGCTTTTGGTGCCCATGCTGAACCAGTAACATCAGAGTTGGACTGGACTGGATTTGTGTGCTTTTGGCAATTAAAATGTTTCAGTTATCATATTATTTTGCAAAGTATGGATTTAATAGATTTGGTTTGAAATGTGTACTGGATTGAAATTCTCCCCAATCCCTACCTGCCACTGGTTTATATTCTACCAATAATGACATCTGCTCAATGGTCTGCAAGTTAGGAATGCAAATTACTTGCGTTATTAATTGACCTGCTAGGTGTGTACATACATGCACTTATGTACATCCATTTATGTACATACACTTATGTACATACATACATTCAAACTTATGTTCTACTTCCCACCAAGGATTTTGTTCTCTGCCTTTTACTAGCTGGAAAAGTGTTCTGGGTGAGAAATAATAAACGCCATGCTCTGTTTTGCTCTTTGAAATTCATTTGTATCACTGAGTTATTTACAGCTAGTAATAGCTTGTAGTGGTTAAATATCCCCACCCCATACAAAGTTATTCCTTTTGCTAGTAAATCCCCCACATTTTCTAGTGTAAAGTTGAATTATTTTTATTTATAGTGGGGGGGGGGGAGAGACAATACCATTGTATTAATGAGAAAATCAAAGGAGCCTTGTTTAAAGGTTTAAGTCTGTGTCCTTAGCAAACAAGACACTTGGACTCTACATTTGAGTGTAAAGCTTGCTTGCCTGATTAAAACCCCGCGAGGCCCATGGCATATACTGTGTGTTCCGTAGCTATATGGTGGCATTTCCTCAATGGTACCTGCCTGCCCCCACTCCATGGGCTGGCTCCCATTGGACATTGGGGATCTCTTTTTTAAAAAAAGCACATTTCTGCTTTTATTACGTACAACTTTTAATGTATACTTAAATAGGCCCTTTTCTTCACTGGAACTTGCTTTCTGGGCCACCGAGTCCAATTTCCCACGCAGCCTTTCACAGCCACTGTGTAAAGAAGGCGCAGGTAAACCCTTGCCTGCTCCATTGTCTTACATTTTTAATGCATGCGCTCACATTTTATTCTGAAGAACGGTGTCAGAATCCTGCTCAATCCCCCTTTCAAGTAAAATGTTTTTTCAGTGAGTTTTTATTCATTATACAGTGTAAAACTACAAGTGTCATAGCAGTCTGTGCCATAGCTTATGAGGGCAGCTGTACTGAGCAACTTACCAGAGCACAGGGCATACTATTCTAGTTGAAGGGGCTTCCTCAAATTTAGGGTGTATCTGCTCCATGTCCAAGTGGGAGGGGGGCCTGGAGGCACTTGCATGGTCCTTGTGGACACTGTGGACATTTTGCACCTGGCTTTCAACCACCTGGGATCAAGGAAAGATTCCAGGGTGCCAGGATGGCAACTGACATCTCCACCACCTGGCAGCAAGTGGCTGGGAATCATTGCATCTGGACTGTTCTCTCACATTAATACTCCATCCTGTAGAATTCTATCAGTTATATTTTATCTGCACATTCAGAATGAATTTCTGGAGCCAAAATGCTTTTTCTGTGCAGTCTGAACAGGAGCAGTTGCCATTAAGAAAAAATATCGGAATAGGCCAATATATACATGTGGAATGTGACTTTTCCTCTTTGAGTTCTCAAAGCTCTTAACTGAGCTCAGTCTGTCATCTGAACTGGCCAGATATTTAACTGAGAATCAATCACAGTCAGCCCATCGTTTGAAGAATAAGACTTGAGAGCCATATTGCCCCCAAATGACAACTAGACATTCTGTTTGGGGACTGTAACCTTGGTTTAAGGCGCCTTTAGGAGTTTCTAACCCTGCTGTGGGGGATCTGCATCAGTGTAACCCTAACCACGCTGAAAATCTCTCTGAAAGTTGTGGAAGGTCATAGTGTGTGAGTTAAGGTGAAAGAGTTTTTAAAAAAGCATATATGGGTCTGTAAACCATGATAATCACAGCTGTCTCCCAAACAGGCTCTTTCTCCCTTCTGGGGTCAGAAGTACATCTTGCTTTGAGGGCTGCATGTGACATAACAAAGGAACAAAGAAAGCCCCAAATCGCAAAGTTAGCAATGGATATGAACTTCAGAGCAAGACTCCATGGTAAAACTGTGGAATAACAAGTAATTGAGAAGTTCAATACGTGTCATTTGGATCTCAATATAGATAATGGTTTCCTATCCTTCTACTGGTATTTAAACTTATACAACTACCTTGGCAATTCCTTAAATCATTTAAATTATAATTGAATTATTACTGGTGGTACTCTTTGATGTCATTGCCACTCAATCCCCATTGCAGCTCTCATCAGCCTCAGGCAGCCTGGCAGTGCTCAGGGATGTTGCAGTCCAGCAGCATCTAGAAAGCCTCACAGCTGCCTCTCTGGATGTTGATTATATGCGTGCCATTTGAGGTCTCCATGTAAGTTTCTCGTTTCTAGCATACACACTAAAAACAAACAAACATTGGTATCGTTTTAATAGAACTTTGGGTCTAAATCCATGATGGTAATTAAATTCAAAGTGCTGCAGTTATCATGGATAAGATGGAAGTTACATGTGGTTTCAACATCTATCCTGTGTTTGAGAGAAAGTTCTCACAATAAGTTGTGTCTTCCACATCAGAAGTCCCAACCTTCCCCTATTATTCACTCACAGGGAGAAATGCAGTGTGTGAATGGATGGATCGAGGATATGCTCTTGTGAACACAATGCCTACTTGAGGTGACTGGCGCGACAGTAAGGATTTCTCTTTGCAAGAATCCTTTTATTTTTAAAACTCTTATGCTAGTGAAAATACTGTGTGAATAGTGAAATGCATTATATTTGACTCTAATACCATATTGATAATGCCTGATTAAATGGCAAGATCAGTTTCTATTACTCACAAACTTTGTTTTCTAATGTTCATTTCTTCTTCATCTCAAGTATAAAACACACATATTGTATCCTAAGGGGGGTAAAATGCATATTGAAGAGGAACGCAGTGAGCAATAAGAGTCAGAGTTACTCATAAGCTTTCATTCTTTCACACCAAAATTGGTAACTATAATTGCCACAAATGGACATTCTGAAAATGCCAGCATTAATGATTTATTGCTCCATGTTGTCCCTTTGCAGAAAAGAGCATGTTCTGTGTTTGTTTGTGCTTTCTAGAAAATGAAGTACATTACTTTTCCATAGCACTGTATAATATTCACATTATTTGTTTATTTATATCTATATAGATAATATACACACACACAAACACCCCTCTCTATATTTTAACTTTCAAAAACACCAAATTTAAAAACACCAAAAGAAACTCAATGCAGCTAACAAATCAAAGCATTACACAACTTTTAAAGCATATCTTGCAGTTCCTGTTCCTTGACACAGTCCTGAAACCAAACTATTAACATCATGAACTAACCACAATAATAATTTCTAAAATAGCCATCAAATTAAAGCAGTGTTAACTGTAACCATCTAAAAGCTTATACACACACACACACACACACACACAGAGAGAGAGAGAGAGAGAGAGAGAGAGAGAGAGAGAGAGAGAGAAACAAAAGGCACACATCCCACCTCCCCTTCCCTCCACCCCCCAGTTGTACAGCTTTCATACCAATCTCGACATACGACTAAATACCTGGTGACTCCCCTTCCACCCTTTTCCTGGTTTCTCCTCTCCCCCCCCCCATTGCGTATTCAAAATTTTTAATCTTCGAATATCTTCTTTTATTAAATTCTATTAACTCCTATTCTGATGGATTTACTCAAGACCTGCTAGGTGGTATTTACTTGTTTATACTGGTTCTTAAAATATTCAATAAACATCTTCCAATCATCCTTATATTCTTTATCATCTTTTTCTCTTACCCTGTTCATTATGCTTGCCAATTCAGCATATTCAAACATTTTAAACTGCCACTCTTCCTTGGTGGGTACTGTATTTGTTCCCACCTTTGTACCAATAAGATTCTAGCAGCAGTGGTGGCATATAATATTTTTTTTGTTGTTTTGTTTTGATTTTTAGGGACTTCTGTTGTTACCATTCCCAAAAGGAATGCCTCAGGCTTTGGGGGGAATTTTTTTTGAATATCTTTTTTAATGTATTGTAAATTACTTCCCAGAATTCCCTGATTACTTTACAGGACCACCACATGTGGGGAAAGGGTCCCTCTACTTCATTGCATTTACCTTTTTCTTTTTTCAACATTTTCACTAGTTTGGCAGGTGTTAAATAGTATGTTCTTGCTGGCTGACTAAAACAATAAGGGACCTGACATATCTCAGTTGGCAAAGTGTTCCACAGGCTGGGCATCGGAAAAAGCCCTGCCACCGGTTAACATCAGTCGTATTTCATGGGGTCAAGGGATCTGGAGATGATGACCAGAACATATGGAAGAAGGCAAGTATTTGCTGAACTGAACTGCCATCCCAAGATTGCAATGGCTTTGGAAATCAAATTAAGATTCTAATATCTGGACCTTCCATTTTCCAATTGCTTGCAAAGAGCCCATTCCCTAATATTTCAAAATATTTGACTCATATAATATGTAGACTGGCTCCTATAATATGTAAACTGTTAATGCCTAGGAATGTTTGGGCTCAGCCAATGTCACCCTGCCCTTTCTGAGCCAGAACAGCAATCTGCAGCATATTTATTGCATCTTGCAAAGTCAGTGGGTTATGGTTCTCTTTCTTAACCATACAAAAAGGAAAGAAAAATGGTTACAGCTTTCTCAATTCTGTAAATTAGTAAAAACAAAGAAAGAAGCAAGTTTGAAGCTTTTGAAAACAGCAAGCATATTAAGTATATCAATTTTCTAAAAAATGGAAACATCTTGCCATCTGAAATTTGTGGTTTTTAATACAGGAGACTCCTGATTCCTTGTATAGATTACAAAATGCAGCTGTGCAGCAACAGAAATGTCTCACAGGGACAGGTAGATACCTAACCCAAATGCTGTATCCACGCTTGAGTAATCCAGAGACCTTGTCCCCCCTTTTTGCTGCTTGGCTGTCCTGCACTGTTCAAATTACCTTTGTTTCTTCCAAGAAAGAAAAACAATTTTGCTAAAGTTGAGATATTGGTGCTAAAGTCTGTGAAGCTACTGTTTTGTACCTCAGTGGCTTCTCTGGTCTAATCACTCTCCTTTGTGGGCCATGTTTTCCTAGCAAGCAGATACCATGCCTCTAGAAATGCACATACTGTGGATCTAAATGCATTTTCTTCTCACCAGCATCAGTATCTTTGTGGCTTCCTAACAAGCTGACTATTTATCACATATATGAAGGGAAATGATGCTTTGCAGATCTGCTGCCAGCTGGCCATGAAGTATCCAGATGCTTGTAAACCTCAGGATTCAGTGAGAGTGGAATTCTTAATCTTGAGTCTTTGGAACTGGGTGTTCAGACTCTGTTGCCCAGCCAGGAATCATTTCCTTGGGATAATCCATGCCAGAAGAAGAATGAAGGAGTAGCATGGCCAGTGCCAAACATTGGGGGATAACAGCAGCATTCTGGAACAAGGAAGAAATCCTGATCTGGACACATTCCTATACTGCTCACCCATCCATTGAGACTTCAGTCATTTCTGGGCAATTTGGATACATCTCTGGCTAAGATTGACAAGAACTGCATAGCCTAGTGCTGATGCAAGCTGGTGGGCGGGTGCTTGGACAGCGCAAGAGCGCAGAAGACCCTAAGCACTCTCGGAAGAAAGCAGGAATGCCGCACATTCCAGAGGCCTTGGGAGACAAAGAGGAATGCAAGGTATTTCAGAGTGTTTTCTTTGTATTGTTTGTGGTAACTGGATTTTTGAGTTTGGGGATTGTGGGTACATTCATTAATTCTTCCTATACCCCTTTTATTTATGGGGTGAATGCAACCTTTCTAAGAGCTCCGTTTTTCCTTTCTTAGTTTTCACTTTATCTGTTTAAAAGCTGCCTCAGGCTGACGCGCAACAGTAAATGGAAGCACAATAAATCATCTGCAGGATCAGGTGTTCTGTTTGCAACTGTGGGCATCCAGAGGCCCCTGAGGAGCCCACCCTAAGGTTGCAAAGGACACCCACCCACTGCTGTTTGCCGAAGCACTGAGGTTCCATTTAGCTATCACAGATAATAGCTGTAGCATGTTATATGCTGAGTTCTATAAGTTGGTTGTGTTGCATGAAATACTTCTTTTCTTTTCTTTCCTGCCCTGAACCTATTGCCAATCAGTGATACATCATGGTAAGCCATAGTAAATAGTTACCTTGAATGCACAGATTGCTCCCACTTCACTACTCCTTGCTAGTGAGTGGGAGCAACAAACAGTGATACAGGATTTAGTTTGATATTCCAACTGGGGGTTGTGATTTTTTTTGCTCCAAACAAGCCACTTTGCAAAGTCAAGGTGTGTCGTTGACTTACCAATTGTGGTTTGTATGAGCAAAACAAACCACAATCCATGGTGCATCTGTAATGTTAAATCAAGGGTTGTGGTTTGTTGCTGCCCATTGGCAGGGAGCAGCAATTTGCACATTCACAGTAAATCATTAATTTTGGGGTGAGCCTGTGTTTCTAGTATTATGAAAGGGAGAGAAAGTTCTCTATCTTCTTCAAACTAGTCACTTTTAAAAAATTGTCTACCATGCATGCTCCAATTCATCTTTTTTATAAAAGAGCTCCAAATGCTTTAACCCCTTTTTGTGGTGCAAATTAGAAATGTAACCTGTATCCCAAATGTGATTGCACCTTAGATATCTGTAAAAGCTTTATGATGCATGTTTTGTTTTGTTTTCATTTCCTTTTCAATCCGTATCCTAATGACTCGTAACATTAAGGCTGCAGCTGGGGACAAGGATATAGAGAAGCGTACACTTGCCTTCCTTCACCCCTCCCAAGTGGCAGGCGCCCTCCTTATCCCTGAAACTGCTCTTTAGATTCCCCCAAGTCCCAAAAGGGGTATATATGTGTGAGGGATGCACATTTCAAAGGGAAATGCACCCCCACCTCTCTTTTTTGAGCTTGAAAGAAGCTCCTGGGTCTTAAGGGGCATGGGTGTAGCCAGGATATTTGTTGGAGGGGCAGGCCTTTTATTAGGGGCGCAGAACCTCAGTTTGTTATGTATTTTTATTGAATTTTATTTATTTAGGGGGCAGCTGCCCCCATGCCCCCCCTGGCTATGCCCATGGCCCTGGGCCACCTCTGAAGAGGGAACTCCACGAAGGAGGGAGGAGAGCATGTTCAGAATGTGGGCATGTACTCTCTATGGATCTGACCAGTGAGCCAGGGTTGGGATTCAGATTAGGGTCTCTGGATTTGGGTGTGGATTTGGGATTTAGGTGGGCAGTGGCTTGTTCCCTATGCTGCCAAACCTATGTGGCTACGCAGTGTCACCGGCTATCATTCCTATCAATTAAGATGGGCTGGGGAGCGGCTTCCCCAATTTCATTTGAGAGAGCTGGTAGTGGGAGCCAGGCCTTTTCAGAAGCTCCTACACTTCCATAGAATTTCTTCTCCAGTGATAGCTGCAGATGCCCAACCCTCTTTTAGTTCAGAAAGTTATTAGCATTCTGGGGGAATATTTTAATTCTTAATTTTACTGCTGGTTAAATATTATATGCTGAAGGAGACTCTTGAGAGTCCCATGGACTGCAAGAAGATCAAACTGATTCATTCTTAAGGAAATCAGCCCTGAGTGCTCACTGGAAGGACAGATCCTGAAGCTGAGGCTCCAATACTTTGGCCACCTCATGAGAAGAGAAGACTCCCTGGAAAAGACCCTGATGCTGGGAAAGATGGAGGGCACAAGGAGAAGGGGACAACAGAGGACGAGATGGTGGGACAGTGTTCTCGAAGCCACAAACATGAGTCTGACCAAACTGTGGGAGGCAGTGGAAGACAGGCGTGCCTGGCGTGCTCTGGTCTATGGGGTCACGAAGAGGCGGACATGACTAAATGACTAAACAACAACAACAACAAATATTATAAACACCCAAACACAATTTTTAAAATGTGGTTGGCACTCTTTCTCAGGTAGTTGAAGACCAGCAGCAAAGACTTGAGCCAAAGCAAGGCCACTGAGAAACAAGTGGGAGATGCCAGCATTCTCTAGTGAACCTCACAGTATTCACAAGGCAATACCTTTTTTAAACCACAAAAGGGACCAGCCTTCCTCCCTACCTCCTCCCCACCCCTTAAAAAAGAGAGCCCAATGAGGACTTAGTCGCCTCCAGGAGCCATAAAATATTGAGTGTCAGTTTGAAAAGAGAAATGGACTAAGAGAGGGAAAGGGACTGAGCCGGCCGGCTGGAGCCCCATCGAGGGCAAGGCTGGTTGCTGGCAGCCTGAGAAGCGCAGCTCCCCCCTTAAAGGGAGAGGAAGCAGGGCAGCATTTTGTTTCAGGTCTCGTGGGGGATATAGCTATCAGTGTTTGATTGTAACTTCTATATTTACCTCTTGGACTTTTTTGTAAGTAAAACGGCCTGTTTGGCAGCATACTAAGTTTAAAGCACTACTTTATGCGCAGTGCACTTTTTAAATGGCCAAGGTATGGAAGCAAGGAGTATCAGCTGTCAGGAGGATTTGGTTTTAACCCCCTTTTCTGGCCTTATCTCTCTGCCCTTAGAGTACACTACTGTAATAAAATGAATGTTGCGTAGTATACTCCTACCACGTGGACGCATCACAGCATTTGCCAGACCAGCCATTCTGTGTCTGGACTTCACTTTAATTTACAGGCCTCCCTCCAGCTGATCTACTGAAACTGTTGCCAAGTAGGCAGATTCAAGGCCAGCCAGCCAAGTGCAGGATAGTAAAGTACATACAAGACAAACAACTGACCTTCTTCGGCAGTAATTTACCTCAGGCCACTGGCATAACCTCTGTAAGTTTTAGGAACAGCAGTGTTCCATCGCTGTACTGTACTCAAGTTTGTGAGTACAGTATGGCTAATTCTTGCTCTGCCCCTAGTGAACATTATACTCCAGGGTCTGGATGTGTTTGGTTTCCATCCATAGAAGTAGAGCTCTGTAGCTCTGTTTTTTATTTTCTTCCAGAGCAGGGCTAAGACAACATGGAGCTTTCCAGGTGTCGCTGAGCTCCAGTACCCAGCATCTCTGACCATCGGCCATGTTGCTTGGGTCTGGCAAGAGCTGGAGTCCAAGACCATCTGGAGAGCCACACGGTTCCCCATCCGTGCTCTATCTTGAGCTCTTGGTCAACAGTGTTTCCTGGCAAAATTCAGGACCATTGTTAACTTGCTCCCTGTCTTCCGCTCCCCATTTCTGTTTCCACATAGGACCCATTTTCCCTCTGCAGAAGCTGAACTCTCAGAGCAACTGACACCTTGCTTACCAAGCTGATATGTGCAAGAAGGTGAATGCAAGTTGTTTTATTTTATTGGATTTTCTGCTACTCTGTGGGCACTATTAATAATCCTGTTAACTGCCTCCATTTCTCATCCTAGAAACCACTGTTATACCAGAAACGGTTTGGAAGGGAAGCCAAATACCTGGGCACTTGTCACAACGAGAAGCAAAGGTTGGCTGTGATGGCCAAATACCTGAGCAAGTTCAGTAGAATGAAATAGAAAACTCTGCTCTTAAATCTTCAGAGAATATGGCAGGAACAGTTTGGCAGACTTCTACATTCATGAAGGCATCTAGATAAGCTTTCTTGTATAAGCTAGAGGAAAGCAATGTGTTGCCAGAATCTATCCAACATTGTATCTAAAAGAGGTGTCAGCAGCAGGAGTTTCACAGGACTCTAATGAAAACAGATGCACTTTTACCTCCTGACACCGGTGTGGATGTAGGATTCACCACCTCCCTAGAAATTCAGGCAGGTACAGATTGGTCACTGGGCTGCTGCATCCTGTCTGTTTGTGCTTTCTCATGGCTTTCCTTTCTTCTCAAGGAGCAAAGAGTGAACTTCCCAGGAAGTAAATATGGTAGCACCTGCTTTTTGCCCCTGACCCATGTAATCGTATTTTTCTAAATAATTTTTTTTTTGGTACTGGTCATCTCTGTGAATCTGTTACAGATACTGCTCTACTACATCATATCTCAAAACTCATATTGCTAATACATTTGTCTTTTGAAATTATCCTTCTCCCACTTCACATGAAAACCACCATTGTTAAATATATACCGTATTTTTCGCTCTATAACACGCACCTGGCCATAACACGCACGTAATTTTTAGTTACAGATGGGTAGCCGTGTTGGTCTGCCATAGTCCAAATAAAAAAATTCCTTCCTGTAGCACCTTAAAGACCAACTAAGTTAGTTCTTGGTATAAGCTTTCGTGTGCATGCACACTTCTTCAGATACACTGAAAGCACCTTAAAGACCAACTAAGTTAGTTCTTGGTATAAGCTTTCGTGTGCATGCACACTAGAAGTGTGCATGCACACGAAAGCTTATACCAAGAACTAACTTAGTTGGTCTTTAAGGTGCTACAGGAAGGAATTTTTTTACGTAATTTTTAGAGGAGGAAAACAAGAAAAAAAATATTCTAAACGAAACAGTGGATGTATGATTTTTGTGGTTCATGCAATGGCCACAGACATGTGATCTGACGGTGAGTTTGGGATAGCCCAATGCAAAAATCCTGAGGATCCATGTGAATCCGTGCTTTGTAACCACATTTTAAGTGGGGAGGGAAGGAAAAGCACTCAAGGGACAAGGAGCATGCGTGGGGTGGGTGGAGAAGGATGCTGCTAATAATGGAGAAGAGGGGTATAAGGGGAGAAGGCTTCTCTCCTCTCCCGCTTTGCTCCTTTAAAACAAGCAGGCTCTGCTTCTCTCCCTCCTCCCCGGCTTAGAGAGCTGAAAAGTTTTGCTGCTATTTAGCGAGCTGAGTGGGGAGGAGAGAGGGACAGAGAGCACGGTTTAAAGCAGCCAACCAGACAGGAGTCGCTTACACTTGTGTAAGCGGCTCCTCTCCCGCTTTGCTGTTTCAAAGCGAGCCACGGAGGAGGGAAGGAAGGGGAACCATGGATCCTCTGCTCACAACTGCAGCAGACCCCCCCCCCATGCCACCCATAGGCATTCGCTCCATAACACGCACAGACATTTCCCCTTACTTTCTAAGAGGGGAAAAGTGAGTGTTATGGTGCAAAAAATACGGTAAATGGTCACTAACACCAGGCAGCCACCCACCTACCCTGGTTTCTGACCTCAGCAATGTTATTCTCTCCACCTACCATTTCCGTAGAATGAAGATGTCCTTATTAATAATGGCTTATTTCATATTTGCAGAAATATTTCTGTATACTGCATTTCCACATGGCACTACTAGAGTATCTAGGCATATTTTTTTGGACCTTCAGAGTCTGTCGTAATAGTTGTTTTCACGGATTTGCAGAGGGCAACAGACATATGAGACTGCCAGTTACTAATACCGTGGTACCTTGGTTTTCGACCGTCTTGGAAGTCTAACGTTTTGGTTTTCGAACACCCAAAACCTGGAAGTAACTGCTTTGGTTTTTGAACGCTTTTCAGAAGTCAAGCGTGCCATGTGGCTTCTGTATTGAGTTTCCTGGAAGTAAATGCTTCGGTTTTCGAACGTTTTGGAAGACAGTCTTCCAGAACAGATTACGTTCGAAAACCAAGGCACCACTGTACTTGGTATTTAACCACTACCAGTCCCTCAATAATAACCCCATGTAGCACAATGAATACAGTTCTTTCCATGGGATTTGTATAAACCCATTCTTTTTGTATATATATCCTTTGTACTGTGAGCTGAGGTCGGGCTTTTCCATTATGGTTTCCCTGCCCTCAGTAATCTGTTGCTCTGATGGGACTCTGAAGTCTTTAGGTGGTGAGGAAAAGGGTTATTTTGTGAAGAAGAGGGAGGAGAAATCCAAAGGGCAGGGAAAGGAAGGCAATGTGTTTCCTTTGGCATTAGGGAATAGTGGTCCTCGGAGGCATGGCATTTTCATGCCGTGTGCACTTAGCCCACCATGAGTCCAGTGAACTTGCAGGGGCCTGGAATGCGCTGCTGTTTTGGGAAAAATCAGTGCCTAGCAGTGTCCATCCACTAACTCAGTCTGTTCTGTAGGGAAGGATGGGGAAAGCTGTGGCCCTCCAGATGTTTGACTCCAAGCATGGCCAGCCTGCCCAATGGTCAGGGATGAAGAGAGTTATTGTCCAATAACATTCCTGTGTGGGAAATACAACCACTTCCCGCTGTACAGTGGTACCTCGGGTTACATATGCTTCAGGTTACATACGCTTCAGGTTACAGACTCCGCTAATCCAGAAATAGTACCTCGGGTTAAGAACTTTGCTTCAGGATGAGAACAGAAATCGTGCTCCAGCGGCGCAGCAGCAGCAGTAGGAGGCCCAATTAACTAAAGTGGTGCTTCAGATTAAGAACAGTTTCAGGTTAAGAACAGACCTCCGGAACGAATTAAGTACTTAACTTGAGGTACCACTGTACTCTGCTTATCTTTTTTAACTACCATCCCACAGTTGCTAGCAGGTCAATGAGGACTTAGGAAGAGAAGGGTAGTTTGTTTGCTTTGTGTTTCAGAGAATCCTGCTAGTCATAAAGAAGAGTACAGAAAATCCCCACAGCTCACATCCGTTTTCTGTTAGCTGCTGTCTACGAAAGCAGCTGTGAAGATCCATTTTATAAGCACAACAGAGGCGGAACTTGGATCATAGTATTTTCCTGGCGGTGGAGTTTGGTTAATACATGTGGGTTATTTAGAGTCTTTCTGTTGCCCATGTACATTCCTACAGAGCGAATGCCACTGCCCTGAGCCCTTGACGATTTCCAGCCCATTGCTCGCCCTGGTTCTCTCCACTGCCCCCCACCCAAGGTATGTGTTATTTCACCTATCTGCATAAGCAGGAGTCAGGGTAAATCTGACACAGACGTCTTTCATTACGAGAAACGTCTGCCATTCTTTCTTTAAAATAATATTGTGCTTCATTCTTGGATTCAGATCATCAGGGACATAATATTACTCTTCCCTCGAACACAGCATAATGCGGGATTACTTATTCTAGCAGAGGGCTTGTCGCATTCTGTCTAGCAAAATTTAGTCTTGGAGTTGTCCATAGAAAGTTGAGTGCCCAGAATTCAAAGGACATCTGCCTAAGGGCATTGTGTGCCCAGTCCTTGTTATTTTCCTTTGAAAGTGACCAGAAACCATGTGCTGCCTTCTGTTCATTCAGTAGAACTCCCTCCCAGATGAGATTAGACAGGGACCTTTCTTCTGGACTTTGGGCATATGACTAAGGTAGTGTTTGGTTTTATGATATTTTCTGTTGTTTTATTGTTCCATTTTCTGTGGAATGTTTTTATGTATACTGTTAAGAAATGTGGTATATAAATGTCTTAAATAAATTGAAATTAAAATAAATGGTATTTGGGAGGCATTTTGATTATTGACTCTCAGGGAAGAAGAGCTTAAAATACACTGATGGCTATTCCCCCCCCCCCCCCATGCAGAAGTTAGTGGAAAGTGGCTGCAATCCTGCACCTACTGAGCTGGAAGTTATCCAGACTTGACTCAGTGGACTTACTTCTGAGTAGGCACATATAGAGAGGATCATTTTGTAGGTGGGTGGAGTGCTTTGTAAGTGCTGTTAAGATCACCTAAATGGTCCTAGTGGTGACAAATGAAATGCTCAGAATCTGGTTTCTGAACATGTTGTGCTGAAACAGGGTATTGGATCTCCATTGCAGCTTGTCTGAGTGGCCTGCCCTGTGAAAGCTCTCTCAGTAATACAAATGGCGTTCCAGATCCGTGCAAGCTGTCACTATTTTTTGCTTCATCTGTTTGACTCCCAGGTTGGGCCCAAGTGTGGATACGGCTCCACAATATGCCTCTCAATACTTTGCCTTGGTTAGGTCAGCAGAAGAGAGGACTTGGATAGCAGAAATGTTCTGAGGTATCCCCAGGCGACCACTTTATGATGCTGTTTGAGAACACTTAAAAAAAAAAAATGCTTCTGCCTATAATAGTTGTCTGGCCACATAATGAGATGCCTTAGTTTTCTCCTTGATTTGTTAGCTGCTTCTGAAGCTACCAGTTCATCTTTTATAATCTTCTTCTTCTTCTTCTTCGGCGATCACTCGTAGCTGAGTAAGATTAAGATTGTCTTCCATAAACACGGTTTTAACAGTGAATCCGTAAGTGACTGTGGAGGCCAATTCTGGACCCACATGTCTTTCCACAGTGGGGACATTGGTTTCCGGGCGGGAGTTGATCACGGTGTGGATTTGCCAAGCGTGCCTTTCTCTTAGCATGTTTCTCCCTTGCATCCTGAGTTCGAGTGTCTTCAAAGTCCATGACACCTTTGGTAAAGGCTGTTCTCCAACTGGAGCACTTGCAGGCCAGTGTTTCCCAGTGTTCTCATCTTTTATAATACTACCATTATGAAATAATGGGAGGAATTCAACATCACATGCAGGTGATCGTTCTGTCTAGGCAAGTGTTTTAACTTTCCAAATGGAGCAACCCCTCCTCTTTCCCTGCACACTGTTCTGGGGGTGCTCTGCCCCCCAATCCAATTGCAGGGAAAGGAGGGGGGAAGCCCCATTGCACAAGTAAGTGGGGGCCCTTGCACAGGGCTCCTGCTGATGGGACTCATGTGTTGAATCCCGCCCAATGATTAGACAATCATTCTCCTATTTCTAAGCCCTCAGAGATGCCTCATGGGGAATGAAGTTTAGATCCTTCCATATCTATTAATGTTGTGTTTTTTTTTTGTCTTTTACCAGGTCTCCTAGCCTGCCAGTACATATTTGCATGGGCACGCCTAACTATATTTCTCTTTAGCATGGATCAATATTAGTGAGTTTGCACCAGTGAGTCAGCACCATTGCTGCAACTGTGATATTTATTTCTAAATTAATAAAAGCTGAAGGGTGATAGCATGCCCATTGAGCAGCAAAAGCTGCTTTGTGGCCACTCCAGAAACACAGGGGGTGGTGGGAAGGGTTAATGGAGCATTCCCAGGCAGGCGCTCCCACATTCTTAACTACTGTTGTGGAGATAGATGGCAGAGACTAAAGAGGAAAAGTGGCCTAAAGTGAACAATGAGGTGAAGTCTGAAAGATCCAGCTTTGCTTTGGGGAAATATTACTTTCAAAGTGTTATTTCCAATGTGTAATGTAATGCAATCTAGAGCCAGATTAGAGAAAAATTGGGAAACTAACAGACAGAGAAAAACAGGAAAAGTGAGATGCAGCGGTTGGGTAAGGAAAACAAAAATAGGGTGATGATTCAAGTTTTAGGCCTTCTAGCTGTAACAGGTGGGGGCTCCATCACAAAGGGGGCAAAAGCGCACAGAATCCTTCTCCAATGTTATTTTGCTCACACTTTGTAGAAATGAATCTGTCTCCAGGCAGTGGTGAGGGGCCAGCAATGCAGCCCTTGCACCCAAGTATGACTTTGTTTTGAATTCTCTGAACCCTACGAAATTGGTTCAGAAATAGAAAGGCACTGGCTGGTACCTCTCTCCACAGAGGGTTCCTCTCTAGTCCCGAAAGAAAACAATAAATGTGGCTTGGAAGCCGGGAAATGAGGGGAGAGAGAAGGTAAGGGGAGTCTAGCTAAAGCCTAGGTCACAGAAGGAAGGAGCCTGCTCCTGAGGCTCATCTTGGAAAGAAGCGTCTGTGTAGCCCTTGCAAAGCAGCAGAAAGACTGAAATGTGGAGAAGCGTGGATCAGCTTGTGCGCAAGGACTGGACCAGAGCGGTGTGTAGCAACTTCAAGAAGGAGGTGGGCTGCCTTGTGCACCCATTTATGTGGAGAAAACCAGACCTGACTGCCTCACCCTGATTGTATGTTTGGGTAGGGGGGCTTTTTTCACAAAGGCTCCAGGCTTGTACCTAAGTGATATTTCACATCAATAGATACCAGTGGCGTGTTCCTGGGACCTCCTGAGTTCATTAACTGCCATGCCACAGGGTGAAAGCCCATCCATAAAGGTGTGTTTTCTTAATCCATTTTTAGCAAGATACCATGGGCTTTACTGAAAAGGCATGAAGGCTTCCTGTAATGTAAAAATGAATACTCCAGACCTAATTAACCCTTGCTGAAAGGGGATGGACATGGACTTCTCAGAACACACTTAATTTAATTTGGATGAGAGTATTTACTCTCAGTGGGAGATACCCACAATTCAGCCAGCTATTTGTTGCATTAGATGTGGCACTGGATTGAATTGGGGGAATGTGCAGCTTCCTGCTTGTGACCATCATGTGCTGGGATCCTTGCTGACTCATCCAAGAGGGGTGTTCTGTGTCCACCACAATGATGCTCATCACTCAGGGCAAAGCCTGATGACGCAGGGAGTCTAGGGTGGGGAATCCACAATTCCCGCTGAACCAAGCTTCTCAGTAACAGTGCCTCTCATTTTGCTTCTTCGGTTTATCACCTCTCTGAGCACGTGGGCTCAAAGCTGCTATTGTCATCCTTCAGCTTTAAAACCATTTTCACTCATAAATACAATATATTTAGGGGGTTTCATGTTGGAGTTCAATGAAACATCCACCAATCCCCACTGCATGTCTCCTGGGACTCGATAGGACTTTCAGAGTTGGATAACAACCTGCCCTTTGCTGTTATTGTTAAGAATCTGTTTGCTACTTCATTTATACCTAGTGATGCTTTTTCTCTCACACGATCTGCTTATATTGGCATGACTGGCAAGTCTGGGATTTCAGTTAGGCTACAGCATGATGTCTGAGGCAGCTCCTGGATTCCTAATAGTCACAGTTTGCGTTTTGTGGTTTGGTTTTGCTTTGCTTTTGGAAAACAAGTTTCCAGCCCATGGGGTTCTAGAGTTGTATTTGAGAATATGCCGTCGTCTGAATTCAGTGATCCTTTGTGGATACAGGGACACTGTGATGCACACATCCAGCTTGACAGGGAAGAAGGTGTGGCTCTGTGCACAAACCCCTTTACATGTGCAGATCTCCTCATGCCGTTGAATTTAATTGGAAAGTCCACATGTGCTGAAGCTCCAAGTGTACATTGTTAAATGTTGAGTTTGGAAGGATTGGAAGCAGCGAGTGGATATGGATGTCTGGCAGATTCATAATGTTAATGTTAGTGTTTCTGAGAACAGTCTGTAGGAGTAAAAGCTATTCCTAATGGTTGTTTGCTTCCCGTAAATGGTTTGGGTAGCATTTGTCATTAGTTATGTGCTTTGACACCCTCAATCACATCTGTCCTTGTTGATGTGTCAAAGGTGATTGGTGGGGAGGGGGAGGGGGCAGTTCAATTTACTTAATCAAATCCTCCAGGGCAATAGATAGAGCAGATTTATTTTTCTCTATTTAGTTGGGATATGGAATCCTTTTTAGTCTCATTCCTCACAGCTACGGTTGACTTTATTAAGATGCCAAGTGAGGAACAGTCAACCAGCTCATAAATACAGAAATAATTAATCACATCTACATCTTACACGCAGCTGGTGCACATGAAAGAGATGCTGGGAAGAAAATCAGCACAGGTTTGTAGAGATGATTCATAGAAAACTAAGCTCTCCTTGTTCGCAATCTTCGGCTGGCACTGCATGGCATCCATCCAAGTGGAATGTTCAGAAGACCTTACAGTAAATGATATTCTGACCAACATTCCATTCCACTTCTGTGTTTAACAACAAAACCCATTCATTTTTGGCAGTGATTGAGGAAAATATCTCACTGTTTGGGTGAGTGCTCCAAACAAAACAAGTCAATAGAGCATAGAAGTATTTAGAAGTTTGACTTTCTTGGTAGCTGCCACATATGTGAGGGTCAACTAACTATCGCAGTGTCCCAAGCACAGTTTTGAGGGCCATCTTTCTGGGATACATCTATAACCCCCCCCCCTTTAGCACATTTAACTTAGAATTCCTGTGCATATTTGCTCCAAAGGAAGTCTCAGTGGGGAGGTGTGTGCAGAGCATTGCAGTCTGAGAACTACAATAGATGTTTCCTTCCATCAGCCACATATCAGTGCCCAGCTATGCACACTTAAGTTCCATAGAAATCGCAGGGGCAGACATTGTCCATAACTCTGCGCTGAATAATTGCTGTATTGTTTTAAAGGGACGGCTTTATTATATATTTTAATGAAGAATTTTTATTATTTTAATATAAGTGTAGCTGGTTTTTATACTTTGTGAACCACTTGGGCACCTATTTTGGCATTAAGTGGTATATACTTTAATTAATTAATAGGCCTGTCTGTTTGGATCAAGTTTCATGTACTACACTGGAGTACAGTGTTGGAGCATTCTATCAGCTATATTATTTGACTAGTTTCACATCTTTGAATCTGAGAAGTGCATCTCACAATATTCTTAATATGTACAGAATTTTGAAATGTTGAAGATGCTCCTGTATGGGATGTGAGAAATTGAGTCATGGTGATAACAATGCTACTGAAATCTATGACTGTTAGTTTATTTCATGGGTGTTCTGACATTATGGTTATTATTTTGTCCACACTAGGTGAGCTGCTGTTTTAGGTCTCCTGTTCTCAAGCTTTTAGCTTAATATTTTTTCCAGGGCTGGATATATAGACCCAAAGGTTCCTGGGACAGGAAAAACTTTGCATCCAATCCTGGATTGTCCTCCTGTATATAATTAATTGTTACTATTTTTTATACAGTATACCACTTACATGCCAGAATGACTTCTAAGTGCTTTACAACTATAAAATCAATCATAAGATCCACACATAATTAAAACACACTATAAGGATTCCAGCAAGGCATTAAAACATCCTTAATTAAAATGTACAACAACCCAGGCAAGTGAAAAAGTACGACAATTGAAACAGTGAAAGCACAGTTGAAACAATGAGATCAGAAGTTTAGTTCTTGGGAATGATTGCTGGAGCAGTTCTGTTTTCAGGACCCACCAGAATGGTCACCCTAATGATTGAGGGCATCCCACAACATGGGGGCCACCAGTGGAAAAGCCCATCTTGGCATTACCACAAGCTGAGAAGCCTCAGTGTGAGCCAGTGTGGTGTAGTGGTTAAGAGCGGTAGTCTTGTAATCTGGGGAACCGGGTTCGCTTCCCCGCTCCTCCACATGCAGCTGCTGGGTGACCTTGGGCCAGTCACACTTCTCTGAAGTCTCTCAGCCCCACTCACCTCACAGAGTGTTTGTTGTGGGGGAGGAAGGGAAAGGAGAATGTCAGCCGCTTTGAGACTCCTTCGGGGAGTGATAAAGCGGGATATCAAATCCAAACTCCTCTTCTTCTTCTTCAGGCGGCGGCAAAACTAACTGGCTTCCATTAACTGAATGCAGTGCTCTTACTGGGCAGTGGAGGGGAAGAGGGAATTTCATGTAACTGGGCCAGAGTTATTTAGGGCTTTGCATGTCAGCAGCAGAACCTTAAAACTGCCACAGTTGCGTGGCATGTGCCTGATCAGAAGTGTCACTCGTCACTTGGGCTGCAATAGAAGCCCCACCTAGTGTCCACTGCAGGAGTCCAGAGGTGAGGTTCCCAACACGTGTCCCAGCGGCCAGAAAAGGGTGCAGCTGATGCACAAGACAAAGGGCTTCACCACAGAGGCTGCCTGGGCCTCCATGGGCAAATATGGTCCCAAGAGCTCCCTGAAGCAGGATACCTGTCCTTTCAGGGGGAGTGCAACATCTCCCAGAAAAGGCAGACTCCGCAATTCTCAGGCTTCTGAACCACTTACGCAAAGTGTCTCTGTCTAAGCAGAATCCAGCTCCAGTCTGCTGACCTTCATCCTCTCCATCGCTGCATCCAGCCCCTGGTTCAGCTTATGCCTATTGGATTTAATAGAAAAACTGTGTGTCATCAGCATACCAATGTCACTGTGCCCCAAACCTCCTGAAGGGATCTCCCATTGGCTAAATAGTGTGGGGGATGGAGTTATGCTTTGCAGCACCCTGCTCCCCAGCTGCCCAAATGTAGACATGTAGTTCTCCAGGGCCATTCTCTGGAAGCAGCCGTGCTGGCAGGAGCAAAACTACAGTAGCACAGTGGCTCCAACTCCGAAGCAATGGAGGTGGCAATGGCACCCAAAGTCCCCGAGAGACCCAACAGCAGCAGTCAGATATTGCCCTCTCCTTGAAGGAGGAGCAGGGCATGAACCCTGAGGGGAAGGAGTCCAGAGAATCTGCTTCCTCCAAAGTGCCTGAAGCGGAGCTGCCGCTGCACCCCTGAGCCCCTTACCTTGTCCCCAAAGGAGATGTCAGAGACCTCAGGGTCCAGCAAGGGCTTTTGCAGGAGCAAGCATAGAGGACAAGCCCACCTCGTGGCAATCCATAATGTGGATGGATTGCTCTTCTTGGAGGAGTTATCATGGACTCAGTTTGTTCATGTTTTCTTTGAAGACCTAACAGTGTCCGCATTTGGAGTGTCTGACCAAAGTTGACTCATACTTGCCTTTATTTTTAATAATATATATTTGCAGGGCGTGGGAGCGAGGGAAGGAAGCAAATGCCTCCAGACTCAACCAAAACACAAACTGAAAAACATTAATAAGGAAGGATAAGTTGTTTGCTTATTATTTTAAAAATTGCAAGGTGTTTCTTTGTTTCTCATACGTGGTTTCCAAACTGAAATTGCTGTGAAGGATGACAAAGAGTTGGAGTACCATTTTTAGGCATGGCTTGCTGGCTTCCTGTCTCTTAAAGGAATTACGTCACAGTAAGATCCTTGGTCATCCAGCCCTACTGACATAGAGCTGCCAAGAATTTGCAAGTTAAGACAGCAATCCTAAGCTCCTGGGGAAGGCCGGCTGCCCTGCAATTTCCTTCCTGTCAGCAGAGGCAGAAGTCTGCTCCACTGCCACCAGTGCTCTGGCAGCATGGGAGGTGAAAAGGGGCATGTTGAGGAAGCTCTGGAGCTAGTCGTAAAGCCCTTCTGTTCTCCCTACCACCACCACCCCATGGTCATAAAACTACAACAACCCTGAGCCTGGCAGAGCTTAGGATGTGATGGGTCCTCCACTGTGGGATCTCCCACCGACCTGTATAGGATAGCATTGCCCAATTGTAGTATGAGATAATCACTTCGGGTATCTCTTAGTACTGTGTTGGAAATGAAATGCTATGGATCTGAGTGTGGATGAGAGAAGCTGTGGCCCTGTGGTAGAGGTCATATTTTTAATATCTGATACAAGTAGCTGCTCCGCAGCTTAAGATAGTGAGAGAGGGGGATACATCTTTTGGCATGACAATTTGGAACTCAGTGCCAGAACAGGGCTGTCTGGCTTCTTGGCCGGGCAAAGCAGCTGTTCCATGTCTCTCAGTAGTATTTCAACTGGAGGTGCCATTGTTGGGGTTTATTGCAGTTCAGGCTTTTGATTCCTGCTACACTTTTTGCTTATTTTGTTCACAGCACCTACTTACCTTAATGGAACATCCTCAAAGTATTACTTGTGCTGAAATACTTAAATATATCGGATGACCTTCTAAGCCGCCAGGTGTGGGGGAACCTTTGACCCTGCAGGTGTTACTGAACTACAGCTCCCAGCATCCTTGGCCGCTGGCCATGCTTGCTGGGGCGAATGGGAGTTGTAGCTGAGCAACACCTTGGGCAAGAGCCAAAGGTTCCCTGCACTTCTTCTAAGGAATCAAATGCTAGGATTTAAACAACCAGCCTTAGTTATCATAATTTGCTTCCTTTAACTGCTTTGTTTCTTCTTTCCCTTCCCACAGGTGAGCGACCGTTCCCTTGCACATGGCCCGATTGCCTTAAAAAGTTCTCCCGCTCTGATGAGTTGACGCGACACTACCGAACCCACACTGGGGAGAAGCAGTTCCGATGCCCGCTCTGTGAGAAGCGGTTCATGAGGAGCGACCACCTGACAAAGCATGCGCGTCGCCACACTGAGTTCCACCCCAGCATGATCAAGCGATCTAAAAAGGCCAGCGCTGCCTCCTTTTGAATAACAGACTACAGTGGGGGGGGGGGAGACAACCATTGTCGAGAAAGGCATAACTGATCAGCACAAATACGTCCGCCAGTGTACAGAAATATTCCCCTACTTGCATTTTAAAGCACATGTAGCCGGAAGATTAACATTTTCATCCTCTCCACCCTGCTATGCTACCAACAACAGTCTTAAATCAGTCACTGCTGGGTGGGCGTTGGGGAGGGGGGGATCAGCAGAAATAATGCAACTTTTCTTTTTGTAGTTTAAATAATTGACACTGGTGTATATATGTCTGACTGGTGGTTTGACCTGTGACACCACAGTAGTGATTCCAAGCTCTTTGTGATTGCTGTGTCATGGGCATGTTTTGTTGACTAATGTAATGCTGCTTGTATTTAAATGAAAACAAAAATGACAAAAAAGTTTAGTACAACCACTTTCCAGCTCACTTAAGTATTTCTCAAGTAAAGGAAACAGAACAGAAACCCAACTCCATAGCACGTTTTAGAAGAAGATTCACTTCTCTCTGTGTGTGTCTCTCTCAATGGTCCACTCTGTTCAAGACTGTTAAGAAAAAAACCATTACATCTGTTGCTCTTATTAGCTGATTGATGTACAAACAAGGAGGTGAAATTTATACTGAAGAAGAACTGTTCTGTATATCCAGTTTTTTTAAAAAAATGAGCTACACTTTTGATTATATGTTGCTCTTTTTTTGAGTGAAATCATGCATACAAACCAATGACTAAGCAAAAAGGAAAACAAGATATAAGCTTGTATCATGTGTTTCTGTGGCTCTGCTCTTCATTTGCCATTTGGGTATATTTGTGAAAAAGTCATTGTAGAGAATGTGGGAGAGGTATGAGACCAACAGCAGTGCCCCCACTTCTAGCTGACTTTCATCTGAAAACGATGTACCGTACTGTACTCTATAAATACCACTAACAGTGCTTTATTCTGCTGCGTTTCATTGGAATGGATGCATAAGCAGCAGCTACCATCCTTATAAGCTACCACTTTTGTAAAGGTTTTTTCCTTATGTCTCTCTCTCTCTGAAAGGTGCATTCTCTTCATCCAGTTGCCAGATTCCTGTCAGCCAGTGGGAACTGTGTGCATTTCTGGAGGGAACAAAACTTTCTCCCTCTCCTTACACAACACTCTCTATGCTAACAGAGACAAGACCATGAAGACTCGCTGGGTTTTTAAAACCACTTTCCAAGAGACTTCTACCTTTTCATAAATTGCAGCTGTTGTACAGAATATGAGAAGAAAACAAACAAACAAACAACAACGAGGTAATTGAACCTACCACACAGGGGGTATGTCAAAATATTTCTTAGGACATGACCTCTGCCACTATGTACCTTGTGATCTTACCCTGTGTGTTAGGCTTGATGCATTGAATGATAATGGCAATACTTCGTCCATTAACGCTAAGGCTTGCTCTTTGAAAACAGGAGTGGAAGCATCCTTGGAAGAACCCCTTGCATCTAGCCAAGCCGCCATCTTCGTCAATGTTAAAGCATGAACTTTCCCTCTCCCATCTCTTGTAATGGTGGAGAATTATGTTTACAGACTTTCCCCGCTACCCAGAAACATTCTACTGGTTCTATGTTCTTTACTCCTCCTTCGCAAGGAGAGAGAGGTGCAACTGTCCTGTCTAGGGCCAGATTCATCCCTGACATAATCACCCTGCAGCCAGTGGAATTATACTGGGATCAATTTGCCCCATCTTTGTAAAGAATCTGTACATACAACTCTTGTAAAGTACACCTGCAATGGCAGAATCTTCTTGTTTCACCTGATAAAAAGCTAGCTTCCTAGAAAAAAATAAAAATAAACATCTCAGAGAGTAGAGTATTCTACAATCGTCCGTGGCTTCCAGCACTTAGAACTCAGTATGCATCTAGCATTTTTAACCTGTGTGGTTCATTATTAAAAAAAAAAAAAAAAAAACCTCTTGTCTATGCGAAGAGAATGGCTTCTAAGTAAAGGTGTTAGGGGCACTTGAACAATCTATGGGATTTCAAAAGCAAAAAGGGATGAGTTTTCTTCAATGAAGACATGTCAGGAAACCAAGCACACTTTCTACCTCCGTTTCAGCTTTTTGAAACGTTTTATTTTACGATAAACCAAAATTAATTTCTGGTGTCCAAAATAAATCATAGGGATGTTTGTTCTTCCTTATAAAAACAGGTAGCCTGGCTATTTCTATCGCTCTAGTGTAAAAAGTATTCTGCTTTTCCAGTACTGTTAATGCTGCCTTGTTAGATGGGGGTGAGGACCGTGCGCTAGGCCAGCCACTCACAACATGGGATTATTCCAGCCAACCTCCCCTTCTATCCAAGACCAGTTCTCAAGAGCCTCTGCTCTCAGTTAGTCCTACTCCTTCAACAGTCACTAGAACTGTAGACTGTTGCTCTGAGGTAGGACAAATGCAGTATTAGCGAAATAGAGCCTGGATGCTGAATGCTGTTATTTCACCTTGACTGTAAAGCCACAGGTACAGGAACATCCCCTCCTTGACAAATGATCAGGTCGCTTAGACACATGAGAAACTGTCGTGTGGCTGCAGTGATCAGGGCACTTGCCTCTTTTTCTGACGGGTGTGGGCTCATTTCCTTGATCTCACACCACATAGCCCACCAGGAAGATTATAGTCTGGACCCTTGAGTCTATGGTGGCTGAGCATTGGCCTGCATTCAGCTAAGTAGTCCTGCCAGCAGAAGTCCACCCAAGGACTCCCCTCTGCTCCCCCTGTGGGCCCCTGCATTGGTTCAGGGGAGCCCCCCGAGAAGCTGGCAGGCAGGTGCAAGAGGCAGATAGGCTTGTGCAGATGGAGCTTAGCTCTGTGCTGAATTCCTCCCAGTGTGCTCACCACATTGCTCCTATGTGTAGGTTACAGAAATGGCATTGCCTTAACCACATCAGCCAAGCAGGTTCTAATGATGCGTCTGCTGTGCCCTAAAATGTAGTTTCGCACAGCTTTTAGGCATAATGTTTTAAAACAAAACCAACATGTGAATTATGTTCTTTCTTAAAAAAAACATTCTTGGGTGCTAAGCCTACCATGGAATGTATAATCTTAAATTTAGGTTTGTTCTCTTAATAGATCTTCCATCTATATTTTTAAAAATTGTGAAGCCCTTCATTGTCACTGCAGTGATGTATGCATGACCACGCTGCTTATGGGTGGCAGCTGTCAGTGTGGCCACCAGTTTGTGGTGGGTTGGTTGTCTGACTTGCAGGTGAAGGGTTTTGTCACCACAGCATCTGCCCTTAAGTGTGTTGAGCAGCAACAAGCAACATTTCAGTTTTTGCTAACAGACAACCCAGTCACCACAAAGAGCCATTGTGGCTGCACTGAGGGGGAGCTGTTGCCACCCCCACATCAAGCAGGGCCATAATTTGTACCAGTCTTTGGACCACAGATGGACGTGGGAATGCTTCCTGTGTTACTTTGAGCAGATATGGGTGTGCATGAGGTGGTCTTAAAAGGGTGGGTCCACATGTTTTAGAGTTGAGGATTCTGCTTCTTTGCCATGATTCAAGAGAAAAAGTTAATTTGCAAGGATTTCTCTTTAACCCCCATACCACTTTCCTTCCTCCCCAAGCCACATGGGGGAAACTAGGGTGTGGTGGCTTAGAGAGGAAATCAGTGGGCAGGATTAGGGACATGCTGTCCTGTTTCTTCCTTGCAAATTATTCCTTCTCCCACTTGCTGCAGAGAAGCAGTAATAAGAGTTTCTGGCCCTGTGATTGCTGACAAACGTATGTAGACCCAAGTATGCATGAGAATGGTTTGTGAGAAAGGTAATTGAAGCTGCTCATGCCCCAGAAAAGGCCTATACATGGGATCATGAGTCTACTCTCGGAAGCAGAGGCCTGTTTCTTCAGCTGTGGTTCTCAACACACTTGAAAGCGAGTTTCACTGAAATCCACGGGACTTGATTCCAATTCAATATGCTTTGTATTGGGGTGCAAGTCTTGCTTCTTAGGAGTCTTCCAAAAGTAACCTCAGAAGCTACCCAAAGTTTATTAACCACTAACAAAATTAAATGAAAAATAGGAAAAGTTTCTCTCTCTCAGTGTAAAAGCAAGCAGTAAATTTCATGGTCAAACTTGACAATGCAGTAAAATCAGTTATTATTGGTTCTTAACAAAAGGGAGTTTAGGAAGAGACTTTTGCAGGTGTTGAGAAGAACAAAAGATCAAGTTTTCTGGGAACATCATTTGCCACGTTACTCTGGAAATTCTTAGGAGTGCTGACGTGAAGATGGCTCCTCTCCTCACTTCAGAAAGACCATTCTAGAGAAGCCATGGCTTTAAAACTATAGCTATACAACATCCTTTGTGAACAATTTTGATGACTTATATACAGGTCTCTTTTCTGTTTGCTGATGGACTTAGCCCAGTATGCACCAAACCGGACATACTCTTCAAATGCTGTTTTACTACAGATTAACAATCTGTAACACTGTAAAATACCAACCTTTACAAGTTTAATCCATTTTATTTTTGTACAGTATTCGTATCCTTTCTAAGTTATTTTCCTGTCCTGTTTTTGTAAATCACATGAAATTGTAAAAAAGAAAAAAGTAGTCCTAGGTGTTTTTTGTACATATGTATATATAAATTGTCCAATAATAAAAAATAAAATAAATAAAAACAAACATGTTACTTGGAATGATTTGCATCCATGAATGACTGCACAGAATTTAGTGTCAGCTTTATGCCTGAGTGGGGATTTGAACCCTGATCTCCCTGTAGCGCTTAGTCCAGTACCAACCACTACACCACACTGCCTCTCAACTGAACCGCCTAGGCAAAAATTTAGCCTGTCCCCTGAAGCCCAACAGTAGCAAGGGTGCCATGGAAGTCTTTGTGGGGGGGCCATGCCACAAACTGGGCCCCACCACTGAAAAGGAATGCCTTTTCTCCAGCTGCTGATCCACCTCTCTCTGAAGGCTCCAAGTCATAGAGGACTTTAAAGGTACAGCCAAGATGCCCCCCCTCCCCCCAGCCCCACCCAGCATAACTAGTAGTTAGGAAGGATGAACACTGTGGTCCAAACACCTGAAGGGAACCACCTTGGCTGCCCCTCAGGCTTTGAATTGTGCTTGGAAACCGGCAGAGCACCTGGCCTGGCCATGTAAGCATCACAAAAAATGGACATAGATTTGCATCTGTGGATTGATATGTATAGATGCGAATTCAGATATTATTGCTACAATTTAAATAGAAATACATTGTGTTACCAGGGTGTGTCATTTTAGGGGGTGAAACTTAAATTTTGCAAATTTCTTCAGTGAAGGGTCTTAAAAATATGTTTTTGGGTGTGAGGAATTCAAATCTATTATTTTTGTGATTGGACAACATTTATTTTGGTAAGTCTATGTCTGATGAAGAAGCACATAAACTGCTTTAGGAAAACCAAAGAATTTAATTTTGCCTTAAGAAAATGTCAGTTAATGCTAAATACCACTACACAATATTAATGCTATATAAAATAAAATATGCAATTTTGCACACATTTTACTTAACTAATTTATATTAATTTAACTAAAAAATCTTTTGAGTTCCCAAGTCATGTTGCAACTATTTACCACCCCTTGTTTTTGGAATTTCAAAGTTGAAAAATTCTGCACAATGTCTCATGCTAAGAGGGGAAGTGGTCTGGTGAGCCTGGCACCTGTGCTGTCTGTTTCCCCCTATATTTCGTTGATGGGCACCTTCAAGGCCACGGCTGCCCTTTGGACTGCACCAGACACTCCTTCAAACTGTGACAGCGCTTCAAAGAGAGGGTTGTCCTTGTTAAGTAGGATTAGTGGCTCTGCAAAAACTAGGAAAGTTGTTTCAGGAGAGATGGTTATGAGATATTTTCCTGACTAGTTGCAGTCAGTAACCAAGCAGCCACATTTTGCACCAGCAGAAGATTCTGGTTCTTAACAGTCTTCAAATGAAGGCTGCAGGGAACACCTTGAAATTATGGCCATGTCTATTTTGCTAGGCCATGGACAACTAGCCAGGCTGCCTTTGCGCAGGAGAGGCTGCAGCTGGTCCATCAGTCTCAGCTGCTGGATTGTCCTACAACCCAAGCTGCAAATACCATCCTTTCAGAAAAGACAACCCCATCTAGATGCTATTACCACTTTGAAGCTGAATGGGTTGAAAGAGGCAATCACCATTGATTTGTGCAGGTTGAAATGGTCTTTGTCTGTTTCTTGCCATTTGGTCTAACAAAACGGGTGATTATATACAAAGATGAGCCCTTTACTCTGTCTGGATTAATGGGTTTTTATTTTGGCAGGATGGGGAGCAATCTTGCAAATCAGCAGTCGTTGTTTGTATATAGCAAGGCTGAGTACGCACCAAACAGTTAAAGCACATCCCATCCTTTTAAAGGGTGCTGGGAATTGTAGTGCTGTGAGGGGTAAACTACACTTCCCAGGATTCTTTGGAGGGAAAATTTGCCTTAAACATATAGTGTGTGCATCATTCACAACTACTTCAGTCTCGCAAAAACACCCAACGGCAAAATTTAAGCCCATTCATCAGGCAACCTGGGTGAGAACTATACCTACAAAATTTGTATGTGGTTATATTGAAATGAAATGGAAATTGAAGGTTCACTTCTAATTTGACGTAAAGAGATTAGATGACCAAATACAAATGAATGCAAGCTTTTGAAGAGAAGAGGGGGGGGGGAACACTCCATGCAAACTTGAGCATCAGGTTGTTGGCTAGACAATTCCTTAAACTGACTTCCAATCAACAAAGTTCAGTTTATCTGCTTAATGATGCATATATTTTTTACTAACTGTTACTAGTGTGGTGGAGTCTCCTTCTTTGGAGGTCTTTAAGCAGAGGCTTGACAACCATATGTCAGGAGTGCTCTGATGGTGTTTCCTGCTTGGCAGGGGGTTGGACTCGATGGCCCTTGTGGTCTCTTCCAACTCTATGATTCTATGAAAAAACTTCCCTTAGGAATAATTTTTCATTGACTTAATTTTTCACTCCTGGGTCAAGTTAGGGTTCTTGTTTTCTCTTAATCAAATTATGCTGAGTACTAACACAAGAAGAAGAGACTCAGATATAAACTGCTGTGACAAGAACTTGAGGGGTGGGGAACCCATCGCCCTTCAGGTGTCAGAGGACTACAGCTCCCCTAACCATTGGACCTGCTGGTTGAAGCCGATGGGAGTTGGGAGTTCAACAGGATCAGGAGGAGCAGAGGTTTCCCACCCCCATTTTATAGCAGAGTTTCCGGCTTCCTGTCCATGGAAGTTACTGGTTGATAGAGGCTGTGAAGAACATGTTGCTTCACTACTGAGGTAACTCCACATGGAATTCAACTTTTGTGCTCTACTTCTCAAATTGAGTTATTACATGTAGTAGTCATGATGAAAGGCATGCAGCCTTTCCTGGTGGAGGAATAAATGGCTGAAAGCAGGCAAAAGGAATCCTCCTTCATTCGGCATATTCTGTAGCTGAACTACGCAATTTGCTCCCACAAGACGTACTGATAACCATGGACTTGAATGGCGTCAAAAGAGGATGGTTGTTTTCCATTCTCTGTCATCCAGCCTGCATCTCAATACCAGTGGCTGGGATTCACAAGGACAGAGATTTGCTCTCCCGCAGGCATCTGAGTGGCCACGGTGAGAACAGGAGGCTGGACCAGGGGAGCACTGGCCTCATCCAGCAGGCTCTTGCGTCCCAATGATTCTAACGTGTTTAACACCTTGGACGAATAGATTTACCGCTCAATCTTACACAAGTAGGTTTAGAAATAAGTTCCATTGAATTCAATTGAGCATTTTGACATAATAAAAAGGTATAAAGTACCCATCAACTGTATGACGTTTATGAAATGCAGGCAACCAATAGGTCTACAATGGTTAAAGAAAAGCCGCCTACCTACTGCACCTCTTCTATTTCATGACCTTTAAGCTCTTGGGCACCCTTGTGAATGTATGTGTCCTACGCATCAGTCAACTGCAGATACCGTATTTTTCGTCCTATAAGGCGCACCGGCTCATAGGACGCACCTCATTTTTTGGGGGGGAAATGAATTTAAAAAAATTATTCCCCCCCCCAGCCCTGGCTGCCACCCCAAGCCTTGCGCTCACCTGCCCGAGGCAGGGGAAGCCCTCCGGAGGGCTCCCCGTGCTTCGGGCGACGGGCTGCCGCCCCAAGCCTCGCACACCCGACGGGACCTCCTGCCGGGCGCGCGAGGCTTGCAGACACTCACCCGAAGCAGGGGGAGCCCTCCAGAGGGCTCCCCGTGCTTCGGGGCGACAGGCTGCCGCCCCAAGCCTCGCGCACCCGGTGGGACCTCCTGCCGGGCGCGGGAGGCTTGCAGACACTCGCCCGAAGCAGGGGGAGCCCTCCGGAGGGCTCCCCGTGCTTCGGGCGACAGGCTGCCGCCCCAAGCCTCGCGCACCTGGCGGGACCTCCTGCCGGGCGCGCAAGGTTTGTGGACACTCGCGGGGGCTGCAGGCTGCTGCCCGCAAGCCTTGTGAGCCCGCGGGTACTCCCACCGGGCTTGCAAGGCTTGCGGATAGCTTCCTGAAGCCTGGAGAGCGAGAGGGGTCGGTGCGCACCGATGCCTCTCGCTCTCCAGGCTTCAGCGAAAGCCTGCATTCGCCCCATAGGACGCACCCAGATTTCCCCTTCATTTTTGGAGGGGAAAAAGTGTGTCCTATGGGGCGAAAAATACGGTAACACTATTTGACAAGCTGGTCTCTAAAAGTAGGTCTATGAAAGTAAATTCTACAGTAAGTACGTTTGTCTTTAATATGCCAGAAGACTCTTGGGGCACTTCTGGCTAGAGACAAATATTTCATTCTGAAAAACACGTATTTAATTCATTATTAAACCATTATTCCATGTGTGTTTGCAACCATTTGGCTATGTTTGTTTGTTTGAAAGGTCTGGTTTGCTTGAAGTTTAAAATACAACTTTTGGTCCAAATCGGAGCCAAATTATTTAGGGAATGGTTCATACATCATGTTAATTATCTAATTATTACAGCATTAACTGGTGATTTGCAAGTGTGAATCACAGATCAAGCAAGTGTGAACAAGCATCACAGATCAGGCAGAGTATTCTTCCAGCCCTGCCCCCATCACCACCTTAGATGCCATGGAGTTAACTTGCATGTTCAGCTGCAAGTACTGTAATGAGGGAGGAGGAATCAAGTTATGAACACAGAATGCGTAAACCAACCTTAAAAGTTAGCAGCTAACGGTGAACTTTATATATATATTAAGATTAGATATTTGAAAGCGTTGAGCACGTGTTTAATTTGTAATGAATTGAAAGTTTGAAATAACTAAAACTGAAGAAGCATTTGAAGGTCAGCTTCTCCAAAATGACAAAGGCTTAAACCTAGAAGGTGCTTTTGCTGGCAAGTAAGTGTCTAAGATCCACAGCTGCTCAACTGTGGCAAAGGTATATCTAGTGGCACAGAAGATCATTGCTAATGTTGCCCCTTCAAAAGCACCTTGTTGACCCATCAGAAAGAACAAGATGCTTTCCATAGCTTCTGAAGAAGCGCTCATCATCACAGCCCACCCTGCTCAGCGCCTCCATCTGTCCTGGGCTGTGTTGTGTTTCCAACCGTCTTGCCTGATCTCGGACATCAAGGAGGACCATCAGGGAACATGGAGCTGTAGCTGGACACTTCCCCACGTTTACCTAGATGAAACAGGTTTATGCACTGAATGTTTACATCACTGGAAATAAGGAAGATACCTTAGCAGGTGACCTAGCAGGATATTTTTGGATTTATTTTTGTCTGCCTGTGTCAGGGGAAGTCACAATGCAAATCACCACCCCCCTCGGCAGAGTTGTTAGGCACAGAGGAAATGTTTGCTTTTGCAGGCATGCTGCTGAAGGAAGAGAGACCACAAGATACAACTAATGAATAAAGGTGGGCACTGTGGGAGCGTCTGTTAATTTATTTGCTACTATAATGCCAGCACAGGGACACAGGTGGCGCTGTGGGTTAAACCACAGAGCCTAGGACTTGCTGATCAGAAGGTTGGCGGTTCGAATCCCCATGACGGGGTGAGCTCCCGTTGCTCAGTCCCTGCTCCTGCCAACCTAGCAGTTCAAAAGCACGTCAAAGTGCAAGTAGATAAATAGGTACCGCTCTGGCGGGAAGGTAAACGGCGTTTCTGTGTGCTGCTCTGGTTCACGAGAAGCAGCTTAGTCATGCTGGCCACATGACCCGGAAGCTGTATGCCAGCTCCCTCGGCCAGTAAAGCGAGATGAGCGCTGCAACCCCAGTCGGCCACAACTGGACCTAATGGTCAGGGGTCCCTTTACCTTTACCTATAATGCCAGCATCCTCAAAAACACAGTGCTAAAATAAGCTGTACTTTAGTTAACTGTAAGTTACTGGCAAAACTTGAACATTCCTCATTGCCTTATACCTGCTGCATTGCCTAAATGTCTGTGATAAAGTAACCATTTGCATATTTTGTATAAGGTTTCACCAGAATTGCTTATTTAAAGTAACGAAAAGCTGTTCTGCTCCCTCCCTTTCCTTTCCCAGTGTTTCTTGGCAGACCTCAATGTTTGTTTGTTTAAGAATTTGTTGCTGTGCCTTCTCTCTTTAGAAACCAGGAGGCTTACCCATACAGACAGTCGTGGAACCTAACAAGGAATATAATCCTTGCAATAAATGCAGAAGGAGCAAGCATCTGGACTCGTAGCAGCTAGAAAATCAACAGCAACCACCATTCCCAACAACTTGAGGTCAGCAGTCTATCTACCTCACCATTGTCATCTTCAGACTGATCTGGTGCATGCTTACTCAGAAGTAAGTTCCACAGCAGTCAGCCGGGAGTGCTCTTATGCAACCCTGCATAGGGTTACAACCTAACTCTCTCCTCCCAAAACACCTCCTGCTGTAAAAAAGCAAGAATCTTCTAAGGACGAAGTAGAATTTCACTCGGAAATAAGTTACAGAGCTTTGGTATAGCCCTCAAAATGGCCTTTTATGAGATTTAACTTGGTTCACTGAATAATCCCTAAGTAGGGTCTCTCCCCATGATTTTAAAATATAGAAGGGCAGGGTGATGGGAAGGCTCCAAAGAGGCCAATGTGTCTTATCTTGAATTGGGCTGAGAAGCCAGTACAATTGCCACAGAACCAGTTAAAAATCTTAGCATCACCTAGTCCCCTGAGGTGAGCTGCAGAATCCGGTATTAGCTGAAATTACAGTGGTACCTTGGTTTTCAAACTTAATTCATTCTGAAGTCTGTTCTAAAACCAAAGTGTTTTAAAACCAAGGTGTGCTTTCCCATAGAAAGTAATACAAAATGGATTAATCTGTTCCAGACTTTTAAAAATAACCCCTAAAACAGCAATTTAACATGAATTCTACTATGTAATGAGACCATTGATCCATAAAATGAAAGCAAGAAACCAGGCTGCAATCTACTACCCAGTATCAAAACTAGCAGTGATCTACCCATTGCCATTGGAGGGTCAGGCGGGAGGGGGGAGTTTAAGTGTGTGTGTGTGTAAACACTCAAACTGGAGGGGCGAGGAGCGTGCATGGAGAAGGAGGTGGCTACCTGGATGCAGGAGAGGGGAGTTTAAGTGGGAGGGAAGGAAAGGGAGGCAAAAGTTCTCTTCCCCTGCCCAAGCCAGCCCCCCCCTTTTTCTCCCCTGCATGTTTTCCAGCATCTGCCCACACTCCCCATTCACCTGGGCTTCTGTCTCCTCTTTGGGCAACATTACAAAGCGGCAGCCCCAGGCTGTGCCCCCAGCCGCTCAGCCGGGTGGCTTGGAGCCTGCGTGCAGTGCAAGCTTGTGAATGCAGCGCCTGCGCTGGCTCGCCTGGACCTCGCTTGGGGTCGGGCTTGGGATGGGGGAGGGAAGGCGGGGGGGAAGGTCAACCTGCCCAGCATAGTTCCCCCACCACACCCTCCCCCCCCCCAAACACCGTCTCTCTGTGTGCTGGGGAAAAGTCGCCAACTTCCAAGTCTCCCTACTTTGGAGTCACTTACATTCCAAGGAGCCGCCCAACTCCACTTTGTACTGAGGAAAGAGGAAAGGGAAGGGAAGGAAGTGCGGCAGCCACTACTGGGGCCATGGCGCACGCTCAAAATGGAAGTGTGCACTCAAACTGGAGCATGTTCGGCTTCCAAAAAAAGTTCCAAAACCGGAACACTCATTTCTGGGTTTGAAGTGTTTGGGTTCCAAGTGGTTGAAGAACCAAGCTGTTCAGAAACCGAGGTGCCACTGTAAAACAAGCTCTTTCCAAAGGTGGAACCCTTCATCCATATCACTATTCTGCAGGCTACACAGCTTACCAAGGGACTTCTGGACTGTGGAGTAACAGTGTGGCTCAAAACCATTTTGAGAAGGGACACAAACATCCCACTCAAATATAAAGTGGAAGATGTATTTCCCCCTTCTCAAGCACTTCTCACCACCTGCATGGTGAAACAGCCACACAGTTCATTACTGTGTATTATAGTGGCCTCTGGTGGTGCATGTGATGATCTGGAGCTTGTTTTTTCTGTAAGGCATACCATTTGGTTAGGATTTTGGTCTCAGCAGTAGCTTTTCCCCAAAGACGAGCTCTGTAGTTGCATGATGAAAGAACACTGTTGAAAAGCTCTGTTGCAAAGGTACACACTGTGCTTTGCAACGACTCATACTGCATACATACTACTAACAAGTGTTTTTGAGGCTTCCAAGTTAAGGGAAGTGATGAAAGCGACAGCTAATGTTGCCCATCGTACCAATGTTGACAGAGGAATTCTCAAAATCAGGACAGTGGAGAAAAGCATGGCCTTCCATGGTTTTTGCCAGGCAAATCAAAGTACTTTGAAGAGCTACACCTGCAGCATCAGGAGGGGGGAAAGAACAACCTTCCCCTTTCCTATCAACACAGTAATCTTTTTAGTTTTGTAAGTTTTATAAGTTTGCCGAGCTGCAGAAAAACATAGTTAGCAAAGTAAGGCACATTGGCAGTCTCTATGTAAACGAAACATTGGGCATCCCTGTGGTTCCAGCATCTCTGTTTTTAAGTAGAGGGGGTATAAATAATAATTTAAAAATTTATTATTATTATTATTTACTTACTTGTACGCCACCCATCTGGCCGGGCCTCCTTAGTCACTCTGGGCAGCCTCCAACAGGATATTAAAAATAGGATAAAACAGCAAACATTAAAAACTTCCCTAAACAGGGCTGCCATCAGATGTCTTCTGAAAGTCAGGTACAGTACTTGTTTATTTCCTTGACATCTGATGGGAGGGCGTTCCACAGGGCGGGCACCACCACCAAGAAGGCCCTCTGCCTGGTTCCCTGTAACCTCACTTCTTTCAGCGAGGGAACTGCCAGAAGGCCCTCGGAGCTGGACCTCAGTGTCCGGGCAGAACGATGGGGGTGGAGACGCTCCTTCAGGTATACCGGGCCAAGGCCGTTTAGGGCTTTAAAGGTCAGCACCAATACTTTGAATTGTGCTCAGAAACATACTGGGAGCCAATGTAGGTCTTTCAGGACCAGTGTTATATGGTCTTGGCTGCCACTCCCAGTCACCAGTCCAGCTGTCACATTCTGGATTAATTGCAGTTTCCGGGTCACCTTCAAAAGTAGCCCCACATAGAGTGCATTGCAGTAGTCAAAGCGGGAGATAACCAGAGCATGCACCACTCTGGCGAGGCAGTCCGTGGGCAGGTAGGGTCTCAGCCTGCGTACCGGATGGAGCTGGTAAACAGCTGCCCTGGACACAGAATTGACCTGCTCCTCCATGGACAGCTGGGAGTCCAAAATGACTCCCAGGCTGTGCACCTGGTCCTTCAGGGGCATGATTACGCCATTCAGGACCAGAGAGTCCTTCACACCTGTCTGCCCCATCCCCCCAAAACAGTACATCTGTCTTGTCAGGATTCAACCTCAATCTGTTTGCTGCTATCCATCTTCCAACTGCCTCCAGACACATACTGATGGACACCCAGCCCAAACCCCCTGATGATCTCTCCCAGCGGCTGCATGTAGATGTTGAAAAGCATGGGGGAGAGGACAGAACCCTGAGGCACCCCACAAGTGAGAGCCCAGGGGTCTGAACACCACTTTTTGGAAACGGCAGAAGGAACAGAACCACTATATAGCAGTGTCCCCAGCTCCCAGCCCCTCAAAACGGTCCAGAATGATGTTATGGTCGATGGTATCAAAGGCCACTGAGAGATCCAGCAAAATATGGGTTGTTGTCATTCTTGTTTGTGTAGTGGGATTAAAAACAATAGTACCCAAAAAAGTGAGAAACATGCCAAAGTAGTAAGTGGAAAGTTGTGCTACAAAATGCCAACCAAGCTTTGGACAACTTGGAGATATGAGAGATATGAGAGAGAGAGAGAGAGAGAGAGCGCGCGTGAATTTTGGCAAATGATACAACAGCCCATTCCCCTCAATGTGGACATATTAAGATCAATCTGAAGACTTATCTAAGGTGTCTGCTGCTTTGGGTTTTTGATGGAGGAATGTTTCGCAATCATTCTCCCCAGTACTATTGAAACCTCAAATTTAAGCTCTATTTTTTCACGTATTGTGGAGACTTTAAGAATGACTTTTTCAGGAATGCTCACACTTGAATATACCTGATAAAGAATCAACTGAATACACACATACAGAATAATTTGATGCCTGGATTTCAATCTTGAATTAATTTTCAAATACGACTGTATCCAATTTGGCTGTCCCCCTCACATAAGGGTGGGAGAACGGAAGGTGATTCAGCTGCCTTTCCTAGAGCCTGGCCAGGCTCTCAATTGAAGTACCTTCCCGCCTACTAGAAATAATAACCCGAACTGAACTAAATCTCAATCTTGGGGGGGGGGCATTAAGTGGTGATGTCAGGGGAGTAGGAGGACTTTGGATCCAAGCTATTTCCAAAGCCCTCCCCCTGACATTCTCAGAACACCCCCTTCAGCCTGACTAACACTGGCAGGGCCAGGCCATCAGATATTCTTGCGGCAGCCCAGAGTGGGCATCCGATTTCCATCAGAAAGGGAGCTCCAATATATCCTATGATCCCAGAGACAGCCTTCCAAGGATCACAGACTGGGAATGACAAACTTATTCCACCCTTTCCAGTTTTGTTTGTCTTGGACAAACTTTACATCTCATTTTCACAAAGACAAAATTAATGTCTGAGGAAATCTGCTAACCAAGATAATATCAAACAACTGAAAATGTTTCTCATCCCATTTTGAACATGAGTATCATGGTAGTTTTATTTGCATTTTTCTCATATTTAAAGAATCTAAATATTGAGTTAAGTTTCCTAGTTTAGTCATGCACAATGATTCAAGTAGCAAAGATCTAATGAATCATTTCCAATATAAATTTATTATACAAAAAATAGTTTGGTAGCTTTTTCCAGAAGATTTTTTTTTACATAAAAAGGTTTACAGGGTTAAAATTTAAGCATATCCCATCTTTTAAGTATAGTTCATTGTACAAAATGAGAACCACCAATTAAACAAATAGTTTCTGATTAGACAAAGAAAAAAACCACACTGGATATTTTATATTCTTGGCAAGTGTCTGAAACCTCTCATCCTCTCCCATAGCACAAGTAAATTAAGATAGTACCTTAGCAGCAATTGTGAAGTACTTTTATAGTCGAGCATCTTGCATTAATTCCATACATCACGTCTTTAAAAAGCTTGCATAGTCTCTTTTAGCTCAAAACCATGGGCAGTGAAAACAGTTATATTTTCCTGCTGAACAAATTTGGTGAAATCTTTACCAGTTCACCAAAAACTGTCAAAGCTATGTCTGAACATTTAAAAGACATATAAAAATAATTTAAATACAGCAAAGCTACATAGCTGTGAAAGACTACATGGGTGTTTCCCTCACAAATTCACTTCCAAAGCAGACTGAAAGGTGGCCAATATTAAAAGTTCTTGCAGAGGACAATGACCTGTAAGGTAGAAGGAAGTATACACTATACTCATGTAAGTCTCTTCAAGAGAGTTGTGCATTGAAGTAAATAAATAAAATAAAAATAAATAAAAGTTATTTGGACTTTTCCAACTAATTTTGATCAAGTTTCAAAAGGCACCTGGAAGACCTTTATGAACACAGAAATCGCAGCCGTCTCCTATGGAAGCACTTCAGGCTGAACTTGTTCGATTCTAGCATAGAAGATCCATTGTAGACCAACAGCACCGACATCCTCTGTGCATAAGTGAGGTTCTGCAGGAGCTGTCAACAAATCAAGAAAGAAAGAAAGCTCCATTACAAAGAGTCTGTCCATTGCCAATCACATTTGTTTCTTAGTCAATATACACCAGTACTTTCCACATCAGCCATAGTCCGTTTCTCAGGAACAAAATGCTATTTTACTTTCTCCTTTTTGGCACATATGCATTTTGGTAGTTACATATTAACACTGCATTTTAACGTTTCAGACCTTAAAACATAATAATCACAATGGGTTGGAGCCAAAGGTTTCCTTTTTATCAAAAGTTTCCATAGGCAAACTCCCTCGGCCAAAGGAAGAGAATCTCTGGATCCCAGTCCAGCATAATTAAATGCTTGCCAAAATGAAAATACTAACCTTCCCCCTTAATATTTACAGGGTTAGGATCCCCCTCAGGAGGAAATTCCATGGGGCCAGGGCCAAAATTGGAGGACCTGCTTCAGCCTCCTTTATTTGATATTATAAAGAGGTGGAATTAAATCAGAGCTGCCTACAAGTCTCAAAGAACAGAAGCATTCAAAGGGTTATGGTGCTGCTTCCAGTATGAAAATCCCCAAGCATAAAGGATTTTATAAAACCATACCTATGCACTGGATTGCACTTGGGATGTCAATGAATAGACTGATTTAAAACAGGTTTTAGATGTTCTGGAAAATGTTCCCATCAATATTATGCATCATCAGGGGGTTTGGGGTGTGTGTTCATCAGTATGCGGATGATACCCAGCTCTTCCTGTCTTTCAAATCAGAACCAGGGAAGTTATTGAAGGTCCTGTGTGAGTGTCCGGAGGCGATTGGAGGATGGATGGCAGCTAACAGATTGAGGATGAATCCTGATAAGACAGAAGTACTGTTTTGGGGGGACAGGGGACGGACTGGTGTGGAGGACTCTCTGGTCCTGAATGGGGTAACTGTTATCCTGACGGACCAGGTGCGCAGCCTGGGAGTCATTTTGGACTCCCAGCTGTCCATGGAGGAGCAGGTCAATTCTGTATCCAGGGCAGCTGTCTACCAACTCCACCTGGTACGCAGACTGTCTCACTAGAGTGGTGCATGCTCTAGTTATCTCCCGCTTGAACTACTGCAATGTGCTCTATGTGAGGCTACCTTTGAAGGTGACCCAGAAACTGCAATTAATCCAGAATGCGGCAGCTAAACTAGTGACTGGGAGTGGCAGCCGAGACCATATAACACTGGTCCTGAAACACCTACATTGGTTCCCAGTACGTTTCCAAGCACAATTCAAAGTGCTAAACGGCCTTGGCCCAGTATACCTGAAGGTTATACCCACATTGTTCAGCCCAGACACAGAGGTCCAGCTTTGAGGGCCTTCTGGCGGTTCCCTCGCTGCAAGAAGTGAGGTTACAGGGAACCAGGCAGAGGGCCTTCTCGGTGGTGGTGCCTGCTCTGTGGAACGCCCTCCCATCAGATGTCAAGGAAATAAACAAGTACTGTACCTGACTTTCAGAAGACATCTGAAGGCAGCCCTGTTTAGGAAGTTTTTAGTGTTTGATTCTATTTTTAATATTCAGTTGGAAGCCGCCCAGAGTGGCTGGGGAAACCCAGCCAGATGGGTGGGGTATAAATAATAAATTGTTGCTGTTGTTTGAATAAAGAATTGTAAATAACGTAGAGTGATAGCCAACTAAGTCATACTCAGACGTACTTTGTAAGGCAACTGATTTTCATGGGTCTACTCAGAGTATCACTACTCTGTCACGCATAGCACCCACATAAGTACGCACCTTTGGTGTAATAAGGAAGTACTGAGAAGTGCTCGCTTTGCAAGCCGTTTCAACCACCACATCAAAGACTCTCCTTTCATTAACTGGGTCCATTCCCTGCAAAAGAAATAAACATGTTAACATTTTCTCTCCTGCTAATGAATACAGTATACCCTTTCATGTGCTTGCATATGTACCTGATTTATTTCATCCACCACTCTGAAGGGGCATCTGTTGAGTTCCTGCAAAGCCATCAGGTACAGCATCGTCGAAACACTTCTCTCCCCTCCACTCTGATGGTGTGGAGTCAGTTCGTGAAGTTGGGTGCTACTGCGAAACTTGACTCTAATCCGAATCCCGTATTTGTCATATTCCTCCTGTCATAACAGGATAGCAGTGTTAGAGATCTGCAAGTTGGCACATAAGGTAAAGGTAGACCCCTGACCATTAGGTCCAGTCACGGACAACTCTGCAGTTGCGGCGCTCATCTCACTTTATTGGCCGAGGGAGCCGGCGTACAGCTTCCGGGTCATGTGGCCAGCATGACTAAGCTGCTTCTGGCGAACCAGAGCAGCGCACGGAAACGCTGTTTACCTTCCCGCCGGAGCGGTACCTATATATCTACTTGCACTTTGACGTGCTTTCGAACTGCTAGGTTGGCGGGAGCAGGGACTGAGAAACGGGAGCTCATCCCGTCGCGGGGATTTGAACCACCGACCTTCTGATCGGCAAGTCCTAGGCTCTGTGGTTTTAACGTACAGTGCCACTCATGTCCCTAAGTTGGCACATAGTCATGTACAATAAATCAAAGAGAGAAAATGCTGCTATCACATCAAATCAAAAGCTTATTTGCTTTCATTTCCCATCTTCTTTATTCCTGTCTCCAGGAGGCAGAGAAATACGGTAGATGTAACTATGGTTTGTCATTCAGACAGCATACCAAACCACAATTAATACCAACTCCCCCCCCCCCAAACTAACTTCAAATCATGGACCGGAGTCTTGTTTCAGCTTTATCTAACAACCCAATCCCAATCCCAACTATGCTCCAGTACTAGCATGAAAAAACACAAGCACACTTGCAGCAGTGTCAAACTGAGCCTTAACACAATACTCCTGTTATGGAAGGGACTGCTTTTCCACTCAACAGGCAGGAAGGGGCACTTGCACAACATCTTTTCCAGACCATCTGGAAGCCAAAGGCTGTGCTCACACAGCAGCACAAACCAGCACTAACATTTTGTAATAGCAATAGGCACTTCCCTTCTGCTCCCCAACTGCTAAATTGTGACTAGCAAAATACTTGCCAATTATGATACATGGAAGGTGGTGGGTGCAGGGCTAACACACACACACACACACGGTTTGTGTGCATGTGTAATGCATTTCCATGTGGTTGCAGGGATTTCCATCAGTGAGACTCGGGCCAGAAGGCAGGCTTTACCTCCCCACAGGGGACTCCCAAAACACAGCACTTCCCTTATCCCCATAGGAGTGCAAGCGAGAAAGGAAGACTATTGAGGTTAAACTGCCCCTGCTGTTTCCTGGTCTGAGTTGATGGTCTGATTTCTCCTTCTCAGTTGTATCCTACGCAAGGTATCCTACATATGCTCATTCCAAACCAAGCATTGCCAATGTGTTCTCTGGGGCCGACTCCAAAGTGAGCATGTTTTGCCCCTTTCATCTAAATAAACCTACTCAAGGTCTCAATTCCTAGTGCAGAGCACTGGGAACTACTTTTTATGTATTTGGAGTGTTTAGATGCTTCAAACTGAAAACACGTAAATAAAACTTATAGAACTGCTTGCCAGGGTTTGGTATAGAACATTATTGTTAATGCCAGTCTGGAAACAAAACAGTTTATACTTTCCAAGAAAGCCTGCTACTACCTTCCAAGAACTGTTTCAAAAGTGACAATACGAGAAAACAACTGGGTATTCCTTATTCTTTAATATAGGTGTGAAGATTCAGATATCCAGATGGAGAGGTTTCCTCTCAATCTTAGACAAAATGTAACACTGGTAATCATACCTCATTTTCTGTATGTAGGTCCACTTCCCCGGCACACTGCATGGAACTAAAAAAGCCACTGAACTTTTCATTAATTTGCTCAACTAGCTGTTTCAAAGGGTTTAGCCACTTTTCCTTAGCCTAAAAAGAAAAAAACCACTCATGTTACGAGGAGCAATTTTACAGCAGATACACATCTTTGTGCTGCAGCAATCAGGAGGTTAAAGTTTTAAATATGCTATTTATTAATGGTGTCCCTAAACACCATCTGACATATGGGTTAGAAGGTGCATGTGCACCAATGTGCTGCGCCAGCTGTGATCCAGGGGGTGGGGGAAATGAAGAGGGAAGGCTACACTGCCAGTTGCCACCCCCCTGTGGAAAACAAGAGCGCCAGGCAGAGGCTGTGCTGTGTTGACACTAGACCTGCGCACTGAATGCCAGCATGTGCAGGGTGTGCATGAATGGATATTCTCATCAAGTTGTCTTGGTTGCTGAAAGCCCCTGTGCAGGTCAAACACAAAGTATGCTCCTACCAACCTCACTCCCATTGGCCACACAGACCTCCTGATGTGCATGGAGCCACCCCACTGCACATGGAAGCTACTCAGTGGCGACCGGATGCCATGTGCTATCCATGTTACCATGGATGGGTGCTAGGACTGTGCTGCCATGCTATGGCAGTGGGGGGGTGGGGGTGGGCGTTCCTCAAGTCCTGAGTCCTGTGCTCCAGCTGGCTGAACCTGCCGGCGGCTGTGTGTACTCGGCTTGTGAGTTCCCTGCCTCCGTGTACCACTGCCATTCATATACCTCTTGCAAGGATGGATCTGTAGACTGTACTTATTAGGATGATTTATTAGAAGGCCAACAGCTATTTATACACTCCCCTATATTATAATGCCTTATGGAGTGAAAATAATGGCAATAATAACCAATACACATAATACCTGTGAAATATTCTGCCTATAGTCATCCAATTCTTTTTTCTTCTCCTCCAGCTCCGCTGTCATCTGTGCTATTTCTTCTGTCCTTTTGTTACATTCCTCAACAACCTGGCAGGAAGACATGACTCTCTTTAAGAGGTGACATCTTCCAAGTGGACAATACAGACGTTTTACAATCCAAATCCAAAGAAAGAAAACTACAAGGCCCATTACTTGTTGAAATAGAAAACAGACACGGAACCTGGTTACACATTCACAATACAAAATACATTTCTAGCTCAAGTGAAAAGAATATGAGGCAACACTGCACTTCTAACTGGGAGAACCTCAAACATTCAATAGCAGCACAGCTGTTTATTTAAAACTGGACCGGCCTCCATCAAATATAAAAATGGGTGGGTGGAGGGCCTGACTTTTAGGTGCAAAGGGAGCATGAGGGTGGAGAGGTGAACGATTCCGCCTTTCCTCAGCTCCCCACAGCACATCACCAGAGACCAAGGGGCATTAACCAAACCAGTCTTATCATTATCATCAATTGTACTTTGAGCCAAAGCTAATTCTCTCCGCCCTCCCCCTGCAATCGCTGTTTTTTTCTTTCCTCTTTTTAAAAAATCAGAAGCAGCCCAGAACACAGTGGTCTCTGAGAAAAAAGGCTATTTAGAATTCTAATAGATTCAGAATATGGCATTTTACAACACATTGTTCCTGCTGCTTAGCTTATTATTGTTGTTATTACTAAGCAACGTAGTACAGTGTGGGAGTTAAATACTGGGGATACATACTGAAGCGCTGAGGCCTGTGAAACAGGAAGCTCTTGATTTCTCCTCATTCAGCAAAGCGTCAATTTCATCCAGTGTGTTTGGAAGAGCAAGGAATGCCTAAAAGAAAGGACCTTGGTATCAATGCCAACAACCCTGCAAAAACCTCGATTAGGATTTGAATAGAAATTGCTCCTTCATGTGTATTCTCTGTCTTCTCCACGCAAAGGATCTACCACTTGCTTGTTCTTCCTCTTGCTTTGGACATAGCCAAAGAAACCTTTTATTATTATTATTGACCTCTCTTACAAGCCTGAACTCATTCTGCGCTTTAGCCAGCCGGACCTTCCCCCTACAACTGTTGGCTACTTGTGATTTCCCCCTTCTTCCATTTCTTATACACGCCCTTAATTCTCAGCTCCTCTGTAAGCTCCTTATGCAGGAGTAGCAGGAAGCATTCTATGGGCTGTGCCTTCCAAAGGCTGCCTGGAGTGTTCTAAGGTCTGCAACAACCCAATAATCCCCCCCTTCCACAACACATTTTAAAAAGGTATTGGATGTTAATCAGCCAAAGGCCTGGTTAAAGAGGAATGTTTCCACCTGGCGCCTAAAGTTGTATGATAAAGGTGCCAGCTGAACCTCCCTGGGGAGAGCATTCCACAAATGGGGAGCCACTGCAGAAAAGGCCCCGTTCTCATGTTGCCACCCTCTGGACCTCTCGTGGAGGAGGCACACAAAGAAAGGCCACAGAGGATGATCTCGGGGTCCTGGTAGGGACCTGGGATGGGGAGAGCCGATCCTTGAGGTATTGCACTGCTGAACTGTTCAGGCTTTATAGGTTAAATCCAGCACTTTGAATTGGGCCTGGGAACTGGGAACTAGTGCAGTCTATATTGTTTCACATAAACTTTTTGGAAATTAAGCAGTACATAAATTCTGTTTAATAAATAAAATAAATCATTATAATAAAGGAAGCCTTGTTGGGAATTACATCAATGATTGATAATCTGCTCTTTACTTTAACTGTAACTAATATTTATAGATATGATGATGATCCAAAATTTTCTGAGATTGTAAAATATTTATTCTGGTACAATCAAACCTAAATGCCTCCATCACTGTACATTTCGGCTTCCAAATAGTGAAAACCCGGAAGTAACTGCTTCGGTTTTCGGAAGCCAAATGTGTTACGCGGCTTCAGTTTTGAGTTTCCCTATTGTATTGAGGCTTCTGCTTTCAGTTTTTGGTTTTTGAACGTGTCGGAAGTTGAATGGTCTTCTGGAACAGATTACATTCAAAAACTGAGGTTCCACTGTACAATAGTTAATGTATATACACTGATTAATAATAATGAACGTGATTCATTAAATAGGCAATCAGTATTTATAATTATAATTATTATTTAATGAATTATTAATGAATTTATAATCATGCAATACTATATACTAAACTATATTAGAAATCTATTATGGCAATGAAATATGCATGCAGGGAGGGAGGGAGGGAGGGGGAAAGGCGCCCAAGGCACCCAAGGCTGCTTTGCCCAGGCTGAAGCCAAAGGTGAATAAATAGAATATAAGTTTTCAGAGTAAAAAGGCTGTTTAGCTTTATGTTTCACGCATTGTAGCAAAACAAAGAAGAAACACTGGAAAAATTTCGGATCCACTAATTACTAAATCACAGGGGTCAGTTTCCCCCATTAACAGTAATAGGACCCCAATACACTCTTTGAGGAAAGTGTTATTGTGTTGTAATGTTTATAAAAGGATTAATTCTGAAAGCCCATTCGCACCTTTTGGAAGTGTGACATTATCCTGTGTCAGCTGAAGTGATTATAAAATGTTGTTTTCACCATAAGATGCCAGTATATTTTTGTTTCGTTTTTTAATCTAACCTATTTTTAAAAACCCCTAAAACAACAACCCCACATAAAAAAAACCAATGTCCACATCAAAACTACAAGATCTTCTCTGGTAGGGAAATCACTACTGTTCCATTTCGTAACTTTGAACGGGCACAGCATAACAAAAGAAAAAGAGAAATAGTCCAACACAAAACCCCAGGATCACTTGGTCTGTAATTTGAAAAGCTTTATTTGCTCCAGAGGGGCTACTTGGCTTGCAAATTTCATAAACTTCTGACAAAAGATAAAAAGGCATTTAAAAATAAAATCCCATAATAAAGCACAGAATTAAGCGTCAACCCCCGCCGCTGCCGCCAATGGGTTTGGCATCATACCAAATCAGACCACCTCAGACTGAGCCAGGCTGTTTTCCAAAGTGCCAAACTGGGATCAGAGCAGACTCTTATTTATCATTTATTTTATTTACAGGATTTGTATCCTGCCCTTCATCCAAAAAGGCTATCTGAGGGACTTCCGGGGTGGCGCCATCGGCAATGGCGGACTCCCTCTGAACTGGAGGGACTAGCTCAGCGTGAAACGGGTCTTTTCCGCTATGGCGAAGCGGGGACCCTGCTAAAAATCACAGGCGGATGAAGCCTGTGACCATGGGACTCGGCGGGCACCCTTAGCCCCCCAACCCGCAAAGGAACCCACTAACGGGCTCCGAAGTGAAGAGGGGGAAGTGGCGCGGTGCTGTGAGTCAACTGCTATTTCCGTGGAGCGAAGCCGCACAGCCGTTGCCGGAAAGCGCTGCCTTTTTCCTGGGACAATTTGGCTTCTAAAATAAGCACCCGTGGGTACTTAAACTTTGAACAATCGGACTTTAAATAAGGACTTCCGAGCAGAAAGGAATTGGACTTAAAAATTTACTTTAATTTGGTACTGAAACGGGAAGGTCTGAACAGGAAGTCAGCCTTCCGTTTCTTTGTAGACAGAATAAAGCAAAGACAACGTAAACTAGAGCTCAGAAAATCGCTTCTAAAGGATTGGCTTTCATCATTTAAAATTGTTGAACCCCCCCTTCGGCAGCAGGAGAAGAAGGGGGATCTTTTTTTTTGGACTGTTTAAACCTGCAGAAGTGAGTTTAAAGCAAAGTAACTTTCCACTGTCCTGATCCTGGAGTGGGGTGTCAGGACTGACGTTTGAAGCCCATTGACCAGAGACAAACGTTTTTGACAGATAGTTAAAGGAAGAGAAACATAGTGATTCCATTGTTTCCTTTCGCACTTTAAAGGAACAAATATTGACAAAATATCTCAAAAAGGATACTTTGTTGCAAGAACAAATAGAAGTTCTCCCCCTAGAGGGAGACTATGAAACTGTAACTAATTCCAGGGAGCTTGCAGCTGTCTCAGATTACAATCGTGGGAATGGACTTGTGACTTTGTAGGACAATGTATTCAGAGGCTCTGTTGTGTGCTCTCTGTAAAACCAGTGCCCTACTGGAACAGTTAAGTGAGAAGATGGATTTGATGACTAATGCGGCCAGAATTTTTGAACAGGCAGTGGGAAACTATGTGGAGCCGGCCCAGGAATTAGATCAGGAGTGTGTCCTGACAGAGCAGATGAGAGAAGAGGATGTTGCTGAATCTTGGGCGCCAGAGATGGAGGGAGCTGCGGCCTTGCAGGAACAAGAGCTTTTGGATTTGACAAATGAACTTGGAAAAAGCCAGATTTGGAAAGATAAAGTTTGGATTGGTTTGGAAATGGGGGGTTGGATAGACCCCCCTATGCAGGGATGTTTGGACTTTCCGAGTCTGGCAATGGGCCATGAGATGTTTGGAGCTGTGGGGGCTCTCAATTTTGGAGGGATTCTGAAACATCTTCTTAAATACCACATGGAGTTGAGTCTGGACTATGGAAAAGGGGCTGATTTGTTGAAAAGGGTCAAAAACATCACCAAGCTGGAGTTCCCATGAGTGAAAGGAGAATATGAAGAAGAGCTGCGGAAGGGACATGGAAGAGATTTAAGGGCCTCGGATATAAGGTTACCAGGTTAATGCGCTAGATCAATAGGATAAAAAGGACTGACAAAACCCGGGACCAGGAGGAAGGGACGCTGGATGAAGATTGGATTGTTTTTATTTCTCTTTTTATTATCAGGATTGTTTTATAAAATTGATAAATGTTAGAAAAATGTTGGAACGAAATTACTTGGCTCTAGCAAAAATGTTTAAAGAATTAGGTAAGAATATTATGGTTGTGAGAAGTTGGTAAAAATAAGATTTAAGTTTTAAGTTTTTAAGGTTTTCTATAAGATAAGATGAAAATAGATTAAGGTAATGTAATGACAGAATACTATGAAATATGGAAAGGATTTGCTGCATAATTATTAACCAGGATACAAAAAAGGGGAGGAGGAGGAGGTCAAAGAAAGAAGGTAATGAGAGTTGAGGATTTGAGAATGATGGATTTATTTTTGTTTGTTTGCGGTGTATTTTTGTTTTTTGAATTTGTATTGTTTGAGGTGGTTTGTTTTTTCTTTGTTTTTTCTATTTTCTTTTTTTTGCTTTGTTTTTTCTTTGTAATTTCAAAAATTTTCAATAAATATCATATTAAAAAAACCAAAAACAAAAAGGCTATCTGAGTGGCTTAAAGGTAAAGGAAAAGGGACCCCTGACCATTATAGAATCATAGAGTTGGAAGAGACCACAAGGGCCATCGAGTCCAACCCCCTGCCAAGCAGGAAACCCCATCAGAGCACTCCTGACATCTGGTTGTCAAGCCTCTGCTTAAAGACCTCCAAAGTAGGAGACTCCACCACACTCCTTGGCAGCAAATTCCACTGTCGAACAGCTCTTACTGTCAGGAAGTTCTTCCTAATGTTTAGGTGGAATCTTCTTTCTTGTAGTTTGGATCCATTGCTCCGTGTCCGCTTCTCTGGAGCAGCAGAAAACAACTTTTCTCCCTCCTCTATGTGACATCCTTTTATATATTTGAACATGGCTATCATATCACCCCTTAACCTCCTCTTCTCCAGGCTAAACATGCCCAGCTCCCTTAGCCGTTCTTCATAAGGCATCATTTCCATGTCAGACTGACTGGGCGGTAATTATTTGGGTCCTCTCTTTTCCCCTTTTTGAAAATAGGGACAACATTTGCCCTCCTCCAGTCTGCCGGGACTTCGCCTGTTCTCCAGGAATTCTCAAAGATGACTGCCAGTGGTTCTGAGATCACATCTGCCAGTTCTTTTAAAACTCTTGGATGCAGTTCATCTGGCCCTGGAGACTTGACTACATCTAAACTAGCCAAGTATTCTTGTACTATCTCCTTAGTTATTCTGGGCTGTGTTTCCTTTGCTGAATCATTTGCTTCAAATTCTTCAGGTCGGGTATTGTTTTCTTTATCGGAGAAGACTGAGGCAAAGAAGGCATTGAGGAGTTCAGCCCTTTCTGTGTCCCCTGTTTGCATTTCACCATCTTCTCCTCTCAGTGACCCCACTGTTTCTTTGTTCTTCCTTTTGCTACGAACATACCCATAAAAGCCTTTTTTGCTGCTTTTAACCTCTCTAGCAAGCCTGAGTTCATTCTGTGCTTTAGCTTTTCTGACTTTGTGTCTACATGTGCTGGCTATTTGTTTGAATTCCTCTTTGGTGGTTTCCCCCCTTTTCCATTTTTTGTACACATCCTTTTTTAATCTTAACTCAGTTAAAAGTTCTTTAGATAGCCACCCTGGCTTCTTTAGGCACCTTCCATGTTTCCGTCTCATTGGTATTGCCTGACGTTGTGCTTTTACTATCTCCCTCTTAACAAACTCCCAGCCATCATGAACTCCCTTTCCTTTTAGTATTACTGTCCATGGGATCTCACCCAGCACTTCCCTAAGTTTTATGAAGTCGGCTTTCTTAAAGTCAAGAAATTGAGTCCTAGTATGCTTGGCTGCTCCTTTCCGCTGTATAGTAAACTTCAGAAGAGCATGATCACTCGCGCCTAATGATCCTTCCACTTCTACCCCACTAACCAGGTCATCAACATTGGTTAGGACCAGATCTAAAATGGCTGTTCCTCTTGTTGCTTCTCCCACTTTCTGGACAATGAAGTTGTCTGCAAGGCCAGTGAGGAATCTGTTTGACCTTATGCTCTTGGCTGAGTTTGACATCCAACAAATATCTGGGTAATTGAAGTCCCCATTACTACTATCTCCCTTTCTTTTGCATGCTTGGCCATCTGTTCCAGGAAGGTATCCCCTATGTCCTATGGCTTGGGGATCTATAGTAAACTCCCACAATGAGATCTCTGTTATTCTTCTCTCCCTTAATTTTGACCCAAATGCTCTCACTTTGGCTTTGAGGTTCTAAATCTTGGATCTCTTCACAGGTATACACATCCCTGACATTTAACGCCACTCCTCCTCCTTTCTTGTCTGGTCTGTTTCTCTGAAATAGATTGTATCCCTCCATTATTACATTCCAATCGTGGGACTTATCCCACCAGGTTTCAGTGATGAAGCGTCAGGGAGGATTTAAAATTTACAGTGTGCTGTGCGTTGGAAGGAGAATTACATGAAAATGATGGATCAGTGGTATTCAACACCTGTAGAATTAGCAAAGATGTACAGAACTGCTCCAAATGTTTGTTGGAAATGTAAGGAGAAGGCAGGCACGTTCTACCATATGTGGTGAACGTGCAAGATAACAGGAGCATTCTGGGAAATATTTACAATGAGTTAAAAAAATGTTTAAAATAACATTTGGGGGAAAACCTGAGGCTTTTCTACTAGGTCTTTTAAGTGCAGAGATTCCAAAGGAGCAGAAACGACTATTCATGTACGCAACGACAGCAGTGTGAATATTACCGGCCCAGAGGTGGAAAGACGATAAAGTTCCGACCAGAGACGAATGGCTGATGAAGATGATGGACTACGCCGAAACGGCAAAAATGACTTGGAAAATCAGAAACCAGGAATTGAAGAACTTTAAGAAGAATGGGGAAAATTTACAATGTACAGTGGTACCTCGGGATGCGAACAGGATCCGTTCCGGAGCCCCATTTGCATCCTGAATGGAACGTAAGACGTGACGGCGTGTGCGCAGGTCACGTTTTGCTGCTTCCGCGCATGATGTCATTTTGAGCGTCTGCACATGCGGCAAAACCCGGAAGTAGCATGCTCCGTTACTTCCGGGTTGCCGCGGAGTGCAACCCGAAAGTGCTGAACCTGAAGCACATTCAACCCGAGGTATGACTGTACTTAAGAGAACACTGTAAACAACTAAAAACTTTGGCAGGATTTGAGTAATGCTTGTAATATACGAAGAACAATGGTAAAAATGGATTCTTTGTTAAACAAATAGAGAAAACAAGGGAGACAGTTGGGGGGGGGGAGATTGATAATGGTAACCATGGAAGGGCGGAGGGGAGTCGAAGGATTCAGGGAATCCTAAATGATGATGTTGATGTATAATGTTTGAATTCAAATTGGTTATGTAAAACTCAATAAAAATAATTTTTTTAGAAAATAAGTTTTTGAAGTGTCTTCAAATATTTGGTAAAATGAGGTGTACTGATGACTTTGAAAACATTTTCCTATTCATTTTCTTGAACTGTTCTAAAAGATAAAGGCCAGGAAACAGGCACTTTCGGAACAGAGCAAAAATGGTCCTATGTGATTGTGCAACAGTTTCCATCAACAAAAGATGGCTCCGCCTGGGGTTTAGTTGTGTGTGTGTCTGTGTGTCAGTCCTTTGTTGTGGCACTTACGTTGCTGAAATGTTCTGGAATACTTTGATCTGGACGAAGGTTGCAAGCTTGCATAGCTTTCCTCATTAAACCTTTACAGTTCTCCAAGAGGGCGCGTCTCCTTTCATCCAGCTCCAAAAGCTGCTGCTGTAATAGACAGAAGGGGGGAAGGCAGTATTATTATTTTCATGAAAAACTCAGCAAAACGTTGACCAAAGCAAGGCCTTCAGAATTTGGGAGAAAGGGCAGGCTATAAATTCAATAAATAAATAATTACTCTGAAAAACTAAAAATGGAGCCACAAGTCGAAAGGCCCCAGGGAGGACACCAGCCAGGTGCGGAAGGGAGGGCTCATTCCTGTGGAGTCTGCAGCTGCCATCAAGACAGAAGTCTGAGGGAAGAACTACCTGGCAGGGTCTGCCTTCCTGGCTGGGCAGCCAGAATCCGCACAGAAGACCTTGAGGACCTTCAAGACCTTTTGCTCTTTCCCTCCTGCACTTCATTTTTCCTTGTGTGGTGGGCCTTTTCACCCTGAGCAAAGGGACAGTCCTACGACGGATTTTTGTAAGCCATTCTAGGACCCTTTCTGGTTAAAGAGTGGGGCACAAAATGCCTTAAGTAAATACATCATCTGTAGCATTGTAGATAAACCCTTAAATAATGTTTCAACACCTGCAAGTGTTATTCAACCTACATCTCACAACCTAAAAATAATTGTGTGAATTAGTCCACAAAGCTGTTTCTCACACAAACTTTTTCCACAAGATAAAATCTAGACCCATCTCAATGGAGGAAAACACATCTATTTGGATTTCCAGCGTTTATTTATTTCACGCATACGCCCACAGCCCAGGGTGTCCCGGCCTAGGACTTCTAGCACAGCACACTATCACTGCACAGCGTGTGGTCGCTGGCGAGTTGCTCAGGGAGTGAAGTGCCCGGCCAAGGTGAAGAGCAACCTGACTTCTGCCCCAGGCCAAGACAGCAAGCGCTGTGAGGGAGGCTGCCATTGTGGCCTCCTAGGAAGAGAAGCGAGAGGAAGACTAGCCGGGACCCGCCTGCTGACCAGAGAAACAGCAGCTGCAGGGAGCTGCCAAAGCGAATGCCAGACTCCAAGAGCAGCCACCCTGGGATGGCAAAGCAATAGGGAAACCCGTGCTGATCCCCACCCCGGGCCGGGGAAAGACGGCTGTTGTGTGTACTCCAAGAGAGCTGGCCAATTTGCCACAAGTACCATCTGATCTGAATATCCAGGAACGTCAGGCATTGGCACGGAGTTTGCTTGCTTTTCTTCCCCTCCTTTCCCCCCTTGCTATCTCTCGTCTGTGAGAAAGTGAGCCAGTGGGGTGTAGTGGCCAAAGCGTCCATGAAGCTCCCTGGGTGGCCTTGAGCCACTCGCTGTGTCTCAGCCTAACCTCACAGGGCTGTTGCGAGGATAAAATGGAGTAGAAGAAAACAATGGAGGAAAGGTGGGCTATAAATGCCATAGATAAATCAATAAACCTAAAGGCACAGACCAGTCTCATCTATTAATCTCTGTACAGCAACATATTCATCCACAGAAGGCATTTCAGAATCACAGGAGAGAGAAAAATGCCCAAGCTTCAAGGGTTAGGAAGCAGCTCACAGCAAGAGGAGCTGCCATCTTCCCTTTCCCCACTTGCTCCTGCTTTTACCAGCAGCTTGGCTGAGCCGCCAGAACTGTGCTGTGAATAAGGCAGCAGGGCCATCAGCTGGGGGGGGGGGCATTCAGGTCATGGAGGAACTGATGAGACACTGCCAGAACTCTGCTAGGCTCCAAACAGTCACGGACAACATCAAGGTTCAGCCACTTCTCAGAAGTTGTTTCGATTGTTGGGAGTGAATCAAATACATAACTAAGAATTAGTGCCCGAGTTTGCTTTTTTCCTCTTCCCTCCCAATCATGTTTCCTTTTGTGTCATGAGTTTTAGGTTGTAAGCCCAAGGGCAGAGATTGTATAATTATGGAGTCCCAAAAGCCCCCCTGGAAGACTTTTTGGGTTGAAAAGCAGGTTACAAATCAGGAGTTATTAATACGTTTGTCTCTCCAGATGTTGAACTCATAACTCCCATCCTCTTTGCTCACTGGCAACGCTGCCTGGGGCTGATGGGAGCTGGAGTCTAGAGGGTCTCAGGTTAGCTACATCCGGCATTAATGCTACAAACCAACCAACCAACAAACAAACAATGCACTATGGTAGCTACCAGACTTCAGTATACCATTCTTGTTACAGAGGAAATCAGGAGTCAGTAAGTGCTGTGAGGACACTCTGGCAGGAGTTCTGCCTCGCCCTTCGCACTAGAGATGCTGCTGGCAGGAGCTCAGGCACGTGCAGCCCCTCCCTGTGAGCGGCTCCTAGTGAAACAGGGGCAGAGAAATTCTCTTATCTGCCAAAAGAACAATTTTCTGAAGGGTAAAACATGCATCATGCTGGACTATCTAAAATAATAATGATAAACTTAGTCTTTAGGATAATTATTCTTTCTGCCTGTTCAGAAAGAGATATTTGGCAGAGTATTGGTATTTCCTCATATGCTTTATTTGACTCCATTAGGAGTAAAAGGATGGGAGTCTACTGAAAAATAGCCAGTGACTAACACTTCCATGCAGAACTGAGCTGAAAAGATTGCCACTCTAACAGTATTCCAAAACTTTTAATTATGAAAAATAACACAGAAGGAAAATATGATTGTTGTGTTCTTAAAATTCATTCTAAAATAAATACTGCAATGTATGTTCTGAACAGTACTTGGTGGATTTTTCTCCCCAAATGTGCCACGGTACGTGTTCCAAAAAATAAAATAAAAATCAATTAATCCAAACAAGACAATTATCAAGTCTCTCTCAAAACAGTTGTCAAACACAGAGGCGGCTGTGCCAATTATCTGACGGGCAGATGGGGCTAACAATCCTCCCTACTGTTCCATATGGGTCACAAACACACATTTGCCTCTCACATTCATTAAGAAAATTAAATAACCAAAATTGCTTAAGATAAATATTAGAGTTCTTGATCTAAGGTGCTATACTGAACAAGAAAAGCACATAAAATCTGCTAATGCGGAGACTTCCGGGTTGACGCGATCTGGAAATGGCGGATTCCCTCCGAGCTCCGGAGGGAATCGGCTCCACTGAGGACGGGTCTTTGCCGCGCCGGCGACGCGGGGACCCTTAAAAGCCGCAGGTGCGGAAGCCTGCGGACTGAAGACTTGGCGGGTGCCTTAAGCGCCCCCCCTGATTCGCGAAGAGCCTTTTTAAAGGCTGCGGAGGGGATACGGGGGTGGCGTGGCACTGAGAGTCGATCGCTACCTCGGTGGGGCGAAGCCGCGAGCCATGACCAGTGAGCGCTGACTTTCTTCCTTGAAAATTTGGACTGAAAGAATTACCCGTGAGTAAGACGGATTCGGACTTTAAAAATTTTACCTTGAATTGGAGACGACCGGGGGGTGTGCTAAAAGGAAGTCCGCACCCCCCCCCTTGCAGACGATCTAAGCAACGACATAAGAGCTAAGCTGGAGAGCCTACCCTTGGCGGGGTGAGTTAAAAAGGACATTAACTTTCAAGATTTAGTTAAAGCAAATCTTGTGCTGGAGAGTGGAGTTTTGGAGACCCTTTTTATGTTTTGAACAACCCCCCCTCCCGGGCTCGGGAACGTCCTGCCTTTGTGCCTGTGTAAGAGCTGCGGAGTTTGACAGCTGTCAAAGCTGCCAAACGGGCAGTTTAAAGCGGAAAAATCATTACCTAAGATCCCTCTGGATTAAAACGAGTTATAATTGAGACAAAATTGTTGGAAACAAAGTAATAACAATAAGCTAAAGGACTCTTGGAGAAAAGACTAATAAGTAACCAGATTCCCCCTAGGGGGAATTCTGTGAAACTACAATGGATACAATGGCTGTGGATGGAAAGTTACTAGTGGAAATCGAAAGGATGTTTCAATTGGTGGGAATCTTACAAGAGCAGAGCTTAGCCATGAATAAACAACTTATCACTATGACCTTGGGAACAGGCAACTCTGCTGTTGGTATTGAGGATCTGAATGAGAAAGAATCCACAGCTGAATGGGAAACAATGTCTACAGAGGTGGAAGAGATTAAACAAGAAAAAGAGAAAGTAACCTTGGGAAGTAACAACCAAAAGCTGACATCTGTGCAACACAAGCAAGGAGACTTTGGGAACATATCTACCACAAGTCTGCGAAAGACGCAGAGGAAGAAGGAGGAGGCCCTGGGACAATATAGAATACAGGAACTTAGAATAAAGAAATATGTTTGGGGCCTCTGTTTGGACTCTGAGTTTGAAGATACAGGCTTTGTGGAAATTCTTCAGCAGCTGCTTTCAAATCTCCTTGTGGGAAGATAATATGCTTTGATGGTGAAAGACCTTTTTCCAGATTCGACGACTGACATAAAGGACTACCAACAAGACCGGCGAAGAGGGACTGAAAGGGATTTGAAAGCCTCGGACGTGAGGAACCCAGGCTGAGAATCTTGACTTTGGACTTTTATTGGGAAGGGACAAAAACCGGGGATGGGAGGGAGGGAAGAAGAGATTCTTAAAAACTCTCAAGACTTTTAGGTTTGGTTAATATGACTTTTAATTAGGATAAAATCAAAAATCGATTGAAGAGAACTTGGGTCCAACTTAGGAAAATCAATTTTTTTATTAGAGAAAAGGTAATAAAATGAATAGGATGGTTAAGAGGAGAAATACCAACTTGCTGATATAATCTTGGGAATTGGGATGCACGAGGGGGGGTGGGGGGAAGTCAGGGAACAAGGTTATGAAACCAGGATCTGCTGAATCTATACATGTTTGTGTTATTTTTGTGTTTGTATTGTCTTTATAAAAGTGGAAAACCCAATAAAAATTTTATGGAAAAAAAAAAATCTGCTAATGCGCATGTGTCATTTTTAAATGTTCATGCACATTAGAAAGGAAAACATATTCTAATCTAAGAGATAATGTTTTACTTTTCTTATGAATCACTGTGCTGACAGAACCCACATATGCAGCATTTGTCTCCCACAGAAAAAGGCTGAATTGGATTTTGCCTGTCTGCCACTACTTGTACAAAGCCTTTTTTAAAGACCATCAGCACAGTTCACTAACAAAAGAAGTTAACTGCTGCTATTAATGGTGCTCTATTTACCTGCATTTGCAGCCCTCAAAACTCAAGGATAGGCTTCCTTTAGCAGGTAAGGGAAACTATCAGGGAAATTGCTCTCCCTATGTGTCAGGGTGTGTAAAAAGGATGTGAAATGCTGGTGCCCTAGGTAAGCATTGTGCCTTTTCATATTATTTTGCAGATCTTGATTGAATATACTCATGAACAAGGAAGCTGTCTTGCAGCAAGTAAGACCACTGATCCCTCCTGGCAAAATACTGGGGACACCAATTGGCAAAAGCTCTCCAAGGGTTTCAGAGAGGGACTTTCTCAGTCCTACCTGAAGACACCTTTTGCAGGAAGAGCATGTCCTCTCACACAGGATAATGGCCCGTCCCCTAAACGGCATTCCATATACAGTGGCGCCCCGCAAGACGAATGCCTCGCAAGACAAAAAATTCGCTAGATAAAGGGTTTTGCGGTTTTTGAGCTGCTTCGCAAGACGAATTTCCCTATGGGCTTGCTTCGCAAGACAAAAACGTCTTGCGTTTTTTGCAAGTTTGTTTCCTTTTTCTTAACACCGTTAATACAGTTGCGACTTGACTTCGAGGAGCAACTCATAGAACGCGGTGTGGTAGCCTTTTTTGAGGTTTTTGGTGATTTTTGAAGCTTTTCCAAAACTTTTCCGACACCGTGCTTCGCAAGACGAAAAATTCGCTAGACGAAAAAACTCGCGGAACGAATTAATTTCGTCTTGCGAGGCACCACTATATAAAAATAGGTTTTCAAGCTCATTCAACAAGTGTGAGAGTGCAGGTCTTACCTCTGCAGCTCGTAGCTGGACAGCGCAGGCTTTATATTCAGCCTCAAGTCTGCTCTTGTGGAAAGCTGCTTTCATGTTCTGTAGAACCAAATCTGTTTTCTGTTTGTTCAAGGTCACACAGCTCTGTGGAAAACAAGTATCATTTAGAAGATTTTGCTAAAAAGAAAAGCATTTATTATTCTTCAATCTGGTGTTTATCCAGATGCAATGCCTCTTCTGTTTGATCAAACACTTGGCAACTGAGAATAAAGTTTGCTTTTCCAGGGTGAGTGACAATTCATTCCAACCTGCCAGAATGATAGCGCAAAGCACTTTTTATTATTTATTTATGTATTATTAAAATTTATATCCCACCCTTCACCTTGTAATATACTTATGAGTGGGCATTTTTGTAGACTATTTATTCCTTTGGAACATTTGCACTGTCATGCATCAGGCTCATAACAACATTGATGTTAATGGACTCCTCTAGGTGACAAGCAATTGAGAAATAAAATGTTCAATACATCTATCAATTAGGTCTTCGTTTTGGGGAAGGGAGGAGTTCATCATTATTTGAATAAATTCATAAAACGCCAACAGTACCAACAGCAGCCTTTGAGAGATGTGTGTTTACCTTTATTAGTTGCATAAATTCTGTGACGAGTTTTACTTTTTCAGTGTTAATTTGTTTTACTGCAATATTCGCTTGCTCAGACGCTTCTTCCAGGTTGACGCCATCTTGTTCCATTTGTCTCAAACTGTGCAAGGAAGATTTATGGGCAATGCTGTTTTAATTACTACAAAATTCCTAGTTCAACCCTATGAAGGCTAGATTTATGTTTTGACAATGAGGAGGCATGATAACTGCCTTTCAAAGTACAGAAAATCAGACTATCCTGTGCAAGCTGAAGAACTTAAAAGAGTAAAGTCTACAAACCTTTCACAATAAATAAAAACCAAATTTTCAATAGTGCCTCTAAAACACATCTGCCCTATCATTCAATTAACAAGCTCTGTCCTGACTGACGTTAACAAGCACAGGAGAAAACAGGGATGCCTGTCATCATTAGCTCAATTCTTCAAGCTAAATTCTGTCAACTCTTAACCATTTTGGGGGTCAGGTCTGAAATCCTAGCTGTCATGTTACGCAAATTGCCCACCAAAGGGATAGCAGATTCTATGAACACCAAAGGAGTTATTTATACAGCCAAAGTATAGCATTATTTTTTTTGGGGGGGTGCGGGTGGCACTGTGGGTTAAACCACAGAGCCTAGGACTTGCCGATCAGAAGGTCGGTGGTTCAAATCCCGTGACGGGGTGAGCTCCCGTTGTTCGGTCCCTGCTCCTGCCAACCTAGCAGTTCAAAAGCATGTCAAAGTGCAAGTAGATAAATACCTTCTCTGGCGGGAAGGTAAACGGCGTTTCTGTGCACTGCTCTGGTTCGCCAGAAGCGGCTTAGTCATGCTGGCCACTTGACCCAGAAGCTGTATGCCAGCTCCCTCAGCCAATAAAGCGAGATGAGCGCCACAACCCCAGAGTCGGTCACGACTGGACCTAATGGTCAGGGGTCCCTTTACCTTTACCTATAGCATTTTAAAATCCTCTTGTCTGGATGCAAAGGTCTGCAAGTGGAATTATGTTTGCAGGTTGCTCTTTTCCATTTCCCTATAGCAGGACCTGGAAAGCCGCTCTTGGGGGTTAACGGAACCTCCAGATCATCACAGAAAACAGTGTCTGGGGCTGCAGGAGGAATTGGTGGAAGCTGAGGGTGAGCCCTTCACAGGAGTCGAGGTACCTTCCACTTGCACAAGATCACCTTTGGATCTAAGCCACTGATTTCAATGGGAAAATCTAAGAATATGCCGATCTCTTCCAATTTAAAATCAAATAGATTTGAAAGTGCTTAAATTTAGCTGAATCCCGCCTAAGTATTCTTCTTCCATGTTTTTAAGCACCAATGGGTAATTTGGCAAGTATGTGGACATTAACTTACAGAAAAATCGCCCAACAATTTTTTAAGAGGCACACACAGAACTTCAAATTCTCAGCACATACCTTTCCTTACTTTCACCACAATTTAATAGAATCATAGAACTGTAGGATTGGAAGTGACCCCGGGGCCATCTAATCCAACCCCCGGCAATGCAATATTTATATAACTTTCATAAGCCAAGTAATTAAATTTGATTGTCCATACTGCCTTCTTTTTTACAGCTGATGTTTAAATTACAAACCGTACAATGCACATGCAAGTATGCGCTTATGCGGTTGCCCCCTGGTAACAGTGTAGCAAAGAGAACAAAGTTTAGAGCAAAGGGAACGGAACTGTCCAAACCCTGCAAGTAAGCAAAGTAAGAAAAACTGAGGGGGACTAAGGACTTAAAGGGCAAAAATATGAATATGAATAAAAATAAAATATAAAATACATAATATAAACAAAATATTATGTAAATTCTAATGACATTTCTATTTGCCTTTTTAAAGTCTTTTAAAAAGGGTGGAAAGATTAATTGGACTTGTAGATCATTAATCCCCTATTTCCAACTTGATCTCTCATATCCATTTTATCATAGTCAGAAGTTCACAGTGCTCAGCAGAAGGATGACAGGTTTTCCTCATCATTTAAATGGCTCCATGATCATCAATGGACTATCAAAGCAGTAAGAGTTCTGATCCAGGTTCGGCTCAGTTTTCTGAGTGCTGTTTCTCTACATAATAAATAATAAAATAGATATACCTGTCACTTTTCATACTAATTTTTGATTCCAATTGCTTCCTTTTGTTTTTTCTATCCAATAGCAACTTTTTCTGTTGTCTGAGGTCATTATCTCTGCGTTCCATACGTTTTTGTTGTGTAGAGAGAGAAGCCATTTTAGAATCCAGCAACTCCAGCTGCCTTGAAATTTCCTAAAGTAAAAAGTGCAGAAGAAAATCCCATTGTATAATGTGTTCATAGTGCACAGGCAACCATTTTAAAAACAGGGAATATCCCCCCCCCAAATGCTAACAGTATTAATTACATTAAGAAGGTGCACAGCATTTTAAAGTTCAGGTGCAAATATTCTTGTGATATTTGAAAGTGACTTTCAAATTGTAGCTTTAGTGTTAAATGTGGTGAAAAACAGATATAGAACACCAGCCAAAATTGCTGGCCAAAGACTTTACAGGATTAATAAGTCCCAACATTTCAAATCATGAACTGCTGTTTTCCTAAACCATCACGATAAATCAGCTTACCTTCTGTTGATTTTCCAACTGCCTTCTTTCGTCTGCATCCACTGTGACAGTAAGGAACTGTGCCGGCCTCAGTGATGTATTACTGGTAATGGTCTGATTTGTGTAAAAAGACAATTTTACCACATATCTTTCTTCTGCTGTGTAGATGCTTCTCAGTTTGGTTTCTTTTATGACCTGCACACACAAAATTACCACACTACAATTATATCAACTCCACAGGGATAGCTATTAACATCCCGAATGTTAGTCTATTGCAACAAAAAATTCAAATAATTTGTAGCAAATTTATTACAGCATACATTTTAGTGGCTTACAGTCACTCGCATCAGATGCATGCAGTGTTATCCTAAATTGGCATGAATACATACACATGGCAGCGGGATAGCGGGAGTGGAGTTGCAGGCAGCAATGTGAGAGGGAAATAAAGTGAAATGCAGAAACTACAGACTGTGATCATTACTTGAGATATGTTGGTGCACTGTGGCTGGATGGCAGCCTTACCCTCTGCCCTTGCACCACGAGTAACCTGGGCCTCCCCAGGGCTCAGGAACCAATGATGTGGGACAGCCACACACAGCTCCCAGAAAGAACGCTTTCTATCTCAGCACATTATAAGACCTCTTCTGACTGGGAGTGTAAGAAAGGAGGCTCCTTTGTTTCCTCCCTTCAAAGGGCAGCTCACCAGGCCTGAACTTTAAAGGGACGGGGGGGGGGGGGGACTACTGGCCTTCTAAGACTTTGGGAGCTGAACTTCATGTGAGGTAGAAATGAAGTGATGTCTTAACTGCTGCTGCTTCCACTTTTTTAGCTTGTGTTTTGCGTGTGTACAGGTGGTTTTAAGACAATTGTTTTTAGGATGCTTTATCTGTTTTATATTTTATTGTAAGCCAGTTGAGATCCAATTGATAGGAAAGCAGATTATAAATTTAAGCACAGTATTTATTATTATTTGCATTTGTTAATTGCTTTATATATTAAAAAGTCTCAAAACAACTTTACAAGAAAAATACATACAGGTAAGTACAGTTATAAGTCAAGTTTAAAATACATTTAACACAAAATATCAAAATGTTTATCCAACAATACACTAAATAGTCAAAGATGAACAGCACAATAGAGACTGACTTAACCACTAAAAGACTAGATTCCACAAATAGGGGTGGGAGTAAACACCCCTGAAGAACACCCCCTCTACATCTCCCTCCAGGCTGGGTCACGTGAGGAGAGGTGATCTTTGGAACTGGGATCCTGAACCACATAAGGCTTTATAGGTCAAGTCAAACTCTCTAAATTGAGCCCATAAATTAACTGGTATTCAGTTCAGCCAGAATCAGTATATTGTGCTCAGACCTTCTAATCCCAGCTAATAATCTGGCTGGTGACTTCTGTAGAAACATCACCCCAAAAAATCAAGCACCACTTTCTCTCCACTGCTGCTGGGAAACAAAGAACAGATACGACTTTCAGTGTTCGAAGAAACCCAACTCATCTCTGCCAATGGGGCAAAAAGACTGACCACCCATCTTGACACAGAGGGACAGCACATAGGAGAGGTGTAATTTGATTGTATGTGCTTTTCTTAGCTGCTTGTTGCTACTGTGCTTTGCTAATGTGCTTATATAAAGTATGACAAGTTCATGGCCTCCTGATCTGGTGTTGCTTGCTTCTAAGGGAAAGGCGGCAGCATCACACCAAGAGTCTTCCTAAACACTACAGATTTCTATCTCTCTTAGCCAACATGCCTCACCCTTTCGATCATATTTCTGGTTTTCTCTGTGCCGACAGGGACCTCATGAATGCGATATTTATCACACAGGTAATTCATCACAGGGTGGGGAGCATCAAACAACTCTCTCAAGTAAGAGAATACTCCATACCGGCTGAAGAAGGCAAGAGAGGCAGTTAAATACATTCCCCCCAATTAGTAAGATGAATAATCAATTCTCAGAGCAAGAGTGTTGGAGAAATGAATAAATATGAGCAATCATATTTTAACTGAGGTTAAATATTAAGATTCTGTAACATCAAAAGCCAAATTCTGCAAGCTTACGACAGGCAAAATTGAGCAAATAGTAAATGATTATTTAATCAGCTAAATTAATTTGATTCAGTATGCTGGGCATCGTGGTGAAAACAGCACAATTGCTTTCACACAATAACTTATTCCCATTATTATAATGTAGGATTTTAAGATAAATAGCTTAAAACTTACAACAGTTCTTCAACTGGTTTCCAAGGTCTGCTTTCAGCATAAGATTCACTTGGTGCGCACACAGCATTCACTCTGAGCCTCTGAACATCACGCACCTAAACAAGATTGCATCAATGCCAAGAGAACACTCTTAGCTGTCTTAATAAAAAAGTTTGAACTGAGCTTTTTAACAGTTCTCTTGAGTAGGTAACAATAGTAACATTACAGAGTATTTCAGAGGAACTTTAATTTAGAACCACCTACAACTCCTTATCTCCTGCCAACCTAGCGGTTTGAAAGCACCCTTAAGTGCAAGTAGATAAATAGGTACCGCTCCGGCGGGAAGGTAAACGGCGTTTCTGTGCGCTGCTCTGGTTCGCCAGAAGCGGCTTAGTCCTGCTGGCCACATGACCCGGAAGCTGTATGCCGGCTCCCTCGGCCAATAAAGCGAGATGAGCACTGCAACCCCAGAGTCGGCCACGGGGTCAGGGGTCCCTTTACCTTTTACAACTCCTTATCTGAAAGCCATTTCAATCAATTAAGGACAGGGTTAAGAAGTGCCTCACTTTTCTTTTTTGAATTATCTGCACCCTGTTTATTAAGTGAATTTTCCAAAAAGCCTAGCACCCATTAACTTTGTATCAGAAGAATAAAGAAACTGAATCTTCATATAGTCACTGTTATCAGGCAACAGTAGAACAGGTTTTTCCCTCTCTCGCTCAACAAGGTGACTTCTAAAAAATATAACATTTCATGTGCTTCTCTTAGTTGGCGGCTGGAAATGCACTGGAGAAAAGAAAAATTAGCAGTGCTTCATGCTACCAGTGTGGTGAGAGAGACGCAGTCAAGAGCCTACTTATTAAGCTTTTTGCTGTCTGGACTTCGATACCAATCTGCTTTTAATGTAGGAATTGGTCCTTGCCTCTCTTAGAAAGATTTCCATATCTTCTTGGCTTTCAAAGACAAAGGCCCTCAAGTCGTTGGATGAAATGTGATTTTCTACATATTTAGCATGCTTATGATCTTTCATATTGATCTGTGCAGAAAAAAAATATCCAACAATTACAAACGGTGGCTGAAAATAGAAAAAGAACAATAAAAGGCGCATGAAGGCAAAGGAGCCAGTAAGATGATACTTGGGTTCTAAATAAATGGCAAGTACATTTCCAAATGTAGTTAAGGACGGATATTTGACTGAGGCTTCAAATCCTGTGCACACATATCTGGGAGCAAGTCCCACTGAATGCAATGAAGCTTACTTCTTTTTTCATCTAATAAAAAAATTCCTTCCTGTAGCACCTTAAAGACCAACTAAGTTAGTTCTGGTATAAGCTTTCGTGTGCATGCACGATATCTTCTTTTTTCATCGTTGGTGTAGTGTGTTTTAAATGACTTATAATGAAATTATATATTTCAAGTATGACTTACATTAAATGGGCATCAAGAAATAAAATAAAATGTGCTCTATTCTTTAAAATGGCTCAATACTCATTATGCTGTGGCCAATTATTCTAGAAGTACCTTAATTCATATGTTGGTGGCCCTGTCGTTATCTTCGTGGGAGAGGAGATGCTGCAGTATGGTGCCATCCGGATGCACCCTGGAAACTTAGTAAGTCCCAGGTGATGTGGGAGGAGCCCAAATGAGGACTTTTTCTTGAGGGTAACCTCAAGATTAGACTACTGTAACACACTGCATGTGGGCCACCTTATGCCTTGTTCCTGTAATTGGTGCAAATGCAGGTGCCGGGGTGCTTAGTGGGACACCCAGCTTTGCATATATTTTAACAGTGTGGAAAGATCTGCACTGGCTGCCTATTAGCTGCAGAGCCAATTTCAAGGTTGATGGTGTTGGTATTGAAAGCCCTGAACAACTTGACACCAGGGCACCTAGCAGACTGCCTCCCCTAGTACAGAGCAGGCTGATCTTAAAAACTTCCAAGGAGACATGGCTGGTGGTTCCACAACCAGTAGATTGTCACTTGTTGACAATGCAGAAGCAGGGCTTCTTGTGGATAGAACCCAACCTCCAGAATACCGTTCCTCACACGATCCATGAGGTGGAGACCAGGGCTGGGCGATATATCAATATATTGTCCAAAACGGGTCTGAAGTTCACATCGTGATAACTGTTTCATAATATCTGAGCTGGCAATATATCACAAATCACAATGTGTGTAAGGGCTAGGCAATATCTGGTTTTCAGTATCACGGTAACTCACCAGCTAAATGTTGAAATGTCATCAACAGCTAAACCTCACAGAATCACCAGCTCAACACTGCAACTACCACAATGTCTGAAATAAGGATGGAACTATACAGAGGCGAACAAGACAATGTCCAGGCAACTGCTACTACTTAAGAGGTCTAAAATGGATAAACGACAACATTATCAATCACCATACAGTTTGTTTCATCAGCAGGCAAGCCAAAATGCATCCCAAAAGGACTTTTGATTTTGGGCTTGGCTACCAAATGATGGCATCCAGGACAATCCAAACCACGACAATGAATCATAGTGAATACAAATAATTTGGGACTGCCAGGCTGCCAGCAGTTCTGCTAGGAGGCAGAAACAGCAGTGGCAGAAACAACTTGCCAGGACTGCAGCAGTAGCGGCGACAACCTGCAAGGCCTGGCAGTGGCAGCACAATCAGTGGTGGCCTGTGAGTCCTCATGGTGGTGACAGGAGGGTGGCAGCAGTAGCAGCATGCAAGGCCTCGTGGCGGTGGAACAAGCAGTGGCGACTGCGAGGCCTTGTGGCGGCGACAGAAGTTGGCGGCCATAGCAATGGCAGCCTGCAAGGCCTTGCAAGCAACGCCACAGTGACAGCCTGCAAGACCTCTTGGTGGTCATACATAGTGGTGGTAGTAGCAGCAGCAGCCTGCAAGGACTTATGGCAGCGATGGAAGGCAGCAGCAGTATTGGTGGTGGCCTGCGAGAACTAACAGCAGTGATGGGAGGTGGTGGCAGTAGCGGCCGCAGCCCATAAGGGCTCGTGGCGGCGATGGAAAGTGGCAGCAGTAACGGCACTGGCCTTCGAGGTCAGGATTTGGCAGCAGAAGCAGTAGTGGCCTGCGAGTCCTCAGGGTAGAGGCCTGTGGGGACTTGTAGCAATGACAGGAGGTGACAGCAGTAGTGGCATCCTGCGAGGACTTGCATCAGCAACGGGAAGTGGGGGCCTATGAGGCCTTGTGGCAACAAAAGCAGTGGGGCTTGTGAGGCCTCGCCATGGTGGCAAGAAGTGGTGGCCTGGAAGTCCCCCTGGCGGTAGTGGGAGGTGGTGGTGGCAGAAGTTGTGGCAGCCTGCTCAGCGAGGCCTTACAGGTCACCCCTGCTTCTGCCACTGACTCCTGACACCATGGGAAGGCCTCACAGGCCACCGCTACTGCCAACGTCATGACAAGGCTTTGCAGGCAGGCGTCGTTTTTGCCACTGCTGCAAGGCCTTGCAGGCCACCACTACTGCTGTCACCACAAGGCCTCACAGGCTGCCGCCAGCACCCACTGTCATGGCAGGGCTTTGCAGGCTGCTTATTGTGCCACTGCTGCCAGGCTGCCACTGCTTCTGCCCGCCCCCCAGTTGTTGATTCTGCCACCGCCAGGCTGCTGCTTCTGCTTCTGCTGCCCAGCAGGCCTGCCTGCCGTCTGGGAGTCCCAGATTATTTGTATTCACTATGATGCATCACTGTACTTTGGATTGTCCTGAATGCCACCACTTGGTAGCCAAGCCCAACCCTTAAGTAGTAGCAGTTGCCAGGACACTGTCCTATTCACCTCTGCATAGCCCCTTCCTTATTTCAGATGTTGTGATATATTGACATATCATGATGTTATACTGCAATACTGAAAAACAGTTATCGCCCAGCCCTAGTGGAGACTGTAATAAGTCAGCCTCTTAAAACATGTTCACCAATGTTTTCCTAGATTCTGAAAAACTGTCTTTGTTTTGTACAATGCTAAGCTTTATTTGTGATGCAGACTTGATAAAACATTGGCAGTTTGACTGAATACAGTTACAGACAGGTAGCCGTGTTGGTCTGCCATAGTCAAAATAAAAAAATTCCTTCCAGTAGCACCTTAAAGACCAACTAAGAACTAACTTAGTTGGTCTTTAAGGTGCTACTGGAAGGAATTTTTTTAGTTTTACTGAATGTTGCTGATGAATTTATATTGTTTTTATGAAAACCTCTTAAAATGAAATTTATTGAGCAGCATGCTTTTTAATAAGTAAATTTGCTTGTGATGGATGGACAGAGTAATCCTAGGACTCAGCTAGAGTGGTAAAGAAAAAGTGTTTTATATGTATTGTATATGCAATATAACAATGTGACACCAGAGGGCGCTGTGGAGTCCCGTCTTTCCCAACCAGATTTCCCTGTATGAGTTTACGGTACGTTTAAGTAAAACACTTCTTTGACATGTCTAGATCCAGCCACAATCTTACACATATGTACAGTGGTGCCCCGCAAGACGAATGCCTCGCAAGACAGAAAACTCACTAGACGAAAGAGTTTTCCGTTTTGGAGGTGCTTCGCAAACCGAATTTCCTATGGGCTTGCTTCACAAGACAACAATGTCTTGCGAGTTCCTGCTGGTTTTTTCCCCTCCCCCCCCCTTTTTCTAAGCCGCTAAGCCGCTTATCAGCTGATCCGATCAGCAGATAAGCCGCTAAAAGCCGCTAACAGCGCTAATCCGCTAATCCTTCAATGGGCTTGCTTCGCAAGACGAAAAAACCGCTAGACGAAGAGAATCACAGAACGGATTCTTTTCGTCTTGCGAGGCACCACTGTATATAGCTTCTATTCTATTAACATTCCCCGCCCCCGCCCCCGCATTTTCATAGTTCTTCTTTTTATCTGTAACCCATCTCAGAAAAAGGTGAGGTATAAATAAATGAGCCCTCCTCCTCCTATCTGCCGGCAGGTCAGATGGTTAGGACTGAGGTCAAGTATCTCTCTATCTGCAGGGGAAGGCTCCACACAGAAGGGCATGTCCCTGCGGTGCTGTTTCCCTGGTGGTAGCCAGCATTATTCTCCAAAATGAGTGTTCTGGAGGCCTGCTTTCATTTGCTGGGGTCCTCCTCATTACCAACCTAAAGCTGGTACAACTAATTTCCCTCTCTCCATTGCAACCAATGGGTCTGGGGAGAGAATGAGAAAATGCAGTAAGTCCGCCCCCCATACTTCCCACCCTGGGGGAGCCAGCCGAAGTTTGGAAGTGGTGTCGTTTGACCTAATAACCACCATGAAACTTCAAAATGAAACTAACTGAAAATGATAAAAATACTGCACTTTGTCAAAAAGGTTATTCTCAGAAGCAGTTTGAAACAACCCGTTCAAAATAAGTGATTAGATCTGGTTATTTGATCTAGAATTAGCTTTAGAAATGAAGGTGCTAAAGGCCCCACAAGCTGTATGATAACTTTCCCATCCTCTTACAAGGCACTGCTTTTCTGGAAGGCTCTTAAACCTCACTGATGGCAAGACTAGGAAAGGGTGAGGCGGGGGGACTTTCTTGGAGCAGCCCAGCAAGAGTGGGGACTCACCCTGGACCTTTTAACTTTAATATGCTGGTCATATGTCTTTGTTAGTTCACGGTATGAACAACATACATACATACTTTTCAAAATACAAAGCCTCAAGTTGAACAGAATCCGTTCCAGAAATCCGTTCGATTTCCAAAGTTCCAAAGATTGAATCGGAAGCAGCGGAAGTCCCGTCAGACGTTCAGCTTTCGAAAGAACGTTCGAAAACTGGAACACTCACTTCTGGTTTTCAATCATTTGGGAGCTGGAACATTCGACTCCCAAGGCATTCAGGAGCCAAGGTACGGCTGTATTCTGTACTTTCGCAGAAGGCAAGATTCACACCACAGACTTAATTCAATACATAAAGGTACCTGTATGCCAAGCTTGACTATTCACATTAAAACAATGGATTATAGTTTTATAAGCAGTAGTGGTATTACATTTTAGTGACGACTAAGTCACACAATAGTCAGGCAAATCAGCTTACTGCAAGCATCATGGGATCACAGACTTCTCTTTTGAACAGGTTTCTGTTTTCTCTTAGCCACGTAAGAGCAATGTGTGTGTCTTGAAATCTCCTTTTGAGCTTCTCTTCCTTCATCTTCATCATATTCTCAAACTGCACAATGCCATTCATTACTCCTGTAATTTTGAGACAGCTTTAGGAGCCATGTTCACAGGGCTTCATGATCACAACTACAGCCACTATAGAGGGAAGAGCTGTCTTGCACAAAATACCCATAGCTAGACCCTTGACGCATATCCAGCTAACTCCTTCTGCTAGCAGAAGCCCATGCAAGAACTTCCACTAGCACAATCAGGCTTTCCCCGCTCCCACTTGCAACCCCACAGAACAGCATGCAGGAGGAGGAGAGGAGAGATCGTTCTGGAGGGCGAGCAGAAATCACAATGCAAAGCTGAATTCCTAGCATATACTTTCCGCTCTATGCAAGCAGCCCATGGAGAAAGCTATGTGGAATTTTGTTAAAGCATCCAGTCTGAATTCAGCTGCTGAATTCCCTGCCATACTAGAATAAATCCTCGCTGGAAATTTGGGCCAGGATTCAGAGCATTATACAGGAGGTCCACATGTACAGTGGAGCTTCTAAGCCGGCTCCAGACACCTGGCAAACCATTCACCAAAACTGGAAGAATTTCAGGATCAGCATCAACATACAGCTTTAGGAGTTGCCTGGGGGGTGGGGAGTCCTGGGAGGGGGTATGTTTGAACACACCTAACTAAGGCTAGGATGCAAAGAGCCTACTGAGAACATTTGCTTCCAACCCCTTCTCTGTCATGTTAACAAAGAAAGGCAACGGGAATTGATATCTTCAGGGCTGGGGATTTGGGTTGGTTGTCAGTTATCAAAGCCAATTTCCTATTGTGAAATTCAGCTTTACCACTTGGCAAAAATAATTAAGTAAATAAAAAGGGATGGGCATCTGGGGGAAAAAGATGTTAGCAATCCCACCTGCCACCGAACCCAATGTATTTTGACTATGCATGATTTTGGCTTCAGGCGCAATCCCCAGAACGTAACCCCCATGTAAGTTGTGGGCTTACTGCAGTACTAACAGCAAGCATACAGTTAAGCCCATTTACCATCTTTGTCCTTTAGCAAGCTCTCCTTTTCTCCTGTCAGATGATTTAATTCACCATCAATATTTAGTTTCTCTTCCTGCAAATGGTTAAGCTCAGCATTAATTGAATCCATCTGAGGTTGAATATTCCCAGGACTGTCTGTATTTCTTAGCTCATTATTCCAGTCTTCTATCATCTTACGAGTGTTTTGTATTCTCTTCTGTCGGTCCATTTCTACCTCCTCCTTCATCCTCATTGCCTGCATAATTCTCTCAATCTAAAAAACACACACAAGCATTTCTCAAGCATGCCAATAACAAAAAGAAGTTTTTACAAAAGTAAGAATATTCTAGCTAAGATAAAATGGAAGTTATTTATTATCTAAAAAAATCCAAAACCCACCAGCCATTATCATTCTCTGTAGTACCAAACTTGGGTGACCCCTGGCCTATTAGCTTAGAAGCAAAACAGGATCATACAAAATCCAATTGGCTTGCATTGCTGATCATAGGTTACCTGCACTTTCCAATTCTGGGGTGCCTATTTGCTGGTCTACATAATTTTTTACAATTTTTACAATTTTTTACCTTTTATATCTAAAGTGCTATAGAAGCAAATGACGCTAATGACTGCAACTATTTACCTGGAAATATGCTAGAATCTAGCAAGTAAGAAAGGCAGGGGTCACTATTACAGAATCCTCAATATTGGCATTTACGCTTTTGGAATAAAATGAATGCCTCTGTCAGAAAATTAAACATGTTATAAAATCAGCATAACATGGGAGAAACACAATGGGTTCAAATTACTAAAGTTTTAAGGTAAAGGGACCCCTGACCATTAGGTCCAGTCGTTACCGACTCTGGGGTTGCGGCGCTCATCTCGCTTTATTGGCCGAGGGAGCCGGCGTACAACTTCCAGGTCATGTGGCCAGCATGACTAAGCCACTTCTGGCGAACCAGAGCAGCACACGGAAACGCCGTTTACCTTCCCGCCGGAGCAGTACCTATTTATCTACTTGCACTTTGACGTGCTTTTGAACTGCTAGGTTGGCAGGAGCAGGGACTGAGCAACGGGAGCTCACCCCGTTGCGGGGATTCGAACCACCGACCTTCTGATCGGCAAGCCCTAGGCTCTGTGGTTTAACCCACAGCGCCACCTGCGTCCCTAAAGTTTTAGAGAGAGTTAAATGCAAAATATAATACAATACAAAACTTACTTCTTTGTCTTTTGACTCCAAAACATCTTGATGCTGTTTACATTTCTGAGATGTTTCTCTGATAGCTGCAGCCTATATACCAAAAGCATTTTAAAAGTTAGAAATCAGCTGTAACTGTAATAAAAGAATCTAAGGCAGTACGGACAGGCGACTTTTCTACTACACCATGGATTAAACTGCATATTGTAACAACTATTTCTGGAGAACAATCATTGCCTCTTAATTAAAGGCTGAACACATTACCGTTAACAAGTATATAGTTGGCAGTTTAGATAACTGCAGCTTTATGGAATCAACTTTTTGAGATTCGATATAAAGCTGGATACATGTATAAATTTTGCCATTTGTATCCTGATGTCTCGGTTGTAGCTCACTTCACATGTAAGTTTCTTCCTGTGGGGCATCACAAACTTCCACAGCAAGGCCCCGAAGGCTGGCTACAGATCAATGAAACTCAAACCACTCCCTATGGGTGGATGGATAGGGGAATGATGTTTGGCCACACTCATTATGAGCTCTGCAGCTTGAACCAAGAACCTCAGTCTGAAGATGAGACCTACTTCAGTGGTTGGTCCTGGGCTCTCTACATGTTCATCTACTTCAGGTGCTGAAGGGAATAGGAGTATACAAAATCAGGCCCTGCTATTGGCAGGTAATATGAAGTCTCTGGGCTGGCCAATCTCAGCGTAAATACTAGGAGTATGGCCTTTGCCTTTGATAGATCAAGAGAGACATTATTTCTCTCTTTGCTGCATTTCAGGTTCTCCAGCTTAAGGCACTGACTTCATGGACTCTGAATTGGAAAAATTCAATGAATTCCAATAAAACAAGCCAGAACCCCAGCCAGGCCCTGACAGAGCCCAAGCTCCGAATACCTAATTTTGGACTGCAAGTTATCCCCAGGTGAAATAGCAAGTTAGGATGTCCTTAGACATTGCACTACCTTCTTTGTGAGGCATACTGTGATTTAGATGGTGTCAGGAAGCTAGACTATGTAGAACTTTCTGTTCTGATTCTACTCCACTGACTCCTTTCTAATTCTTTGCTCATTAAAAGTGTTTTCGTTTTACATTGCATAGGGTACCTTCAGCTACATGTCTAAACTACTTGTATGTCAATGAGACTTACAAAGGAACTCTTAAATACATACTTTCTCTTGGATTTTGTTATTCAGACTTGCACACTGTTTCTCAGCCTCTTGGATCTGATGTGTCATGGGAGATTGTGATTTTCTTAGTGCATTTAATTCCTCCTTTTGACGATCTCTGTTTTGTTTCACCTGTTCATATTGCTTGCGGACATCTTCATATACCTAGGAAGGAATGCAAGCAAACAGATTTATTAATTTACATTGTTTATTCAATGCATTTATATACCACCTTTCTGCCAAGGCACCGAATGTGGCTTACAATTATAAACCACTAAGACAAATTATATAACATGCAAAATGGAGGAGGCAGCAGTCTGAATGAACAGGCCCTGATGTTGTCTGTGAGGACATTACATCTCTGTGCTCGATAGCCCAAACAAGTCGTCTGAAGTTTCTGCTTTGTTCACCATTTAACCTGTCAGGAAATGCAAACATGTCCCTGTTAGATGAACTGGAGTTGGTGAATAGTTCCAGGCAATTACTTTGACATCTGTCCATCTATGCTTAAGGAGGGCAGGTCTATCTCATGGAACGGGAGCCTGTGGCCCTCCACTTGTTGCAGAATTACAACTCCCACTTTCCCTGACCACTAGCAATATGGGCTGTGGCTGATGGGAGCTGATGTCTATCATCCAGAGAGCAACAGGTTCCTTATACTTAGTCTAACTTTTAAATTTCTATTTTGTTCTTTTATTCTAATTGAGGATAGACTGTGGTGTGGAGAATGCTATAAAAACATATCGCCATAATGTCCTAGTATGGCACTAGCATGGCTCACAGCTAGACTAACTACTGGCGGCTACAATAAGAGAAATAATTGTGTCTTTGTCAGGATTGCTATGTCCAGACATGTCTGTAGATTTAAGACCTCCTGGGGCAACAAAAGACTATGCAGCAAGAGCACCTCTGGGTTGTGCTCAGATGTGCTGGATACACAGTCTGGTGTGCTCCAAGCTACTGAAGTGGACTTATGCTGCCTCTACCACTCATGGTGACTATTTCACCTCTTCTACAGGAGGTGGGGTTGTATGCCGCCTTTGTCTGAAGAACTCAGGGCAGTTCACAGCATAAAAATACAAAATAAGAACACAAAAAGCAAGAACAAACCCATAACCTCTCCTCCCATAAGCTCATTTAAAAGAACCTAGAATGTTAATCAGCCCAAGGCCTGGTTGAAAAGGAACATTTCCACCTGGCAGATAAAGATGTATGATGAAGGCACCTCCCTGGGAAGAGCAGTCCACAAACACTGCAGAAAAGGCCCATTCTTGTCTTGCCACCCTCTGGACCACACACATGGAGGGGGCACATGAAAAAGGGCCTCAGATGTTGGTCGCACGGTCCAGGTCGCTCATGTGGGGAGAGGCTGTCCTTGAGATAAGTCCTGAACCGTCAATTTAAATATCCTGTAGCTACTCAGTTGATCTTTGGATTCTCACTTTGGAAGACTTCAGTCATGGAAACAGGAATCTGTAACATGTGGAGGAGGACCCCAGGTCCTCCCTCACTGATCTAGGCCACTGTCCACTAGTTTTCAACCCAATGGCTACAAACTAGCCCAGTGGCTACAAGCATTCTTTAATAAGCGTGTGGGTGGGGGGAAAGATGGGAGATTTTCAGAAATATCAATTCCGCATCCAATAGTGCCTTCTTAGCCTTTTCTGCACTCCTACAGAATTACAGCATACAAATAGCCCCGAATGCTCTCCTAGGGAAAGCAGCTAGACTTTTGAAGACAAATCCTTAAAGAGGTTTTTACCGTATTTTTCGCCCTATAGGACGCACTTTTCCCCCTCCAAAAATGAAGGGGAAATGTGTGTGCGTCCTATGGGGCGAATGCAGGCTTTTGCTGAAGCCTGGAGAGCGAGAGGGGTCGGTGCGCACCGACCCCTCTCGCCCTCCAGGCTTCAGGAGAGCCCCAGCGCCAGCCCCACAAGGTCGGGGGACAGAGGGAGGCGGAACACCGCCATCCCGCTGTCTCCCGAAGTGGTTTGGAGGCTGACGGCGGGGAGACCCCACCGCCAGCCCCGCAAGCTCCAGGGACAGCGGGGAGGCGCAGCACGTCTCCCCGCTGTCCCCGGACCTGATCTGAAGGCGGGCGACGGGGAGAAGAGCGCTTCTCCCCGCTGCCTGCCCCGCAAGCTCCGGGGACAGCTGGGAGGCGCAGCGCGTCTCCCCGCTGTCCCCAGACCTGATCTCAAGGCGGGCGGCGGGGAGAAGAGCGCTTCTCCCCGCTGCCTGCCCCGCAAGCTCCGGGAACAGCTGGGAGGCGCAGCGCGTCTTCCCGCTGTCTCCGGACCTGATCTCAAGGCGGGCGGCGTGGAGAAGAGCGCTTCTCCCCGCTGCCTGCCCCGCAAGCTCCGGGGACAGCTGGGAGGCGCAGCGCGTCTCCCCGCTGTCCCCAGACCTGATCTCAAGGCGGGCGGCGGGGAGAAGAGCGCTTCTCCCCGCTGGCGGCCCCACAAGCACCTGGGGGGGAAATAAAATTTTTTTCCTTTATTTCCCCCCCAAAAAACTTGATGCGTCCTATGGGCCGGTGCGTCCTATGGGGCGAAAAATACGGTATATAAATTTAAAGAATATATACATTCTATGGCCTTTGCAAATCTGACTGGGTTTTTTGTTGTTCTATTGCTGTTTAAAAATTCCTTAATATGTTACTGATGTTACTTGTAAGCTGCCTTGGAAAGATCTGTATCTTGAATGGCAAAAATATTAATAACAGTAATAAAGAAATAATGTAAAATGCAATTCATCTTGTCATCTTTATAATAATTGTGATTTATTTGTTTTCCTCTTCTTTTTCTATCCACTTCTACAATTCATTCAAGTACACTTGCTACATTACATTTGTTTTTGTTTTCCCCCAAAAGTCTAAAAGAAAAGAAAAAAGAACTTACCACCCAGGGCCTTTTTCTCTCAAGCATTGCAATTAAATCCAGATGGCGTTTATGTTCATGGTATCGCTCCACATCTTGTTTATACCTTTCATTTGTTTGCTTCATTTTCTCTAGGTTGCTATGTTTCTCTTTACATGAATTCTGTCAGAATATGTATTTCAAGTTATTTAGTTTGTTCAATTAAATTGTAATTGTGACGTGCCCTATTTGAAACTCAAATACACAAGAATTAGTATTTCTATCAAATTAGCACCTCACTTCTCTAATGGAAAATGGATCTTACTTGTGAGAGTGCAAGTCAGAAGCCCATATACAAAATGAAGGTTTGGTATCAATAGTAATCTAATCTATCAAGAAACAATGAAATGTTATATGCTTTGCATTAGGTCCTCTCAATCCTTGCAAATGGGAGATAGCAGGGTAGCAAAGAGGTATTCCACAGCATTTAACTATGAATCTGTTCCAGTGATATCTGCTGCTGTTGCTGAATATTTAAACTATGCATTTCCTTTTCCTAATATGGAATCAAACGTGGTTCATAATTCAGCTATAAGAACCAGTAGATAAATGAACAGTGTAGACAAAACAACTGGGACTTTAACATTTCTGTCAGCACAATGAAGGTGAGCCATGTTCCCACTTGAGAAGGACTTGAAACCAGAGAATCAGAAGTCAGCAAATTGTTAAAGCATGAACCCTGGTTAGCCTGAACCTCGTTAACAATCAAGTCAATGTAACACTAAGTATATAAATTTCATTTAAATATTTGTACCCCAATTTTCTTTTCTAAAGCTAGGCAAAGTGGCTAACCAAAGGTACATACCAATAAATACAAAAATATCATAATCTATATACACACAATAATTCAATCACTAAATAAAGGAGTTTGAACTACACTAAACTCATGAATGACTAATCAAACAGTAAAACTAAAACAACATTTCAGTTACACAATACGACTATTTCACCAGCAAAATACAGTATATCTAACAACCTCAGTGAGCAATCCTATACAGTGGTGCCCCGCAAGACGAATGCCTCGCAAGACGAAAAACCCGCTAGACGAAAGGGTTTTCCGTTTTTGCGTTGCTTCGCTAGACGAATTTCCCTATGGGCTTGCTTCGCAAGACGGAAACGTCTTGCGCTTTTTTTTTAAAGCTGCTTGAAGAGGCGCAGTTGCAACGGACCGTGCTTCGCAAGACGAAAAACATCGCAAGACGAAAAGACTCGTGGAACGAATTCTTTTCGTTTTGCGAGGCACCACTGTACTGTACTTGAAATCTGCAGATGAGAAGCTGTAGGATACAGTGAAAGCCAAAGATGCCCCTGGAACTTCCGAGATGCCACTGGAATTGTACCCGCCATGCCAGCAGCAGCCCTGCAAGTGTCTTTCACTTTCAAGATCCATTCCATCCCAGATGCTGCACAAATGAGACTTTTGATTTTGAGCTGAGGCATATTAGAAGGCAAATTAGAAGGGAACCCTAGCCTGACTTGGCTTCAGCTGGCCTCAGAAAGAGACCCAGTGGTGAGAAAGGAAGGTTGGGGGCCCCACCACTGCCTGATCACTCAGATTGGGAATGGGGATGGGGCAGGTATCTCAAGTTCATCAATGCTGCTTCCTGGATGTACGAAGCACTCAGTTAGCAGAGGGTAGGAAGGGAGGCAAGAGGTGCTGCTGAGAAGCCTACCAGGCAACATATTAGGCAGGGGGTAGGCTAAAAGAAAGATCCCTTGGGTTGCCAGGGCATCCAAAAAGACATGCTGGCTCATGGAAGAACCAATCCATTTGTAGCTGGCAGCTGTTCTACTTAAAAGCAATTCATGTGAGCACTTGGGAGGTAGAAAAACTAAACAACATGCAGTGATGCCTGGTGTCTCCATAAATTTGTCATTGAGGATCTCACACTGGATGGTGCTATGGGATAATCATATCTGGCAGCTTTGGTGCTGGGGATAGTAGGGCATAACTGGGGTGTCTGTCAGCCTGAGTGCATTGTCTCCTCCTTCTAGCTGACATCAGTGTGCAACATTAGCACACTGGCCATGAATGGTAGACGTTAACAGTGTTTCTATTAAGTGGCTGTATCTGCCATTTTAAAACCATTTGGGGATTTTTCAAGCTTTGTTTTCCCCTACCCTCCCAGGCTGAAAACAGAGGATACGGCCATTGTTGGTCCTTCTTAAATAACCCAGCAGTAAAAGCAGCAACTACAAGGCCCTTGACCACCTTCAAAAACCTCCTTACAGTAAAGGGACATGGCAAGAGGAGGGTATCCACAATATACAAAATACTACTCCAGAATCTCACACACATCATCTCAATCAAAAAGCAATGGGAGCACAACATAGGGTTAAAAAAAAACCCAACCCAATGGACCAAACTGGTCTAAACCTCCCTTTAAATCCATCTCAGCTAAAAGAAAGAAACTCACATTGAAGCTTATCTATAGATAGTACCTAAGACTACAAAAGATACACCCAGGAACTTATACACCCAGGAACCTCACCAAAGTGCTGGAGAGGTTGCAACTCTACAGGCACATACCTCCACATGTGGTGGGATTGCCCCCAAACCCAACCCTTTTGAACATAAGTTACTTTGCATATTTTGGGGGGACTTAACAGCTACTAGAAGCCACCCCAGAACTGAACCTATTGAATATTTTCAAAGACAATAATGCACTCTCACACCACAAAGAACTCATAAGCCACCTACTCTCAGCAGCCAGGAGCACCATAGCACTGGAGGGACCTGTCAGGAGTGAACCTGGACCACTGGTACCAAACTGTAAGGGAAACAGCCCTACTAGAAAAGCTAACCAACAAATTCAAACTAGAGTGGGGATAAGCAAAAGAGAATGCCTTCCCCTCGGTATGGCTCCCCTTTATTACATACACAGCCCAACAAGACAACAAGAACCCACTGACAGCATTCGAATCAACATGGCTAATTTGACCCAACAACTCCTCCCCCTGAAACATGCAAACAAAACTCACTGCAGTCAGCTGAAGGCAACCAACCAGGCCCTGCCCCCCCCCCCACTGCCAATGACAACCAAGAAATGAATAGAAAGAAAACCTACCCACATGATGCTGACACAAAAACCTGGCACATACACTATGTAAAAGAATGGAAGTTTACTACCCCCCCTTTTCTTCCCCCCATCTCCCCCAACCTTATATTGTCTAAACCATTACTGTCTCATGCTGAATATAACTGATCTGTAGAAAGGACTGAACTGAAAGCAGAGACACTTTATGTACTTATGTTACCCAAGAAAATTTTTAATTAAAAAAACCTTTTTTTAAAAAAAGGCAGTTGTTGGTTTAGTGGGGGTGTAAATTACCTCATCCTCCCCACATTGGAGTATAGGATTGCTCTGCCTGCCAGTAAAGCTGAAATCCATACCCATTTACATGGGAGGAAGTTCCAATGAACTCCATGGGACATACTTCTGAGTAGACATGCATAGGACTGGGCTGTAATATACCTCTGCCACCAGCCAGGATGCCAGAGGCCATAAGGAGGCTGTACTGTCTGTCTGGCAGGAAGAACAGAGCAAGAGCTAACAGATCTAGCTAACAGATGGGGCCAGGAAGAGCAGCTGATCCAGTGCTTTCCTCCCTCTGTGTTCTGTTTTCTTTACTGCTAAGTTTATTGGATTGTAACAGGGACTGTCTCACCTTTTAATCTCTACAGTTCTCCTAACATTTCAGACGTTTTGTAGGTGATAAATAATTACAGGAATAAAAGTCACTAATTCAGAGAAACAAGAAAATATGTTAAAAATCAAAAAGGAAGTTCTTCCAGAAAGGCAGTGAGTCAGATCCTTATCTCCCCCACCTGCTGTGGGCCACGTTTGACAAGTGGGTGGGACTGCCGCCTTGTCAATCTCCTCACATGACAGTTATAGCAGGTGACCTGCACAGGCAAAAGCACAGCACTGTGCAAGCCCCAAGGGTGGACATTTGGGGGCTGGCATTTCCAAAGCCTGGTGCCAAGCAATGTGCAAGCTCTGATGACTGGCTGGCTGTTGATGGCTGCAAAATGCCATGCATAAGGCTTTGCAAGCACCAATGGTCCATGCATAGACCCTTTTGGCCTAGCTGCAACTTTACCTGCCACACACCTGACATCATCTATGAGCTCAGGTGTTGGGCAAGTTGGGAACGGTTGGCCAAAATAATCTGGCAAGCCAAATAGGAAGGTTTGCCTCTACTATATTAGGGGAACAGTTTACCTATGAGATTACCTTACCCCACATGTGCCCACTTGACCTCTTCAATTGGCAGAACTAGCACTACTACAGGTGCTACATAACACCCAGTAGCCATTCCACATTGGTAATGTGGCAGCACCTGCACTTTGGAACTCCCTGCCTACTGAGATCAAGAAGGATCCTTCACTGGACTCTTTTTGGCACCTGCTAAAGACATTCTTGTTTAGACAAGCCTACCCAGATGCCTAGAAATTTGAGGTAATTTGAATATGTTTTTGTATTTTAACTTTTGTATGTTTTAAAGTATGCTTGTGATTTTTTCTCTGTCTTATTATCTTTGTGTAAACCACTTTGTGAGGGGTCCCCCCCATCAAGCAGTATATAACTTTTATAAAATAAACCAACAAACAGATGTAAAAATCCCAAATGCCTCTCCCTGCTCCCAGCTGTGCTGGCTGCTGCTCAGACTTCTGCTCAAACTGTCTCTTGCAGTTACCATGGATTTCTGCCACACTGATTAGATAAAGGGGACACAGAAACCCAAACAAATTTATTGAAATATCAACACAGCCAGTTGCAAAAGTAAGTATAATTCCTATTTAGTCAGTTTCTAAAACTGAAGCTCCAGCCTGTTCTTCTAAGAAGAGATAGGAAAGCAGGACATATGAAATTCAAGAGAAAGAGAGATGAGAAATAAGAACCTTGGTAAGCAAATTATAAATTGTAGGAGCAAGGAATGAAAAAGCAGGATGGGCAAGACAGTATCTGCATCTCCATGTTTAGCATGGACTGGGCTGCCGATTCAAAAATAGCACCTTTGCTCTGACTAAAATCAGAAAACAGCACCCCTAACCTCTGGTCCTAAGGAAGGGGCCTTCTGCTATCACATTCTCCTCTTAGAACAGTAAAACTGTTGTGAATTTATTTTAAAAGTAAAAAAGAGTGAGAAAAACTTTCTCATAAATATCAGCCAAGTACCTCTAGTTCTCGCTCTCGCTGTCTAAAGTTTTTCAGATCACAGTGATATTTGTACATTTCTGGAGGACCAACCGATTTCTCTGTGGCTTCAAGTAGTTCAACCTTGGATAATTTTGCAAATTCTCCAACTTTGTCCTGCAAAGCAAGAATTTAAATGCCTATGGTGCTTTGTGTAATAATGTACACTTTGTAGCAAAAGGTACTTTTCAGACCAATGTAAAATACAGTGGTACCTCAGGTTACATACGCGTCAGGTTACAGACTCCACTAACCCAGAAATAGTACCTTGGGTTAAGAACTTTGCTTCAGGATGAGAACAGAAATTGGGCTCCGGCGGCGCGGCAGCAGCAGGAGGCCCCATTAGCTAAACTGGTACTTCAGGCTAAGAACAGTTTTAGGTTAAGAATGGACCTCCGGAATGAATTAAGTACGTAACCAGAGGTACCACTGTATCAATTGTACTATTACTAAAGCTTCTTAATTACAAGCACCTTCCTCCACCACCATCCTCCCCTGGTGTGAGCACATTTGTCACTCAGACAGGGGATTTTGGTAACAGAGAAAATCCTTTAGCATCTAACCAGCAGCAACCTGTTGCCAACTCTCCACCCACCACTACTTCTGGGCTGAATGTGTGCACAAGAACTTGGAGAAAAGCTAGTAACAGAATTCTGTATGCAAGAGGCAAAGACAGCTTCAACTGCCAGTGAATGGCCTTCTCAGGTCTCATAAAGTTCAGAAGAGCAACAGAGGCATGTTGTTCAGAGGGAAGACTGCAATACACCTCTGTGTATTTCCCACCCTTACAGAGCACAAGATTATACCCACAATTTTTGTCCTGCGGAATTTCAAAGAATAATTCTTGAAGGCACAGGTGCTGATTTTAGGGCACTATCACTTCAAGGAAGTAGACAAATAAAGCAAAATCATTTATTTAAATGTCTGAAACAATTCTGATGAGTTGTACATGATCATAAAGAACTAGATTTTTTTCATAATTTCTCCCACTGCATCAAACAAAAGCAATGTTCAAATCCATATGTATTTTCTGCATCTCTGACATTAATTTTACTTTACCACAATAATTTTGCTCTTCCCTTAGCATACGATCCTTTAGAATTTAAAATGAAGAGAGAACAATACACTCTCATAAAAATTACTACATACCTGTGGAAGAAATTGGCACAGATTGCCTACTTGGATATTTAAGGCTGCAATTTGATCTTCTACCATTTTGAGAGTGGACGGTTTCTTATTAATAAACCAAGCAGACTGGTTGTTTGATACAGACATTTCCCGTGTGATAACAAGTTTGGATGGTTTCTTAAACCTAAGAAAGAGAAGGGAAAGTGTTTTTTAAAAAACCAGCCATGAAATGCTGGTTAAAAATCTGGTATGTGGCAGCTTCTCCCTGCAAAAAAGCCAGTAAGATAATTTATTTAAAACATTTAGACCAAACAGAAACAGAAACAGAAACAAGATTGTTACTCACACCTCAATTTCAACAACTGCTTTGTTAGTACCCCGCTTCACATAGTGACCAACCTAAAATTAAAATAAACAAATATTACTAGATTTATCTGGCAGGGGAAGAAACCAAGAATAAAATATTAATTACTGATAGATGCTAAAGAAAGAGGCGAATTCTCCCTGCCGGATATATGAGATTATATTTTGAAGCGTCTTCTCCTTGCTGGTTAAAGGAAAGGATATCATTGGGAAACAGCTGCATATTAGATCTTGAACGACGCAATAATAGATTTGGTTGACACGCTTAACTTAAGGTTAAAGTTCATAAAGCTTTTTTGAATCATGTTATAAGGAAACCGATGTATGAAGTATGGGATAAATATAAAAAAATATTAGACCATAAAACACCATGATGGCTCTCTCCTCTTGAAGCAATATTGGTGGAAAAAAAGAAATATGAGAAATGACTGGCCAACATATAAAGAATCATTAACAGAAGTAGATCAAGAATTAAAGTTAAGGAGGTTTGAAGACATAAGAGAATTAGTACCCGATTGGTTGCAATATCAACTTAATGAAGTGTTTAAGATGGATAAAAAAAATGGTTTTCTAAACAAAACCTCCCAGTTCGAAAGGGAACTGTTAGAAAATAAAACTACCGGTAAGTTAATTTCTAAAATGTATGAACTTCTATTAGACTGGCAAACGAAAGACGGACAGGTCAAAACGGTTATGATTCACTGGGTGAAGGATTTTGGTTGTATCACTGAATTAGCAGCATGGGAAAGATTAAGGACAACAGAATTAAAATTTACAGCCTGAAAGAAAATTATATGAAAATAATGTATTGTTGGTACTTAACTCCTAATAAATTAGCTAAAATGTATAAATCAAAAGTCTAAAACATGTTGGAAATATAAATAGAAAAAGGGCACGTTTTATTACATATGGTGGTCATGTAAGATGATAAAAGATTTCTGGGAAATGATATATAATGAATTGGGGAAAATGTTGAAAATAACTTTTTCTAAGAAACCAGAAGCTTTTCTTTTAGGTATTTTAGGTCCAGAGATCCCAAAGGAGCGCACTCCCAGGTTAGCGCCTCCGGCAATGGCGGATTTCCTCTGATCGGGAGGAATCTGCTCCGTGGAAACTAGGGTCTGGACCGCCACGGCGAGGCGGAGACCCATTAAAAACCACAGGCGGGAGAAGCCTGTGGACGTGGGATTCGGCTGGCACCTTTTGTGCCTCCCCTACTCGCGGGGAAACCCGGTTCCGGGGTTCCGGAGCGACGTGGGGTGAGTGCTTTGAATCGACTGCTTTTTTCACGGAGTGAAGCCGCATTGCTGTTGCCGGAGAGCGCTGACTTTTTCCTGTGGACAATTGGATTTTTAACAACTACCCGTGAGTAGAACGGAAAATTGGATTTTTAAACATCGTAATTTGGCATCGAAACGGGAAGGTTTCAAACAGGAAGTCCGCCTTCCCCTTTTCTAAATAGACTAAAGCAAAGACGTTGCAAACTAAAGTCTGGAAAGTCTTTTGTAAAGGGTTAAATCTCCATCGGTTGAAACTACTAAACCCCCCTTGGAAGCAGGAGAAGAGGGGGGAAATTTTAGACTGCCTAAGCCTGCAGGAGAGAGAGTGAAGGAAGATAAATTACCACCGCCTTGAACCTGGGAACGGGCTGTCAGTAAGAGCGATCATTGACTGTGAATAACGTATGCTGACAGATAGCTAAATAAGAGAAATATAGTTTCCATTGTTTCCTTTTGCACTTGAAAAGAAGCAAATGTAACTGAAAATTGATCTAACTTTGTTGCTGGATCTTTGCTTAAAAGGACAGATACAAATAGAAATTGTCTCCTCTAGAGGGAGTTTTTGAAACTGTTGCAGGAGTGGATCTGGGGAATTTTACAACTGCAGAGATTAAAGACCGTGGGAAACTGAGATTCACCTTGGACAAGAATGTTGACAGAAGAAGCCCTAGTGATTGCATTTTGCAAGACAAGTGCTTTATTGGAACAGCTTCATAAGAAGACGGATGTGATGATTATTAAAATTGACAATATGGGACAAAAAAATGACTAAGTTGGGACTAAAAGTGAATACCTATACAGAAATAACTCAGGATTTGATTCAGGAATCTGTTTTGACATTGCAAGCTGTGGAGAAGAAGAAGGAGAAAGTTGTTGTTGAAGCTCAAGTAATTCAAGTGGATAGAGCCCTGGCCTTACAGAGGCAATTTGACGAACATAAGCTGTTGCCATTTATGATTGAATCCAGAGAAAGCCAGATTTGGCGGGATGGAGTCCCGCTTGGATTGGAGAAGGAAAATTGGATAGATCCCCTTATGCAGGTTTGGGATCTGGATTTGGGTCAGGGGGAGATTGGAGTTGTGGGGGCCTTTAGCTTTGGAGGGACTTTGAAACACGCTCTGAAATATCGTTTGGACTTTAGTTCGGACTATGGAGAATGGGCTGACCTGTCGAGAAGGAATAATGATATTGTTAGGTTGGAGTTTCCCCGAGACCTACTCCTCAGTGCCAAAGGAAGGAAACTAAGAACAAGATCAGCAGAAGACAAAGTGAAGCTCATATATAGATATGAAGAAGACCTGCAGAAGGGACATGGAAAAGAGTTAAGAGCCTCAGATAGAAGATCACCAGGTTGATGGACCATATGGAATTGATAGAAAGGACTGACAGAATCCGAGTCCAGGGAGAAGAGACGGTGGAAGAAGATTGGAAAAAAGTTTTAAAAATTTATTTAGAGAAATATTGTTAAATTAATGAGTGTTAGAAAAATTGTTGGAATGAAATTACCGTATTTTTCGCCCTATAAGACGCACTTTTCCCCCTCCAAAAATGAAGGGGAAATGTGGGTGCGTCTTATGGGGCGAATGCAGGCTTTCGCTGAAGCCTGGAGAGCGAGAGCGGTGGGTGCGCACCGACCCCTCTCGCTCTCCAGGCTTCGCGGACCTCTCCCCAAGCAGCGGGAATGCTCCCGCTGCTTGGGGAGAGTTGCCGGCATCCCGAAGCCTGCGCGCGCTGATCCCAGCGCCTGCAGGCTTCGCGGATCTCTCCGCAAGCAGCGGGAACATTCCCGCTGCTTGGGGAGAGTTGCCGGCATCCCGAAGCCTGCGCGCGCTGATCCCAGCGCCTGCAGGCTTCGCGGATCTCTCCGCAAGCAGCGGGAACATTCCCGCTGCTTGGGGAGAGTTGCCGGCATCCCGAAGCCTGCGCGCGCTGATCCCAGCGCCTGCAGGCTTCGCGGATCTCTCCGCAAGCAGCGGGAACGTTCCCGCTGCTTGGGGAGAGTTACCGGCATCCCGAAGCCTGCGCGCGCTGATCCCAGCGCCTGCAGGCTTCGCGGATCTCTCCGCAAGCAGCGGGAACATTCCCGCTGCTTGGGGAGAGTTGCCGGCATCCCGAAGCCTGCGCGCGCTGATCCCAGCGCCTGCAGGCTTCGCGGATCTCTCCGCAAGCAGCGGGAACGTTCCCGCTGCTTGGGGAGAGTTGCAGGCATCCCGAAGCCTGCTCGCGCTGATCCCAGCGCCTGCAGGCTTCGCGGATCTCTCCGCAAGCAGCGGGAACGTTCCCGCTGCTTGGGGAGAGTTGCAGGCATCCCGAAGCCTGCCCGCGCTGATCCCAGCGCCTGCAGGCTTCGCGGATCTCTCCGCAAGCAGCGGGAACGGTCCCGCTGCTTGGGGAGAGTTGCAGGCATCCCGAAGCCTGCCCGCACTGATCCCAGCGCGTGCAGGCTTCGCGGATCTCTCCGCAAGCAGCGGGAACCACCGCTGGGCTCCCACGGCTTGCAGAGAGCTGCCTGTTTGCGGGCTGGGGTCGGGGGAAGCTCGGGCTGCCCCAGCCCCGCGCCTGGGGGGGAAATAATTTTTTCCCTTTATTTCCCCCCCAAAAAACTAGGTGCGTCTTATGGGCCGGAGCGTCTTATGGGGCGCAAAATACGGTATACGGCTTTAGTAGAAATGTTATAAGGAGTTAAGTAAATATAAGTTTTAGGATTTTAATGGTAAGATAAGGTTAAAATAAATTAAGACAATTAAATGACAGAAAATAGTGAAAGATGGAAAGGATTTGATGGCTTTAGCAGAAATGTTATAAAGAACAAGTAAAAACAGATTGTTAATGGACCAAAGTGGAAAATTTAAGGTTAGACTGTCTTAAGTTAAGTTTTAGAACGAAAATTGAGAAAGATTGAAAGGACTTGCTGAAATAGCTAATTGAACTAGAATACAAAGAAGGGAGGTGTGAGGAGGTCAATGAAACAAGTATATGAAAGGTAAAGACATGGAAAGGTTGGATGTGTTTTTAAATGTTTTTGTTCTTTTTTTTTCATTGTGTTATTGCATTGTTTTTTGTTTTTTGTGTTTTTTTATGTATTGTAAGGTATTGTTTTGTTTTGTTTAATTTTCTATTGTTCTTTTTCTTTTTCTGTAACTTTCAAACCCCTAATAAATATCATTTAAAAAACAACAACCAGAGATCCCAAAGGAGCAAACGAAATTATTCATGTACGCGACCATGGCTGTATGGATGCTGTTAGCCCAGAGATGGAAAGATGGAACAACTCTGACCAAGGAAGAGTGGCAGATAAAACTGATGAACTATGCCAAGATGGCATGCAGGAAGAATTAGAAACCAGGAAGAGACTGACTTTAACAAAGAATGGGGAAAGTTTATAATTCATTTAAAAAATTACTATAAATTTGAATTATGGATAAAGGACTTATAAAAATAGAGCTACGAAAGAGATGCAGAGGGGGAAATCATTATATGAAGATCCACAAAGGGGGTAAGGGCCTGGGGCATGTGAGTCTCAGGCTCCCCACCCATCCTAGCTGATGACACAAGAGGGTGGGCTTCCCTTCAGATCCACAGATCTCAGCAACTGCTTTGAAGCAACCGTAGCAGGAGTAATCTCACTAGGTGCAGAACTGACATAAAAGAAGACAAGAAACTTGAGGGAAATCTCTGGGTACCATGAATTAAATAGAAAGATGGCAATACATTTCAAATTAACCCACAGGTCTTCCCATGTCTTAGAGCAGGGGTCCCCAAACTATGGTCCACAGGCTGGATGTGGCCCTACAGGCTCATAAATCCAGCCCACCGGCCGAAACGCCCCTTCAGCGCATGGGGACTGACTGAGGTAAACCCAGCACAGCGCGGCACTTCCTTGAAAAGAATGTTCGCACGAACACATTCTTTTCAACAGAAACGCCTCGCCGCATGTACCTCAGCGCGCAGCAAGGCTTCCGTGGCTTCCGCTCCTGCAGACAATCGGAAGCCGCAGAAGCCTCACCGTGCAGGGACTGACTGAGCGTGTTCCCCATCTCCGCCACCCGTGGAAAGAGGAGGAAGGAAGGAAGAAAAAAGAAGGGAAGGGTGTTGATGGTGGTGGAGGAGGAGGCAGCAGTCACTAGTGACGTCGAGAAGCCATCAGCGTGCTGGAAAATGCCAAGCGCCGCTGGGGGGCAAGATGACGGTGGCAGCAGCAGCAGCAGCAAGCAAGACTCCCGCCGGCAGTGCTCCCCGCTGGCTGCTTGTGTGCCCCGAGACTCATGCAAGCCGTCTTGCCCCGCCACACGGCTCAGTCCTCGTGCCCAGGCAGGCGGTGCTGCAAAGCCAGGCTATGCCTCTGCTGCTGAAGAGCCACATCCCCACTGCCCTGCAGTAGGAGCAGGAGAGGTGGGCTGGTGGGGCAGCAAGACCACAGCCTTTTCTCCCCTGCCAGCGAGCAGAAACAACAGCAGCGGCACAGCATTGAACCGCAAGGCTGCCTTTTGCAAAAAAAAAAAAAAGCGGGGGGAAATGGTTCCAGTTCAAGTGGGTGGAAACACCGGGCTTGCTCGCTCTTGCTACTGCTGCCAGACAAACAGGTCGTGCGGGCGGGTGTCTGTTTCTTTAAGCAGCAGCAGCAGCACCTCTTCTGCTCACTCCTCCCCTCAGGGGAAGCCCAGCCCAGCCACCACAGCCAAGCAGAAGAGGGAGGGGAGAGGGGAAAGCCCCCTGCAGGAGTCCTGGGATGGCGAGGAGCAGGAGAGCCACCCATGGCCAGAGAGAGCGCCGCCTCACCCTGGCCATGCCGTCAGCTCTGGCGCGCCTACAGGGCCGCGATGTGGAGTTTATGATGCACCAGTCAACAATGACAATCAGGTACAACTCGTCGCAGGGTGCTGTGGACATGAACATGGGCCGCTCCAGCATCCTCTTGCGCCACCACCTCGAGCTCACCTTCCACGCGCCCCACTTCTACCTGCGCTGCCTGGGCAAGAACAGCGTCTTCGTCAACGGCGCCTTCCAGAGGGGGGTGGCCCAGCCCTGCAGCTGCCCCCCCCAGCAGTGAGTTGGGAGTCGTGGGGACGGGCGACACATGGGCAGGCCGCGCCATGAGGATCGGGGGGTAGGGAGACGCGCAGGCAGGCTGGAGTGTGGGGATTTGGGGTTGGAGGACAGGCGTGCAAGCTGGGGGGGTGGATGGGGGCTAGGGAGACACGCAGGCAAGTTGGGTCATGAGGATGGGGCTTAAGGAGACACGAGTGCGGGCTGGGTCGTGGGGATCTGGATTAGGGAAACGTGTATAAGCTGGGTTGTGGGGATGAGGGTGTGTCAAGGCAGACATGTGTATAGGCTGGGTTGTGGGGATGGGGGCATGGAAGGCCTGCATGTAGACTGGGCCATGGGGGTGAGGGAGATCCATGTGCAGGCTCGGTTGTAGGAAGGAGCACTAGCAATATTGACCATCTCATTAGGCAAAAGCAGACCCATACTTCCCACTGAAATGCTTATAAGTTTATGCTGATTAAAATCATTCTTCATTTTAAATATTGTATTGGTTTTCCTGTTTTTTGTGCACTACAAATAAAATATGTGCAGTGTGCATAGGAATTTGTTCATATTTTTTCAAATTATAGTCTGGCCCCAACAGTGTCTGTTTAAAAAGTTTGGGGACCCCTGTCTTAGAGTCAATTAAAATATCCAGGAGGGGCATATGATATTGACATTCATGGGCCTCTAAACTCAGAATACATTCCAGGCTAGTTCCTCCCTATCATGTTGCCTTTCCCAGAGCAGGGTACCTTTCCCACAGAGATCTTTCAGACAAGTGACCCGCCAAATACATTCTAAGATGGTATAGGCCTATAAGGATAGCCCTGCATATTCTTCCTGGCTCTGTGAACTACCTTTCCTTAAAAATGTGAGCGTATTTGTATTATCTTCTATCTAAACTATGGCATGTAGTCGGCTTAATGGTTGTTCCTATTTAGTTACACTATTGCTAGAATCATCTCTCGGCTTAACTGCAGTCTTTTGGAATAGCTCACTGTAAATCAGGAGAAACCTTTCGTCTAAATATCAACCAGAAGCTCCCTATGTGCTGTATGCTGCACACAAAATTAGTAAGCAATTTTATATTCATTCTCCAGGGTGCTGCAGTACATAAAAATCACCAGAGTATATCAAAGCTTTAGAAAAGAAAGGTATCTTAACACACACACAAAATATGGAAGTCAAATTGAGAAAAGAGCCCAATGCATTTTCTACAGAAGTCTGCCCTCTATTTTCCATCCAACATAATAAACAGTCTTTTAAGCTGTTACCACACTTTAAACATATTACCATAAGAATACCATTCTATAAGATTGCAAAGAGTTATCCTCACCTTGTCTGCTCGTCCTATGAAGGAAGGTTTTCCAGCCAATCCCAGGCATAAGGCACATACGATACTTGATTTACCTGTTCCATTAGCTCCAACTATCATGTTTAGATGGGGTCCTGGAAGCACCACACAGGAATCATAAGTACTGAAAGGCAATGCCATTATAATTTAATGTTTAGAAAGCGGGAAATCAAGGAATCTGAATAATCAAATGCAGATTATTATAACACCAGTCCATTATATTTAGTTTGCCAGTGTTTTTTTTCAAAACTATCACAGTCCTTCGTGTTTTAACCCCCCCCCCATAAATATATTAGGAGTAAATATCTGCAGACCCCATATTCTATACACTGATGAATTTTGAAATCAAAACTAATGTAAGAACTCTGGGTTGACAGAGATTGGAATGTGGCATTAATTCAACATAGCCTGTGACTAGACAACAGAATTACAAAATGTAATTTTGCCAGTTAACCAGGGTCTTTCAGAAAACAGCAGCATCGGACATGGAAGGCAAAAAGATATTCACAGACGTGGAGTTCTAGGAGGGACCAGAAGCCTAGCTAATATTGACCCTCTGGATATTCCCTTTCCCTCGATGGACCTTTAGACCTTTCCGTTGCCTCCCCGGGGCCCAGGGAGGGTCTCCTCGCAAGCCGGAGGGGCAGCGGGCCTTTGCTGAGGCTGGTCAGGTCCCCCCCCGGGGCCCAGCAGGGAGGTCCCGAGCGCCGCTCCGCTGAGTTCGGGGGGGGGGGGAGCGCCGCGGGTTTCTTCTAAGCCGCCACATGCCAAGTTGTGCTGTCGGGCCTCGAGTCGAAGATTCACGAACCAAGTGGCGCGGAAGGAGACTTCCCCGCCCTCCCTGCAGCCGAGACGGGAGGCGGGGGGGGGGTCCCGGAGGGCCATTTGGGCGGCAGGCGCTGGAAGCCCCCGCGTCTCCCGCTGCCGCCTGGTCGGGACGGGGGTCCTCCGGGGGAGGCTGCCCCCTCGCCCCGCCCCCCGCGGGGAAGCCCCGCCCACGAGGCCCCGATCCTCCCGCCCCGCGCGCGCCGCGCTCACAGGAAGTTCTCCATGTAGATCTTGAGGATGGAGCCCTCCACGAAGGGCGGCTCGGCCTCCGGCGGGGCCAGCGCGGCCAGCGGGGTCGTTCTTCGCCTCCAGCGGCGCAGGCGGCCGCTGCCCGGGCTCCCGCCTTCCGATTCCTCCTCAGGGCTCCTCGCTCGGCGCTTCGCGGGCGTCGCCATTTTGCCGCCGCTCCAGGCGCGCGGGCGCTGCGAAGATTTAGCAAGCCGGCGGCGCGCGCCCGCTTCCCATTGGTGTCCGCGGCTCTACGTCGGGAACGCGCGTCATTGGCGGGGGCGAGAGAGCATTTCCGTTGGCTGAGAAAGAGCGGCCATGCGCACGGGGAGGGCCGGCGGAAGCGGACGTTTTCATTGGGTGGGGGAGCGACGGGGCGGGGCATGATATGTAAAGAGCCTCTCTGCGCGGCGTCACAGAGGGCCAATAGCAGGCGGCCGGGGGCTTTACTATGCAGTCGGGCGGGCTCGGGCTGCGCGCGACTCGGCGGGAAGCGGCCGCGTCGGTCGTGTGCCGTGTGCAGAAGGAGGGGCGCCCCTTGGCGCGGCCCCCGGACCAGGCCCCGTCCCGGGAGGGCTCTCGGGCTCCGGCTTCCTCCTCCGGGCTCGGCGGAGGGGCTCCAGGAAGCCCTGCTTCTCCCTTCGGCGCCTCGCTCGCCGCTCCGCCTTGGGCGCCCGAAGGGCTCATTCGGGGAAGACCCGCTGTCCCCGGAGCTTGCGGGGCAAGCTTCGTTTTGCGAAGCAAGCCCATAGGGAAATTCGTCTTGCGAGGCAACTCGAAAACGAAAAAACCTTTCGTCTAGCGAGTTTTTCGTCTCGCGAGGCGTTCGTCTTGCGGGGTGCCACTGTACGAAGTATTTTTTTCTAATTGAGATCTCATTGACACCTCTAGATCAGGCACCTCTTAGAAATAATTAAATAATATTTTTGGGAAATGTTAATATTATTTATACTTCTAAATAAAATTACATTTTAAAATTTAACTTTGAAATTAAAATATGATACATTTTAAGCCCATGAAAAATACAATGAGATTGGTATTTTTAGTTTTGAAGGCCAAAACTGTCAAATTTTTTGAAATTTCAAACCCTCATAACTAAAAAAATGAGATTTTAAAAATTAACATTTTAGATTTTAGCATTCAAAAAGTATACAAAATATTAAGAAAATTGAATGACACAAGGTTAAATATCAGATCACTTGATATGGAATGACCCATTAAATCATTTTAAGGCAGCAGTCACTTGAAACAAAGGGGAAAAGAAATGCAAATGCCACACACACAAAAATAAACTTTGGGACTAGAATATAGAGTCCTAGATTAGTAGTGAGTGTGGCTTACATTTTTGCTGGAATAAAACATGCTACGCCTGTATTTGAATCTGCCTATTCCTGCCCCTTGGTTCTTTGTCCTCAGAGTGGATGTCTTTGAAAGTTGGTGTCATACTTTGGATCCCAAATGGCCTGGAACTTGGGAAGTTTTGGCTCTCGAATGCTGCAAACCTGGAAGTGATCCAGAACGGATTCCATTCAACTTCCAAGTTACGACTGTATTGCAGTGTAACACCTTTATGAAAGGATTTTTTAAATGGTACTAAGATACCTAACCCCTTGATATTAAAGTGTTTCTGTATCACACTATAACGAAATAACAGGGCAGTGTACAATGTTAAAACCCAACATGCTATTTTAGAAATAAAAATAATAGAGTAAAATAATTAACACAACTAGCTAACTAAGCAACAACATAAACCCAGCCCCATACCACTGTCATGTGACAACAGTGTCAGTTACCCATCACTGACTTTATAGTCTGTCATAGAAAGTTCTTGCAGTTTTCCTCTTTTCTGTGTTTCTCCCTCTCCTTTGCTCTTTTTCTCTTATCCAGTTTTTTATTCTTCTCCAACCTGTCACACTCCCAAGTTCTTTTCCCTTGCTGTTTACTAACTGCCCCCTTTCGACCTTTGATCTGCATTCTATTAACTCCATAGCAGCAGACATTCCTATAATCTTGTGAATTCTAGATATTCTTGAAGTCTCCACCAGAGGTCAGCATAATATTCATTACAGGAGAGAGAATTTTACAATTGATGAGACATTTATTGATGAGACATTTATGACTTAATTTTAAATACCATTTTGTTCAGAGGGGAAAAAAGATAGTGGAATATTTTATCTGTCCACAATGGCAGACATAGAAATATAAATGCTTTATCCCATGTTGATGGCCTTTCAGCTGATTCCCTGGTGGCCCACTAGAATGTGGAGTTCACCAGGGCTATTGACTGTTTGGCTCTGAAGCGCCCTCTCCAATTGCATGGAGCCCGGACAACCCTGTGGTTTTCCACGGATCTGAGGGCAATGAAACAATCGCTGAGATGGCTAGAGCGCCAGTGTCGGATAACTCATTTTGAAGCTGACCAGACACAGGGTAGAAGCAGCAGCTGAGTAGGATGCAATATGGTGCCCCCTTTACAGGTGGTGCAGACACCCCACCCCAATGGAGTATAGGCAATTCTCATTTTGCACGGGGGTTACATTCCGGACCCCCACACGCATCAGCAAGAATCCTCATCGCAAAGCATTGGAAGACACAAGATCTACCCACCTTGGAAGATTGGCAGATGCAGTTAATGGACTATATGGAGATGGCGGAAATGACTGGCAGAATCTGAGACCAGGGAGAGGAGACGGTGGAGGAAGATTGGAAGAAATTTAAAATTTATTTGCAGAAATACTGTAAAATTTATGCATGTTAAGGACATTGAAATGAATCGCAGGGGCTTTAGCAACAAAGTAAAATGTTAGATTGGATTAACAACAGATAAATAAATAGGATATGAATTTGCTAAATTAATTTTTAAAAAAGGGATACAAGAACGGGAGACGTGAGGAAGTCGGGAAAATAAGCTAATTGAAGATGAGAAACTAAGAAAGAGGGAATTTTTGTTTTTTGTTATTATATGTGTTTCTACTTTTTTCCTGGTATGAGCTTTCGTGTGCATGCACACTTCTTCAGATACACAGTGTGCATGCACACGAAAGCTCATACCAAGAACAAACTTAGTTGGTCTTTAAGGTGCTACTGGAAGGAATTTTTTTATTTTGACTATGGCAGACCAACACGGCTACCTATCTACTACTTTTTTCCTTTTTCTTTTGATGTGTTTAATGTCTGCTTTTTTGTATTGTATTTTTCTTTGTGATTTTGTATTCTCTTTGTATGCTTTTTGATTGTGAAAACCTAATAAAATATTTATTTTATATATATATATATATATATATATATATATATATATATATATATATATATATTGTCGGTTGGCGTGGGAGAGTGTATTTTAGAATTTTTAAATTGTAAACAACTTTGAATTCCTTGGCAAAATGGCAGGAAGTACATAAATAAAAAAGAAACTATAAAACTGAGCAGTGCAGCAAAACTGTTAGGGGGACTGGATGAGAAAAGATGACACATGCCAGCAGTTATAACATCTCACACTGCAGTCATGCTCCTCCTCCCCATTGTGGCTGACCTTTCCCCACTTGCTGTATATACTGGGTCCGACTTTAGCTGCAGTAGCACAAACCTAAGCAGGAGGCAAGGGAACTCTCAAAGTCTTGGCCCACTACTGCTTTCCATGTAGATTCTAGCCCAGAAACTATTTTCTCAGGAGCATCTTCAATTTAAGATTCTGAGAGGTCTCACCTAAGATCAGAATAATTACTATTATTAAATTTCTATACTGCCCTTCATCTGAGGATCATAGGGCGGATTACAGTATAAAAATACATACCATGGTAACAAACGAAAACAATCCCAACCCCCCAGTTTAAAAGCCCACAGATTGTTTAATTAGGCAAAGGCCTGGAGAAGAGGAATGATTTTGCCTGAGCTTCCCTGGAAAGAGCGTTCCACAAGTGGGGAGCCAGCACAGAAAAGGCCCATTCTCGTGTTGCTAACTCGGACAGCTGCTCCAGATGGATACAATGGTTGATGGTATGAAAAGCTGCTGAGAAGTTGTGAATTAACAAGGACCTATTTACCCTCTCTCCTAACTTTGAAGAAGTATCTGAAGAAGTGTGCATGCACACGAAAGCTTATACCAAGAACTAACTTAGTTGGTCTTTAAGGTGCTACAGGAAGGGAAAAAAAATTTTATTTCTCCTAACAAAGGTCATCATACAAGGTGACCAAAGAAGTTTCTTGTCCAAAACCAGGCCTAACCCAGACTGGAATTGATCTAGCAAACCAGTTTCTTTCAATAGCTTGTGGATCTGCTCTGCAACCACTTGCTCAAAAACCTTGTACGAGAAGGGGAGATTGGCAAATGGCCAATAATTACTTTGATTTTCTAACTCTAGGGAGGGTTTCTTGCCCTAAGGCAATGTTTCCCAACCACTGTTCCGCGGCACACTAGTGTGCCGCGAGATGTTGCCTGGTGTGCCGCGAGATGTTGCCTAGAGGGAGGCGGGCGAGTCGGGCGGCGAGAGGCGGGGCGGCGGCGAGATGTTGCCTGGTGTGCCGCGAGATGTTGCCTAGAGGGAGGCGGGCGAGTCGGGCGGCGAGAGGCGGGGCGGCGGCGGCGAGGAGAGGCCGCCCAGCGCGGGGCTCTCGCCGTCTGCCTGCCTGGCTGCCTGCGAGCTCGGCGGGCAGCGCCTCCGTCCGCAGCGCCCGCCTCGCGGCTCTCATTCCCTGCCCCTGCCAAAGCTCACCCAGCCAAGCCGCGCTCTCCTTCCTGCCTCGCTTTGCTGCCTCCTCCCCCCCACCCCCAAAGCTTGGAGGTTCCCCGGCAAGGGGGAGGGGAAAAAATTGAAACTTACACTTTCGTGCGTCCCTCCCGGCGTGACGCTGCGCGCTGACGTCACGGGGCTGTAATGGTGGTGTGTCTCGAGATTTTTTTCATCAAACAAGTGTGCCTTTGCCCAAAAAAGGTTGGGAAACACTGCCCTAAGGGGACCCAAATTCCTTTCTCACACTGTCTTTGGCCACTTGCCCACTGTCATCTTCTAAGCCCAATCCTGAGCATTGGTCAAACGGAAGGGAAAGTTGAATGATTAGGCAATGGCAGCTGCTGTTGCTTTTTTCTTTTTCTTTTTAGATGGTTGTTAGGTAATTTTATGTAATTTTAATTACTCTGTCCTAGGATCCAGTGGATTCTAATTTCAGTTTTTTATTTTAATTTTTGGATTTTCTTCAATTATCGTTGTTGATATTCCTTAGTGATAGTTTTATTGTTTTATCTTTTTTGTAAACAACCTTGAGTGGTTGGGGTGGTTTTTTTAAAATCAAGCAATGCATTTATTTATTCATAAATTTCAATGCTGTGGAAATAGATTACAAGCTCACTCAACAGATCGTGCCCTTGCACTTCTCCAGCTGCAAGAGTTCTCTGTCCTATGACACACAGGTATTTAAGAGGGGAGATACAGATGGGAGAATGAGAGTTTGATTGCGTGAGTTGCCTTCTCTCCTGCTTCTGAACACCAACTAACAAAATGTGCTAAATATATTTAATTCCAAGTAACAAATCATTTCCTCAAACCATTTGTCCTCCTCTCCCAGATTGTTTTCACCTGCAATCTAAAAGAAAGGAGAGGGATGGCCAGGCAGTTGTGGTACCATTACAGAATAAGCCCTGTTTCCCTCATTTCTGTTAGTGCAATTTAAATGTTGGTGTTAATTGCACTTCTTGTTCTTTTTTGGTGATCACTCGTAGCTGAGTAAGATTGTCTTCCATAAACACGTTTTCCAAAAGTGAGTCTGTAAGTAGCTGTGGAGGCCAATTCTGGATCCACACGTCCTTCCACAGTGGGGATATTGGTTTCTGGACAGAAGTTGATCACGGTGTGGATTTGCCAAGTGTGCCTTCCTCTTAGCACGTTTCTCCCTTGCGTCCTGAGTTTGAGTGTCTTCAAAGCCCATGACACCTTTGGTAAAGGCTGTTCTCCAACTGGAGCGCTCGCAGGCCAGTGTTTCCCAGTTGTTGGTGTTTATACTGTAGTATATTTTATACTGTAATATATTGAGCACATTATTATTATTATTATTACTATTATTATTATTATTATTATTATTATTATTATTATTATTATTATTATTATTATTATTTGCCTTGAGAGTCTTTAAACCTCTTTCGTTGACCACCAGCATTACGCTTTCCATTTTTAAGTTCAGAATAGAGTAGTTGCTTTGGAAGACGATAATCAAGCATCTGCACAACATGACCGGTCCAACAAAGTTGATGTTGAAGAATCATTGCTTCAGCACTGGTGATCTTTGCTTCTTCCAGTACACTGATATTAGTTTGCCTGTCTTCACAAGTGATGTGTAAAATTTTTCAGAGACACCGTTGATCAGAGAATCATAGAATCATAGAGTTGGAAGAGACCACAAGGGCCATCGAGTCCAACCCCCTGCCAAGCAGGAAACACCATCAGAGCACTCCTGACATATGGTTGTCAAGCCTCTGCTTAAAGACCTCCAAAGTAGGAGACTCCACCACACTCCTTGGCAGCAAATTCCACTGTCGAACAGCTCTTACTGTCAGGAAGTTCTTCCTAATGTTTAGGTGGAATCTTCTGTCTTGTAGTTTGGATCCATTGCTCCGTGTCCGCTTCTCTGGAGCAGCAGAAAACAACCTTTCTCCCTCCTCTATGTGACATCCTTTTATATATTTGAACATGGCTATCATATCACCCCTTAACCTCCTCTTCTCCAGGCTAAACATGCCCAGCTCCCTTAGCCGTTCCTCATAAGGCATCGTTTCCAGGCCTTTGACCATTTTGGTTGCCCTCCTCTGGACACGTTCCAGTTTGTCAGTGTCCTTCTTGAACTGTGGTGCCCAGAACTGGACACAGTACCCCAGGTGAGGTCTGACCAGAGCAGAATACAGTGGCACTATTACTTCCCTTGATCTAGATGCTATACTCCTATTGATGCAGCCCAGAATTGCATTGGCTTTTTTAGCTGCCGCGTCACACTGTTGGCTCATGTCAAGTTTGTGGTCAACCAAGACTCCTAGATCCTTTTCACATGTACTGCTCTCAAGCCAGGTGTCACCCATCTTGTATTTGTGCCTCTCATTTTTTTTTGCCCAAGTGCAATACTTTACATTTCTCCCTGTTCATCTTGTTTGTTTTGGCCCAGTTCTCTAATCTGTCAAGGTCGTTTTGAAGTGTGATCCTGTCCTCTGGGGTGTTAGCCACCCCTCCCAGTTTGGTGTCATCTGCAAATTTGATCAGGATGCCCTTGAGTCCATCATCCAAGTCGTTGATAAAGATGTTGAATAAGACCGGGCCCAAGACAGAACCCTGTGGCACCCCACTAGTCACTCTTCTCCAGGATGAAGAGGAACCATTGATGAGCACCCTTTGGGTTCGGTCAGTCAGCCAGTTACAAATCCACTGAGTGGTAGCATAGTCAAGACCGCATTTTACCAGCTTCTTTACAAGAATATCATGGGGCACCTTGTCAAATGCCTTGCTGAAATCAAGGTAGGCTACATCCACTGCGTTCCCTTCATCTACCAGGCTTGTAATTCTGTCAAAAAACGAGATCAGGTTAGTCTGACATGACTTATTTTTCAGAAATCCATGCTGACTATTGGTGATCACAGCATTCCTTTCTAGGTGCTCACAGACTGTTTGCTTAATGATCTGCTCCAGAATCTTCCCTGGTATTGATGTCAGACTGACTGGGCGGTAATTATTTGGGTCCTCTCTTTCCCCCTTTTTGAAAATAGGGACAACATTTGCCCTCCTCCAGTCTGCCGGGACTTTGCCTGTTCTCCAGGAATTCTCAAAGATGACTGCCAGTGGTTCTGAGATCACATCTGCCAGTTCTTTTAATACTCTTGGATGCAGTTCATCTGGCCCTGGAGACTTGAATACATCTAAACTAGCCAAGTATTCTTGTACTATCTCCTTAGTTATTCTGGGTTGTGTTTCCTTTGCTGAATCATTTGCTCCAAATTCTTCAGGTCGGGCATTGTTTTCTTTATCGGAGAAGACTGATGGAATGCTTTGGTTTGCCTCTTGTGTTGCCTTGCCCCATGTCTGATTTCTGTTCAGGGTTAGGATGCCAGCTGGGGTGTGCCTCTTGAAACAGCTCAAGGCCACAGGCTTCTGGCATGACTCATCCCCCCACCCCCGCTTTCTTACGCAAAGTGTGTGTGTGTGTCTTACATATAACCAGCAGCATCCAGCAGTTTTGTATGGATCTCTTTCCAGTTTGAGTCTCTTTACCATTTTTACCACAACCTTTTAAGACCAAGTTACTGTACTTCAGAGCTTTCCAAACTGTGTCAGGACACCTTACTGTGTCGGCTGCAAAATGTAGGTGTGTTGTGCGAATGCTCCCCACGTTCCTCCCGGGGCTGGAAAAGGGTCAGTTTAACCTTTGGTTTGTTAGTAAAACTGAATTACTGTGGCTTGAAATGATGCATGTCTAAAAAGTATGTCACCAACATGAAAAGTCAGGAAAGTTCTGCTGTACTTGTTAGTCTGTAGTCTATGATGCACCAGTATGTCCTAAATATGTATATTGTTGAAGCAGAATAAAAAAATTCCTTCCAGTAGCACCTTAGAGACCAACTAAGTTTGTTATTGGTATGAGCTTTCGTGTACATGCACACTTCTTCAGATAAAGCTCATACCAATAACAAACTTAGTTGGTCTCTAAGGTGCTACTGGAAGGATTTTTTTTATTTTGTTTCAACTGCGGCAGACCAACACGGCTACCTACCTGTAACTATGTATATTGTGTAAATAACTGTCTTGTTGGCTTGAGGCAATGAAACACTTCACTTTGAACTGTGTGGGCAAGGAGTTTTCTTCACCATCAATTCTGAAATGGCTGGCAACAGAAAAGGTTGAAGATCCTGAAGCTTTGCTGTGTTACTCTCCTGGTTACACTGGAATAGGTATGATCTTAAAATGTTATGTGTTTCCCATTAGAGCAGGGCCTTCAGTCATCCCAGGCTCCCACCCCAAAAGCAGATCTTACTTCCATCTAGGTAAGTGGCATGGAAGTGATAACGGTGCTTGAAAAGTTCTTTTTAAAGACAAGTTGTGGCATTCTTACTTGTGGAAATGTCAGGATTGCAAATGCATACATGCTGTGGCCGATGGATGCATGAGTGCTCACGGCGCTCAAGCCAGAAGTGACTCTAAAATGTTACTAAAAGGGCGGAAGGCTTTATGTGGGCCCTGCTGATGCGTGTGGGGGTCCGGAATGTAACCCCCGTGCAAAATGAGAATTGCCTGTACTCCATTGGGGTGGGGTGTCTGCACCACCTGTAAAGGGGGCACCATATTGCATCCTACTCAGCTGCTGCTTCCCCCCACCTCCCACTGCTCAAAGCCTCCCCCTAGAGCCCATTCCACAGGAAGCGGGGAATAGAGCCAACATTCCTGCTCCCCTTTTGGATGTTGCTTAAGTTGAGGAAGAAATGGGAATTTCCCCTTTCTAACCCAAGTTTATTCTTCATCAGAGCCTTCCAATCCAAACCCAATCCGTGCAGTGATCATTACTGTCTCGGAACATGCAGAGGCAGACTTACCGTATATAGGAATAGCTGGTCTTGTCTTCCTAGAACTCCCAACAGTTTACAGCAACAGTTTGAATTACACATGCAAACCAACTGGAAGCCAGTGAAGTTCTTGAAACATAAGTACAGTCGTACCTTGGTTTTGGAACAGCTTAGTTCTCAGATGTTTTGGCTCCTGAACGCCGCAAACGCGGAAGTGACTGTTCTGGTTTGTGAACTATTTTGGTAAGCCAAATGTCCAATCGGAGGCTTCCGTGGCCTCCGATTGGCTGTAGGAACTTCCTGAAGCCTATCAGAAGCCGTGCTTTGGTTTTCGAACGTTTTGGAAGTCAAATGGACTTCCAGAACAGATTCTGTTCTCCTTCCATGGTACGACTGTATTCATTGCAACAAGCTCTAGTTAAGAAAGTAGCTGCCACACACTGGGCTAGCTATATTTTCCAGATTATTTTTTTTCAAAAGAAGCCTATTGTAATAGTCAGGTCTGGAAGTTACCAGTGCATGGGTGAGGTTTGAAAATATATTTTAGCCACTTCTAGTCACTTAAGTGGAGTCAGAGAAATTATTTTAAATTGTATTTTATTACCTTGTTCCAAATTATAGAAAAACGTGATGTAAATACATGTGCATACACACACAAAACACACACCCATACATATCTATAAAATATAAAATATTCAGCAATCAAATATGCATCATCTATTTCTAACAGGAAGGCAGATTGTTTGTGGCTGAGTATGATAAAGACAATTCTGCACAAGTCTATAAAGCTATTTTTTTAAAAAAAAACAACCTGCATTCCAGTCTGCTGTAATGTATGCAGGTCACTGTTTATGTATTATAATCAACACTTTAACAGAACCTTTACAGCAGTTCATCTGTTAGCTGCTGGAATGACAAATGGATTCATTACAATAATTGTTTGGCAAGGAATAGCCAAAAACAAAAAAACCTACCCAGATCGTTTATATGTTATACTTAATATTTTTATAAATGGGTTCCCTGAAGTGTTTGGGTTTCCTGAACAACAATTGAAAACTATTTCATTTGATCTACAGAATATTACTAGCTTTTAAGAATATTTTCTCCATTCTTTCTAAATTCCAGAATTAAATCCATAATTTGCCAAAGACAAGACATTCACTGAATGCAGTTTTAGTTAACACAATGACAAATTATATATTTTGTCCATTTTGCTTTCTGTAAATATGTGCCCAAAAATGTTTACCAAAAACACATTTGTCTATTACTTCACACTGATGTCACATGCAAAATAAAATACAATAAAAAACAAAGTGAGGGAAACCCTGAGTCAGTAACTTCATTGGCAAGGCTGAATTCTTGCCATACCTTCACGCTGCTAACAAAATAGTTCAGTATTTATCACTCTACAACTGAGAGCAGGGAGGGAGCTGTGCAGTTCCTATTGTAGATAAGCAAGGTGATATTCCATCTGCTTCTGCGGAGCTCAGTATTCAATTTCATTAAAATCGGCAGAATAACCAGAAGATTGCAGTATGGTTTCTCCTGTTCCTAGAGGTGGAGGAAAAGAATATTTGAAGTAGCATACTATTCTATAGATAATTATTTTAACATGGGCTACTGTTGAAAAACAAACACAGTGCAAACTTATACCTGTCTATTTGGAAATAAGTCACATCAGCTTTAATGGAGCTTACTCCCAGGTAGGAGGGTATAGTATTCCAGCCATAATAATGAAATTCATTCAAATAATGGCCTAGTGGAGTTTCAAGCAGTTGGTATCATTTGACAAAAGAATCAGGCGGGATTTGACTTAAGAGGTTCACTCATGCAACAGGACTTTTCCTTTCTCTCCTCCGTGCCATGCACCCCCAAATCTGCTTGGAAGGGTTGGGGAAGCACCCCACCAACAAGTTGAGGGTATGTTTACATCTACATGGATTCAACACACAAGTGCCACTAGGAGCTGCCTCACTGTACTGCTTTATTTGTAGTTCATATAGTCATCTATCACCAGGAAATGTGGGGGGGGGGACGACTAGAAATGAAGTGAAGAAGAACTTAAAGTAAATATAATTTACCTTTACAAGGTCCTCTCTGAAATAAAATATCATCAATGGCAATGTCACTTCTTACTGATATTCCACGAACTGCTTCAAATATAATCTGTATTTTTTAAAAAATACAATTTTTAAAATATTTCTGAAGGTAAAGTTTCCAATAATTTGTAAAGTATATATAGAAGAAATTCTTCAGTCAACTGAAATATTTTTTAGCCATGGACCTAATTAATGCAAAGAAGTTCATGCAAATGGACTTCCCCATCCACTCCAACCTTCTGTACCCATTGAAAAGTCTCTCTGGAGGGTTTGTGATGTGGGAGGGGGAACTACCCTACTGAATTTTGGGAAACTTCCCACCCCACCCCCCTACTTCAGCATCCACCTCCCACTCCATGTTATTCAGGAGGGTTCTCTGACCCTCCAGTGACCATTGGATGTGCTAGAAGGAAGACAAAAAGTCCCCTTACACTGGTTTCCTTCTAGTCACATTAGCTAGGATCCAGGCCAATGTGTTTTAATGAAATCTTTATTTCTTTATTGCATCCAGAACATTAAACATATTCTCTTACGACTGCCTGGCAGATAGATACCTTAACTTAAAGATAAAATCCAATTATTATTACCAGTGTTGTAGCTTCTCAGGTACAGTTAAGGCTGCAATCCTATACCCACTTACCTGGGAGTAAGTCCCACTGAATTCAGTGGGACTTGCCTCGGAGCAGGTATGCCTAGGATTGCACCATTAGATCAACATACAGAGCATGTTTACAGAAGCAAGTTCCACTGTGCTTATTTGAACTTTCTCCAAGTTTGCATAGGATTGTATCCCTTCTGCTTCTTCAGCTTTCATATGTGGCTCCAGCCAGGTCTGTCTTATAGCAGTATCCCAGGTCTATGAGTAAGTACCATGGAACTCAATGAAGTTTACTTCTGAGCATACAGGTACAAGGATGGCATTGTTGCCAAGAAAGCCCACCTATATTATATGATCAGCTGGTTCAGAGTTATTCACTGTTAACTTGAGTCACCATGTTCCCTTGCTTGGGCCACTCAAAGGTTACTTGTACTTGCAGACAAGGCCAATCAGGAGAACTGAGCTGAAAAAAATATTTTTGTTCCACTGAGTTATTTTCACTGTGTTGGTTTAAATAGCTAGATGTGTACACGTTTTTTCCCACATTACTTTTAAAAGTGACTACATGGGAACACACCTGGGCCAGTTTGGGACTACAACCCAATGTTACTCAGGCTATTGCTACCTAAATCCATAAAGAAAAAACTGTTCCCTTGGCTATGGAACCAAAGCACATAATACTGTAGTGGATTTACCTGCATTGCAAAGAGGTAACAATCCTCCTTACCATGAACCCTAAGGTGAAAGTGAAGCGAGTTAGGGAACCCGAATTCTAACAGTGGTTCTTTTCCATTCATTTGAGTTGCTTCAGACTCTGTTGCAAGACTGCAGCGTGTGTGTTAGCAACTAAAAGTGAGTTATAACATGTCATAAACATCCCCAATGGGATCCATTGCTGCAATGTTAACTTACCTGATGAGATCTATCACATGTATATTCTATTTGGCCTCTCAACCATGTGATGCTTTGTTCACCATGCCTTCTCCAGAGGAGGATCTCGTCCTTATCACCATGCTTTTTCATATAAACATTTAATAGCCCTGTTCCAGAGCCGTACATGTGATAAAAAAATGTAAGACACTGATGTCCAACAGTCCGTCGTAATACCCTTGAAACAAGCTGTGTCTTCTGTCCATAGATCATGTTGGATGCCTCTATGTACATGTAATGTCCTTTTTTAAAAGAAAAAGATGCACACCTCCATAAATGCTGTAATGAGTACCCTACCCTTGGGGCATGTTCTGCATAAGGAATTAATTTGTCCACAGTTCAGTTAGACTTTCCTGGAGCTGCCTAGTGCACCAAGGCATTGCTTTCTCACAGTGTCGCCATTTCTCAATCATCAGTGGCAGCAGTTTTTTTATGTTCAAACTACAACTGCATCTAATAATCAACAAGTTCATATATTCCTGCCTCTATTGCTACAATTCCACTCTTCTTTGATACTCATTTTGTCAAGGGAAAAAATCCCCCCCCTCCTCTTGACCACCCCAGTCAATCCTGAAAGAAATAAGAATTGATAGCAATCTCAGCAGATGGAAAGAGACCAAGAATAGCAAGAACAGCTGTTGGGTGCTATGGATATCGCTGCACATAATTGCATTAGTTAACAATGTGCTTGAGGATTCTTTGAACTTGGAGAAATATTATTGGGAAGTGTTTTTTAAAGTACCGTATTTTTCGCTCTATAGGGCGCACCGGACCATAGGGCGCACCTAGAGTTTTTTTTGGGGGGGGGAATAAAGAAAAAAATTATTTCGGGCTGCAGGCTGCTATCCGCAAGCCTTCGGAGCCCGGCGGGAACTCCTACCGCGCTCCGAAGGCTTGTGGATAGCTGCCTGAAGCCTGGAGAGCGAGAGGGGTTGGTGTGCACCGACCCCTCTCGCTCTCCAGGCTTCAGCGAAAGCCTGCATTCGCTCCACAGAATCCATTGAAACACAGAATCCATTGAAGATGGTATAAACCCAACTGGGGTACACAGATTGTTAAACAACACATTATTTGGTTTCTAAGTTAGTCTTCTGTGACACAATGAAGCTGAGCAAATTGAAAATTTAGGAATCCAAGATCATCTAAATTAAAACACAAGTTTGTGCATCATTTTAAAAATCAGAACTATGAACTGTAGAAATAGCATCTGATGTTGCCTCAGTACTACTTATTACTAATTCTAGTTGTTTTTATACCCATGTTTTAAATATTTTTACTGAAGATACAGTGGAGGCAAAATTGTAGAATTCTATGAATTATTTCCCTTTGGCTCTCCTGAAGTTTTGATAGAATCTCAACTGGTGGTATGTTATGGGTGCACAAAAAATGGACATCCCAACAGGTTAAAATTGCACTTAAAGGGAAAATATTTCCACAGCTCTATTATCAACCTATTTCTTAGCTTTTCATAATTTGGCCACCTCAGAGCTCTCACCAGGCAGACTCTTTGCAAAATGTCAAGGTACTGGAATAAATAATCCAGATTTTATAATGGCTTGAGTGTTCAAGTGTTGTTCTTTTCCTGCCCAGGCTTATTGGAAGTGACTGAAAAAGAAATGAGACTGTCAATAATCTGTTACAGGTCTCTTTAATGCACAAAGCAACCTACATTGTAAGATCAGCTTTTTTGTTTGTTAATAGGAAAAGAGTAAACCTGTTTAAAGGGGTTTGTCTGGGTTCTTAACTGTGTAAGTCCTCTTTGCAGAATAAGCAACTATGGTTTATTGACCCGTGTACATTATAAAAGAAATTATCCCCTCTAAATACTTTGGAGAGTCCTGCCTTACCTAAAATGTATTGGATAAGAAAACTTTCTGTCTTATTCTCTGATCTTCCATATTTTAGTCAATGCCCTCTAGCTAAAAATTTACAGTTTAACTCACCTACCCCAGAAGTGTGGTCTCCTTTGGGTCCAGTGTAAGATGTTGGTGTCTGACCTCTTCTCTTATGCCAACCACTCCGGTTTCTACTTTGCTGAATGAACCCACATTCATTTCGCTCAAAAGTACATTCTCCAGGAAAAGCAGGCAATATATCTGTAACAAAGAATTTACAGAGTTACAGTTCAAAGTAGGTCCAACCCTGTCTGAAATACCACACATATATGGCATTGTGGTTGGAAGTCATCACCAACTTTACCTGTTACCTAAAATTTGCAGTATCCATTAATCTATTTGAATTTGTCAGTTTTAAAAAGCAACACTGATGACACATTCCAAGGTTTTCTACTTTCTGAAATTATGAAAGCAAAATGGCTTTGGATCCCTTTACATAAAACAGCATTAAACCATAAAACACACCTGCTTTTCACTCTAAAATAAACTTTATGGACAAATAATGTACTTGAGGAAAATGCAGGCCTGACTGAAAATCTAGTTTGCCTCAGTCCTGGAGACTTAAGAATATGACCTTAATTATATATTTGCATAGGATTTTTTCCCCTACTCACAGTTTGGATCTCTAATGCCAGTGTGGACATTTAGGAAGTGTTACCCCAGAAAGTAAGCATTACTGACATGGGAGAACTCAAATTGCATCTTGCACAATGCAGAAAGCACAGTTCATTCTGGCCTTCCATAAGTTCCTGCTTTCAGAGCAGACAGGGAGGAAACCCTGTAGGCTCATCTCATGACAAGTGTGATATAATGGGAATTTAATGTGCTAAAGGAAAGCATCCATATTCTTTGCCGCTTCCCTTTGAATACATTCTATTACTCATCAGCAACATCATCCCGCTCTATGGATGTGGCTATAAGGCAGTTATAAGGCAGGCTTGTGGGACAATGGAGGCAAGGGTGCAGAGGCCTGTTCCCAGTGTTCCCAGCAACCACTAACATCATTTTCCTGAATGAACTGCTAGCATTAGTGTGAGCTGGCTACTCTTTCTCCGGTGCCCTGGATTCTCCAGAAGATTGCAAGTATTTTGTATTCTGTATTTCAGAGCTGTGGAATCTCTGGCGCTCCAGATCTTGCTGGACTACAACACCCTGCATTGCGGAGCACTGGCCATGCTGGCTGGGGGCCGAGGGGGGCTCAGTCCAACAATGTCTTGGACAGCCACAGCTTATCTCTTCCCACACTACTTAATTTTAGGTCACTAATAGGAGAGCACCCAGGACAGAGCACGCCTGCATATTCAGGTGCGTTTGGGTGTCCGTGTGGGTTTAGGCTGGGAATGTGCTTGGTATGGTGAGATTTCCATGCATGTGCTGCTCATGGATTGAGACTGATGTAACCCATATGTCACAATACACATATGAGTAAAGCCCGTGAATCCATTTATCATTTCCATATTGCTGAGTAAAGGCATGCTCAGATGCGTAGTTATTTGACTTAATTTGTATCTTTACAACTAACTGAGCAATGATAATGTACTGTGGTGAGAAACAGAAATCGAGGATTAAAAAAAAACTATAAACTAAGCTAAAACGCAAGTAAGATCAGCAATAAAATATATATTTGAAAACACTAGAGAAGGCAAGGTATAGAATAACAACAACATGGAGCATATTTTGGAAAATGGGGAAAACCAGAGAGGGAGGGGTAGATGGGAGGTCAAGTTAAATGTAAATTGGAAAATAATGTACCGATAACAATTTGAAATATATAAATAAAATCTTTTTAAAAAATTGTGGTATGTTGTGAGATATTCTGAAAGAAAAATATGGAATTAATTAGGGAATTCTATAAGAGACATAGTAAGAGATAATTCTTAGAAACCATGTGGACACCATATGCATATTTAACTTACCAGCTGCTTGACAGCTTCCTAAACTCACTGACACATCATCTAGCGCCACTAGTCCACAATCCCAAAAGCTTCTACACCAGCTCACAAACACCACCTGAAATTTATAGAAAAGATGTTACTTTTTAAATGCTTTTGTTTTATCAGTCCATGTAGTCTCCTTTTTCTAGGAAGAGAGCTTTCCTGCATTTCTTTTTTAGTGTTCTCTGCTGAAGACATCTGAATAATTTTAGTCTGAAAAGAGAGGCGTTCCTATGTAGTCTCATCTCAGCACAAGCCTATGTTAAGTAACATTTATATTCTTCTGAATGTATGATAAATCCTGACTAGCTCTAGTACAAAATATTCTTTACTATTTACATTTTTAGGCAGTACTTCATCCCAAAGGATCAGACGGCAATAAAATATATTTCATCACAACTAGTGATGGGAGGTGCGAATATTCTCCACAAACTAAATTCTAATGTAAGAACCAGTTTTACAACCCACATTTAAAAAATCTAGTAAATAATAAGTCAAGCTGTAATATTGCTAGTGTAAGTAATTTCAACCATATGTAATAGCAGGGGTCGGCAAGGCTTACCTTGTCTGGGCCAGTTCACTCCAGTGGAGATCCCTCGCCTGAGCGCGTGCGATTTCTGGCATCTGTGCAGACTTGATTTCCGGTGCTGCAAAAGTGAGTCCCCACGCTGTGCTGTCGGTTTAGCGCAGCGTGCGGGGACTCACCAAGCAGGCGGCTCGGAGGCCGGTAAAACCACCCCCGTGGGCCGCTTGTGGTTGCCGACCCCTGTGTAACAGCTTTCTTTCTATTTTGGTGTGACCTTATTCTTAGCAATGCTATACCCTTGGCCATACAGTGATGTATACACAACATAATTAGAATTCAAAGTTGATGGAAAATATACGGTTAGTGGCAGGCTTAGTGATTAATGTGAGTCTTTCACGTTGAATTTTCAATTTCAAGTTTGGTGCAAAAAATCAAAGAACGTGAATTCACTGCATTGCCCCATTGAATAAAAGTATCTGTACAGATTTTGGTTGCCATCCTAACAAGTTTACCCATGAATAAACATGTTTTTGAATAAACACGGCCTAGGACCCTCGTACCTACGGGACCACCTCTCCCGGTATGCCCCACGGAGGACCTCAAGGTCCATAAACAGTAACACCCTAGTGGTCCAGGGCCCTAAGGAAGTCAGATTAGCCTCAACCAGAGCCAGGGCCTTTTCAACACTGGCTCCAGCCTGGTGGAACGCTCTGCCTTATGAGACCAGGGCCCTGCAGGATCTGATTTCTTTCTGCAGGGCCTGTAAGACAGAGTTGTTCCACCTGGCCTTTGGCTTGGAGTCAATTTGATTCCCTCCCCCTCTTTCTTTTTTCCTTTCTCCTCCTGTGATGAGGCTGTATTTTAATGTTTTAATGTTGTATTTTAATCTTGTTTTTCGAGTTGTATTCATTCAACTTGTTTTTATTATTGGTTGTTAGCCGCCCAGCCTTGGCTGGGGAGGGCGGGGTATAAATAAAATTTATTATTATTATATAATTTTCAATGCATTAAAATGAAGATTCTATTTTAAATGAAAATTCTCTAATATTCTCATTAATCGAGAATATTCTCCAAAATATTACCATATTTTTCAGTGTAGATATTTTTTCCTTAGCAATAATAGGCAAAAATAGCGGGTCCTCTTATACACAGATAGCATAGGGGGCGTTGGGCGATTGGTGTCAGCAGCCAGGAGATTGGCAGCTGCGATTCGGCTTGTGATTGGTTGCTGCAGCAAGGTCTGCTGACAATTGGCTGCAACTATGGCAATTGGATATTGAGGCGTGTGTGGTTGCGTCTAGTGGGCAGGTGGGCTTTGAGTGGCGACCATGCATATGATTGGTGGCCATGGCAATGTGTGCAATTTGCAGTGGTGTGCAGGCTGCAGAGCGACTGGCGGTGGTGACCCCCCGGTCACAAAATACAGGGGTCGTCTTATACATGGGGGCATGTATTCTCATAACATCACTAATCACAACATATAAATATTAAAGCCAATAGTATAAGATTGCAAAGCTTATGGGCAGACAGAATGGGTCTCCGGAATGGAAATACAGTAAGATGGACAATATACAATTTAACTAGATTAATACATTGGTGTGAGGGGAGCTACCTGATCAATTTTACCCTATACTTAAAAGATGAAACAACTGAAGGAGAAAGGGGGAGTTTCTCCACTCCTATAAATAAAAAATCTTCCATCCATGGTAAGCCTCTGAACACAAATGGCATGTTATGGGAACACAGCCTTCACGGGGAATGATCTAAAGTAGCCTTTACAAGCAGAATAAACATTGCTTCCAGGGCTGGGTTAATGTATTTGGAAACAAAAAATTCTTTTCCATGTACTATCTGAAAGGCAGTAGGCAAGTGAATAATGCAAATTGCATGCCAGACCTTAACAAAAGACCATTTGTTATTTTACAAACCAGAAAGCTAATTCTTTTTAGGATAATTAGTAGCAGAATTGGCAAATACATTCATACCTTGGGTTACAGACGCTTCAGGTTGCGTTTTCTCGGGTTACAGACCGCCGAAACCCGGAAGTACCGGAACAGATTACGCCTGGGTTTCGGTGGTTGCGCATGCGCAAAAGCGCTAAATCGTGCTTTGCACATGTGCAGAAGCAGCGGATCGCAACCCACGCGTGCGCAGACACGCAGCTGCGGGTTGTGAACGTGCATCCCACACGGATCACATTCGCAACCCGAGCGTCCACTGTGAAGGCCAAAGTCTGCTGGCTGAGACTCCACTGTAGGTAGTAATTCTTCCACTGATACTTGACAGCTTTATGCTTGAAGCAAGAAGTCCTTTTGCAAGAGGCAACAAATACAATTATAAATATGTTTTCTGAACAGCATCTGAACAATCTCTGCAATTATTCTGCTGCTTCATCTATAACAGATGGAACTGAAATCCCTGTGCACCTTGTAAAAACTTTGAATATGGGTGGGGGCTGTTCAAATGTTGACTTTGCATACTTCCATTTGCCATTTCTACTGGTTAATGTATCTTGCAGATGACCTGCCAACATGAATTATTTCTGTTGGCCCTTTGGTCTCCAAGCAAACAGTTCCTCAAAAACTTGCCAATGAACAATCACATGAATTAAATTACAAATTCTCAAGAGGATCTAAATCTGCATAGTCTTTTCAATTTAATGTAGCATGACAGCTGAACAATATCTCACATTTAATCATACCGCATGAAGTACCGTATCTTGCTTTCTGTGATATATTCAACATCAAATGAGAAACTATTGCAACAAATCATTTCCATTCTTACTGAAGCGAATGTAGTGATTTGCCCTTTCATTATGTTTCTTCAGACCCAACACCCTAGCCATTATTTCTTTATTATTACATTTCTATCCCACTTTTCTTCCACAGAGCTGAAGCTGGCACACATTGTTCTCCCCCCCCCCCATGTTACCCTCCTGTGGGGCAGGACAGGCTGAGAGGTGGTGACTGTCCCAAGGTCACTCATTGACCTTCATGCAAAGGTGGGGATTTGAACCCTGGTCTCCTAGGATACCCACACTACCTATTTCAGCCATCTTTGTTGTTCTTTCATGCCACAGTATCTGAAAACTACTGTGATCTAATGTGTCTTCTCGTTTGATTTTTTAAAAAATCTATGATGTGAGGACAAAATCACATCTGAAGAAGTGTGCATGCACACGAAAGCTCATACCAAGAACTAACTTAGTTGGTCTTTAAGGTGCTACAGGAAGGAATTTTTTTATTTTGACTATGGCAGACCAACACGGCTACCTATCTGTAACTAGGACAAAATCAGTGAGAGTTTCCAGTTGGCACAACCAAACAAATGACAAACAGAAACATGAACTGCACGTATGCACACAATGTAGAATAATTTTTAAATATCAGGGTTTCCACTTCTGCAATGATACTGTTTTTCCCTCCACAGAGGTTATATTAAATTATCAGAAAACATGGTTACAATTTGTAAATGTGTTGAGTACACACATGTGTACCTTCCTACAATGCATGAGTCAAAATACTGTAATAGGATCTCTGCTCTGAGCCTCACTGCCAAAGAGGAGGCTAGGAAAGCGGTAGAACTTTGAATTCCAGAAAGAAGAACAGGATTTAGAGGATGAGTTGAGCACAGAAGTATACAGGCAGCTCCATATCATTAATTAAAGTGTTCACAACATATTCAATATTATTTAATATACACAATTAATAGATTTATTATATTTATTTATTAAGCAAATTTAATCTGTCCCTGGCAGATGCACTGCACGGAAATGCAGGAGAACCCAGTATTTGTGTGTGTAAAAGAGAACCCAGCCCCTGAAATCCCGCCCAGAGAAGATCCAAGTGCACAGAGCAGGAGTCAAAGTGGCCCCAAAGGTCCCCTTTCCTTATGAATGTGAGCGTGTGGATGTGAGAGACACTAAAGGGGATCTGAAATATCTTCTCCTCTCCAATCGAAAAACAGGAGTCCGAGTTTGCTTTCCCCCACCAGACAGGTTTTTCTGCACAGCTGATACCTACCTACCGCAATCTCCCCAAACCCCTGCCACTCCTTCTCACCCCACTGATCCCCCTCCTCTAGGGCCCAGCCAGACCCTTGACTTGTGCGCACCAAAGACAGTGAGGAGTGCCCCCAACTCCCCACCACCACCACCAGCCCCCGTCCGGGGACGGCTCTCCCCTAGCCTTTTGCTCCCTCCTTCCTGGCTCTATGGGGTCAGGCGGCTTCCATCTTCAGAGTCTACATTTCCCCTGTGGCAACTACTACATGAAGCTGCTGCGTGAAGCCATCTAAACATTCCTCCTTTTTAATCTGGTCCTGGTGAGGCAGTAGAAATACTGGACCAATGTCTGATACTAGTATTTCCAGTCCTAGGACGACACTTTAACCATTATACCAGTACTTCTCAAATGTTTTTAAATTGGTTCAACTTATTACTCATTCTTTCAGGACCCACTTGTCAACCAAGTACCTCAGGTTACATAGAATCATAGAATCATAGAGTTGGAAGAGACCACAGGGGCCATCGAGTCCAACCCCCTGCCAAGAAGGAAACACCATCAGAGCACTCCTGACATATGGTTGTCAAGCCTCTGCTTAAAGACCTCCAAAGCAGGAGACTCCACCACACTCCTTGGCAGCAAATTCCACTGTCAAACAGCTCTTACTGTCAGGAAGTTCTTCCTAATGTTTAAACATACGCTTCAGGTTACAGACTCCGCTAACCCAGAAATAGTACCTCGGGTTAAGAACTTTGCTTCAGGATGAGAACAGAAATTGTGCTCCGGTGGCACAACAGCAGTGGGAGGCCCCATTGGCTAAAGTGGTGCTTCAGGTTAAGAACAGTTTCTGTTGAATAGTGGGTAGACATGGCAGACGACACAGCGATTTCTCCAAAGCAGCTCTTTATTTTGTAAGCTGGACAGAACTGAACAGCAAACAGCTCAGCCGGCCTGCTTTTATAGGCTGTCAACATTGTAGCAACAACAACCCAGGGTTTCCCGCCTAAAATAACTGACGTGGACCTGAGTGAAAACTATCTACAGTATCCCCCCTGCTGGCCCAGGGTGAGAACTTCAGTACATAACAGTTTCAGGTTAAGTACAGACCTCCAGAAAGAATTAAGTACTTAACCAGAGGTACCACTGTACTGCTTTTGAGACGCCATTTCCCCTTCTGCAACAGAAAATCCAACAATGTCACTTTATTTGTGAGTGAATATAGTGCTATGTGGGCAATATCTATGGGAATAATTTAATTGGGAGTACAGCAGGAAGTGGATAATGACCACATGCTTACAACTGTTTTATTCTTGCTTCATAAGGCTTTGTGTTGGCTTATCAGTGACTTTGTGCTGATACAGGTTTCATACTGATTGTTTTAGTAGATGTTAATTGGTTGTATCTGTATTTCTTGGTTACTGAATTGTAATGTGAATTGTCCAGAAGTCATGGCCGATTGTGTTGTATATAAATGCACCCCAGAATAAAATATAGTCACAGATATCAGATCTCCAGTATCCCGTGTTTAAAGTATAATGTGGACAAATTATGCAGATGCTTTTCTGTCCAAGGATAAAAAAGGAACAGCAATTGCAGCACTGAAGAATGAAGGAGAAAAGAGCCCTGAGAGAAAACCAAGGCTGGAGACTATTCCTGTTGCATCTCCTGTATATTCAAACAGTTACACAGTGCAACAGAAATGGCTACCTGAACAGAAAAATAGGATAGTGATGTGTTTAGCAAGTCCTCAGCATTCAATTAGATTTCCCGTGTCTTAATTTTACAAGTCTGTTTCTTCACTGGTGAAACTATACCTCTTTGATTCTTTTTACAACAGGGAAATATTTTGTCCTAAACAGAAATTATTCTTAGCCTCCCCCTTTCTTACACAGTCACCAACAAGAAAGTGAGGAGAAAAATCAATGTTCTACAATGTATTTATGGTATGATAAAATTTTAGGGGGCACACACATAGTGGACTCACATTAGTTTCCAGAAAACTAATCATTTACCCTTCAGAATTTAGGAAATAGTCCCTGAGAAAATTACACAATCCCAAAAGCCATTTTGGCTCTCCTAATGACTCTAAATATTTCCTCTGCAGAAGGAAATATCTTGTAGAAACTTTCGCAGTACAGTGGTACCTCAGTTTAAGAACATTCTTGTTTACAAACGATTCGGTTTACGAACTCCACAAAACCGGAAGTAGTGTCCTGGTTTGTAAACTTTACCTCGGTCTAAGAACGGAAGCCAAACGGTGGAAGGGCACTGGCAGCGGGAGGCCTCATTAGGGAAAGCACACCTCAGTTAAAGAACGGTTTCGGTTTAAGAACGGACTTCAGGAATGGATTAAGTTCGTAAACCAAGATACCACTGTAGGCCTGTGACCTGGATTCAAGAATTGAAGAATTTACCAACTCAAAAGAAGGCCCTGGACTGGCCAGGTAATGCAATTAGTAGCCATTATCAGGTAGCTTTTATATGCCTGTTGTCTTTGTCCATGGAGTTTTCTTGGCAGGGATACTGGAGTGGCTTGTGCTCACTGGAAGGACAGATCGTGAAGCTGAGGCTCCAGTACTTTGGCCACCTCATGAGAAGAGAAGACTCCCTGGAAAAGACCCTGATGTTGGGAAAGATGGAGAGCACAAGGAGAAGGGGATGACAGAGGACGAGATGGTGGGACAGTGTTCTCGAAGCTACTAACATGAGTTTGACCAAACTGCGGGAGGCAGTGGAAAACAGGAGCGCCTGGCGTGCTCTGGTCCAGGGGGTCACGAAGAGTCGGACACGACTAAACGACTAAACAACAACATCAGGTAGCTTGTAAGACAGGAGACAATCCGCACTCTCAAATTTCTGTTGTAGATGTGTATGATGTCTTTGGGGTAGCTTTTGGCTAAGGGGTTGGGCAATTTCTAAAGTCTTTAAAAGTTTTTGCACACCTTTGTTTTGGTTCCTCACCTCTTTGCAAGAGAAGGGGAACTCTGTTTCAGCAGGAAATTAAAGATCTTCCCTGCTTTCCTTCTACTGGTTCCTGCCTCCATTCATTCTTCTCTGACCAATCATGGACTTGCGCCTTGGGAGGTTGGGATACAAAAGCCAATCCCAATTTTTTCTACAACAATGGAAAAATTACTGACAGCAAATAATAAAGTTCTGACTTGAGAAACTATTGCAAGAGTACAACATGGAAGTGGTCCCTTTAGAGCAGTTATGGGACAAACCGGTTTCAAGACAGAACTGTCTATGCTTATTATAAATGATCTATTGTTTTTAAGTTGGGACAGTGGTACCTCAGGTTAAGAACTTAATTCCTTCTGGAGGTCCGTTCTTAACCTGAAACTGTTCTTAACCTGAAGCACCACTTTAGCTAATGGGGCCTCCCACTGCCGTTGCACCGCCAGAGCACGATTTCTGTTCTCATCCTGAAGCAAAGTTCTTAACCTGAAGCACTATTTCTGGGTTAGTGGAGTCTGTAACCTGAAGCATCTGTAAGCTGAAGCGTCTGTAACCCGAGGTACCACTGTACTGGTGTTTTTACCGCCCCCCGAAATTTGGAACATGCTGGGATCTTCACTGCTTCATCAGGCCTAGATCCCTGTTCCTCCAAAAAGCAACAGTGTTGACTGGACAGGGTAGAATTCCTTAGGAAAACATGTAGTTTAAAAAATCCTAAAGATTCTGCCCCTTTTCATCCTTGGGCTCCAGCAAAATAACTCTCATGATGTAGGGATTTTTTTAGCATTAAGTCCTTACTTTGTTGATGGACAGAGAGTGAATTATTAACTACAGATACTCTTATTTTTGTTTTAAGTTGAACTGTTAGCTGTATTTACTGTTAAAATCTTTATTGATTTATCGCTTATCTGGTTAAACTCACACTCCAGAGTTTTCTAAGATGGCCAATCACATTTTGTATCCATGGCCTACTTGCTACTTTTCCTGTACAAAATACTCCAGCCAGTAACTGCCTGAAACAGCTAATTCAAACATATCTTGGAAAACCCTACACAGCCTCAGAAACAAGAGTTCTTTCATTCATCCGTTACGCAGTTTTGACTCAGAGAACAAATATGTTCACAAAACGCTGCACCAAAAGCTAAAGTATGGACTTCATTTACTATTTGCATGATGTACTCTTTACAGTGTGGAGGAGCATGGAGTAAAATAAGTTGCTAAAAAGTTTTAGAAGGTTTTTCCAACTACAAAAGTTATGTAACCAGGACGGTTCTAAAAAGGATGGAATGGAAACATCTGATTCTCTCACTCTATTTGACATTCAAGGATGGCCAAAATACAACTTGGCTGTATAGACCAGTGTTTCCCAACCTTTTTTGGGCAAAGGCACACTTGTTTCATGAAAAAAATCTCAAGGCACACCACCATGCCAGATGGGGAAAGGTCACTTTTTGCTTATGTAAAAAAAAATAAAAAAATAGTAACAGCATAGAAGGTAATGGTTAGGCTAGCATCCCTCTTCCAAATATGCTAGGTTTTTATTTGCAGGGACTGTTCTACATGGGAAAGCATTCAGCACTGTCATTCTCCCATCTGCCATCTGAATTGGTACTATTCTGGGTCAACTTACTCTGCTGCATGTGTAGATGAAAATGGCACCAAGTGTGGGGGAGGGGGCAGAACAGGTTTCAGATACAGGATATTAAGCATACACGTACTTCAGATTGAACTGGTTGCTTGCTTTGCAAGTTTTCATTTCCCAAAAGACTGCCTTGGCAAGCGCAATACCTACCAGGCTCAACGCCGGTCTCGCGCTGCCGCTTCCCGCGCTCTCAAGGACCCGGGAGGAGGAAGGCGTGAAGGGAATCCCGAAGGCGCGAAAACCTCGCACATGCGCAGGCCTTCCGCCTGCGACAGCCCAGTAGGCCGGCCGAAGCGAGCGGCGATGGGATGTGGGAGGGAGCTCGCTCGCCGCCCCGCGTGTGCCTGTGTGGGGCACATTACCCAACACCGTGCTTCAGGTAGACCAAAGACTAAAACTTTTCGATGCCTGCTCTCCTGTGTACCAGTCCCCCCTCCACGATATTTAGTGCATCTAGACCGCTTTGAAAATTATAGTCGTTCACACATGTGCAGAAGAGAGGCGTCAATGTGATTTCGACTACGACTGAAATCCTGTGCACGGTTATTTGCAACTTCCAACGAATTCTGTAGGTCTTGTTTCTGAATCATTAAAGCTGCATTTGGGAAGGATTCGTAAGGGCGCACAGCAACTCAGTCCCACCAACTCCACAGCAGGGTTCTCAGGTTCAGTGAAGGGCTCCCTCAGGGGGGCACATATATACACCTGGGCTCCCGAAAGGCTACCGCAAGAGCCCTTCAGGAGTTCACATAGCGCAGGCCTGAAGGCTGCAGCTTCCCACTTAGCATCCCGCCAGAGGAGGAAACCTGTTTTTTTCCCCTCCCGCCTCCCTTTTGGAGCGCAGAGTTTTGAAGGCCGGCATCAACTCCATTTTCCCGGAAACTTCCCGCTTGAACCGAGGGCTGGGTGAAGCAAGGGCGGCGCTGCGCGTTTTACCTCCACGGCGCAGGGGCTCTGGCTCGCCTTCAGCCACCGCACGACAGCGCTGGCTGCCACTTCGTCCTGCAGCAACAGCTCCAAAACAGCCGCCATGCCCACCTCTCTCCTCCTCTAGCACTACCACGCGGGCGAGCCTCCGGGGCGGGCGCGCAAGGAGCGTGGGCGCCACCCCTCGACGCCGTCCCAAAAGCCGCCAAAAAGCCCTTAAAAAAAGAGGAGCAGCAAAAAAAAAACACCACACACGGGGGGCGTGTTCTAATTCGCTTCTAATTCCGGGTTAGAGCGCAGCACGTGGAGGATGGGTGGGGAAAGAGAGAGGAGGCGCACTGATAGAACGCCAGGCACGGGGGGCCGCCAGGGAGAGCCAGCGCGCGCCCCACCCCAGACGCTCGCGGCCACCGCCGTCCCTCCCTCCCAGGGAAGGCGGGATTAGAGCAAGCGCCCGGGCAGCAAGAAGCGCAAGCGCGCGCCGGCCCTGCCCTGGATCCCTCAGAACCGCCAGTCTCTGGGAAAGTGGGCGTGGCTTCAGAACTCTCAGGCAGCAGCTCCCGCCACCCAGCAAGGCTTCCCATAGGGAGGCGCGAATGCTTTAGTGGGCGGGGAGTCGGTAGTAGTTCCCATTGCTCATCAAAAACTGTTCATGTTGCTCCTACTTGTCTTTTTGCTGGCCTTGAAGCAAAAATGCTGAAGGCACTTAATGCTGAGTGCTTTAAAATATGGCTATTGGTACTGTCATCTCTTTGCAGTTTTTTTTCAGATAAAGTCATGCAGATTTGGAAAGAGCAGGGCCGGGGCGGGAGAGTGCTAGAGTCCTGTCTAGACAAGTTGCATGAAATCAATTCCAATCTGTTACCTCAGAGGATGTGGACAGGCTGCTTGGACGAGTGAAACCGACCACCTGTCTCCTTGATCCTTGCCCGTCCTGGCTTATAAAAGCTAGCCGGGAAGGGCTGGGAGATGGGCTTCGCGGGGTGGTGAATGCCTTCCCAGACCCGCTGAAAGAGGCGGTTATTAAACCACTTCTTAAAAAAATATCTTTAGACCCAGCCATTATGGCCAACTATTGCCCAGTCTCAAATCTTCCATTCTTGGGCAAGGTGATTGAACGAGTGGTTGCTGAACAACTCCAGGCACGCCTGGAGGATGCGGACCATTTGGATCCCTTCTAGTCGGGATTTAGGCCTCATCATGGGACTGAAACTGCTTTGGTTGCACTGGTCGATGATCTCTGGCGGGCAAGGGACAAAGGTGAAAGCTGTTTCCTAGTTCTGCTGGATCTCTCTGTGGCCTTTGATACCATTGACCACAACATCCATCTGGAGCAGGGATAGGCAACCTAAGGCCTGGGGGCCAGATGTGCCCCAATTGCCTTCTCAATCCAGCCTGTGGACAGTCCAGGAATCAGCATGTTTTTACATGAGTAGAATGTGTTCTTTTATTTAAAATGCATCTCTGGGTTATTTGTGGGGCATAGGAATTCGTTCTTTCTTCTTCTTTTTTCAAAATATAGTCCAGCCCACCACATGGTCTGAGGGACAGTGGACTGGCCCATGGCTGAAAAAGGTTGCTGACCCCTGGTCTAGAGGGGCTGGGAGCTGGGGGCACTGTTATACAGTGGTTCTGCTCCTTCATTCCGGGCCGTGTCCAGAAAGTGGTGTTCAGACCCCTGGGGTCTCACTTGTGGGGTGCCTCAGGGTTCTGTCCTTTCCCCCATGCTTTTTAACATCTATATGAAGCCTCTGGGAGAGATCATCAAGGGGTTTGGGCTGGGTGTTCATCAGTATGTGGATGATACCCAGCTCTACCTCTCTTTTAAATCAGAACCAGTGAAGGCGGTAAAGGTCCTGTGTGAGTGTCTGGAGGCAGTTGGAAGATGGATAGCAGCAAACAGATTGAGGTTGAATCCTGACAAGACAGATGCACTGTTTTGGGGGGACGGGGCAGGCAGGTGTGAAGGACTCCCTGGTTCTGAATGGCGTAATCATGCCCCTGAAGGACCAGGTGCGCAGCCTGGGAGTCATTTTGGGCTCCCAGCTGTCCATGGAGGTGCAGGTCAATTCTGTGTCCAGGGCAGCTGTCTACCAGATCCATCTGGTACGCAGGATGAGACCCTATCTGCCCGCAGGCAGTCTCGCCAGAGTGGTGCATGCTCTAGTTATCTCTCACTTGGACTACTGCAATGCGCTCTATGTGGGACTACCTTTAAAGGTGACCCAGAAACTACAAGTAATCTAGAATGCGGCAGCTAGACTGGTGACTGGGAGTGGCTGCCGAGACCACATAACTTTGAGAGATTTATTGCAAGCAAAGTGTGCTAATAAATCTTGTACCCACACGCTTCCTTTGGTGTGAGCTTCACAGAATACGCAATGTCATTGGAAGCCAATTTAAGTCTGAACACTGTCCTTCTGGAATTGAAGGTAAGAACGGCTTGAAAGCTACAACTAGTGTTTATTGTAGAAAACAGTAAGAAACACATAGATTACTATATACAGATACAGAGTGTTAACAGCATGTACACTCTCTCAGCAAACTGCCATTAACCAATCCCTCATACTCTAACCACCACAGACAGAAAGACTCTCTCAGAATGCAGGCATATATATATATATATGTATATGCTTTCGTAGATTTTCACGGGTACAGGAATGCAGGTTTTGGTGTCTTCGGGTATCTTCCCGTGTAAGAGTTGGGGTGTCTAGGCGACGTTTCGACGAGGTCTCACTCGTCATCTTCAGGCTGGTGCTTTCGGCTTCTTGTTACTAGAACAGAGCAGGATCTCAGTGTTTGAGTTCCTATAAATACTGTTGAGGGGGTGTGGTGTATAGCCTCCAACGTTCTGGGCAGAGAGGAAGTTCCCAGGTTATTGTGCCTTTTCTTCTTTTGTTCATTAATTACTTGAGGGATATCTTGAGTGATTTCTTGAGTGATATTCTGAGTACCACTTAGGAGGGTCATTAGGTGTGGATTAGTTGCTAAAGCTAGAGATAGAGAAACACCCTCACAACATGAACAAGCGTGACGACACGTCCCGCCTGCCAGACATCTGGAAATTAGCCCTCCCCACAAAAACCGACACCAGAACCAGAGGCACACAGAACGCCATCTCCAATCAACCACACCAGACCCAAACCCAGACCCTCGAGATAGAGAAACACCCTCACAACATGAACAAGCGTGACGACACGTCCCGCCTGCCAGACATCTGGAAATTAGCCCTCCCCACAAAAACCGACACCAGAACCAGAGGCACACAGAACGCCATCTCCAATCAACCACACCAGACCCAAACCCAGACCCTCTCCACAGATAAATTACAGACACCATCCAGTAGCCAAACCATAGTGGCACCTCCGGATGCTGCACCCCCCTGCAATCCCAACACAGATCTGGCTGGCACAGGGCACAAAACCACAGCTCGCCCCTATACACGAAGCCAAGCCAGAGCACAACTAAGTGCAGTACAGCCATCTTCTCAGAAAAACTCTTTACAAGCTCAAGAGGTCAAGACACGAAAGCTTTAGCAACTAATCCACACCTAATGACCCTCCTAAGTGGTACTCAGAATATCACTCAAGAAATCACTCAAGATATCCCTCAAGTAATTAATGAACAAAAGAAGAAAAGGCACAATAACCTGGGAACTTCCTCTCTGCCCAGAACGTTGGAGGCTATACACCACACCCCCTCAACAGTATTTATAGGAACTCAAACACTGAGATCCTGCTCTGTTCTAGTAACAAGAAGCCGAAAGCACCAGCCTGAAGATGACGAGTGAGACCTCGTCGAAACGTCGCCTAGACACCCCAACTCTTACACGGGAAGATACCCGAAGACACCAAAACCTGCATATATGTATATATATATATATATATAGCAGCTCTGTTACAGTATAACACTGATTGGTTGAGCTCAACCAATCCTTATCTTATACCTACTGTTAACCAATCAACAGGCTGTCTGTGAGGAAGACTTATGTTTCTGGGCAGGCTGCCAAGAATATCTCTGAGACCACATAAGACCAATCCTGAAAGACCTACATTGGCTCCCAGTACATTTCTGAGTACAATTCAAAGTGTTGGTGCTGACCTTTAAAGCCCTAAATGGCCTTGGTCCAGTATCCCTGAAGGAGCGTCTCCACCCCCATCGTCCAGTCCGGACACTGAGGTCCAACACCGAGGGCCTTCTGGCGGTTCCCTCGCTGAAAGAAGTGAGGTTAGAGGGAACCAGGCAGAGGGTCTTATCGGTATTGGCGCCCACCCTGTGGAACGCCCTCCCACCAGATGTCAAGGAAATAAACAACTATCTGATTTTTAGAAGACATCTGACGGCAGCCCTCTTTAGGGAAGTTTTTAATGTTTGATGTTGCTTTATTATTATTATTATTCCGTTGGGAGCCGCTCAGAGTGAGTGGGGTATAGATAATAAATAATAATAATAATAATAATAATAATAATAATAATAATAATAATAATAATAAGCCTTATTTCATGTAATAGACAAACAATTTGCAGAAAGTGCAGCACATCTCCACCCCTACCAGAAATGCTTGTGCTAATGGAGACTTATCAGTGCTCAATTATTCCACAAGTAAATAATTGCAGCCCCGCCTGTCCAGGCCTTCAAGCAGCCAAACACAATAAGGTTGTCACACGACTAGGCAAAACTATATTGTCCATTATTGGCTCCTTTCTTTTCTTAACTTCAGTTGTAGGGTTCTCAATAGGAAAGTTTAAATTGAGGTGAACCCTATAGCAAATAGGTAGTGGCTGGTGTCTCTCTTTCCTGGGAGAGGTGCTCATATTGTATCCAATTTAAATATCAAATTTTGGTTTGATTAATTGGGAAATTGCCTTTAGAACCAATTTCTACTCAACCCATTTAGTGGCTAAATCTTTATCTGTGATCACATTCCCATCTGTCAGGGAAGTTTCAATGGAAAATAATAGAAGGGGGGAAATATCATGCCTTACTTTGGAACCCTGCAATCTGACATACAGAAATTACTGGTCATTACCTTGGCAGGCATGGGCTTTTTGAAGCTGATCTCCACTTGCGTCCAGACTCCTCTGGGAGTTTCCAAGACAGACCAGATTTTCTCTTGTACCACATGGTTCTCTTCAAAGATGTAAACAGCCAGGGCATCGGTCATTTTGAAAAAGCCATATAAGGCATAATAGAACCGCAGACAATACTGTAAATTTCCTGGCAAAGTAGTGCTGTACAAACGGCCAATGTACCCAGGTTGTGATGTAAACTTTGTATTCGCTAGCAAGTAGTAACCTGCAAAACAATGCAATGTTAAAAAACATTTCTGGCCAACTCATTCCATCACCTCATTTTAGGACACTTTTAGGCATTTCATTGGATTCTAGAGTTACAGAAAATTTCCGCTGGCAAAGTTGCAAGTTATAACCATTACTGATTATATAACACCATGTTTCTAAATGAGTGTTTGAAAGAAAACCTCCCAAATAAGTTTCACCTATATCGCATTTAGCCAACTACCAGGTGTTATTGAAGATCAAGACATTTCAATCTTACAATGAGAGAACTTCTTTCTCTGCAGGAAGCCCTGGCTTCACCAGTTCAGGTGGCAGCTGACTCGGCTCCAAGGTCCTCCAGACGTGACGCTAAATCACACAACACATTTTCCCCAAGCAGCTCCTCAGTAGATATTAAAGCTCTATTGAACACATTGTTGGATACTGAATTATAGTTTAGATCATATTGCTGTGTCACTGACCGTACTTCATTGCTCACCAGATTGACAGTGCAATCCTATGCAATCCTATTCAGAAGTGAGTAACACCCACTGAGTTCAATGGGGCTTATTCCCAGGTGAGTACAGACTGCAGGTTAAGCCAGTCTCTATCTGAAGTAGTTTGGTAAAATTCATTTCTACCAGAAAAGCTATTCTGAGGTAAAGTAACAAAGATTCTCATGGCACCTTAAATACTATAATATGCATTATGGAAGGTAATAGATACCCACTTCACCAGATACATGAAGTATAATCCCAAAATAGCAGGCAGATGTACACACACGTAGAGAGGAATGAGGTCAGAGAAAATGCTATTTATGAGAGTTCTTAAATAGTACTTCATTTACTAAGCCTTTAATGAAGCAGCTGGTAACAGGGGATTTTGGACTTAAAGCAACTTCAGAATATCAAGGAATTGCATTTATCACTTGATCTTGATTTCAGTCACCACCATGTGACCGCTGATTCTCTTCTCAGAAAACTGATGGGGCACGAAAGCCGAGCTAAACACCTTTTAGTCAGTTTTTATAATAGCTATTCAAACCTCAGCCCATGTGTGCCATCTCCTCCAGCTGCCCAGAAACAATATTTTCTGGTGTTTGTCCATAGTAAATCACTGATCCTGTTTTTGCCTTTCAGGTAAGTAAAAACTTATTATGTGTGTCATATTATTTGTTATATTACTGGTTATCAAACTTGAATTTACTCACCTGCAGTGTATGCAATATCTGCAATTTATCATGTGTCCCACACTTTCATTACCCATTCTTCTTTGGAGGAATGTCCAGTGTTTCCCAAACCCCTAAAAAATACCCTGTAACTGAGAAACATTAAGCTGAGGGAGAATTGCGTTTCTGAGGCTCGGCAGTTCCCACAGGTCCAAACCGAGCCATCCCACCAGCTTCTCAGTACCTTAATCCCCTGCGATTGTTTTTTTACAGACTTACAGTAGTGCTAGATCCCCTGTCCCCTCCTATTTAGACCAGCTTCCTTCCTCCCCAGAAGGCATTTCACCAGAATATAGTGATGCCTGTTTTGGTGCTCTGGCTTTTGTTTCATGGGCTGCTGTTGTCTATTCTTTGTGCCAACCTAAGAAAAATAGTTTGGAAAAATTGCTGGGAGTTCCAGAATTCCCACAAAACTTTCATGGCAATGTGCGATTGGGTTCAGAACATTGAGGTACTTCATCTGTATGTTCTGCTTGTTCTTCAGGTTAAGAAGATTTGTCACTTACCCATGCCAGTAGTATGGTCTCCTGGCCTGTATGCATTAGGCTTCACTTTGACCCTGCTCCAGCCAGGGCCATCCTTGCGATCCTGATAAAAATTACACAGATCCTCCTCAAAACTGCAACTTGCCTGTGAAGGACTGAAGGAAATTTCTGAAAGGTAGTTAGGAGAAAGGAAGAGATAAAATGAATTTGCATGGTAAGCAAGCGTACACAGAGCAATACAAGCATTAGAACAACAATGCATCAAGACAACAATCAATGTTGTTTTATTTGTTCATTAACGGCAGCTGTGCATATTATCCAAGGCAGACATATGTGAAGACTCTCTTTCCGTTAAAAGGTCCCTCTGCACCCACCTGCGCATATGTGGAAGCCATGCAACAGGGCCAGCAGGGGGACGGGAGGTCTGTGCATGCCTCCCATGCTCCCATGCAGCCTTCTCACTCAGGTCATCAGTGCAAGTTGTCTGAACAAGTAAGTAAGAAGGGAGGCTTTTGGGAGATGTGTCCAGACCTCCCATTTCACCTAAGGTCCCATTGCCTGCCCATGGCCTTGTGTACACATGGAAACAGGAAATCAAACTAGTGAACCTATGGAAGTCTGTCTCTACACACTGGACAGAATTAATACCTGCTCTAAATAAATATGGCAAAACTCAAGCGGATATAAACCTCTCACATCTGTATGACAAATTGAGTCGTCTTTATTTCTTTTAAGTATAAAAAAATGGCCCATAAAAATAAATAACATATCAAAAAGAATGAAAACGCCTTCAAGATATTATGCTTAAATAGATCCATTTTTGTGCTGTTGCTCCATTTTAAAGATATATGGTAGAAATTTAAAGTTTTCAATGTGACAGCCCTCTAACATATAAAAAACACATAAATCAATATTTCCCTAAGAGAACAGATCCAACATCAGTTAAGAATTACCAGCCTATATCTCCTTAATAACGATTACAAAATATTTGCACACATACTAGCAAATAGATTGAAATGCATATTGAAAGAGTATATCCATGAGGATCAAGCAGGATTTCTCCCAGGGTGCCACATGAAAAATAATATAAGATATGCAATAGATACTCTAGAGCAGGGATTGTCAGCCACTAGTGGGCGTTTCAGGATTCTAGGTGGGCGGTAGGGGGTTCTATGGCACAAGCTGAATCCTCCTTCCATGAGCTCTGGTGGGCGGTAAGGAAATTTTACCATCAAGAAAGATGTATTAGTGGGCGGTAGGTATAAAAAGGTTGACTACCCCTGCTCTAGAGTATCTAGAAGTGATAAACAAAAAACAGGCAGCGTTGCTGTTTATTGATGCTGAGAAAGCATCCAACAATGTCTCCTGGAGGTTTATGGAAAAAACATTGGAGATGATAGGAGTGGGAGAGAATTTCTATAAAGGTATAAATGCAATATATTCGCAACAAAGAGCTAAACTAGTTATAAATAACAATCTAACAGAAAACTATAATATTAAGAGTGGTAAAAGACAGGGGTGCCCTTTATCCCCACTGCTATTTATTTTGGTGTTGGAAATTCTGAAGATGAACATCAGAAAAGAAAAGAACATAAGGGGTATAGTTATCGGAAATAAGACCTTCAAAGTAAAAGCCTTTGCTGACGACCTGACTATAACAACAGAAAACCCAAAAGAAAGTGTGTCAATAGTGCTAGAAAAGATTACAGAATTTGGGCTAGTCACAGGTTTCAAACTCAATAAATAAAAAACCAAAATGTTAGTAAAATAAATATGAGGGAGGAGGATAGAAGAGAACTAGAACAACTTACAGGACTGACAACTTGTAAAAGAATCAAATATCTAGGAATCTGGATATTGGCAAAGAATATAAATCTATAGACAACTATATACCAACCTGAAAGGAAATAAAAAGAAACTGGAAATATGGGACAGGTTAAAATTCTCATTCTGGGGTAGGATCTCCCCAATAAAAATGAATGTGTTGCCTAAAATGCTTTTTCTATTCCCAGCCATCCCAGTAGTGGACCTGGCAGAAAGATATAACAAGATTTATTTGGCAGGGCAAGAGGTCGAGAATAAGTTATAAATTACAGAGAAAGAGAAGGTTTTTGCACTGCCAAACCTAGAGTTGTATCATGAAGGTGCATGCCTATCTTGGATTAAGGAATGGATAGTATTGAAGAACACTGACATACTAGACCTAGAGGGCTTTAACAATCATTTTGGTTGGCATGCTTACCTATGTTATGACAAAGCGAGAGTTCACACAGATTTTACGAATCATGTAATAAGAAGGTCCCTATACGCAGTCAGGTTAAAAAACAAGGGTATCTTGGAACAAAAGACACTCTGGTGGTTGTCGCTGACGGAAGCCATGACAGTAAAAAAAGGTTAACATAATGAATGATTGGGTTGCATATAAAGAAATTCTCTGTGAAGAAGGCAACCAATTAAAACTCAATAATTTTGAAGAAATAAAAAGTAGAGTGACTAATTGGTTACAGTATGACCAAATACATGACCTATTCTAACAAGATAAAAAAGGGGCTTTAACAAAGAACTTTCAAGGTTTGAAAGAGACTTGATATACAATGACGATAAAACACTGTCCAAAATGTATAAAATCTTATTAGAATGATCGGTGAAGGATGAGGAGGTAAAATCTGCCACGATAAAGTGGGCAAGAGATCTACGTCATAACATACAACTTTCAGATTGGCAAAAACTGTGGAGGGAAGACCTTAAATTTACAGCTTGTTATTCTATTAAGGAAAACTACATGAAGGTCTTCTATCGCTGGTATATAACACTGAGGAAATTAGCAATAATGTACAAAAATAATTCAGATCTTTGCTGGAAATGTAAGGAGGTGGTAGAATTGATGTATCATGCCTGATGGACCTGTAAAAAAATGAAGGAATTTATAACGAGTTGAAAAAAATGTTTAAAATCTCACTTCCCCCAAAACCTGAGGCATTTCTTTTAGTGATTATAGGGAGGGAGATCCCAAGAGATCTAAATAACTGGAAAAGTGAGACAATACCATCAATAAAAGATTGGCAGATCAAACTGATTGAATACACTGAGATGGATAAATTGATGAGACAGAGAAGGGATCAAGCGAAACAAAAATTTAGCAAAGACTGGAATACATTCAAAGTGAAAGACCACTGTGGAGAATTACAATTTTTGCCTGGTTTAGATTAACTATTGTAATGAGAAACATCTAAAAGTAGTGGATAAGCTGGTCACCAACAATCTATATTCACAATGATATGCATCCGACAAAGAATTCTAAAAGAACCAAGTAAGAAGGGGAGGGAAGTCATAGGTAATTAGAACATCAATAAGTCAAAGAATAAAGAATATATTTTTGTTTTTTCTTTATTATGATTTAGAAACAGTTGTACAGTGGTACCTTGGGTGAAGTACTTAATTCGTTCCGGAGGTCCGTTCTTAACCTGAAGCACGACTTTAGCTAATGGGGCCTCCGAGGTACTATTTCTGGGTTAGCAGAGTCTGTAACCTGTAACCTGAAGCGTATGTAATCTGAGGTACCACTGTACATCAACAAGAAATTGAAACTTTATATTGTGATCTTATGTTAAGAAAGCATTTCTGTTGTAAAAAATCGATAAAGATGAATTGTTATATATCCACATATATGGAGAATACCAAGAGCACAGTTTGGCCTGCATCATATTTTTCTGTGATAAATGGCACCTGGATCATGTTAGCACTAAAATAGAAAAGGTGGCACAAAGTATTAACCAAACTTGGCAAAATTTGAAACTGTTGAAATACTTATATATCACCCAATTTAAAAAGATTATATGCAATTTTGACACCAATTCACCAACGTTTGCTATGTTTGGGATTACACATAACAGAAATACAGTGGTACCTCGGGTTACATACGCTTCAGGTTACAGACCCCGCTAACCCAGAAATAGTACCTCGGGTTAAGAATTTTGCTTCAGGATGAGAACAGAAATCACACGGCAGCAGCGGGAGGCCCCATTAGTTAAGTGGTGCTTCAGGTTAAGAACAGTTTCAGGTTAAGTACTTAACCCGAGGTACCACTGTACAATGGAAATACAAATGGAGAGAGTTCTTTTAACTCAGTGGTCATTTGATATAGGTGACATATTACCATTATTCCCCATTAATGTTGTGTTATTGAGTTACAGATGGTCCCAATTTACACAACTAATTAAATAAAAAAGCTGCACTAAATAAAGAAATATTTGAATAGAGCGATTCACAAAGATCAAGCCGGATTCCTGCCCGGCAGGCAGATAAAGGACAACGTAAGACATGTAGTTAACATAATTGAATATCTGGACCTCAGGGTTGATATCCCTGCCGCTTTAATCTTTATAGACGCCGAAAAGGCTTTTGATAATGTGTCTTGGCACTTCCTTATAAAATGTATGGAGAAGGTAGGAATAAGAGGACCATTCCTAGAAGGTATAAGGGCAATTTACTCAGCCCAAAGAGCAAGACTAATTATTAACAGTAACCTGACGAACTCATTTATGATCACAAAAGGCACTAGGCAAGGGTGCCCTTTATCACCCCTACTATTTGTTATGGCCCTGGAAGTTATATTGAATAAAATAAGAGAAACACAGGAAATAAGAGGGATTAAAATCGGTATAAAGGAATATAAAGTAAAGGCTTATGCCGACGACCTAGTAATTACAATTGAAGACCCCATAAATGGGATAAATAAAGCTATTGAATTATTGGAGGAATTTGGAAGGTCATCTGGGTTCAGACTAAACAAAGTTAAAACAAAAATGTTGATAAAAAATATAGATGAACAATCTAAAAATAAAATCGAGCTCGAATCCGGGATAAAGACATCGAATAAGGTTAAATATCTGGGTATTTGGGTTTCCCCCAAAAATATAAACCTGGTGGAAGACAACTATAACAGAACTTGGAGAGAGTGTAAAAAAGACCTAGATAGCTGGAGTAGATTACAACTTTCCTGGGAGGGGAGAATGGCGGTCATCAAAATGAATATCCTCCCAAAAATGACATTCCTATTCCAGAATATCCCAGTAATCAGGGGCACAACAATGTTTAAAGACTGGCAGAGAACCCTGTCTAGATTCATCTGGCAGGGTAAAAGGGCTAGGATTAAATATAAGTTGCTCACTGACAGAAGAGACAGAGGAGGGTTCGCGGTCCCGAACATGCAATTGTACTATGAGGCCTCCTGTCTCTGCTGGACTAAAGAATGGATAACTTTAGATAACACGGACCTACTGGACTTGGAGGGCTTCGATGCTAGGTTTGGGTGGCATGCATATTTATGGCAGGATAAGGGGAGAGTACACAAAGGATTCTCCAATCATATTATAAGAGGGGCGTTATTGGAAGTATGGAATAGATGTAAGAACTTGATAGAGAAAGACACCCCATGGTGGCTGTCACCCATCGATATCCTAGCAATTAAGAGACTAAACATGGAAGGTAAAAGGTGGACATATACTGATCTTCTGAGAAGGTCCGATAAAGGATGGGAAATTAGGCCCTATGAGGAGTTAAAAGATAAATTAAATGGATGGTTTCAATTCCATCAAATCAATGCCCTCTGGAACGAGCATAAAAAAGTTGGAATGAGTAAGAACAAATCCAAGTTCCAGTCAGAAATAATAGAGGGGAAATCTAAACTCTTATCCAAAATGTACAACCAATTATTAGACTGGGATACTATGGACGAGGAGGTCAAAGAGGTTATGATCAAATGGGCTATAGATGTAGGACACCCCCTAGAATATTAAAGATGGACAAAACTTTGGAACAAAGATATGAAATTTTCAGCTTGTATTGGACTCCGAGAAAATATGGAAAAGATGATGTACCGTTGGTACATCACACCAACAAAATTAGCTAAAATGTATAAAACCGGAGACAAGACCTGTTGGAAATGCAAGAAAAAAGAGGGAGACTTCCACCATATGTGGTGGACCTGCGAGGAGGTAAAGAGGTTCTGGAGCTTAATTTATGAGGAATTAAAAAAGATTCTAAAGTACACCTTTCCTAAAAAACCTGAGGCATTCCTTTTAGGAATGGTGGGGGATGAAATCAAGAAAGAGGACCAAACCCTATTCCAGTATGCTACAGTATCTGCTAGGATACTGTTGGCACAGAGTTGGAAAACACCCACTGTCCCAACAATCAGAGATTGGCAAACCAAGCTAATTGAGTATATTGACTTAGCAATAATGACACAGAAGATCAGGCAACAGAAAAATGCCAAATTTATTGACGACTGGAATAAATTCCTCTCATACATGGAGACGATCTTAGGTAATATTAAAATTACAGTAGGTATAATATAAAAACCGCGAGGTAGAAACAATGGTCAACAAAAAACACTGCTGATTATATATCATTGAACTACAGCTCACGTTGAGGTGTTGGGAAGTCGAACAATGTAACAGATTTATATATTGAAATTGGATCTTGGTTATTTGTAATTTTTCTTTTTTCTTTATTTGTTGATTCCGTTTTATTGAATGATGTATATGTGTTTTTAAGCTGTTGTTATAAAATAAAGGATTAATTAAAAAAATAAAAATAAAAAAAATAAAAAAGCTGCACTAAATAAGATACATCTAAGTACAGCACTTGCAAATTCATGTAACATTTTGAAATCTAACAGCAAATCAGAAAACTGAGGGAGGAAATTCATACCTGTCCGATTGCTGCAGAAAACGGGAGAGAAAGAAATGTCATCAAGAGCAAGATATCCTCCATTCGCACTGTTGAAAGCAACTTCAAAAATCACCTGGAAACAAAACCCAAGTAGAGAAACTTCATTGTTGTACCAATCATTCATTAACTAATAGCTTAATAATGATAGTTTTATTATTTCATTGCAACAAAGCTACGTAACTCCCAATACCACACATGAGAGGGAATGCTTGAAACTACACTCTCCAGGTGTCTGGCAGGAGGACAGGACATGTGGAGAAGATGACCGTGGCTTGGGGAAAAGCCTCATGGGCCAAATTAGATCCTTGGCGGGCTTAATTTTGTCTGCAGGCCAAGGTTCTTCATGCCTGTTTCAGGGGCAGATGTTCATATAACTCAAATAAAAGGCAACTAATGACCAACAATGGCAGGCAGATTGATATACAGTAGTGTATACAGATTGCTCTGTGCATACATCAGCTTGTGTAAGATTTCGTAAGTGCACACCATATGTACAGCATAATGTGTGACAATTGCACATGCGTCTATTCGCCAGCATTTAACTGTTGGTAGCGAAACTAAACCTGATTGTGCTCATAAATAGAAATATGTGTATCTATCAAAGTTCAAGGTGTTTTTCTTATAGAAGAAATCCAATATGAATATTCTTTTGGGGGAAGTTTGATAGAAGGGTTAGAGTGTTGTTCTAAAACCTGGGAAACCATTGTTCAAATCTGCCATGAGGCTCACTGTCACCACAATGTGCCACTATATTGGGTCAGTTACAGTCTCTCAGCCTAACCAACTTCACAGGGCTGTTATGAAAATAAAATAGGGAGGGAGCTCTTTGGAGAAAAGTTAGGCTATAAATATAAAAATAATTATTAAAATATATAGTAATTATTTGGGGGCGGACCCTTAAACAACATGTGAGTCCATCAGCATGGGAAGACCCCTCCCCACCCTGAGCCATCACAAGCCGTATGGTCATTCCATGCAGAACATTGTGAAGAAGGACTTTCCACAAAGCTGTCTGAACTGCACTGATCACCCATAATTTTTCTAGGGTTCATCCTAGAAATTGATCATATCTTCTAGAAAAAGCAATTTATTCTATTTAGTATTTTAATACACTGCTTAATGCATCAAGTCTGTACACACACTCCATGGCTGCATGTTAAACATAGTTTTCACAGCAATATTGGAGAGAGAGCAATTTGTCAGAAGACATCTACTTTCAAGTGGAACATTCAAGTTGTATGAGTTTTAACTATTCATATTGAAGAAAAGAGAATGGCATAAAAAAGTCGCTTTCATGTGATAGTACTTTTCAAACTGTAGAATATGCAAGTGTGCAGTTCAGTATTTGGAGTCTTACCTCCATTGGATATGGTGCACTGAAGTCAACTTCTCCTAAGACCCAATCCTTACTCACAGAACCATCTGCTTTCCAAAGTTCTTCATAAAAGCCATTTATGTCTCTCATGTAGACAGTGAATACAATTCCACTTTCCTGCTGCACTTGGTAATAAAAGGACAAGCAGCCTGACATAGGAGTTGTTGTCCTAGGTGAGACCAGCTGAGCCACTTCCTGGAAATGTTTGACATAGAGAGAGTCCACATACATGTAATGACCTAAAAATCAGAGAAGCTTCTTTTAATGCTTAATGAAATGGCTTCTGCAACATATAAACAGTGGGAAGTAAATTGGATGTGTTACTTTTTATAAACAACAAATACTGAGCATTCTACTTCAAGTTTTTCAGGAATGCCAGTGCAAATATTTGGAGCATTATGGGAAGATGCCAGACACAGTGTAAAAATGCAAGCTATAAAAGTTTTCCTGTTCAGGATGGCTGACAGAGGTGCCATCAAGAAACAAAGAGACAGCAAGAGTAACAGGCCATTAAGATTAATTGACAATGCAAATACTGTCCCCACCCCCATGCGTAGACAGAGACAGGAGAACTGGGAGTGGGAGGTTGACATGATGTAACCACAGGAGAGAACAGTGGCCTTTGCAGGAGTTTTATTAAAAGAGCAAGAAGGAAGGAGGGACAGAACTCTATGTGGGATGCTGAGAGAGGCTTCATGGAGAAACCTGGGTGCATAGCTGGCTTCTGCTCTGGACCCAAGCTTGCTGAAGCCATGGGAGACGCAACAACAGGCACCTTGAGGTGCAATGTTCTGCACTCCTTCCATCAAGGCTCAGGTATAAATATGTGTAATAATAATAATAATAATAATAATAATAATAATAATAATAATAATAATAATTTATTTGTACCCCACCCATCTGGCTGGGTTTCCCAAGCCACTCTGGGTAGCTTCCAACAGAATATTAAAATACAATAGTCTATTAAACATTAAAAGCTTCCCTAAACAGAGCTGCCTTCAGATGTCTTCTAAAAGTCTGGTAGTTGTTTATCTCTTTGACATCTGGTGGGAGGGTGTTCCACAGGGTGGGTGCCACTACCGAGAAGGCCCTCTGTCTGGTTCCCTGTAACTTGGCTTCCCACGGTGAGGGAACCGCCAGAAGGCCCTCGGTGCTGGACCTCAGTGTCCGGGTAGAACGATGGGGGTGGAGATGCTCCTTCAGATATACTGGACTGAGGCTGTTTAGGGCTTTAAAGGTCAACACCAAATACTTTGAATTGTGCTCAGAAATGTACTGGGAGCCAATGTAAATAAACCTTAGTTCATAAAGACACTGTAGCCTCCATTGTGTCCTGATTTTCCAGCCAAAACACAACCCTGGAACTCCCTGGAATCCTTTTAGTTCTGTGTCATACAGCATATCATCCAAACAAACCTTGGCTACAGGTCACAGGTAATGAGGAGAGAGCTTAACCAGGATCCCTGGTTCAAACAACAAACTAAGGTTCCCCCAAAGCTTCCTGGGAACAGTTGGCTGTTATAAGTGCCGACAGTTGTTAAGAGACCCTGGTTCCCCTCACAGTACTACAGTTCTCAGAGTTCCCTATGAAGAGGAATTGATTGTTAAATCATTCTGAGAAATTGTAGTTCAGGGAGGGTAACAGGGCTGTCCTAACCTCTCTCTATAACAAACTACAGCTCCCAGAACTCCCTGGGGGCAGCAATGACTGTTTACGGTGGTATCAGAGTGCATGAAATGTATGGTGTGAATGGCCAAGCCCAACTCTGGTTCAGCTGCCCCACCATGCTGACCTGAAAGAACCAAGGAAGACCAAAGAAGCTACCATCTCCTCAAGAGCCAGCACATTTGTAGTGAACCATCGTTTGGCTTAGTGTGACATGACAATGAGACCACGATGGACTAATACATATGCAGAAAGGCGATCCATTTGGATTTCCCACCTCAGGCACACATACAAAAATACTGGGCCAGACTGACCTAGTTAAGTACCACGGCTGCTTGTAGTCTCAAAGTTTAAAAACTATTTCATTGAGGAGATGGGGTAAAGAGGGAGAGAGGAAAATATCAGCTATTAGTCAAGCTAACGTGCATAAAAACTGTGGGGCTAGATACTAAAACAACAACATGTTTCATCATGAAAAGTTTTTGTGTTGTATTGTGTATACTTGTTGCTAGGGAGGAATTATACAACAGTAGCAGAAGTAACTGGCTCATTTCTTCAAACTGTTAACTTTTAGTTACTGGCCACTTCTCTTCTGGATTATGAAAAGACTTGGCTTTACAGTGGGTGACTCTTTTTATGGTGCTGGCAAACTCCTGCTTCCCGATGCATTTCCAACACAGATTTTATGTTGACCATAATTCAATCAGGACATCTTTTTTCCCTTCTTTAAAGGTGCAACCAATTAGTAAAACCTAAGCCAAATTATATGGAACAATTTTGTCCAAAACCAAAGCATAATGCTGGATCGAAGAAGATTTAGAAATGTCTGGGCTATGTGTACTCAGCACCAAAAAGTGTGACCAGTGACCACTGTCCAGGCAAGGTGCTGGGGCCACTTTCTACCTCTCTGGAATTCTAAGAACTCACTCACCACCTATTTATTCATTTTCCCTCTATGGTAACCATTCTCGTGGGAGTTTGTTGCAATATCCATTTCTAATTCTATACACAGAAAGTTGTATTCTGTGACCATACAGAATACAAAGACAGGAGCTCAATTCGTTAGTATTTACCCAAAGTAAATAAACAGATCTTTATAACTAATTTACTGCATTGATAGGTTATAATCAAGTATCTGAACCAGAGTACAATATGTCTTTAAAACTAGCCCTGAGACATCCCACTTCTGGTATTTTTCATTGTTAAAATGTGTTTTTAGCGCAAAAAGGTGACAAAGAACTATGCTATATTACCCTGTGTTGATAGAACATCAAATACTTCCACGTGTCTTTAAAATGCAGTTGTTACTATTATTATTTATTGAATTTATATACTGCCCTATACTTGAAGGTTTCAGGGCAGTTCACATAAAAGGACCACAGTATATAAAATAAAAATAAAAGCAATTACCCAATAATACCACCCTCCTCCAAAAGAACCACATTTTAAAAGGGTATGGGATGTTGATCAGGTCAACCCAAGGCCTGGTTAAAGAGGAACGTTTCTGCCCAGTGCCTAAAGGTGTATAGCGAAGGCGCCAGGTGAACTTCCCGGGGGAGAGCATTCCACAGACAGGGAGCCACTGCAGAGAAGGCTCATTCTCCAGTTGCCACCCTCTGCACCTCTCAAGGGGGAGGCACACAAAGGGCGGCCTCGGAAGATGATCTCAGGGTCCAGGTAGGTTCTTGAAGTATTGTGGCCCTGAGCCATTTAAGGCTTTGTAGGTCAAACCTAGCACTTTGAATTGGGCCCAGAAACTAATCGACAGCCAGTGCAGTTGGACCAGGATTGGTGTAATATGCTCAAACCGTCAGCAACCTGGCCACTGAATTCTGCACCAGCTGAAGTTTCTGAACTGTCTTCAGAGGCAGCCCTACGTATAACACATTGCAGTAATCTAACCTTGAGGTTACCAGAACATAGACAACAGTAGTTAGGCTACTGTTACTTATGAGCCAGCTCTGTAAATTATTCCTTTCATCTTTCAGCATCATCGAGCATTCAATGTTTCCTGCTCTCCAAGCAGCACTTCAAGCACTCTTCAACTCTAGCACTGCCTTGGAGCAGTGCTAGAGTTGCCATATGTCTGGGAAATCCTGGACATGTCCTCTCTTGGGGGGCCAACATGCCCATCCGGGGGATTTTTGAATTTTAAAGGAAATGCCTGGGTGTTGGGGGAGATTAAATTTGTTGTTTATTTCTGGATTTCTCTGGCTCGAGCAGTTTGGGCTCCGGCTGCTCTGCGCACTGCAGCCACTGCCAGGCCCAGCCAAAGAAAGCGGCTGCAGGTCTAGTGGCGCTGGGCGTCTCCTTCCCAGCTGGGCTGTCCTCTTTTTTGCTCTTTAAGATATAGCAACCCTAAGTAAGTGCCACGCATTTTAACAACAGCAACAACAAAAAGGTGCGAGGACTGCGTACCCTTGAGTGCTGGCTTGGAGTCTGGAAGAAGTTTATGATAATAAAACACCTCCTCCTAGCCTGTGGCGCTTCATCAATTCTATAATCAGTGCTGAAATAAATGTCAAAAATCCCTGGAAAATGCATTATTTCTTTGCTTGAGGTAAAACAATGGTTCTCTTTCTACAAGAGATTATCACTACATTGCACTATTTCCCCCATATACGTTCTTTCTTTAATCTTTATGTGGTCTCGGCAGCCACTCCCAGTCACCAGTCTAGCTGCCACATTCTGGATTAGTTGTAGTTTCTGGGTCACCTTTAAAGGTAGCCCCACATAGAGCGCATTGCAGTAGTCCAAGTGAGAGATAACTAGAGCATGCACCACTCTGACAAGAAAGTCCACAGTCAGGTAGGGTCTCACCTGCATACCAGATGGAGCTGATAAACAGCTGCCCTGGACACAGAATTGACCTGCACCTCCATGGACAGCTGGGAGCCCAAAATGACTCCCAGGCTGCGCACCTGGTCCTTCAGGGGCATGATTACGCCATTCAGAACCAGGGAGTCCTTCACACCTGCCTGCCCCGTCCCCCCAAAACAGTACATCTGTCTTGTCAGGATTCTCAACCTCAATCTGTTTGCTGCTATCCATCTTCCAACTGCCTCCAGACACTTACACAGGACCTTCACCGCCTTCACTGGTTCTGATTTAAAAGAGATGTAGAGCTGGGTATCATCCACATACTGATGAACACCCAGCCCAAACCCCCTGATGATCTCTCCCAGAGGCTTCATATAGATGTTAAAAAGCATGGGGGAAAGGACAGAACCCTGAGGCACCCCACAAGTGAGACCCCAGGGTCTGAACACCACTTTCTGGACACGGCCCGGAATGAAGGAGGAGAACCACTGTATAACAGTGCCCCAGCTCCCAGCCCCTCTAGACCAGGGGTCAGCAACCTTTTTCAGCCATGGGCCAGTCCACCATCCCTCAGACCATGTGGTGGCCTGGACTATATTTTGAAAAAAAAGAAGAAAAAAGAAGGAATTCCTATGCCCCACAAATAACCCAGAGATGCATTTTAAATAAAAGAACACATTCTACTCATGTAAAAACACACTGATTCCTGGACTGTCCACAGGCTGGATTGAGAAGGCAATTGGGGCACATCTGGCCCCCAGTCCTTAGGTTGCCTACCCCTGCTCCAGATGGATGTTGTGGTCAATGGTATCAAAGGCCACAGAGAGATCCAGCAGAACTAGGAAACAGCTTTCACCTTTGTCCCTTGCCCGCCAGAGATCATCGACCAGTGCAACCAAAGCAGTTTCAGTCCCATGATGAGGCCTAAATCCCGACTGGAAGGGATCCAAATGGTCCGCATCCTCCAGGCGTGCCTGGAGTTGTTCAGCAACCACTCGTTCAATCACCTTGCCCAAGAATGGAAGATTTGAGACTGGGTGATAGTTGGCCATATTGGCTGGGTCTAAAGATATTTTTTTAAGAATTGGTTTAATAACCGCCTCTTTCAGCAGGTCTGGGAAGGCATTCACCACCCCGCGAAGCCCATCTCCCAGCCCTTCCCGGCTAGCTTTTATAAGCCAGGATGGGCAAGGCTCAAGGAGACAGGTGGTTGGTTTCACTCGTCCAAGCAGCCTGTCCACATCCTTGGAGGTAACAGATTGGAATTGATCCCACCAACTTGACTAAACAGGACTCTAGTACTCTCCTGCCCCAGCCCTGCTCCCACTGTGGAGTCTACCTCTTTCCGAATCTGAGCGACTTTATCTGCAAAAAACTTTGCAAAATCATTGCAGGAGATCATGTGGCCCGTACTGGGCCCCGATGTAGCAGGTAGTTCCGCTAAATTGCGAACCACCTGAAAAAGTCTCCTGCTTCTGTTTTCTGCAGATGCAACAGAGGCGGCGAAGACTTTCTTCGCCGTCGCTACCGCCACTTGGTAGGCTCGACGTTGAGTTCTAACCCGTGTCCAGTCAGCTTCAGAATGAGTTATCCGCCACTGGCGCTCTAGCCATCTCAGCGATTATTTCATTGCCCTCAGATCTGTGGAAAACCACGGGGCTGTCCGGGCTCCATGCAGTCGGAGAGGGCACTTCGGAGCCAGACAGTCGATAGCCCTGGTTAACTCCGCATTCCAGTGGGCCACCAGGGAATCAGCTGAAGGCCATCAACATGGGATAAAGCATCCCCTACCACTCTCTTGAAATCATTTGGATCCATTAAGTGGCAGGGACGGACCATCCGAATCGGTCCCTCCTCCCTGCAGAGGGGAAGGATCGCGGAGAAGTCCAGTTGCACCAGGAAGTGATCTGACCATGGCACTTCTTTTGTTTCGCTTTTACTTAATGTCAGCTCACCAACACCCATAGAGGTAAACACCAGGTCCAAGGCATGTCCACGGCTATGGGTTTGGCGAAACCTATTCAGGGACAGCCCCATGGAGGCCATGCTTTCCACGAAGTCCCGAGCGGCCCCTTGTAAGGTTGTGTCGGCATGGATGTTAAAATTCCCTAGGACAACCAAACTAGGTGTCTCCAGGAGAACATCCGCCACAACCTGAAGCAGCTCGGGCAGGAAATCCTTGGTGCAGCGGGGAGGTCAGTACACCAGAAGGAATCCTGTACTGCCCCTATTGCTCAACTTCCAGAACATGCACTCAGAGAACTGGGTCTTCCCAATAGGATGCCTGGTGCAAACTAATGACTTCCTAAAAATCACTGCAACCCTAAAAATCACTGCAACCCCCACCCACAAGGCCTGGGTTGCTGTGCGTAAGAGAAAACTGGTTGACAAGCAGAGGCAAGGACAGGTCCATCTGCTTCATCCAACCAAGTCTCTGTCACACATGCCAGGTCAAGTCCTCCATCTATGATCAAGTCATGGATGGCAGTGGTCTTATGAATCATTGACCTAGCATTGCACAGCAGCACCTTCAGGTCATGTGGGTCTCCCTTGCTGATTCCAGTAACCGTCCGGTCAGGACCAGACCCGGAGGCAGGGGTAGTCTGGTCTTAGCGTAACTCCTCCTCCTACCCATGATCACTGAGATCAGTTGTCTCAGTGCATCCCCCCCCCCCATGTGTAACCTGCCCCAGCCATTTTGTTGGCTGGGACCCACTTCCTGGCAGCCCTGACCCCTCCCCTTAAGAACAAAATAAAACCTTTAAAAAACAACAACAACAAAAACACAATAGAACAATAAAACAATGCAAACAATTATATGAAAAACATAAAAAAACTTAAAATTTAAAATTCAGTCGTCATTACTTGTTAATTTTTTTACAAAATCATGCTTTTTTTTGTTTGTTCAGGGTATATCTCAACTATGCTGGAAAAGAAAAATGCAGAAAGAATCATCCTAACATAAGGTTGCATATATTATTTGCCTCTGTCTAATAAAGTTCTGCAAACGTAGCTGTGGAACTCCCTTTTGTCATCAAAAGATCACATGAAAAAAGCAGAATTTGCTGAATGAGCAAAAGTAGCCTCTGGAGTTGACATCAGCTCTAGTTTTAGAGCAAAATGCATCTGCTGCACTCAGTCTTTCCACTGAACAAATATAATACTTTGTGGTTTAACATCTCTGAAGAAGCCTCTAATTTGCCGTCTCATCCCTAGATCGTGAAACAGAGGAAACAAACTTCACAGGCAATATAAACTTTTGTAGGAGAAAAGATGACATGGCCCTCACTTTGTGTGTGTGAATGTATTTCTTATTAGGGCTACAACATGCCAGCATAACAGAGGATCCCCCCAATCCCGAGGGTCATCTAGTCCAGCTCCCTGCAAGGCAGGCATCTCAACACTGCTCTGCTTATTTAGTAGATGCATTATTTGTAACCAAAAACATATTCTATTTTCTTCTCAGCATGGCAGAAGGTGGCAAATTCTTCTTAAAAAGGCAAATCAATAAATACAATTCTCTGAATGTTTACAGAGGCCAGAAATTCTGCTTCTGGTCAAGTTGCTTCAATTTAAAATGTTTATCTTTTAGTAAAAGAAAAGTAAGAATATTCTTCTTTCACTATTTATTTTGATGTGTTTCAGGCTTTATTGTAAAGACTCAGAGTGGTGGCAATTTGTTTTATTTTACCCTTAGGGCACATGAAGGGAGCTTCATGAGTAAGCCTAGATTTGAAGGCATTTCATCTCGCAGACATTTAGACTGCTTTCCTAGATAGCAAATGTGTATGTACGTGTAATAATAATAATAATAATAATTTATTATTTATATTCTGCCCATCTGGTTGGGTTCCCCAGCCACTCTGGGCGGCGTCCAACAAAATATTAAAAAATACAATAAAACATCAAACATTAAAAACATCCCTAAACAGATGTCTTCTAAAAGTCAGGTAGTTGTTTATTTCCTTGACATTTGATAGGAGGGCGTTCCACAGGGCAGGCGCCACCACCGAGAAGGTCCTCTGCCTGGTTCCCTGTAACCTCACTTCTTTCAGCGAGGGAACCACCAGAAGGCCCTCGGAACTGGATCTCAGTGTCAGGGCTGAACGATGGAGGTGGAGACACTCCTTCAGGTATACTGGGTCTTTGAGGCCTAAAAGTGTCTGTGGTGCCTAAAAGCAGAAGATCCAACCTGCCCCAGAGAGTTTACGTGGTTATTCAATACTAGGGCCCAGAAAAGCCGAAGTCTCCACAGAAATGAAGAACAGGTTTACACATTCTTTCTATTCATAGAATCATAGAATCATAGAGTTGGAAGAGACCACAAGGGCCAACGAGTCCAACCCCCTGCCAAGCAGGAAACACCATCAGAGCACTCCTGACATATGGTTGTCAAGCCTCTGCTTAAAGACCTCCAAAGTAGGAGACTCCACCACACTCCTTGGCAGCAAATTCCACTGTCGAACAGCTCTTACTGTCAGGAAGTTCTTCCTAATGTTTAGGTGGAATCTTCTTTCTTGTAGTTTGGATCCATTGCTCCGTGTCCGCTTCTCTGGAGCAGCAGAAAACAACCTTTCTCCCTCCTCTATGTGACATCCTTTTATATATTTGAACATGGCTATCATATCACCCCTTAACCTCCTCTTCTCCAGGCTAAACATGCCCAGCTCCCTTAGCCGTTCCTCATAAGGCATCGTTTCCAGGCCTTTGACTATTCTGGTTGCCCTCCTCTGGACACGTTCCAGTTTGTCAGTGTCCTTCTTGAATTGTGGTGCCCAGAACTGGACACAGTACTCCAGGTGAGGTCTGACCAGAGCAGAATACAGTGGCACTATTACTTCCCTTGATCTAGATGCTATACTCCTATTGATGAGGCCCAGAATTGCATTGGCTTTTTTAGCTGCCGCGTCACACTGTTGGCTCATGTCAAGTTTGTGGTCAACCAAGACTCCTAGATCCTTTTCACATGTACTGCTCTCAAGCCAGGTGTCACCCATCTTGTATTTGTGCCTCTCATTTTTTTTTGCCCAGGTGCAATACTTTACATTTCTCCCTGTTAAAGTTCATCTTGTTTGTTTTGGCCCAGTTCTCTAATCTGTCAAGGTCGTTTTGAAGTGTATTCATGTTTCTTTACACAGTATGTTACAGTTAACACTTTCTCAATGGTGTGGTTCATGGAATAGAGTTTCTGCCAACATCTCCAGGTGTTGTTGGACTATGACTCCCATCATCCCTGACCACTGGCCATGTTGAGTGGGCCTGCTGGGGAATGTGGTCCAACAACATCTGAAGGGTAACACACTGGCTTCCTGTGCTCTACTAAAAAACCTCAGCTTCCTTTAAAAACAGGAGAATCTAGAATTAGCAAAGTTCTAATTAATTAGCAGTGCTAATTAATAATTAGTCTTGACTATATGCACAGTTGACAACATTCCATAGAAATTGTTTTTGGAAAAATGCCTAGATAAGTCACAGTATCTGAATTTATTCAATGGGAATATAATTAAAAACCTATCAGCCCTTGAAAAAAAACAAGCCTGAAAACATTTAGTGAAGATGTAGGTCACAATTTACTTGGAAAATAGTCAAGAGCAGAGTTGCACTAATGTATGTCATATATGTAAGTATTTTAGGGAGCAGACTTTCATGAAAAACTGTTAACAGATGTTTTCCCCAGAAAAAGTGTTAACAGATTTTTTTTCAAGAGGAATGCCCCCTTTATATAAGAAATGCCATTAACTTATTTAGTCTGCATATTCCCCTCCCTTCCCTCTTTCTTCCAGTGTACTTTCTAAAGCTGTATGCTATTTTTAAAAAATCAATTGTGCTCTTATATTCCCATGAGAACAAGGACCCTCATATAGATGAAACAAGAAATGAAAACACTTTTCCAGTGAACAAGCAAATGATCTTTCTTGCTTACCAAACTCATCATCAAGAGTGTGATCTCTTGGAAGGATGGATTGTGAATTTCCAACATTTCCTCCACCAACAAACCAGTTTACATTGGGGTTCCAGCGATTCATAAAACCACACAGATGGTTTTCTTCAAAATTACATTCTGCAGTTGCAAAGCATACAATGAAACTCTGAGAGCATGGTGCACAACCGTTCATTGCACAATATCCCTAAACATCTGGTGCATTAGCGATAACCAGCACAGTCCTTTAATAATTTTTTTAAAGTATGTTTCTTATTTTATTCACAAAGATATACAAATGTTGAGCCATACTCTCCTCCCACCTGTTACCATCATCACCCACTCATTAAACTTTCAACCAAACTGTCAGTTTGTGGCTGGTTTCTTTCTTTCCAGTGCTACAGGATAAGTTGTCTGAAAAATTCAAATGCACCATTGATAGCCAATTTTCACTTAATAGCAGCAATGGCTGGAAGCAAATCTATACATTCACATTTCCATAAACTCTGGTGTTTATTATTTTGCTTTCAAAACAAAGTTTTTAACAGTTTTGTACAATGCCTCATTATTATACTCACTGTTACAAAGGGCTACCTGAGGTTCAAACCACACAGGGAATCAGAGGCAGATTTGGGATATGAAACCAAATTTCCCAAATCCCACATGCAGGCCCATGTCAGCAGGGGACGGAAAGGCAGCCGGGTACCCTTGCTCCAGGCCTCAGGGGGCTGCGCTGGCCAGGGGCCCCACCAGGGACCAGCTGCCTTTCAGTTGGAGTTTATAACTTTATTCTACCAAGAGTCCCATCAAGGGCCTCAGACAAGCTCTGCCATGGCTCAAGATTCTCAGCAAGACAGAATGGCAAAAGTAAAACTCATCTCCAAATCTGCTATTCTAGTAAATTAGATCAGTGCCTCCAAACTTGACCGCTTATCTCAGTTGATAAATATGTGATAAAAGTGACCACTGAGAAGGAGCCCCACTCTGTTCTGTTGCAGTTCGATACCCCCACAAAAACATCACCAGACCTCACAAGCAACTACAGACACGTGTGAATCATTTTGTCTCTCTCTATTAAGTTTTTTGCCACTGCCATAAATATTTTGCATCCTCATTTGTTGCATGACAACACCGTGAAGTTGCTCTGCAGCAATTGTTACATCCCAGATATTTTGCTGTAGCAACTTTGCACTGGTCCAACATTCCCTAGACAGGTGAGAGTAATTAGGCTGTTCTTCAGTTTAAGATAAATAAAACGTTAGTTACAATACTTTGACTTTGTTCTGGATTTTTAAAAAAATAATAAATTGCTACTAAAACAATCTGAAGGAATATGTTAATGTTATACCAATGTGAGTTAATGTTCCCAGTTTCACAGTTAAACACCAAATTTTCATTTTAACTAGAGTCGATTATTACAAGAGTCACCTACCTATACAGTAGCCAGTAGTTATCTTAATTTCAAAAATTGCTATGCTGGCAAAAATATCTCTTCCCAAGATGCCTTCTAGAACAATCTACAAAATAAGACAAAAACAGGAATTTAGTGCTAATATTTTTCATAACATTTATTAAAATTAAGGAAGCAGCAGAGATCTCAGTTTTGGAATTAAGACTCTACAATGACTCTTTTCCTTGCAAGACTCTATTGAAGAACAGTCTAGAGTGGCTGGGGAAACCCAACCAGATGGGCGGAGTATAAATAATAAAATTATTATTAATTATTATTAACAAAGGGCAATGCCTAACACCTTCAGCTAGTACAGTCTCTGAATATCTGTTCAGAGATTACATGTATATGAAAGAGAGAAATAATTGCTCATGATTTCACACACTGACATACCATACATAGCCCTATTTAATTTAAGATTTGATTTTGGTAACAAAATAAACTCTGAAAATCTGCATTTTCACAATCTCATTTTGCATATAAATGAAGTCAGTCACAGTGGTGTAGCGTGGGGGGGGGCTGACAGGGAGCTGTGGCCCTGGGAACATGTTTTTGAGGGGGCACAACCAGGCCCCCCTACAACAAGCTGCCGCACCAGAGCCTGGCTCTGGCGCACAAAGGAACCACGGAGACAGCTTCCTTGCGCGATGGCCCAGGGCCACCAGGGCAGAGAAAAGGAAAGTCGGTGGCAACTTTGCCACCCCATCCTTGGCGAGGTTGCTGCTGAAGCAGCTCTCGCGCTCCTGCCCACAGCTCCACTCCCAGGTCTTGGCTCGGAAGCACAGCGAGCGACTCCGTGCCCCTCCGTGCCCTGCATGCCCACCCCTGGGTAGCGGTAGCATGCGCTCTGCCGCTGGTCAGAGGTCAAAATGGGAAGGATCCTGTTTGTATTCCAACAAAAAAGCTTTGATTTTTCCAATATGATTACCTTGGTAGCTCCTACAACAGTTGTCTTCCTCAAAAAATATAAAATAGTAGTAGTAGTAGTAGTAGTAGTAGTAGTAGTAATACAATTCCTGTAGCTCTTTTCAGGTGTTCATTGGGATACAATGAATGCACAAGAGGGACAGCAGACCCCTCTCTTACCCAGGGTAGCATTTGCCACTCCCCTCACACACAGAGGTCAACTACAGCCTCTGCAGGAAATCCCCACAGCTCTACTGCTGCCTTGAGGGCACAGCCTCCCCACCCCCATATCTGTTCAATGTATATGCATGTAGACGATATTCAAGCATACGGATGTTATACTTACTTTGTATTTGTCTGTACTGTTTCGTATATCTAGACTAGCTATGAGCCAGCTCTCGGAGCGCTCCGTGGTTGTCCAAAGCAAATGGTCAAAACTTTCACCTTCCACCCTTAGGTACAGGTTTAAGGCAGTAGGATCTACTGGTAACTCTGAAGATGCTGCAATCTGATATATCAGTCTAAGACAGCTCCACTCTTCGCTATATAGGTCAGGACTGAGGAGTACAGCTGTGTCACCATTTGTTCCCTGTGAGGTGTCCACAGAAATATAATGACCTAGAAATACAGAAACAAAATTCAGTTGTAACAGAGAAACTATGTGCGACATCCATAATTAAATTAGAAAATACGCTGAATTCCCCATCCCTAAAAAAAAAAAGACACACAAACACTAAAGTGTAAAAAGTATCACTCAGCATAAAAGTATCCCTCAGCCTAGAACACAAATATGTATTTGAGGTCCAGTTCTGAAGGCCTCCTGCATTTCTTTCACTGCAAGAAGTAAAGTTAGAGGGAACCAGGCAAGGGGCTTCTCAGCAGTGGCACCCGCCCTGTGAAATGCCCTCCCACCAAATGTCAAGGAGATAACGATACAATCTTTAGAAGACATCTGAAGGCAGCCCTGTATAGGGAAGTATTTAATGTTTGATGTTTTACTATGGTTTTATGTGTTGGAAACCACCCAGAGTGTTGGGAAAAATGCAGCCAAATGGGCAGGATATAAAATAATAATAATAATAATAATAATAATAATAATAATAATAAGAATAAGAATAAGAAGAAGAAGAAGAAGAAGAAGAAGAAGAATTTCCCAGCAATTTGTGTGCATTTATAAACAATCTAGGGGAACATGTACATGTTTATGACTATACTAAGCATGCTTCAAAGCTGTGAGCTCCACTGAGGTTCCTAGAACTTGCTTGTCGGCAAACAGGCCCAAGACTGCACTGCACGAGTAACAGCTGAAGCAGTCCAAGACCAAAGGGAGGCTGGCATCATGTCACCTGATAGCTAAAACTATAAATCTATAATGATTTCTTCTCTTTCCAACACCACTAGGGCACTGTGTCGCTGTGGAGAGTGGACGTCCTATCCCAAAGAACAGCACGCTCTGTCCTTTGCTGCCCAGAGGCTCTCTCAGGACAATTGCCAGCTAGCAGTGAAGTTGGAGAGCTTCCCTCCAGGCCTGAATCAGAGAGCCAAAGGAAAACAAAGCATCCAGGAATCCACACAATCATTCTAATCCCTAGATTTCAGTTTGATCCATCTCAAAATACCTGTGAAAGTGCGGCCCTCTCCACACTGTGGGGCTGGTGGAGGGGAAGCTTCCCCAGTGTTGCTACAAACCATGTTTTGGTCCCAATCCTGTGGCTGCGCCATTACACAGAAACCTTTTTCATTGGCAGCCTCCACATAAGGACTGAAACACTTCCACCAGTCTTTATTCCCATAGCTTTATTAAACACACTTCCAAGGAAGTTGATAACTGCAGGCACACTTAACTTAGATATATAATCTCCGTTTAAAATCAATTGAATTTTTTTTCCTCAGAGTGAAGTGAAGAGTATGAAATCTGGTTAGGGCCTAAAAGGTAAAAACAAATGCCAAGAGATACTGTATTTTAATTCCTAAATAGAATTTTAAAAGGTCATTCTGATTGATTTCTGCTTGCAGTAATCAGTTAACATTCAAATTAAAACAAAGTATTCCAAAATAATCTTGCTTTTACCCAAGATCAACATATTATTATCAAAGTAGCGTATACTTCGAAATCCATACTGCAATTGTAGGTTAGAATTTTGGCTTTAAACATATGAGAAAGCTTTTCTGTAGATGCAAACCATGACATTTTACATTTTTGGTACATTCACAACAGCACCACAGTCAGAATTATATCTTAAGTGGCACCCTCAGGGTTTAAATGCTTTGTTCATTCTAAGCAGCATAGCATTTTCTCTGTCTCAAACAGCCATTTGTTTAAAATTGTGTCCTCTGGGTCTCCTATCTAAAGGTCAATGCCGCTATAGAATTTGTTGTTCCCCTTCTCAAAATACAGCAAGAATGTGTTTGTTCTCAATTGAATGTGACATTTAATCAGAACCAAGCTATATCATCTGTCTGGCAAACCGGAAATGCAGATGAAGTCTCTGCACTACAGTTATGTTAGCTCTGTAAAGCAATTTTGTCACTGCATGCAATTCCCTTCACTCTTTCATATTTGTTAACCTAAAGACTGGGAGATAAAAGTGGAGAGCTACAAAAGCTAAGTAATTATTGTGCATCACAGAGTTAAGTGGATTTGCTGAATGTTGTTCAGCTAAGAGCACCACCCTTGCTCTGAGCTCCCTCTGGCTCTGCTCCGGCTGGGGTGGGTCTTGTGCCCTGACCCGGATCCCGTCACCATCCTCCCTCGCCCCATCAGGACTTTCTTCACCAACCTCTCCTTCTCTCGCTCTCTCTTTGTATAACATTCTTACTAATTTTCACAAAAACATTACTTTTTAGAAAGAAAAAAAGCATAAAATAGAACATTTTAAACAACTATATATACAATCCATATTGAATCCGCTGTATGGGATTACTTGAATCCCCTGAATTTTCTCCACCCCCTCCCTTGGTTCCTTTATAATATTTTCATTCACGTATATCAATAAAATCTTTATCTCTGAATACTTCCAATTTTTGTACATTATCTATAATATGACAAGTGTTTTTTTTAAAAATCCTGCTAAAGAATTTACTTGCATACATTGCTTTTGTAAATATACAATAAACATTTCCCATTTTTAAAATACTTGTTATCATCTTGATTTCTAAGTTTCCCAGTTAATTTAGCCATTTCAGCATACTCCATTAACTTAATTTGCCAGTCTTCCTTAGTGGAGACTTCTTCTTCTTTCCAATCTTGGGCTAGCAATATCTAGGCGGCCATTGTTGCATACATAAACAAATTCTTATATTCTTTAGGTAGAACCATTCCTGTAATAAAAAAGCTTCTGGTTTTTTAACAAAGGTTATTCTTAACATTTTTTTCTATTCATTATATATTATTTCCCAGTACTTTTAATAACCTTACATTGCCACCACACATGATGAAACATACAGTGGTGCCCCACAAGACGAATGCCTCGCAAGACGGAAAACCTGCTAGACGAAAGGGTTTTCCGTTTTGGAGGTGCCTCGCAAAACAAATTTCCTATGGGCTTGCTTCGCAAGACAAAAATGTCTTGCGAGTTCCTGCGGGGTTCCCCCCCTTTTCCCCAAGCCGCTAAGCCACTTATCAGCTGATCCTAAGCCGCTAAGGCGCTTAACAGCTGACCCGCTAAGCCGCTTAACAGCTGATCCGCTAAGCCGCTTATCAGCTGATCTGCTAAGCCGCTAAGACGCTTATCAGCTGATCCGCTAAGCTGCTAATAGCGCTAATCCGCTAATGGGCTTGCTTCGCAAGACGAAAAAACCGCAAGACGAAGAGACTCGCGGAACGGATTCTTTTCGTCTTGCGAGGCACCACTGTACCTTCTATTTCTTTACATTTCCAACACTTATTTTCTCTTGTTTTATACATTTTTGCCAATTGAACCGGTGTTAAATACCACCTATAGATCATTTTCATATAATTCTCTTTAAGTAAGATACAGGCCATAAATTTTAGATCATTCTTCCACAGTCTTTCCCAATCTGCTATCTGAATATTATGTCCTACATCTTTTGCCCACTTTATCATAACACACTTGACCTCTTCATCCTTAGCTTCCCATTCTAACAGCAAGTTATACATTTTTAATAGTAATTTAGTATCACTTTCAATTATTTCTCTCTGAAAATTTGAAATTTCATAAGTAAATCATTTCTTTTTATCACTTTTAAATATTTAATTTAACTGGAAATATTGTAACCAATCTGTAAACTTTCCTTTTACTTCTTGAAAATCCTTCAATTTTAATTGGTAATCTGTCTCCGTTAACAGGTCTCTCTACAGTGGTACCTTGGGTTACAGACGCTTCAGGTTACAGACTCCGCTAACCCAGAAATAGTACCTTGGGTTGAGAACTTTGCTTCAGGATGAGAAGAGAAATCGTGCTCTGGTGGCGCGGCGGCAGCAGGAGGCCCCACTAGCTAAAGTGGTGCTTCAGGTTAAGAACAGTTTCAGGTTAAGAACAGACCTCCGGAACAAATTAAGTTATTAACCCGAGGTACCACTGTATATGTTGCCCAATTAGATTTCATATTTAATTTTTTCACAGATAATTGCTTCCAGTGGGGAAAGCCACCATGGTGTTTTTTGTTCTAACAAATCCTTTTATTTCTCCAAGACTTTAAAAATTGCATTTCTTATTATGTGATTGTGGAAGCTTTTATGTACTTTTGCCTTCTGATACCACAAATACACCTGCCTGCAACCTCTCTTTATCCATCCCCAGCTTGTTCTGGTGTGTCCCAGTCACGGCAGCACCCCTCGCCAGGACCCTCTTCCTCCTCCCCACTGTCCTGCCAGCTCATGAGGCTGCTTTCTGAAACTCATCCTGGTCTCCTTTAAACACCACTGCAACCATGATCAATGGTGATGGGGGCAGTGCTTTGCCAATCTGCTCTTTGAGCACCTCCCCCTCTACTTCAAACAGCTCACCTTGGCCTCCTGCCACCCATACCGCTTGCTCACCTGACTGCTGGGCTGTCATCACACTAGGGTTGCCATGGCTGCCTCTTGGTGGCCATGGGAACTGCAACCTGACAGCCACCTTACAATTTTATTATATTGTTAGCAATTTTTCCGAAAAACTTTCCCTACATGATGCATTCTCAATATGATGAAACTTAATGGCTGTGTTTGCAAAAAATACTGAACTATGAACAAGTCTCCATAAGTCGATCATAGAATTGTAGAGTTGGAAGAAACCCAAAGGATCCATGGCAGATAGCCATCCAACCTCTGCTTAAAAACCTCCAAGGAAGGAGAGTTTGCAACCCCTTGAGGGAGTTCGTTTCTCTGTCAAACAGCTCTTACTCTCAGAAAATTGTTGCTGATGTTTAGTCAGAATCTCATTTCTTGTAACTTGAAGCCAATGACTCGAATGCTACACTCCAGAGCAGGAGCAAACAAGCTTGTTCCATCTTCCATGTGATAGCCTTTGAGATAGTGGAAGATGCCTATCATGTCTCCTCTCAGTCTCCTCTTTTCCAGGCTAAGCATACCCAACTTCTTCCACCATTTCTTATTAGGCTTGATTTTCATACCCTTGACCATCTTGGTCGCCCTCCTCTGCACACGTTTCAGCTTCTCAACATGCTTCTTAAATTGCGGTGCCCAGAACTGGACACAGTATTCCAGGTGTGGTCTGACTAAGGCAGAATAAAGTGGGACTATTATTTCCTTTAATCTGGATGCTAGACTTCTGTTGATAGCTTTTTTTGCTGCTGCATCACATTGTTGACTCATGAAAAGCTTGTGGTCCACCGACCCCTAGATCCTTTTCACGTGTACTTCTAGTGAGCCAGGTGTCCCCCATCTTATACTTGTGCATCTGGTTCTTCCTGCCTAAGTGCAGAACCTTCACATTTGTCCCTATTGAAATTCATTTTGTTAGCTTGGGCCCAGTTCTCTAATCTTTTAATGTCATTTTGAATTCTGATCTAATGATTATTCAGTATGCATAAATGGGGTAACTATTGTTTTCAACAAACAATGGTTAAGTAAAATGAGCCAGCTTTGTAATTAATACCTTGAAGGTTGCTTCAATGAGCTCAATACAAGATGGACAAAGCAGCTATTTCAAAACTATTAGGTCATACTGCTGTTGCTTTTTAAAAAGGCACACACACAATAGAACATGCATGGCACACATTCCCCCCCCCTTTTTTAAAAAAAAGCTAACCTTGGTGTTTTCAAAATCCAATACTCAAGTTTTCATGGAACATCATAAAGATTTGGATGCTAACAAAAAAGATTCAACAAAATGAACATGTTCATTACCAAATCATACCATACAACAAAACTTTTAACAATAACAAAAGCAAAATTCTTGGGTATGGTGAAACATATTTTATCAGCACCGTGATGGATTTTGATTAAAGAAAATAAAGTCAGAAAACTAGAGTTCAATGAACAATATAAGGGGGGGGGAATGGAACTCTGTTTTTAATTTATTGGTGGTTATAAAAAAAGAGTACAAATCATTTGGGAAAAACTGAGATTGCTTGCAAACTCCTACTGGTGTACAGTTGGAACTATAACCACAGACATGCTCCAGTTTTCTTGCTGTCTGAAAGGAGAAGCTGTATTCTTAAGCCAAAAGCATTGTTGCTAACATATTAAAAAGCAGAGGGATGGACGGAGGGTGGGGAGAAAGGTTTGTTGCTGAAACCAGCTTTGAAATTAATAGGGTTCTCTCACCAATCTGATTTCTTTATATGCAAGCAGCTGCCCATTTCTCCTCTCAGCCACATGAGCCCTTTTCATCACAAACACTCAAACACAAATACAACCACAGCACTCTTGTGATCACTGTAGATGGAAAATGCTGCATGAGAATCAGCTGCCACACACTTTCATATGCCGTCTAGTTTGCCAGTTCTGCATACAATTATGCACCATGACTTTATGCATTTGAACACTCTGCTTATAATAAACACTTGTCGCAGGCTAAAATAAGATGTACTGGTTTAAGTGTATTTAAGTGTACTTAAATTACTGGATGCAGCCAAGAATAAGTTGTCAATTATTTTAAAAAGTTTTAACTAGACTACTACTAAACTTTTCCCCCAGTCATTCAGTTAGATTCACTAAAGATGCAATTAATGTTATTTCCCCCTATTTATTAAATTTATATAGTGACTTCAGTGTGATCATCGATCACAGGGCAGTTTACAATATAAAAACACAAAAATATATAACAAACAAAACAATACTTCCTGCCCAGTATAAAGGCCATAGATTGCTTCATTAGCCAAAAGCCTGGCACCTGGATCTGTACCAAAGGTGAGGTGAGTCTCCCTAGGGAGAGCATTCCACAAGGGGGGACACCGCAGAAATGGCCCCTTCTCACGTTGCTGTCCTCCAGACCTTCTGCAGAGGAGGCACATGAAGAAGGGCCTTGGATGATTGCAGGGTCCGGGTGGGTTCACATGGGGTATCCTTGAGGTATTGCAGTCCTGAGCCATTGAAGGCTTTAAAGGCCTTTGAAGTGGCCTCAGAAACTAATTGGCAGCCAGTGAAGCCAGGCCAGGATTGGCATTACATGCTCAAACTACTGTATCTTGGCCCAGTGAGAAACTTACTAGCACTTCATAAGTCCATTTAATGCATTAAAGTAGTATCCTGAAGGGAAGTTCTGTCTCTGCACATGACTGTGGCATGATGGGAAGTCCTGCTTCTAAGCTTTTCTCTGCTTCTGTACATACTGCACAACCCGTTCTAAATACCAAGACATTCCCTCATTTCCCTAGGATGTTCAGTTCATCTTAAGTTCATGAAAACATTATACTCTGACCTGTTCTTAATGCATAGTTGACCACATCTACGGAACACGATTATTATATTCTTTCATGTTATGATCAATCATTAGTAATTGTTTTAGTCATGCTATATTAATCATTAGTTATAATTTAATTAGGAGGTTTCATGCCTGTCTAGTTCTGTGCTCCCTTTCCCAGCCTTTAATCTATTGGTGATTAATCCCTATATGCAACCCTTGCCTTGTACTTGTGTTAACCAATCAGCAACAAGTTGCTTTGTGTTTGTATCAACCAATCAGCAACTAGCGCACCTGTGGCAATGTTGTAATATTCAATAAAAGAGTCTTCTCGGGGTTTGCTCCAGAGATGCCTCCCAGATGACACTTGCTAAAATATCCTTTCAGCAGCAGCTGAATTGTGGGTGAGGAATTAGAACATAGATTAATAGGTACTGCTCCAGTGGGAAGGTAAATGGTGTTTCCGTGCGCTTCTCTGGTGTTGGTGTTCTGTTGCGCCAGAAGTGGCTTAGTCATGCTGGCCACATTACCTGGAAAAACTGTCTGCAGAGCAGACAAATGCCGGCTCCCTCGGCCTGTAAAGCGAGATGAGCACCACAACCCCAGAGCCGTTCGCAACTGGACTTAACTGTCAGGGGTCCCTTTACCTTTACAGCTGGTATCTTCTTTGAATAGAACTTCTACCATCTATAAGTAATGGGTGAAATTCAAGTAAATCTTACTCAGAGTAGACCTATTGAAATTAATGGAACTAAGTCATGTTCATTAATTTTCAGTGGGTCTACTTGGAGTCAAACCTAGTTTGACCACACAATACCTTTTATTTCTAATATCTAATAGGATTAACTTAAGCTATATCTTGTTTATTTGTACACAAGTTTTTTATCTGTATCTGTATCTGTATCTGAAGAAGTGTGCATGCACACGAAAGCTTATACCAGAACAACCTTAGTTGGTCTATAAGGTGCTACTGGATAATTTTTTATTTTTATTTCCATTTTTTATAGAGTGTGCAGAGGATGTAATTGTCATCCAATTGCATGTCAGGGTATTGTGTATTATCCTACCCGGCTTTTCGTTTCGTTTTGTGGTGTTTTGTTTATTTGCAGATGTTATTTAGGAGGAATTCAACATCATCTCTTTCAATCATTGTGTCAGGACTAGCTTTTCTGTTTCCCATACGGAACAATGGCCCTGCACACTGTTTAGGGGGTTCCACTAGACCACTCAAGAGCTAATCTGGGGGGCATACAGGGAGGGAGGGAGGAGCCCCATTGTACAAATGGAAGTCCTTGTGCAGGCCTTCTGCTGACATGTACAGTTTCTGAGTCTTTTGAATGCATCTGCCCATTGGTTTTGAAACTGTGGTCCAGGGTACCCTGGATGCCTTGGCAGATATTCAGAGGCACATGAATTGATATGGACAAGGTTTATGGGAGGCAACATGTTTGAAGACCAAAGCAGATGATGTGTAAAAACATAAGTAAGGGGATAGCAATAAAAGAAAGTTTTGACAATGGTGCTTCATTTTCTGTTATTTTTGCCACCGTGCACTAAGACCTCTTCATGCCTTCATGACCATATAAGACAGCTGTAGTGAAAAGCCCTTTTTAAAATAGAAGTTAGAACCATAACAATCCTGACTTAACACTTAGTTTAAAATAAGCACTAAAGTACCTATATTTAGGGAACAATCTGTTACTGATTTAAAAAAAATACTCTGATGTTTCCATTCAATTGCATAAATATACTCTTATGAAAAATAATGAACCTGCAAAACATATATGGGAACAAATTCCTAAACTCCCATTAACATTACTATGACCTGACATGTGTTATTTGTAATCCACATAACTTAAAATAAATCATATAACTAACCTAAGTGCATTCAAATAAATAAGACTAAGCTGGTTTATATTAAAGTGTACCAGTTTAAGTGAAAAATTCATGTAACCATAATTTTCACATAATCACAAAGAACATTTCTACCTTTTTATAATTAAGACAGCACTTTAAATGTACAGAGTGCTTACTAACCCAGATGCTATTCATCTCCATTATAACCTTGTGGAGACAATAATAAGGGCCCAAATCCATGTGGCATTAGACACATTGTCTTTGAGGTGCTTTTACAAACTCCCAGTGCAAAGGGCCAGATTTGAATCAAAATTCTGAATCAGAACTTGGGGATATAGAGGGACTTTTAACCATTTAACTCATCCAGATTGGGCCCCCTAGGTGGGAACTGAGGATGAACCAAGGATATGACAAACCTACTAAAGCTAGCAAAGATTTTAAACTAGGACTCCCCCTGACATGGAACCATTAAGAATACTGGTGGTTCCCCCCCCTCCAAATATTTTCTTTCAATACAAGGAAAGCAGTCTGTAATAAAAGTCATGTACTATTGATGGAATTCAATGGCTCATTTAGGGATAGTGCACATATTAGAGTAACTACATGGGCATCACTTTCAAATTGCTCTACAGAAAGATTAATATTTTTAATATGATTAAATAGTACATCCAATGGTCAATAAGGCAGTTTCTATACATGTTGTAGAGAGAAGTGAGTGGTAGATGGGGCTCATCAACCTGGGAAAACAGCCCATCATTGAGAAGGACAACTCTGATCCCCACCCTCCACTGCCTTGGGGGATATTTTTGGGAGTGGAAAAGGCCAAGGAGTAAATCCTACACAATGGCACCTTGTATGCCTCTTTCTGGCAACTCCTGCAGCTAAGGTGGTGCCAAATGTATTGCTCTGCTTCCCTTTGGACCAAGCCTCTTGCCAGGCTGCACGAGGAGGGTCTTGTCATCTGGGCAACCCAGGACCTCCAGAGACGCTGCCCAGGCCTGGGTCCTGGGGAGGTCACTTGGGTGCTGCTAACACAAAGGTTTGACTTCACTCCTGGAGGTGCCCTCCATTGTCTCTTGAGACAGGCAGATGCCAACAACAACAAATGCATTATTATTTCTTGTTTTATTCTGGGACTCAGGACTTCTCAGACTATGCATGTACCACTTTACATGCCAGACATGTGCTGGTCCCGGAGGTGGGGGGTCACCGTGCGGCGTGTTCTGAGTCCGGTCCTGGGTCAAGCGTCTGGAGGCTGTCCGTTGAGGGCAAAGCAGGGTCCAAGGCAAGGGGCCGGGCGTGGTCAGGAACTCAGGGAGAGCAGGTCAGAGTGCTGGCAGGAACAGGTTTCCAACGATGTTGCTCCCGCAACCTGGGACTGGGCTGACTGGCCTTTATCTCCTCTGAGGCCTGGGGCGGTCCTGGCCCACAGGTGACTCGCCTCTCCTGGCCTTAAGGCGAGCACTCCTCCTGAGAGCACTTAGTTCCCTCCGCCTCTCTGCCCTGAGCCTCTGCAGCTCAGGAGAGGCTGGAGGGTTACTGGACCCAGAGGCAACCTCACCTTCCTCTGACAGGGCTGGGAGAGGCGCACCTGCAGGCAATGGGTCCTTGATCACCTCTGGAGCCAGAGCGGATTCAGCTGGTGTCTGCTCCTGAGGATCCAGCACAGGTGAGGGCCCTTCAGATTCAAGCCCCTGCCCCGGCTCAGCCGGCCCTGGAGATGGGGACTCCTGTGCAGGCTGGGACTCCTCAGGTTCAACCTCTGAATCAGATTCCCAGGCCATCACAGGGCAGCTGCTCTGGTTGCCATTGCTTATCTTCTTGGCGGGAGGTCTCAGCTAATTCATCTCTCCTCATCTGTGGGCCTCTGGAAGGTGAAATGTTTTAAAATTGCCGCTTCCACTCAGGACAGTTATTACTTTAGCCATTTGATCAATGAGGTGGACAGAAGGCAGCTGGGGTTCAGCAGAGCAGCTCAGTTTCTATCTTGGCTTATTGACAAATTTGCGGAGGAAGGGGAAGGTGCTGCTCTGGTAGAGGGAATAAGTATACCTAATAGGGAATCTTTCTAGGCACATGTGCTGATGGCTTGGTGCTATGAAAGTATTTTTAAAAAATAATGGATTAATCTATTAAAAACTAAATGATTAATCAAGTCAAATTTATTTCATCGACTTGATCAGATTAGTTGCTAATTAAAACCCTATGACTTTAAACCAAAAGGTCATTTATGTGAACGTTACAAGTTCTGGGAAGGGAAAAGCATATTCATCATCATCATTTCATATCTGTAAACACAGTATTGTTCCCAAACATCTGGCTAGCAACAACAGGAATACTTTCAATGTGCTGTATCGAGTCCATCATGCACTGACTTCACAAAGCAACCTAGATAATTTTTCTACCTTTGTGACCTGCTTCTGAAATAAACGTGGTCCAACATCCAGCACTCATTGCTCAGCTTCCAACTTTTGGTTTTGCATCAACTATTACTGCCATCAAAATAGGCAGATTACAAGAAAGGACTTTGATGCTACTGGGAATCTCCTAGTTTTAGTTATAGTTTATTTATTTAGAAACATTTTATCCCACTTTTCATCATCATTGATCCCATGGTGGTGTACAAATGTATTATGGGAAAACAAACAAACAAACAAACAAACATAAAAGCATAATACATGCGAGAAGCAGAACCAATACTCGATTCAATTAAAATGCATAAAACCATAAAATGCTATAGATGGTTCTATAAAATCACAATACTTAAAAGTCTGGGGAAATAGCGCACTTTTCCATGTATAAGACTAGGTTCTTTTACTCAAAAAGAAGGTTTAAAAAGTGGGGGCGTCTTCTACACGGGCAGTGGGTAGGGGTGATGGGTGATTGGTTGCAGCCGCGAGCTGGCAATTTGTAGTGTGATTGGTGGCTGTGGTGGCTGTGGCAAGGGCTGCTGAGGAATGCCCCAAAAATAAAAAAAGCTCAACAACTTTGGGCCATTTTCTGAAATTGCAGTTCCCCAAAATAGGGGGCGTGTTATACACAGAAAAGTACGGTAATTACTGTATTGGCCTGAATATAAGCCTCACTTTCCCCCCCAATTCCAACCATAAAAAGTTAAAGTGCAGCTTATATTCGAGACCTTATGGTATGCAACCAGGAGCGCGGGACAAACAGTGCCAACGCCCCTTGCGTAGTCCCCCGTCCTCTCCCCCAAGGCCAGGAAGGGAGAGAGTGAGAAAGGGGAAAGGCCCCCGGCAACACAGCTCGCCCCCCCCTCACCACGTATGCAGCCAGGAGTAGAGAGGAATGGAGCAGCTTATATTTGGATTTTTTTGGGGGGGGTTCCCTCCCCCCTTCAATTTTAAAGGTGTGGCTTATATTCAAGCAGCTGACAAAAGGATAACAGCACAAGCACCAGCTGAACTTCCCAGGGCACTATCACTGAGAAAGCCCGTTTTAAATGTCATAGTATAAAAAGGAATCAGCCCTAGTTGCTGTTGAATCAGCACTGTTGTAAGCCACCACCACGACTTGGTTATATAGCAGTTTGCAATACTTACACTAAAATAAATCAGAATAAAAAAGGTATTGTAGTTTTCTCATTCTGCTTTTGTTTATTAGGATATGCTATTATGAGCCAATATAATATATGCTGATAAGAATAGAACTCCACAGTTAATTATGTGAGTCTAAGAAAACAATTAGACAATCGCCAGATACAACAAAAACACCAGAACTATCCTTAAAAGTTCACATGCCGGTGAAAACCACCTCCTACATGTGGGGGGGGGGGCAATGCAGAAAGAGTAAAGAGGAAGCCATCAAATTATGCATGTTATCCAGGAAATTCATTGTTGGTTATCATGGTAGGAAAAACCAACACCACAAGAGCTGAGTAATTGCTTTCTGTGCAAGAAATCATAATAATAACAATTATATTATTGTTATTTTATTTTTATTTTTATTATTATTATTTGTTAAGTTGTGGGCAAACATAGCAGACGACACAGTGATTTCTCCAGAGCAGCTCTTTATTTTGTAAGCTGGAACAGAACTGAACAGCAAACAGCTCAGCCGGCCTGCTTTTATAGGCTGTCAACATTGTAGCAACAACAACCCAGGGTTTCCCGCCTAAAATAACTGACGTGGACCTGAGTGAAAACTATCTACAGTATCCCCCCTGCTGGCCCAGGGTGAGAACTTCAGTACATAACATTATTATTATTATTTATACCCCGCCCTCCCCGGCCAAAATCAGGCTCTGAGTGGCTAACATCAATTATATAACACATCAAGATAAAATCAAACAAAAAATTAAAATGCATCCTAGAATCAAATCAGAATCAGAGTAAAATCTAATCGGATGGCAACCGGCAGATTAGGGTTGGGGACCTTAAATGCTCCCCAGGCCCAACTGTTTGTGCTGAACTTATATGGGGGCCTGTGAGAAAAATTGGGAGGCCACTTTCATGCAAGTTCTTATGAAAGGGGAGAGTCAGGCTGCGCCCTGACCAAAGGCCTGGCAGAACAGCTCCGTCTTGCAGGCCCTGCGGAAAGATGTCAAGTCCCGCAGGGCCCTAGTCTCTTGGGGGAGAGCATTCCACCAGGCCGTGGCCACGGCCAAAAAGGCCTAGGCCCGGTCAAGGCCAGTCTAATCTCCTTGAGGCCCGGGACCTCCAAGATGTTATTATTTGCAGACCGTAAGGTCCTCCGTGGGGCATACCAGCAGAGGTGGTCCCGTAGGTACTTGGATCCTAGGCCGTGTAGGGCTTTAAAGGTTAAAACCAGCACCTTAAACCTGATCCTGTACTCCACCGGGAGCCAATGCAGCTGGTATAGCACTGGATGAATGTGATCCCGTGGCGGGGACCCCATAAGGAGCCTCACCGCGGCATTCTGCACCCGCTGGAGTTTCTGGGTCAGCTTCAAAGGCAGCCCCACGTAGAGTGAATTACAATAATCAAGCCTTGGGGTGACTGTCTATGGATCACAGTGGCAAGATCAGGGCGAGAGAGGGACCAACTGTATAGCACAGCGGAGATGGAAAAATGCCCCTTTGATGGGCACACTATGCTAATTAGCCAGAGGTAAATCCCATTGTTTATATTAAAATTGTCCCACAAAGAATGTTTAAAAAGTACTATGATCAAGACTCCCAAGAACACAACATTGTAATTAGACTCCAACAGGGCCATCCCTGCTGGAAATTCTTTAGTACAATTTCTCTTTGATTCTCTTAACTCCTGCTTGCCATTCTCAGATAACTGATGGAAAAGATAGGGACGGCCAAATATAATGGAGGAGCTGTCTTAAATGGGTTGGTGTGCTTCCACAGTCTTCAAAAGCCAAAGAGGAGTACAGCCTTACCAGGAGCTAAATGTCAGGATCAATGGATGTCTTGGCACAGGAGTTAAAAAGACTTGCCCTTCCTTTTCATCTGACACTGTTCTCCTTTTAATCTGACAGCCTGAATTCAAATTCAAAGTGGAATTTGAATCCATTGCCTTGCTGACAATTTCATTTTCCAGAAGGTGGAAAAAGCAACAAGGAGATCATCTTCTTGGACCTGGTTCTCACCAACAGGGAAGAACTGATCACCAAAGTGGAAGTACCGTATTTTTCGCACCATAGGGTGCACCGGACCATAGGGCGCACCTAGTTTTCAGACGGGGAAATCAATAAAAAAAATCTCCCCCCCCCAGCCCCAAAGAGCAGCGTACAGGCTGTGCACAACCTCTCCCTGCCGGAAGGGTTGCGGACAGCTATGGCACAAGCCAAGGCAGCGAGCGGGATGGATCCCGCTCGCTGCTTTGGCTTCCTCGTTAGCCCCACGCAGGGGACGCAGGTGGCGCTGTGGGTTAAACCACAGAGCCTAGAGCTTGCCGATCAGAAGGTCAGCAGTTCGAATCCCCGCAACGGGGTGAGCTCCCGTTGCTTGGTCCCTGCTCCTGCCAACCTAGCAGTTCGAAAGCACGTCAAAGTGCAAGTAGATAAATAGGTACCACTCCAGCGGGAAGGTAAACGGCGTTTCCATGTTTGCTCTGGTCCACCAGAAGCGGCTTAGTCATGCTGGCCACATGACCCAGAAGCTGTACACCGGCTCCCTCGGCCAATAAAGCGAGATGAGCGCCGCAACCCCGGTCACGACTGGACCTAATGGTCAGGGGTACCTTTACCTTTACCTTTAGCCCCATGCAACCTCTCCCTGCCGAGAGAGGCTGCGTGGAGCTAAAGAAGCCACAGCCCCTTGCAGCCTCTCCCTGCCGGAGGGGTTGCGCGTGGCTATGGCGGGATGGATCCCGCTCGCTGCTTTGGCTTCCTCTTTAGCCCTGCGCGATCTCTCCCTGCCAGGAGAGGCTGCGCAGGGCTAAAGAAGCCATAGCCCCGTGCAGCCTCCCCCTGTCGGAGGGGTTGCGCACGGTTATGGAACAAGCCAAGGCAGCCAGTGGGATGGATCACGCTGGCTGTTTTGGCTTCCTCTTTAGCCAAAAGGGGGGTTGCGCGCAACTATGGCACAAGCCTGCATTCGCTCCATAGGATGCACACACATTTCCCCTCAATTTTTGGAGGGGAAAAACTGCATCCAATAGAGCGAAAAATATGGTACTCAGAAACTTCAGAGGAAATAATCATGCCCTCCTAGGTTTCATGATACAGAGGCAAGGGAAAGCGAACACTCTGGACTTTAAGAAGGCCAATTTCAAAAAGCTTAAGGAGCTACTAGGTGAGATCCCATGGTCAGAAATACTCAAAGAGAAGGAAGTCCAAGATGGATGGGAGTTTCTTAAAGGAGAAATACTGAAGGCCCAAATGAAGACAATTCCAACATGAAAGAAAAGTGTGAGGCATCTCAGGAAACCAGTGTGGCTGCATAAGGAGCTTACAAATGAGCTGAGAATTAAGGGCATTATTATTATTATTATTATTATTACTACAGTGGTACCTCGCAAGACGAATGCCTCGCAAGACAAAAAACTCGCTAGACGAAAGGTTTTTCCGTTTTTGATTTGCCTCGCAAGACGAAATTTCCCTATGGGCTTGCTTCGCAAGACGAAAACGTCTCACGGCTTTGTTTCCTTTGTCTAAAAACAAAGACATGTTTTGTTTATAAAATTAATTTATTTTCCCTTCAATTTTTGAACTGCTCTTTACAGTATGTGTGACTTTAAAGAGAAGTTAATAAACTGTTGTTGTACCAAATTTGGCTTTGTTTGGACTTTTTTTGACCATAGGAACGCATTAATTGATTTTCAATGCATTCCTATGGGATTTCGTGATTCGCAAGACGAAAAATTCGTTAGACGACAAAACTTGCGGAACGAATTAATTTCGTCTTGCGGGGCACCACTGTATTTTTGTGACAGCAGTCACAAAATTAAAAGACGCCTGCTTCTTGGGAGGAAAGCAATGACAACCCTAGACAGCATCTTAAAAAGCAGAGATATCACCTTGCCAACAAAGGTCCATATAGTTAAAGCCATGGTTTTCCCAGTATTGATGTATGGAAGTGAGAGCTGGACCATAAAGAAGGCAGATCACCGAAGAATTGATGCTTTTGAATTATGGTGCTGGAGGAGACTCTTGAGAGTCCCTTGAACTGCAAGAAGATCAAACCTATCAGTTCTGAAGGAAATAAGCCCTGAGTGCTCGCTGGAAGGACAGATTCTGAAGCTGAGGCTCCAATACTTTGGACACCTTATGAGAAGAGAAGACTCCCTGGAAAAGACCCTGATGTTGGGAAAGATGGAGGGCAGAAGGAGAAGGGGATGACAGAGGACGAGATGGTGGGACAGTGTTCTTGAAGCTACCAGCATGAGTTTGACCAAACTGCGGGAGGCAGTGGAAGACAGGAGTGCCTGGTGTGCTCTGGTCCACGGGGTCACGAAGAATCAGACATGACTAAACAACTAAACAACAACATTATTATTACTATTATTACTGGCCAATGGATCTAGATTTGTATCTATAAATTCATCAGCATAAAGCAACAGCTGGGCTCAGCTTTGTCTCCAGAAGCTATTCACCAGTGCCAGCCAGAGCTAAATTTGCAAAACTAAACATGTCAAATAGCAGCACTCCAGAATAAGTATACCAATGTGCTTAGCAAGAATTTCAAGCATTAAAAATAGTTTGCAACTCTACAATGCTATGATCCTGTTCTCACAGTGGCTGTCCGGATGCCTGTGAGAAACCAGCGAGCAGAATGGCCTATAGCACTTGTGGAGAATTAATTTGAAAATAAAACCTTTAGATAATTTTTTCTCAAGTAATTATATTGTGGTCCAAATAACAGAGGTGACAAGAGATACTTTAGGAGACTGAGGGTAGGGTTGTTCTGAGTGAAATGAATAAAAAGTGAGGCCAGAAGGTTGGTCAGTCAGTGACACAGAGTGTGTCAGAAGATGGTTACAAGGAGGTGAATCTGATTTCAGAGGGACAGGAGATATCAAGATTGTCCAGAGAAGAGAGAAAAGCAGCAGGAGGAGAGCTAAATAATGAATTTATGTAAATGGAAGCTGAGAAAGAAGAAGCCGTAAGAACACGAAACCATCTGAAGCAGTCCTTCAAGGAAGATCAAAATCCAGGCATCTGTTAGCTGTAAAAAGCTGACCTGAAGACATTGTGGGATCCTCAGAGAGTGGCAACTAATTTAGCCTTTTCTGTTCTGAATCTTCAGCAGTTTGAACTGACCATTTGTGTCCCTTCTTTTTCTCTTTTGGCTAGAGAGATGGAATAAGTTAACATTTGAACTTTCAGTCAGAAATATAAAAGTTCCCTCAAGTATTCTGAGATACACCTGCATGTGGAGTCTCCCATTTGTGCTGGTTTCACAAATCCCTGGTTTAATATTTCTGAAATATTAAGCAGAATATAAATGTGTTAAAATAAAATAAATAAATAAGTTGTATTATTTGTTTATTTTAGGCTATTTTAGCTGAGAAGTTCCCAGAGCTTGTGTTACATTCAAAGACAAAATCACTTTTTAAAACACAATTAAAGGAGTCTTCATAGCACTGTAGAGCTGGAATGGGCCATGAGGGTCATTTAGTCCAATCCCCTGCAATGCAGGAAACCTTTTGCCCAATGTAGGGCAAAGAGAAGAGTCTTCCATTTTAGCTGCAATGAGCCCCAAGAGTGTCATGGTTTCAAAGAGGCTTTTGAGAGTCAGGTGCACCAATTAAGAAAAACTATCTGGAAGCATCTATACATTAACTCAAAACTTAATAAATAAAAGTCTATTCAATAGTTCTGGTAAAAATCTTTCTATACAAATGCTCACTCAATATTTAAATATTTTGCAGCATAATTTACAAAGTCTTTTTATTTTGGAAATGTTTATAAATATTACAATCTATTTATAAATCATAATGCTGGCTTTATTATTTCAGTATATTGCCTGGACAAGCAGATGTGCCCATAAACTGGAGGCACACACACAGAAGGACACAAAACTTCATAATTTCCCCCACAGCTCACATCGCTAAACTCTGGAAAAATAAGTATGGCATAATACACAAGGTCTATTTTGCAAGCTGGCCATCTATTGCAGCCTATCTCCAGGACTAGCAAACTGGCAAATCAGCAGATCTCAGATTATATTCCTGACTAGAGAAGAAAACAAAACAAAATCAGTCATGTTTTTAAAACCGGGACACATCTGCCCATCTAATTTTACTGATCAATTCAGTGCAAGTTTAAGAATAATAAGACAATTTGCCTTGTTATGTTCATTCAGCATTTGAACATCCTTAAGCAATATCCTCAAGGGATGCGGGTGGCGCTGTGGTCTAAACCACAGAGCCTAGGGCTTGCCGATTGGAAGGTTGGCAGTTCGGAGGTAATGCCGTTTACCTTCCCGCCGGAGCGGTACCTATTTATCTACTTGCACTTTGATGTGCTTTCAAACTGCTAGGTTGACAGGAGCAAGGACCAAACAACGGGAACTCACCCCATCACAGGGATTCGAACCACTGACCTTCTGATCGGCAAGCCCAAGAGGCTCAGTGGTTTAGACCACAGCGCCACTCGCATTGGCTTATATTTGGGACCTTATGCCATCAGCAAAGTGGTGCGGCTCCCCCCCCCCCCCCAGGAAGCAGCCCAGGAGCGTGGCTACTCTCTGCTCCAAAGCCTCCCAAAAGCAGTGGAAACAAAGGGGCGAAGCGGGGGAGCCACACTGCTTTGCTGGCAGCTCCCCCCCCCCCTTATCTCCAGTGGCAGGCTGCGCACCTTTGCCCTGCGCTCCCAGACTGCTCCGGGGGGGGGAGTTGTGCAGCCCCCAGGAAGGAGCCTGGGAGCATGACCGCCCACTGCTCCCCAGCCTCCCCTGAGCTGCCGGAAAGAAGCGGGGAGGTCGCCGGCAAAGCAGTGTGGCTCCTCCCCAGGAAGCAGCCTTGGTATTGTGGGGTTTTTTTTTCCTTTTTCCCCCCTTCATTTTTCAAGGTGCGGCTTATTTGTGGGTGCAGCTTATATTCAGGCCAATACGGTAACTGGTATAGATTCTGTGCTTCTGACATGGTTGCATACTACTGAGAGATTAATAGGAAACACAACTCTCCTATTTCTACAGGCTTTCCCAGAAGGATGAGTTGACTCAAGGCAGCACCAAATGTCTTTTGGAGAACTGTTTTTACCTGTCTTCTTTTTTGCAATTTTATTGTTTACACTACTTGCTAATGCTTAGTGGTCTATATGGATGTAGTCCAGCATTCGGTGTGCAGTGACCACCCAGATGCTGATGGAAAGCCTGCAAGCGGGACCTGAGTGCAACTCCCGGAACCTGGTCTATGGAGGTCACATTGCCTCCAAAAGGGGAGCAGCCACTTACAGCCTTATCCTCCATGGATTTGTCTAATCGTTTATAGCCATTCACCACCTCTTGTGCGAGTGAATTCTATAGTCCAGCTATATGCTAAACACTTTCTTTGTCCTGATACTTCCAACATTCAGCCTTCTTGGTGTCCCCACGTTCCAGTATTATGAGAGACAGAGAGAGCACTTTCATCTTACTGCGCAATTCATTCACCTCTATCATGTCTTCTCTTACTCACTTTTCTCTAAACTGAAGTGTTCCGCATGTTGCTGCCATGCCTCACTGGAGAGCTGCTTTTTGAGGCAAGGGGACCAGAACTCAATTTCCTTTTCTGAGGTGAAACATTCCAACTGCAGTAGTACCTTAGATTCTTACAATTGGCTGTTTTACTTTCCACTCCTTTCTTAAAGAACTCAGGAATTCACCTTTCTCCAGCTGCCACACTCTGGGTTGAGAGAAGAGTTAAGGTTAAGAGTCCTCGCGCCTTTCCCACCTGGTCCTGATGGCGCCCACTGCATATTAGACAGTTGTCTTCTTTATTGTCTTTTCAAGGCCTCCTAAAGATGGTACCTGTCTTGGATTTGAATTGATGTTAATGTATGTGCTGTTGTTGTTTTAAACTTTCTATATTTACATTTTAAAAATTGTCTTTATATATGGAATTCTTTAACTGTTTTCTTTATGTAACTATTTTATATAGGTAAGTTTATTGAAAATTGCTTTGGGATTTCTCATGGGAAGAGATTCATAAAATAAATAAATAAATGACTTGCACCAGGTTTTTAAAATAAAAAATACATTAATTTATGAGGGATCTACTTGAACTGTCCTTAAAATAAAGTACAAGAAATGTCTGAAACAGTACAATACAAGTGCATCGATTCAGAGCAATCCCACGTGAGTCTCTAGAACAGAGGCCTAAGGGCGAAATGCCGCCTTCCAGACCTCCCTCCCTGTCTCTGGGACCAGCAGTGTTGCGTCGCTCGCTGGCGCCTGGGGCAGCATACACACACACGCCGGGCAGATGCGGGACACAGAGGGTGAACAGAACCCACCGTGCCAGCCCAGCCCTTGCCACCGGAGCCTAGAGGGGGGGCGGTGCACTGCCAGCCTGTCCGCACAGGGAGGAGCCTGGCTGGCAGACGCGGCCCTTGGAGGCAACTCTCCCCCAACGCTGGCCAGGCAGCCCTCCAGTGAGGGGCCTGGGGACACAGAGGTGAGGCCAGACTGGGCTCTGGGGTCCAGAGACCCCCAGAACCAGGTGGGGCAGGGTAGGACAGGGATTCCTGTCTGTGGGCGCCTGGCTTGTGCTCCCTAAAAGTTGTGTGCCCGGGGCTATGGCCCCCGAGCCCCCACTACGGTCCTGCCTGGGTCTCTCTTCAGGCCATGCCCTCTCCTCAACCTCCACCGCCCGTTCCACATCCTCCAGGAGTCTTCTTGCCTGGCTAGGCTGTGTCCCCCTTGCATGGCAGGGAGTTGTACTAAGTAACCCTCAGGATCACTTCCAACTCTACTGTTCCATGATTCCACGTTAACACCTTGTGTGCCTATAGACAACTTCTTGGTAACATCTACAAAGAGTATAAAGATCAATCCAATCCAAAACCTTGTGTGGCTGGATTGGGGGGGGGTATAAAAAAGGCTGCAAGAATTACATATAGGAACTTACTTACCATAGAAAGGTAAGATTGACGCTTGCTGTCCCTCTGCCTCAGCCCAGCCCACCACTGCCATGTGGCCCCCAAATCGTTGCCCATTCCGGGGGGAATATGGCTCTCGGGTTGAAAAGGATTCTGCATCTTCTCAAGCATGAGAGGCTATGGAGCCCCTGACATGCGCGGGGGGGGGGGGCTGCCTACAGAAGAGCAGTAGCGGCCAGTATGGTGGGGCACACTCTTCTGACCCTGGCGTTGCCATAGCTTGCCTCAGGCGTGGGGAACCTTTAGCCCTCCAGAGCTTGCGGAACTGCATCTCTCATCATCCCAGGAAGCATAGCCAGTGGCCAGGGATGCTAGGAAGGGTACCTCTGCAACATTTGAAGGGAAAGCTCCCCACACCTGGCCTACCTGAGGAGGAGGAGGAGCCAGGGCCATGTGGATGCGCCGACAGAGCCAACTTGGTTTCCCCACTGGTTCTGCCAAGCAGCCCAAACTTCACCACCACCCAGCCCCTCCACAGCAGACAGCAACACTTTTGTAGCAGTCAGCTTGCATAACACTTTCAAATACAGTGGTACCTCGGGTTACAGACGCTTCAGGTTACAGACTCTGCTAACCCAGAAATAGTACTTCAGGTTAAGAACTTTGCTACAGGATGAAAACAGAAATTGTGCGGCGGCGGCAGGAGGCCCCATTAGCTAAAGTGGTACTTCAGGTTAAGAACAGTTTCAGGTTAAGAATGGACCTCCAGAACGAATTAAGTTCTTAACCTGAGGTACTACTGTAGAAAGTTAAAAGCTTTAGATCTCATGGAATGTTTTCAACAAAATGGTTCCCCCCCCCCCCAGACAATTGCTTCTCATCCTTTTTGGATGCTAGGTTTTTAAATAATAATAATAATAATAATAATAATAATAATAATAATAATAATAATAATAATAATATATACCCCGCCCATCTGGCTGGGTTTCACCAGCCACTTTTGTACTCAGCAGGGCCTTTTCACTGGTAGCGCCAGGCTTTCCCTGGAAATAGGTTTCAAAAAGCAGAAACACTCATTCCACCTAGCTTTTGGGGATACATTCTTTTCTGGAGAGTACTGGTGGTACACTTTCCCCCTTTTTTTCTTTTTTCTGCATCACTTTACTTCTTTATAGGTAATTCAAATTATTTCAGCAAAATATTAATACCCCCCCCCCAAAATGTATGTCAGTGTCTGGAGGCCGAGCCCTCTGGAGCAGTCTTGGGTGCTCCTGCATGTGTTTTGTACTGAACAACTAAAGAGGGCTTTTGAAAACTTTCTTTCAACTTTTCAAACAAGCAGCTGCCTTACAGCAGACCAGTGCTCTGAAGTTCCCAAAGCATTTTCGTTGGGATAGCCCTTGGATGGGACCTAGTCTTGTATGGCTTAACCAGGGGGGTAGGGGGTTTTCCCGGGGAAGCTGCCAGGGGGTCCCTGAGGCGCCCAGAGCGGGTGCGAGAAGCCTGCTTTCTCCCCGGCTTCGACCAGACCTCTCTTCTCGGAGGCGTCGCCACGGTCCCTTCCTCTGCCATCTTTGAGCCGGAGAGGCACCGGCAGCATCTTCCTTACCTTCCTCGCTCAGGGTCCACGGCAGGGTCTCCGGCTGGGACGCGTAGCCACAGGCGCTGCCCTCGAAGGCGCACGAGCCGGCGGGCGGGAGGCGCAGGGCTCCGGAGACGCGCAAGGCTGCGGGGACAAAGCGAGCGCGCTCAGTCGGCGGGAGGAGCCCGGAGAAGCCCCAGCTCGGCCCGGGGGAGAGCGGCGGCGGCGGGCGGGCGGGCCGGCTCTCTGGCACCTGCTTACCTTGCACCGCGAGGAGACCCAGCAGCAGCAGCATCGCGTCCCTCGGAGGAAGGAGAGGAAAGGCTGGCCCGCCCCGCCCGAGGCGCCGAAGGGGAAGCGGCGTTAAAAGGCCGGCGGGCTGGAGGGGGCGGAGGAGGGAGGGAGGAGGGCTGAGCTTGGCTGGGCGGCGGCGGCGGGAGGAGGAAGGCGGCCCGCCAGCCCAGCAGCTGCTGCCCGGCCGGCGGCGAGGCGCCCGCCCAGGGACGGAGGCCCGGCCCAGGTCTCCCGGGGGGCTGCGCAGCGCCAGGGGAAGGGCGAGCCCCGGGGCCGGAGTCCGGCTGCCTCTCCAGCACGCCCCCCCTGCCCCAGAAGTGTAGGGTCGACGGGGGGGCTGGGAATGGCAGCGGGGGCTCGGAGGACTTGCAGCCCGGCTTGGTCTGCGCCTGGGGGGGGGGGCAGCCCCCTTCCACGCCACTTCATGGGGCCGCTTGTTCGAGAGCATCATCTCGGTTTCATGCCTTTCTTTTCAACCTTTGCAGAGTCGGCTATGTACTGAAGTTCTCACCCTGGGCCAGCAGGGGGATACTGTAGATAGTTTTCACTCAGGTCCACATATGCAAATAAGGGATTGAAAGTGGCGTTCAGTGATTGGATAGTTACAGAAAATGGTTACTGTTGCGTTCTAGTTGAGCTCTGTATAAGCAGGCTGACTGAGCCCTTCAGTTCAGTTCTGGTCTGTGAGTAAACAGGAGCTGTTTCAAGAATCGCTGCGTCGTCTGCTATGTCAACCCACAACTTAACACTGGCGACGAGGATGGGATCGATGGACACCAGAGCACCAGCCAGATGCGGCCATCCTCTGAGCTGAGCTGAATCACTGAGCTGAATCATTGAGCAAAATCGCTGAACAGAACCAATTCGGAGCTGACTGTTCTGGCTAGAGCACTGTCTTCCATCCATCACACTTCACGCCGGCATCGGAATCATGGCTTCACTTGTGCCTCTACTGCCATTTGCGCCAGCCTCTGAATCATGGGAGTCCTACCTCGCTCAGTTTGACTGCTACCTCCAAGCCAACGAGCTGACGGAAGTGTCAGAGGAGCGTAAGCAAGGCCTATTCCTCAGCCTCTGTGGGCCCAAGGTGTTCAAGACGGCCCGAGCATTGGTTGCGCCTCAAGCAGTCCAGGCAGCGCCATGGGACATGATTCAAGAGAAGCTCCGCAACCACTACGCGCCAAAGCCGTCCAAGCCGACTTGGCCCTGAACACACTGACCAGATGCTTGGAAGCTGTGGCTGGATGGTTTCGTGGGAGCCGATTGAAACTAAATCCTTCAAAGACAGAGGTCCTATGGCTGGGTCGGGATGACATGGGGATGAGGGACCAACTCCCTTCTCTTGCGGGGGCCCAATTAGTGCCATTGCCTTCCGTTAAGAGTTTGGGTATAATCCTTGACCGCCTCCCTTTCCATGGAGGCGCAAGTTACAGCAACAGCCAAGGTGACATTTTTGCACCTTCGCCGCATCAAGCAGTTAGTCCCTTACCTTTCCCGCCCCAACCTGGCCACAGTGATCCATGCGACGGTCATATCCAGGCTTGACTACTGTAATTCACTCTACGCGGGGCTGCCCTTGAAGCTGTCCCAGAAACTCCAGCGGGTGCAGAATGCTGCAGCAAGGCTCCTCACGGAGTCTCTGCCATGGGAGCATATTCACCCAGTGCTTTTCAAACTGCACTGGCTCCCGGTAGAGTACAGGGTCAGATTTAAGGTGCTGCTTTTGACCTTTAAAGCCCTTCACAGCCTAGGACCCTCGTACCTACGGGACCGCCTCGCCCGGTATGCCCCACGGAGGGCCTCAAGGCCCCTAAATAGCAACACCCTAGTGGTCCTGGGCCCTAAGGAAGTTAGATTGGCTTCAACCAGAGCCAGGGCCTTTTCAACTCTGGCTCCGGCCTGGTGGAACGCTCTGCCTCATGAGACCAGGGCCCTGCAGGATCTGATTTCTTTCCGCAGGGCCTGTAAGACAGAGTTGTTCCGCCTGGCCTTTGGCTTAGAGCAAATTTGATTCCCTCCGCCCTCTTTTTTCTTTTTCCTTTCTCCTCCTGTGATGAGGCTGCATTTTAATATTTTAATGTTTCAATATTTTATTTGTTGTATTTTAATTTTGTTTTTAAGTTGTAATCATTCAACTTGTTTTTATTATTGCTTGTAAGCTTCTCTGAGCCCGGCCTTGGCTGGGGAGGGCAGGGTATAAATAAAAATTATTATTATTATTATTATTATTATTAAGATTGCTCCACGGCCCGCCATGCATTCTACCACCGGAACCAGGCAGAGGGGGAGTCAATTAACAACTACACTGCTGCCCTCCGACAGGCTGCAATGCACTGCGAGTTCCGAGACTTAGACGATGCCCTGATGGATCAAATAGCCTGTGGGGTCCGGGACATCCGTCTGCAATGGCGTCTCCTTGCCAAGCCAGACCTCATGCTGCAGAAAGCGATTGAGGAGGCTGTGGCCTCGGAAGCTGCTGAACGCTCCGCCCAGGAGATCCACAAGGCCAGCAGCCCGCGTCTTGCTAGGAAGCCAGTTCCAGTGCATCACGAAGAGGCCAGCAGTGACGGGGCATTCTCCAGTGAAGACGATGACGTGCACCAGACAAAGCGGGAGCACGGGAAGTTCCAACAGAAGTCCAAGGGCCAATCGGAATGTGCCGGCTGCGGAGGCAACCATTCCCATGCCAAGTGTCGATTCAGAGACGCCATCTGTCGGAAGTGTTCCAGAAGGGGCGATATCACTAAGGTCTGCCGATCGGCTCTGTCCGACAACCCCCATTCACCGACTTGCAAGTCCAAGTCTTCACTGTTTCGCTCTCACCAACTGCCGCTGCCCGTCTGGAACCACGATTGGCCAAACTGACTCGCCTACGCAATGCAAGCTGAACGTCACTGTGCTCATTGAAGGAGCTCCGTGTGACATGGAGATCAACACCGGGTCTGCCTTGTCCATCGTGTCTTGGAGCACTATCAAAAGACTCGTACCCAGAGTGTCCAAAAGGCAACTTGACTCTCACCATGTACACCTGAGAGACTACCAGGGAAATGACATTCCCGTGGTAGGCGTTGGCCGGTTCCGGATTGCCTTCAAGGATTTTTCGGGCCTGCTCCGACTGGTGGTGGTCGAAGGTCAGTGGCCAAGCCTCCTAGGGCTAGACTGGTTTGATGCCCTCGGCCTTGAAGTCACCGGCATCAACTGCATCACTAACGCAGAGACTGAGGGTCTGGTCAAAGACTTTGCCGAGGTTTTTGACGGCACTTTGGGGCAATATACAGGTACGCCCATCTCCTTTAGCCTTGATCCACAAGTCGCCCCCATCAAGCTAAAGCCACGCCGGGTTCCCTTTGCTCTCAAGGCTAAGGTGGATGAACAACTGGACAAGCTGATCGCCCAAGGAGTTTTGGAGCCGGTTGACCACGCCAAGTGGGAAACCCCCATCGTCACGCCTGTCAAGCCAGACGGGTCGGTGAGAATCTGCACTGACTACAAGTGCACGATCAACAAGGCACTTCAGCAGCACGCTTACCTGGTTCCTGTTGTTCAACACCTGCTGCATTCCCTGGGTGAGGATAAGGTCTTCGCTAAGCTGGACCTTGCCCAAGCCTATCAACAACTGCCCATCGATGATGCCACCGCTGAAGCCCAGGCAATCGTCACCCACCGAGGGGCATTTCGTTGCCGCCATTTGCAGTTTGGGGTGAGTGTGGCTCCTGGCATCTTCCAAAGCCTTATGGAGCATCTCCTGCAAGGACTTCCGGGCGTGGTACCATATTTTGATGACGTCTTGGTGTCCGCAGACTCACACCAGCAGCTGTTCGAGCGCCTCCGTGCCGTGCTGACCAGGTTCCAGGAGGCCGGGCTCAAGGTAAAGAGGGAGAAGTGCCAGATCGCTGTTCCACAGGTGGAGTTCCTGGGCTATCTTACCGACGCCTCCGGCCTTCACCCGACGACATCCAAGATCCGCGCTATTCAGCAGGCCCCCATCCCAAAGAACAAGACGGAGTTGCAGGCGTTCCTGGGACTGCTGAACTTTTATAACATGTTCCTGCCCCACAAAGCCACGGTGGCTGAGCCTCTTCACCGACTCCTCAGCACGAAGACACCTTGGTCCTGGGGTCATCGGGAGACGGCGGCCTTCAACGCGGTCAAGGCTCTCCTTTCATCGGACAGTGTGCTGGTACAGTACAGTGAAGCCAGGCCACCGGTCCTTGCCTGCAACGCCTCACCTTTTGGCATCGGCGCTGTCCTTAGTCACCGTTTTCCAGACGGAAGAGAAGCACCGCTCGCCTACTTTTCCAAGACGCTATCTCCGACGGAACAGAATTACAGCCAGCTCAACAAGGAGGCACTGGCACTTGTGGCTGGAGTGAAGCGGTTCCATGAATACCTCTACGGCAGAACTTTCAACCTCATCACCGACCACAAGCTGCTCCTGGGCCTCCTCGCCGGTGACTGACCAACTCCACCGGTCCTCTCACCGCGCATGCTGCGATGCACTGTTTTCCTGGCTGCCTACCACTACCGGCTCATCCATTGCCTGGGGAAATTGATGGGCCATGCTGACGCCCTCAGCCGTTGCCCTCTTCCAGCGTTTGTGGAAGACCCGGCTCCAGCTTCATCGCTCCTCCTGATTGAGGATCTTCCAGCAGTGCCTATATCGACTGCCACTGTGGCCTCCGCATCTGCCCAGGATCGCACCATCAGCCGTGTGCTGAACTGGGTGTGGAGGGGGTGGCCACAAGGGCCTTTTGCATCGGAGTTCCAGCCGTTCGCAACCAGACATGAACTCTCGGCTCATCGCGGCTGTCTGCTGTGGGGAGACCACGTCATGATTCCCCAAAGACTCCGTCAACGCATCCTTGAGGCTCTGCACGTTGGCCACCCGGGAATCGTCAAAATGAAGGCGTTGGCTCGGTGTTACGTCTGGTGGCCTAACATGGACGATGCCATCACTGCCTGGGTTTCCATCTGTCAAGCGTGCCAACAATCTAGGCCTGCGCCACCAGCAGCTAAGGGACAAACCTGGGAGACACCCAAGACACCCTGGTCGAGAGTGCACATCGACCTGGCTGGCCCCTTTCATGGCCGGACCTTTATGGTAGTGCTGGACGCCTATTCCAAATGGCTGGAGGTGGCCCTGATGCCCTCCACCACTACCAAGGCCGTCATCATCTCTACCAAGGCTGTGCTGCGAGGCCTCTTTGCGACTCATGGGTGTCCTGATGTCCTCGTCTCCGACAATGGACCGCAGTTCACATCAGGCACTTTTGAGCAGTACCTTTTGGGACTGGGCATCCGCCATGCCCTAACGGCACCATTTCATCCATCAGTGGGCAAGTGGAGAGAATGGTGCACTCGGCAAAAGAGGCACTGGCGCGCCTGGACCGGGGAGAATGGCAAGAGCGGGTCGCCGAATACTTGTTCATGCAACACGTCACCCCTCATGCGGCCCCAGGGCGGAGTCCTGTCGAACTGCTTATGGGCCGCCGCCTAAGAACTCCGCTCGACTGGCTGCGCCCGGACTTTGCCATGGCCGAACCCCCGGGCTGTGCCAACGCACCACGGTCCTTTGTTCCAGGAAACCAGGCCCGGAACTTTGTGGGGGACATTCCTTGGGTGCCAGCCACAGTAGTGGGATTCACTGGACCTCGCTCATACCAAGTGGCACTCGAAAACGGACATTTGTGGTGCTGGCATATAGACCAGCTTAGGCGTAGGGTTGGGGACTTGTACACTACCGCAGTGCCCCCAACTGCGCTCGTGGCTCTGGAACAGACACTTACAGATGGCGAGGCTCCACCTACACCTCTCTCACAAACTACAGGTGTGGAGCTGAACCAAGCCGCTTCAGAGGGTCTGCCGGACTTCCCACAGACTCAGACCACTGCCGTGCCTGACATTCCACCAACTCCACTTGCGGAGGTTCCACCCACAGCAGCGGATCCAGGGGACTTGATTTCAACGCCACCTAGGGGAATCGCCCCCCCCCCCCGGACCTGGGTACCAGTCCCCAGTGGTCTGGCAGAGTTTCCAAGCGCCCAACTTATTTAAAGGATTATGTTGTTGGACATGTAATACTGTTGGTCTAATGGAAGTAGGTGAAATGTAACCGATATGCTTTTGTGCCTAATTGAACCATTACGTGTAGTGCTGTATATAAGGAAAGCATTACGCTTGTAACCAACGCCTTATCTCGGTGGGGAGGGGTGTTATGTACTGAAGTTCTCACCCTGGGCCAGCAGGGGGATACTGTAGATAGATTTCACTCAGGTCCACATATGCAAATAAGGGATTGAAAGTGACGTTCAGTGATTGGATAGTTACAGAAAATGGTTACTGTTGCGTTCTAGTGGAGCTCTTTATAAGCAGGCTGGCTGAACCCTTCAGTTCAGTTCTGTTCTGGTCTGTGAATAAACAAGAGCTGTTTGAAGAATTGCTGTGTTGTCTGATATGTTCACCCACAACTTAACAGAGTGCATCTCACACTTTCTTTCTTTTGCATAGCCTTCTTCGCAGCATCCATCCCTTCCTGGGTCTTTTAAAATAGACATCCATTACATGGGAATACTATTGTACAAAGGTCCATATAGTTAAAGCTATGGTTTTCCCAGTAGTGATGTATGGAAGTGAGAGCTAGACCATAAAGAAAGCTGATCGCCGAAGAATTGATGCTTTTGAATTATGGTGCTGGAAGAGACTCTTGAGAGTCCCATGGACTGCAAGAAGGTGAAACCTCTCCATTCTGAAGGAAATTAGCCCTGAGTGCTCACTGGAAGGACAGATCGTGAAGCTGAGGCTCCAATACTTTGGCCACCTCATGAGAAGAGAAGACTCCCTGGAAAAGACCCTGATGTTGGGAAAGATGGAGGGCCCAAGGAGAAGGGGACGGCAGAGGACGAGATGGTGGGACAGTGTTCTCGAAGCTACCAGCATGAGTTTGACCAAACTGCGGGAGGCAGTGGAAGACAGGAGTGCCTGGCGTGCTCTGGTCCAGGGGGTCACGAAGAGGCGGACACGACTAAACGACTAAACAACAACAATGCCTTGGAGTGATAAACTCACAAACATTTTAAGTTATCTCAAAAGGCTTTTAAGATAAACAACTGAATGTTTTGCAGGAAATCGAAACTGGTTTCCCATATGCTGTATCTCCCAGTCTCCACTGATAAGAACCTGAAATATAAAGCATGTGTATAAATATTTCACATCTCTGGCAGCAATCTAGTTCTCAGTTGTGCATATGTAAACACAGTCCTGCATTTGCAGCCTAATCTCTCTTTCCTTATAATAGCCCTTTGAGGTTCTGTAATGAAACATAGAAATCGGACGGAGAACGGGTTGCTTCTGGTGCTACAAGAGCCATTTCCTCTCAAATTGCCATCTTTTATTCACTCACTTTTTACAGAGTATCCTTAAAAAGCATTTCTACGTCCATGGCAATCTAGTGTTTCTTTGCTGTCTTCCTATGTCCCCCTGCCCTGAGCTGATTTGTAGTTTTTAAAATTTATTCCTTATTATTATAGTAAAAGATAATTGCTATTTAGATTTTCCCTGTGCCTTTAAATTAAGACTCATCTCATGTCATTGCTAGGAGAATATTCACATGCTGGTTTTTATTTGCCATTGAATAGCCTCCCTGAATTGCCCCAGGGTTGTTCCTATAGGGGTGGTGGAAGACTTTAATAACCGTGTCCTCTGATTATTTTTTCTTAGTACCTTTTAACTATTTTAAAAAAGCAATTTCACTATTATAAATTAATACAATAATCCAAATTTCCCCTTCCTGGTGGGAACTGAAATTGATACTGGGGGATTTCAGTACAGTGGTACCTCTGGTTACGTACTTAATTTGTTCCAGAGGTCCGTTCTTAATCTGAAACTGTTCTTAACCTGAAGCACCACTTTAGCTAATGTGGCATCCCGCTGCTGCTGCGCCGCTGGAGCACGATTTCTGTTCTCATCCTGAAGCAAAGTTCTTAACCCGAGGTACTATTTCTGGGTAGCGGAGTCAGTAACCTAAAGCGTATGGAACCCGAGGTACCACTGTAATGCTATTCAAGGGCAACTAACAATCTGTTGATCACTAATCCCATAGCCCACATTAACAGGAAGCAATAAGATGGAATAAACCTGTACAAAATATACCAGAGGCATCAGAGCAAGTGTTACCTCACACTTCCCAGTGCATTTTCCTTCACTTTCCTTATCACAAAAAATCAGGGTTGGCCCAAGGCATTTTGGCACCTAAAGCAGACCTCAAAATGGCGCCAGGGAAGAACGAGTAAAGGAAGAGCTGCTACATCATGACCGCGCGGGGGGACGGGGAGAGAACAACATCAGGATCTGTTGCCCTGGTGGATCCTGCCAGCTGAGATGGCCTCCTTACCTGACCTCATGAGTGGGCCAGTCTTGCAAAATTCCAATATTTTAGGGGTGCAGGTTTGTTGTGCAAGACCTCCCCAATCAACTATAATTGTGTGACATGAATTTGCTGGTATGTGATGGATTCCTGTCTGGCAGCACACTATGTGGACTTATGGGGAAGCAGGACAAACTGAATCATCCTATGTATGTGCTTAAGGATCAGAAGCGCTTGCTCCCCTAACAATCAGCACCCGAAAGGCTAATTGAATACAGGACACTTTTTCCTCATGTACAAGATTTCACTGAATAACCTGCTGCTTAAACAGAGATTTCTACAGTCATATTCATAAGGGCAGCTGTCAGGGGTTCAGAGACAGAGGCACAGGTGAGGGAGGAGACGGAGAGCGACGAGGAAGAATCCCAGGACAGTGAGGAAGAGGATGACAATGACTTGAGATCTTCCATGAGTCTCTCAAGTGAATCGGAGGATTCTCAGGAGGGGGCGCCCCTAGTCAGGACAAGGGGGGTCACAGGGGGGACCTGCCAGGAGCAGGGAAGCAGCAGGGAAACCCCGAGCGGGAGTGGGAGATCGGGGCCGGCTTCCCAGCAGGAACGAAGGGAAGAGAGGGGGGTTCCCAGTGTTACACACGGAGCGGAGCAGGAAAGAGACAGGGGAAGGAGATCTGGGGAGAACGTCCTGCCGGAAGAGGGGGAGAGTAGTACAGGGAGTAGTGTCAGTGTCAAAAGGAAGGTCAGGGGTAGCGAGCGCGCGCCAAGTTCAAATGTGGAGGCGCTCGGAAATGGAGAAAGCCCGGAGGAGGAGCCCAGCCCCAAAGCACGAAGGAGGGGGGAACAGGCATCTCAGGAATCCGCTTCGGGAGAGAGCAGGAGGGAAGGAACCCAGGGGGGCAGAAAGACCCTGCGGAAAAGGAAAGACAGGAAGAGGTGGTCTAGCACAAGCCTCTTAAGTTGGTGCAGGGGCGGGACCGAGTCAGAGGGGACTTCAAATGTCTGACGTTAGACACTCGGGGCTGCATGCCTCGGTTGTGGAACCAATAATGAATAGCAATAAACATCCTTGTATATAAGAAGAGCTTGGCGTTGGTCTTTTGTGAGCTGAGACCAGAGGCAGCCCGTGACAGCAGCAGACTTTAAAGAGCTTATAATCAAGGAGGAATTTCAAGTGGATTCACTTTTCAGCAGGGGTAGGGAATTGCCTTTGCCCTCCAGCTGTTGCTTAACTGCAACTCCCATCAGCCCTAGGAAGCATGGCCAATGACCAGGGTTAATGGGAGTTGTAATTCAGTGACATTTGGAGGGCCCAATGTTCCTGATCCCCGGTTTACAGCATCTACATTGCCTTACAATACAGACTGCTCAGACAACACTATTCCCTCTGCCTTAAGGGAAGCCATTCATTTTTTCCCTTTGTCACTTTGATAATGTGTTTCCCCCAAACCTGACCTGGTTAAAGAAGAAATGTAGTCAATTAAACATCTGTACACTCCACATACTCTCTGTGGTACTGAAGAAGCATACATTTGAATGTAAACTATCTCTTGCAGTTTTCATCCTGAATTAACAATGCCCACAAATTCTAGATTCCATACCAAATTATGTTAGATATTTGTTTAAAATGTGGTATCAGTATCATTTGTAAAAATGTACTATCCGGGTTTGCATTTTTTAAACCAAGTTGCCTGTTCTCCAAAAGGATATGCCATTAGACATTTTTGTATTCTAAATATATTTTAAATTTCTCATTGCCTAGCATCAGCGAGAAGCAAAAAAATTCTAGTTTTGTAGTGTGTGGTTTTTTTTAAAACCACCCAGTTGGGCTAGTTCAGACTTGCCATTTGGCTAATTTTAAACCCAGACTCTTCCGCAACCCACAAAACAAATGCATATGCAGTGCTCTACAAGAATGCCCTTTTATTCACATGTACCGTCTATATTCAAACCTGGTTTCCAAAGCTCAGCCCACTTTATTAATGTATTTACTGGATATTCTCCATAGCCCAGTTTTTTAGGATGATGCATAGTGTTGGCATTTGTCTTAGATCTCTCACTTAGCCAGCTTTTGCTCAGGGCAAAACAAAACAGACATCTGCTTAAAATGTATATACAATAGAGTGACTATTTTAATGAACTGGGCTGCAGTTCTGCCAAATGCATGCTGGAAACGATACAAGCTGTACTGTGAACTTGTTTGACAAATGTGCTCAAATTGCTCTCCTGCCAGTGTATATTTGTAGCCACATGCAACTGAATGCTAAGTGAAAACTAAAAATGTCAGTAGATGCATTTCACTCAGGGTGAGTTAGAAAAAGAAAACTTCCTGTGCAGTAAAGTTGCCTCCAAAAGATGAAATAAGACAACACTGCCAGTAGCGGAACTGTCTGATCAAGTTCTACTGTACTTGATTCAAGGAATAACATTCTCAGTGAATCTCTATATTGGTAAGTTAGGGATATATTAAGTGTAGCAGCACGTTCCATACTTTTTGCAAGGAATGCCAGATGGCCTGCAAAACAGATTTTTGAACATGTACGTATGTTATTCTCTAGAGCAGGGATGGGGAACCTATGGCTCTCCAGATGTTGTTGAGCTCCAACTCCATAAGCTCCAACCAGCATGGACCGCAGTCAGGAACAATGGCAACTGCATTCCAATATCTGGAGGGTCACAGGTTACCCATCACTTTAGAGGCTCTTAGAGCTAAAGCCCCATTGCACAAAGTCCAGAATAGCAAGAGAAAATAAAATTCCAGAGAGATTTTGGAGAATACTTATGCAAAAAGTAGTAACTCTCCCTGTATTTGTGGACAACAATGAGTAGCACTAGGGATTCCCAGTCGCAATGGTTTACATATTGAAATGCCATCACAATACAATGTACAGTACAGGGCAAGTAGACTCAGTCTTGCTTCTATAAAACCTCCACCTTTCCCCTTATTTTCAACCACCAAGGCTCACAGAGCACTGCAGCAAAGGCAGGAGAACTCCCTTATCCACCTCTCCTGCAGTGTTGGGCCAGATCTTCTGTGGCACAAGCTTCAATGGTTCCCCATTTGTTACAAATAGACATGTTTAGGTTGCACAGACACACGGTTTGTGCACGTCTTCTGTGTCACACCAAAGAAACATGTGCTGTGTTTTTGGACCCAAGCTCTACCACCTTTCTGCACGTTATAAAACAGACTTTGTCTCTCATCATCTTGTGAAGTATTGGTAGAGATTCAACTATGACATAATATGCAACAATGTCATAAGGGAATAGGTTGCTAATCATAGTTCTGCAGAGTTAGGAGGGGCCCCGGGGTAATCTAGTCCAACCCCCTGAAATGCAGAAATATCAGTATGCCCCACTGGATAGTCCCCCATCCAATTTGAAATCATACCAGGTTCTATTTAGCTTTGCAAGTGTGCTAACAGTTTTATTGCTGCACTGCAAGCTTCAACAGCAGAACAACAGATACAGACCAAAACCATGAGGCTACAACCTTTTACACATCTATGTGTGCAGAAGCACAGCTGTAAACATTGATGGCATTTAATATTCAATAACGGGGTGCAGGATTCCAGATTTAGCAAGTAAGCAACAAAGAAAGCAATCTAATTGAAGCTATATTTGTTTTTAATTACCGTACATTTCTGATGAACTATTCTGGTGGTATTAGTTCTAGAAGCACTATCATTCTTTAGACAATTGCACAATGCAGTTTATCAATACATTCAGAATCAAGGTGTCTGCACATACTTCTTCCTTAAAGAAACTGGCTCACTGGATTTTCTGCTACTTGCACTTCATTGAAACTTATAGTTCCCTCAAGAGGAACAGCCATTTTAGATCTGGTCCTAACCAATGTTGATGAGCTGGTTAGTGGGGTAGAAGTGGAAGGATCATTAGGCGCGAGTGATCATGCTCTTCTAAAGTTTACTATACAGCGGAAAGGAGCAGCCAAGCATACTAGGACTCAATTTCTTGACTTTAAGAAAGCCGACTTCATAAAACTTAGGGAAGTGCTGGGTGAGATCCCATGGACAGTAATACTAAAAGGAAAGGGAGTTCATGATGGCTGGGAGTTTGTTAAGAGGGAGATAGTAAAAGCACAACGTCAGGCAATACCAATGAGACGGAAACATGGAAGGTGCCTAAAGAAGCCAGGGTGGCTATCTAAAGAACTTTTAACTGAGTTAAGATTAAAAAAGGATGTGTACAAAAAATGGAAAAGGGGGGAAACCACCAAAGAGGAATTCAAACAAATAGCCAGCACGTGTAGACACAAAGTCAGAAAAGCTAAAGCACAGAATGAACTCAGGCTTGCTAGAGAGGTTAAAAGCAACAAAAAAGGCTTTTATGGGTATGTTCGTAGCAAAGGGAAGAACAAAGAAACAGTGGGGTCACTCAGAGGAGAAGATGGTGAAATGCAAACAGGGGACACAGAAAGGGCTGAACTCCTCAATGCCTTCTTTGCCTCAGTCTTCTCCGATAAAGAAAACAATGCCCGACCTGAAGAATTTGGAGCAAATGATTCAGCAAAGGAAACACAGCCCAGAATAACTAAGGAGATAGTACAAGAATACTTGGCTAGTTTAGATGTATTCAAGTCTCCAGGGCCAGATGAACTGCATCCAAGAGTATTAAAAGAACTGGCAGATGTGATCTCAGAACCACTGGCAGTCATCTTTGAGAATTCCTGGAGAACAGGCGAAGTCCCAGCAGACTGGAGGAGGGCAAATGTTGTCCCTATTTTCAAAAAGGGGAAAAGAGAGGACCCAAATAATTACCGCCCAGTCAGTCTGACATCAATACCAGGGAAGATTCTGGAGCAGATCATTAAGAAAACAGTCTGTGAGCACCTAGAAAGGAATGCTGTGATCACCAATAGTCAGCATGGATTTCTGAAAAATAAGTCATGTCAGACTAACCTGATCTCGTTTTTTGACAGAATTACAAGCCTGGTAGATGAAGGGAACTCAGTGGATATAGCCTACCTTGATTTCAGTAAGGCATTTGACAAGGTGCCCCATGATATTCTTGTAAAGAAGCTGGTAAAATGCGGTCTTGACTATGCTACCACTCAGTGGATTTGTAACTGGCTGACTGACCGAACCCAAAGGGTGCTCATCAATGGTTCCTCTTCATCCTGGAGAAGAGTGACTAGTGGGGTGCCACAGGGTTCTGTCTTGGGCCCGGTCTTATTCAACATCTTTATCAACGACTTGGATGATGGACTCAAGGGCATCCTGATCAAATTTGCAGATGACACCAAACTGGGAGGGGTGGCTAACACCCCAGAGGACAGGATCACACTTCAAAACGACCTTGACAGATTAGAAAACTGGGCCAAAACAAACAAGATGAATTTTAACAGGGAGAAATGTAAAGTATTGCACTTGGGCAAAAAAAATGAGAGGCACAAATACAAGATGGGTGACACCTGGCTTGAGAGCAGTACATGTGAAAAGGATCTAGGAGTCTTGGTTGACCACAAACTTGACATGAGCCAACAGTGTGACGCGGCAGCTAAAAAAGCCAATGCAATTCTGGGCCTCATCAATAGGAGTATAGCATCTAGATCAAGGGAAGTAATAGTGCCACTGTATTCTGCTCTGGTAAGACCTCACCTGGAGTACTGTGTCCAGTTCTGGGCACCACAATTCAAGAAGGACACTGACAAACTGGAACGTGTCCAGAGGAGGGCAACCAAAATGGTCAAAGGCCTGGAAACGATGCCTTATGAGGAACGGCTAAGGGAGCTGGGCATGTTTAGCCTGGAGAAGAGGAGGTTAAGGGGTGATATGATAGCCATGTTCAAATATATAAAAGGATGTCACATAGAGGAGGGAGAAAGGTTGTTTTCTGCTGCTCCAGAGAAGCGGACACGGAGCAATGGATCCAAACTACAAGAAAGAAGATTCCACCTAAACATTAGGAAGAACTTCCTGACAGTAAGAGCTGTTTGACAGTGGAATTTGCTGCCAAGGAGTGTGGTGGAGTCTCCTTCTTTGGAGGTCTTTAAGCAGAGGCTTGACAACCATATGTCAGGAGTGCTCTGATGGTGTTTCCTGCTTGGCAGGGGGTTGGACTCGATGGCCCTTGTGGTCTCTTCCAACTCTATGATTCTATGATTCTAAGAATTGACCAAATATGTGTCAACTAGAGGAATGGCACCAAAGACAAGAAAAGTGGAAATTTGCCCAAAAACCTGCTCCGACCACAATGCTGTGAAGATGGAGATGAAACTAACACCAACTGGTTCCTTCAGATGGAGGATGAATGACACCTTATTTAGAGATGAAGAAGTGATTAAGAAGGCCCAAAAAACCTTGAGAGACTATTTTGAGATAAATATGAACACCAATGTTGAAAAAAGAGTAATCTGGGACGCAAGCAAAGCCGTTATGAGAAGGTTCTTGATACAACAGAATGCATTAAAGAAGAGAATCCAAAATGGGAAGAAGGATAAAATACTGGAGAAAATAAAAGAAAATGAAAAGAAATTGAGAGCAAACCAAAGTCGCAAGAGATTTTGAGAGAAATAAAGTTACATCAAGTGCAATATATGAAAATGATGAATCAGGAGATAGAATGGAAAATCAAACAAATGAGACAAAAGACATTTGAGTCGGCTAATAAATGTGGGAAATTGTTGGCTTGGCAAATGAAAAAAAGACAAAAACTAAATACGGTTATAAATTTAGAAGTGGAAGGAAGGAATATATGGAACCCAGCTGAGATTAGAAATTGTTTCCAGAGGTACTTTAAACAACTATATACACAAGGGCCACAGAAAGAAATTGATGTAGACCGATTTTTGAAAACAAATGGATTACAAAAAATCTCTCAGGAAAATAAATTAATGCTGAACTATAAAGTAACTGAACAGGAGATAGAAGGTGCCATTCAGAACATGCAACTAAGTAAATCTCCAGGACCGGATGGACTGACCTCTAAATACTACAGTTCCTTAAAAGAATGGTTAGTACAACCTTTGAAGGAAGTCTGTAACGAAATAATGGGTGGGGAAAGGGCACCAGAGTCGTGGAAAGAAGCGTATATTACACTTGTACCGAAAACAGAGACTGAAAAGACGCAGCTCAAGAACTACCGCCCCATATCCTTGCTCAATGTGGATTATAAAATTTTTGCAGACATTTTGGCTAAAAGACTAAAAAAAGCGTTAATGGAAGAGATTCATAAAGACCAAGCAGGCTTTCTCCCGGGTAGACATTTGTCTGATAATGTGAGAAACATAATCAATATTTTGGAAAAATTACAAGTGAACATAAATACTAAGACAGTTTTGATATTTGTGGACGCGGAGAAAGCTTTTGACAACATTTCTTGGAGTTTTATGAAGAAGAACCTACAGGGGATGGGGGTAGGCCAAGGCTTTGAAAACAGTATAAGTGCAATTTATTCAGAACAAAAGGCTAAATTAATTGTAAATAACGTGGTGATGGAGGAATTTAAGATAGAAAAAGGGACACGACAAGGTTGCCCAATCTCCCCATTGCTTTTTATATTGGTCCTGGAGGTTCTGCTGAATATGATTAGAAGGGACCAATTGGTTAAAGGTGTACAAGTCGGAGCTAAACAGTACAAATTGAGAGCATTTGCAGATGACTTAGTATTGACATTACAGGAGGCAGAGTCTAGTACTAAAAGGATTTTGGAACTGATTCAAGAATTTGGCCAGGTTGCAGGATTTAAACTGAATAAGTTAAAAACAAAGGTCTTAGAGAAAAATTTAACAGCGATTGAGAGAGAGAGGTTTCAGAATGAGACAGGTTTAACAGTGGTTAAGAAAGTGAAATACCTGGGGATTAACATGACAGCAAAAAATGGGAATCTATTCAAAGACAATTATGAAAAATAAATGGACACAAGATGTTGGACATAACATAATGATGGCTGACTGGGAACAGTTATGGACCACAGGTATGAAATTTACGGCATGTAATGCCTTAAGAGAGAATATTATGAAAATGATATACAGGTGGTACATGACACCAGTCAAGCTTGCAAAAATCTATCATTTGCCCGATAATAAATGTTGGAAATGTAAAGAAACTGAAGGTACATTCTTTCACCTTTGGTGGACATGCCCAAGGATTAAGGCTTTCTGGGAGATGATCTATAATGAAATGAAAAAGGTATATAAATATACCCTCCTGAAGAAACCAGAGGTCTTTCTCCTGGGCATGGTCGGCCAATTGGTGCTAAAGAAGGACAGAACTTTTTTTATGTATGCTACAACAGCAGCAAGAATACTTATTGCAAAGTATTGGAAGACACAAGATTTACCCACTCTGGAAGAATGGCAGATGAAGGTGATGGACTATATGGAATTGGCGGAAATGACTGGCAGAATCCGAGACCAGGGAGAAGAGTCGGTGGAAGAAGATTGGAAGAAATTAAAGACTATTTACAGAAATATTGCAAAATTAATGAATGTTAGAATGATGTCTGAATGAAGTTAAGTGGTTTTAGCAGCAATGTTATTAAGGTGTATGTAAAAATGGATTGTTAACAGATGAAAATTCAAAGTTATAATTTATTAAGTTAAAGGATTAAGATAAAAACAAAGAGGGAAAGGAATTGCTGAATTAATTAATAGAACTGGAATACAAAAAAGGGAGGTGTGAGGAGGTCAGGGAAGTAAGGAGATGAAATGTAAGGTACGGAAAGATTGATGTGGTTTTTTTAAAAATGTTTATTATCTTTTTTCTGTATTTTGTATTTTTATTTTTTTAAATTTCTTTCTTTTCTCTTTTTCTCTTTTTATTTATGTAATCTTCTTTTTGAAACTTTAATAAATATTATATATATATATAAAAAGTAACTTATAGTTCCCTGATGTGCTGTGTACAAATGGTATTTCCATTCTGTTTACAATAGCTTGACCATGCTGTATAAGTACGATATACATTTCTCTGGCATTTTTGCTTGTTTTATGGCCACCCAACCAGTCAATCTGCAGCAACAACTACATTTTAGCCTTTACTGATACTCCTACTGCACTTCTTTTTCAGTGGGAGAGTTGTCCTCTATTCTCATGTGCAAAATAGTGCAAGCTGAGATACCAACTTTGCATGACAAATGAGAAACAAATGTTTTGTGACAAATTTGTTGTGCCTAGGAGGGGCAATGTCAGGAGTCCAGTCCCCGGCTTGATAACACAGTGAGCATAGTTAATTAAAAAGGATGATTTATTGTCAAAACAAACAGATAACTCCGGATGGCATTAACACAGCCGCCGCCATCATGAATTACGATGACCCTTCTAAAGGTCCCTTCTGTTTCCTAAAACAGAAAGTGCACTTACTAAGCTTACGTTGTTTCTGCTTCCTGTCTAGCAAGCCCCCCATGCACCGGCTCCGGGGAGAGATTAGATCAGCTCCAACCTCTTTTGAGCCACTATCTCTGTCTCTGTTCCCACCTGATGAACTGAGAGTTGGCAGGGCTCTGGTTCGCCCTCCATCATTCTCTTATCCACTGGCATTCCTAAGGACTGGGGAGTTGGCACTAGGCTATCCTCATCTTGTCTGGCAGTTAATTCTCCCTGACTCTTTCCTTCACTGGGAGCTGGCTCATTCATGACAGGCAAGATCATGACTTCTAGTAGTCTAGCAGCAGGGGGCAAGGCAGTGCTGCCAGAGAGTCTAGCAATGGTGTTCTAAGCAGATGCTCAGTCCAGTTAGCCAAGCGGATGTCCTATGGGAAACACACGAAAGCAGCAAGGTGTTGAGTCTGAGCTGCACACAGGAAATGCTTCATTGCACAAAATGGTCTGGCAAGAAGAGGACATTTATACAGAAGCAGAGAATGGTATTGACTATTCATGTGGGGAGATGTGGAGCAAGGCACAGAGGATGGATGGAGCTGCTTGGGGTCCAGGAGGTCTGTGGTTTTTAAGTGGGAAAATTCCACATTTCCAGTGCTGAGATGCCGCTCAGCTGGTGGTGCTGATGCCACGGCACAAATAACTGATTTTGCAGATAAGTCCTGAATAAATCAAACTAGATTACAGCCACAGTCCTTCTACACTTTGGGTGGATCCAAGCACTGGGGGGGGGGCAATATAAATAAATCAGAAATTAGATTGTTTTAACAAAAGAAAAAATATTTATGGAAAATTGTGTTTTAAAATTTCCTGCTCTCTGGTGCAATCTGGTGTTGCATGTTTATAGCTCATTCAAATTGCTGTTTCTTTACTAAGGTAGCTGAGTCCTTTGGCTAGCCTTGTGATTGCAGCAAGATTTGACTTACACTGAGTAAAAAAAATTCACAGCATTTGTATGTTCATTTCAAGGAAGGTTCCTTTTAAAGAAGAAACTGGTTTGAGAAACTATGCACCAAACAGTAATGTTTTGTAACAAAGTACAGGACACATATACATTTTGGATAATGTCATGCGAATCCAGATTAAAACTCAGCACTAGAAACACAGTGAGTGCATGGTGAAGAGAGTGTGAACACAGCCTAACTGTATTGTGAGGATCAGTTCCCGGAAGACTTCAGACTGTATGGAACATTTTTTTGTGATGCTTTCTAGGCAGCTGAGCTGGCTGACTTTCTCTAGACTACACCTTGTAGCAAATGGAATAGTTCTCTTTGATTAGAAGGAGCCAAGATTTGAGGGGGGAAATAAATAGCTATTTGGGAGGTTCCTTTTGTTACAGCTTTATTTATTCTGTTTTGATGTTGTATTAATGGTCTGATCTCATTTTTCTCTCTCCTGGGGGATAGTGGGAACTTCATACAAAACTCATAGTTTTAGGTTAAACTCCCAGTTCATTTACAGTTATTTGCTTTCTCATTAACTTGTTCCAGAGTGACACACAATTATAGGATATGATTTGCAGTGCATTTGATTTTTGTAATTCTGAGCCAAACAGGCTGGATTTTTTTCACCATTAACTGGAAAATAATCTGCACCATAATGAAAGAATCCTGAATTCCTTTGAGAACTGTAGACTTACATTCACCTCATTGTTAATGTTTGTTGTCTCCACAAGGGGCCATTGCAAAGCTTTTGTCCTAGGGCTAATTTGCAAGGAACCCAACCAACTCACACTTGCTGACACTTGTTTTATAAATCACTGAACATGTGCTTAAGAAGAATACATGTGGCTATGTTAACACATTATAAGATATCCACTTGGTCCCAGAGTATTGATGAATGAAACATTTCAAAGTGGTCACATGATTGAGATAGCAATAGCCTGATTTCCGTGTCCAGTCTTGTAATTATGTACCCAAACTGATGATTAAACCATCGCAAATGCATCATCATCATCATAATTTTTATTTATACCCCGCCCTCCCCAGCCAATGCCGGGCTCAGGGTGGCTAACAAGCAATAATAAAAACAAGTTGAATGAATACAACTTAAAAACAAAATTAAAATACAACATTAAAATATTGAAACATTAAAATATTAAAATGTAGCCTCATCGCAGGAGGAGAAAGGAAAAGAAAAAAGAAAGAGGGGGAGGGAATCAAATTGACTCCAAGCCAAAGGCTGGGCGGAACAACTCTGTCTTACAGGCCCTGCGGAAAGAAATCAGATCCTGCAGGGCCGTGGTCTCTGTTGGGATTCGCAGGATACTGGATACGTCTGCAGGCTTCAACAGGATGAGTGACTCAGCAGGAGTGTGATTAGTGTAATTGGCTATCACCTGTTTTAAAAAGGAAAGCCTTTTAAACAGGGGGTGTGGTGGTTGTGCTGTAGTGTGGTGGTGCTGTGGTGGAGAGTATTCATTTGTAAGTACTCTGTATGGACTGTTTCTTTTGTAAATGCCTGTATATAGCTCACATTAAAAAGGACTGCACTGAAAAACCTGGAACTCTTAGTGTTTCGCTGAAAACGCCGCGTGGAATACGCGACATGGGGCAGAGCGTTCCACCAGGCCGGAGCCAGTGTTGAGAAGGCCCTGGCTCTGGTGGAGGCTAATCTGACTTCCTTAGGGCACAGGACCACTAGGGTGTTGCTATTTATGGACCTTGAGGCTCTCTATGGGGCAGACCGGGAGAGGCGGTCCCGTAGGTAATACATCATTAACGGAAGCTAAAGCCCCGTCCCCAACCCCCAATGACCTCCCATATAACAAGTTTTAGAGCTGATTTACTTATTAGAGACAATTTGGACATGTAGGACCCTGACCTCCATGTGCTCCCTCCCCCCCTGTCCTCCAGTATTGCTGCAAGGAGGAAATCAGAGGTTTATTTGTGGTACTGCAGTGATGAGCCACTGCACACAAATACTCCAGGACGGGACGAAACTAGGCTTTCTTTCACCCAGGCCAAAGACCCAGTTTGGCACCCCCCCCCACACACACACGTGTACACACACACACACACACGGCTGGGAGCCTCAATGACGCCCCTATGGAGGCTTCACCCAGGGCAAAAACCCCAGCTAGCCCCCAACCCCAGTCGCTACAGCACTGCTCCAGAATAATAACCAATACGTGAAACAAATTAAAGATGCTTCCACAGTCTGTTCGTAATCTGTTAATCTGGCTCTCAGATGCCAATTGTTATTTGAAATAGGAGATGAGTGCTTCAAAATAAGTGTTCACCTCTAGAAAATACGGTAATTCATGTAGCAAACACATGTGGGAGTTAAGCTCCACTGAACACAAAGACACTTGCTTCAGAATAGACAAGTATAGTATTGTGCTGTCAGTTGTTCTCCTTAAACAACAGATGAAAGTGAAGGAAGTATCCTTTGTGGAGGGTGTTGCATGACAACGTCTGTTTTTAAAGTTTTGGTGCCATAAAATCTCAAACACAGCAACAAAAATGCATTTCCATAATTTGAAAATGGGGAGAAGTATCCATCTGAAAAGGGTACATGCATGCTGCAAGGGCCAGTCAGTTTAGTGTCCAGATGTGACAGATGTTTAACAAAAGTTAATATCCTTAAGTACTATTACAAATTAACACCCTGAAGGCCTTTAGCCTACTAATGTGTGACCTTGCTTTCTCCACTACCAGAGCATGCTGTGTTACTGGAGATAACGTGGCACAACCTCTTGGGCAGATGTTATAGGCGAAGGGGATCGAGATACGGATATGCTTGTACCCCTTCCAATCTGCGCCCCATCCCGAGGGACGAGGGTAGGGTGAGCAAGGATTACTCACCTCCGTAACTGGTGTTGTGCAATGCCAGGTCTATAGGCAACAAAACCGCCACCCTGCGAGATTTCTTCACCTCGCAGGGGGTCGACCTGGCTTGTGTGACGGAGACCTGGGTGCGCGAAGGGGAAACAGTTACCTTACGAGAGAAGGTGCCCCCGGGTTTCTCCGTCCTCCACCAGTCGCGGACTGTGGGCCGGGGGGGAGGGGTGGCATTATTAATCCGGGAAGATTGTTCTTTCAGGGCTCTACCATCGCCATCGATCCCCGGCATTGAATGTGTTGGCCTAGTGTGGGGCTCCGAGGTGAGCTTGGCTGTCTGGCTGGTGTACCGGCCACCTAGCGCACCAGCAGCCACCCTGTCAGGCCTGCTGGAGGCGGTGGCCGGCTGGGCCTTGGAGTTCCCTAACCTATTGGTATTGGGGGACTTCAACATCCATGCTGATGCCACTCCCTCCTCACAGGCTCTGGACCTGGTGTCTTCCATGGCGACACTAGGGCTCTCCCAGTTTGTTTCGGGCCCCAAACATCAAGCAGGCTACACGCTGGATTTGATCTTTGGCGTAGGTATAGATGTGATCATGTCTCCTTCGATGAAGGTGCCATGGTCTGATCACTACGCTCTGAAAGCCAGGATTGACTTTCCACCCCCACCCTGCTTAGGTGGCGAGCCGATTTGGGCTCGCCCGCAGAGGCTGATGGACCCTGATAGATTCCGCCAAGCCTTGCGGGACCTTACTCCCCCTGGCGACTCACTGACTGACCTTGTTGAGGGCTGGAATATCCAGCTCCTGGCAGCCATCGATGAGATCGCACCTAAGCGCCCTCTGCGACCCCGCAGAAACCGGGCTCCCTGGTTTACCGAGGAGCTCCGGAAAATGAAGCGGGACCTCAGACAGCTAGAGCGAGTATGGCGGGGTGCCCGTGATGGAGCCTCAAGAACATCTTATAGGGCTTTTATGAAAACCTATGAGATGGCGGCGAAGGCTGCTAAGAAGTCTTACTTCTCGGCCTCCATTGCATCCACTAGCTCAGTGTTTCCCAACCTTGGGCCTCCAGCTGTTTTTGAACTACAATTCCCATCATCCCTGACCACTGGTCTTGCTAGCTAGGGATGATGGGAGTTGTAGTCCAAAAACAGCTGGAGGCCCAAGGTTGGGAAACACTGTACTAGCTCTCGCCTGGCGCAATTATTTAGTATAATTAGGTCTTTAACATCCCTTGAGGGACAGCCATATTTAATTAACAATTTGACACACAGCTGTGAGGCATCTGCAAGCTTTTTTGCGGAGAAGGTCTTATTGCTCCACCATGACCTCCCTGCCAATTTGGATACAATAAAGGCCCCTCGACTGTCCTCTGGTCCAGTTTTGGACCACTTAGACCGGATATCCCCAGCCAATGTGGACAGACTCCTCCGAGCTGGAAAGCCCACCACCTGTCCTCTCGACCCGTGCCCGTGCTGGCTGATTAGAGCGTGCCCAGACGAGGTGGGGCCCCCCCTGGGGGATATCATCAATTTGTCCCTTGGCACCGGGATATTCCCAGGCGAACTAAATGAGACAGTGGTGCGCCCGCTCTTAAAGAAAACATCATTAGATCCTTTAGATCTATCCAATTACCGCCCGGTTTCGAATCTTCCATTCCTGGGTAAGGTGATTGAGAGAGCGGTTGCTGAACAGCTTGGTGGGGTTCTGGATGAAACATCGGCTCTGGATCCATTCCAGTCCGGCTTCCGCACTGGTCATGGGACCGAGACGGCTCTGGTTGTCCTAACAGATGATCTTCGTAGACAGCTGGATCGAGGCGGGTCAGGGCTGCTGATTCTTCTAGATCTGTCAGCAGCTTTCAACATGGTCAATCATGAACTCCTGGACCACCGCCTTGCCGACGTGGGGATCCAGGGCACAGTCCTTCAATGGCTGCGCTCGTTTCTCTCTGGTCGGGGACAGAGGGTGGCACTTGGGGGGGAATTGTCATCGCGCCACTCCTTGGTGTGTGGAGTGCCTCAGGGTGCGATTCTCTCCCCGATGCTTTTCAACATCTTTATGCGCCCCCTCGCCCAGCTTGTCCGGAGTTTTGGGCTGGGTTGCCATCAGTATGCTGATGACACCCAACTCTATCTGTTGATGGACGGCCATCCTGACTCGGCCCCAGACACACTGACCAGATGTTTGGAAGCTGTGGCTGGATGGTTACGTGGGAGCCGGTTGAAGCTAAATCCTTTGAAGACAGAGGTCCTATGGCTGGGACGGGACGATATGGGATTGGGGGCAACTCCCATCTCTTGCGGGGGTGCAATTAGTGCCAGCACTGTCCGTTAAGAGTTTGGGTGTAATCTTCGACACCTCCCTTTCCATGGAGGCGCAGACTGCAGCTATAACAAAGGCGGCATTTTTTCATCTCCGCCAAGCTAAGCAGTTGGCTCCTTACCTCTCTCGCCCTGACCTAGCCACTGTGATCCACATGACGGTCACCTCCAGACTGGATTATTGTAACTCGCTCTACGTGGGGCTGCCCTTGAGACTGACCCAGAAACTCCAGCGGGTGCAGAATGCTGCAGCGAGACTCCTTACGGGGTCTTCGCTGCGAGATCACATTCACCCGGTGCTATACCAGCTGCACTGGCTCCCGGTGGAGTACAGGATCGGGTTTAAGGTGCTGGTTTTAACCTTTAAATCCCTATACGGCCTAGGACCCTCGTACCTACGGGACCGCCTCTCCTGGTATGTCCCACAGAGAAACTTACGGTCTTCAAATAAAAACACCTTGAAGGTCCCAGGCCACAGGGAGGTTAGGCTAGCCTCAGCTAGAGCCAGGGCCTTCTCGGCTGCGGCTCCGATCTGGTGGAACACTCTGTCACAAGAGACTAGGGCCCTGCGGGACTTGACATCTTTCCGCAGGGCCTGCAAGACAGAGTTGTTCCACCAGGCCTTTGGCCAGGGCACGGCCTGACTCCCTCCTTCGGCAATCTTCGCGGAGCTCTGGCCCAATGGTTGCCAGTGGCTTGATTTGAATTAATTTTATAATGAATGATTTTAGAGTGTTGTGTTGTACTGTTTTTATTGTTGTTAGCCACCCTGAGCCCGGCTTCGGCTGGGGAGGGCGGGATATAAATAAAATTTATTATTATTATTTATTATTGGGTTAAATTAGAGCTACAACCAACAACTATAATTTGAACATGGCTACTGTTGGGGAGCTTATAACTGTCAGTTAACACAGCTGCAGCTGATCCATTCATATAATTCCATAAAATACAATATATCACTTTCCCAGCTGTTGTCTAGATGCCTTATTAGAGAGCACCTGCCTGCTGGGCTGTTGTCCCCTGAATGACATGCCAGCCTCCTGAGATTACTTGTTAGCACCTGCTTTTCTGCCCTGTCTTTCCTCAGATTGCAAGAAGAGATTCCAAAGGATTTAAGCTTATCCTGAGTTTCTGGCCATAGCATAACAAGGGCAGAATTATTATCCATTACGTCATTTCACTGTAAAGAGATTACAGCTCCACAGTTTAAAATAAATAAATAAATCAGGATATAGATTACACTCTCTATGACTGTTATTTATTTACACAGCATTCTTCAGGATAAGAGTTTCTTCAAGAGACACCAGTGTATTTCTTCAGTATCACATGATCATTTTTAATGGGGCTAAGGAAGGGAAACAAGAGACACTTTATTTTGGATATATTTGTGTTTTGCTGCATTGAGAGCCTGTGCCACAGCCCTATTATACAATATAGCACAGGCCTGAGGAATAGTCTGTGGGTTGCCAGCTTTTCAAGTGATAAATTTAGGTGCGTCTTGAACAGCCACTTGGTGTGGAAACGCCAGCAAGTAATACTTTCCTCTCTATTATGTGAAAAAAATCACATGTTGATTTCTGTGTATCACAGAAGAGCAGGACATTGCATTTTTCTGATTTTTTGGTAACTCAACCAGCTACATCATTAAGCCACTACTGTGCAGCTCTAGGCTGGCTTGCAAAATCAGGACCGCAAGAAAGCCAGCCTTAGACAAAACAGCACCCCAGCTGACAAGCACCTTCAACACACAGAGAATACTTTTTTGATTATTAAATAATACATGGCTGAAAAGATCATTCTAGGAGATTTGAGGGAAACGTAGTTAAAGAACACTCCAAAAGGTTTTGCTCTCATATAATGATTAACACAATAATGACCCAGCTATTGTCATTATTAGAGGAGGAAAGAGAAACTCAGATTTAACAGTGATCATATCAATTGGAAAATCACTGACAAACACACACATTTGCCAAAGAATGTTCTTGGGAGAACTGATTCTGTACCTAATGACAATATTTGGCACTGGGTAAGTTTCCACACAAAGTGCTTGAAAGTGCCCCAAATCCAACTCAATGGTGTAACGTTGGAAATTGTTGATCACTTCTCCTACCTAGGCAGTTATCTTTCCACAAGGGCCAACATTGATGCCGAAATCCAGCATTGCCTGAGCTCTGCGAGTGCAGCTTTCTCCCAGCTGAAGTGTTTGAGGACCGGGACATTCACAGGAAAACCAAAATGCTTGTTTACAAAGCTACTGTACTACCAACCTTACTATATGCTTGTGAACCATGGACCATTTATAAACGCCATCTCCAGCTCCTTGAAAGATTCCATCAACGGTGTCTCCGAAAAATTTTACACATCACTTGGGAAGACAGGCAAACTGGAAGAAGCAAAGATCACCAGTGTTGAAGAATGATTCTTCAACATCAACTTCGTTGGACTGGTCATGTTGTGCGGATGTCTGATGATCGTCTTCCAAAGTAGCTACTCTATTCTGAACTTAAAAATGGAAAGCGTAATGCTGATGGTCAACAAAAGAGGTTTAAAGACTGTCGCAAGGCAACTCTTTAAAAAAAGTAGTATAAACACCGACAACTGGGAAACACTGGCCTGCGAGCGCTCCAGTTGGAGAACAACCTTTACCAAAGGTGTATGGGCTTCGAAGACACTCAAATTCAGGACTCAAGGGAGAAACATGTTAAGAGGAAGGCACGCTTGGCAAATCCACACTGTGATCAACTCCCACCTGGAAACCAATGTCCCCACTGTGGAAAGACGTGTGGGTCCAGAATTGGCCTTCACAGTCACTTACGCATTGTTAAAACCGTGTTTATGGAAGACAATCTTACTCGGCTACGAGTGATCGCCAAAGAAGAAGAAGACAAGAATTATCCACATCATCCAAACATAAAATTTTATATTACCATGATTTAACCTTGAGGTGGGAAGACCTAAGGGATGAGGGTGGCGCTGTGTGTTAAAGCACAGAGCCTAGGACTTGCTGATCAGAAGGTTGGCGGTTCGAATCCCCGCAACGGGGTGAGCTCCCATTGTTCGGTCCCAGCTCCTGCCAACCTAGCAGTTCAAAAGCACGTCAAAGTGCAAGTAGATAAATAGGTACCACTCCGGCGGGAAGGTAAACGGCGTTTCAGTGCACTGCTCTGGTTCGCCAGAAGTGGCTTAGTCAAGCTGGCCACATGACCCGGAAGCTGTACGCCGGCTCCCTTGGCCAATAAAGCAAGATGAGCGCTGCAACCCCAGAGTTGGTCACGACCGGACCTAATGGTCAGGGGTCCCTTTACCTTTACCTAGGAAGACCTAATGTTTAACTAAGTATGACCAGATTTCAGCAAATGTGGCCTCTCCTCCCTCATGACTGGTCCAGAGGAGGGAATAGCCAAGAATGGTAGGGAGACAGAACTAAGGAGAAGCTAGAAAAATCTTTATTGACTTTAACACAGTTTCCAGTTTTAACTGGAAAGAGATTCCAGGAATGGCTTTATTCTAACAGCAAAGCTCCTAGTAGTCGCTAACGCCACACCATTACAGGTTGACCTGTGCACATTCAAGGTATAATTGTGTTGCAGATGAACTACTCTGGTAAATGTGCTGAATGTGTGAATGACTATTCAGCCTATATGGATATGAGTTGCTCATTGACTCAGAGCTTCCTACAGCGACTTACCATAAAATCGCTTTGCTAGCTCATTCCAGTGTGCAGTATGTCTAAATGTTTGACACCTTGATCAAAGACTAAAGTTAAGTAAGTAAGTAAGTGGGAAGCAGGGTAAAAACCTCTGGAGAGTTAGAGCTCTTAACTTCCCCCCACTGCATAATCAACAGCATGGAAACGAGAAAGCAAACATCACATCTAATCAATATCCTGTGATTAATGGCTCATGTAAAAGAGTCTTGAGTCAGGCTGAGAATCCTGAATCAACAATTAGGAAAATAAGTACCGTATTTTTTGCACCATAACACTCACTTTTTTCCTCCTAGAAAGTAAGGGGAAATGTCTGTGCGTGTTATGGAGGAAATGCCTATGGGTGGCATGCCTACAGATTTTCCTCCTCTATAAACTACGTGCGTGTTATGGTCGGGTGCGTGTTATAGAGCGAAAAATACGGTATGTATATAATCAGAAAGATTTCATATTGTGACTGAAATCATGAACAATAGCAGTGATATCAGCTACTTGTGTATAAGTTATGTGCAGCCTAATTCTATGCACACTTGATTGATTGGAAGAAAGTCCCACTGCATCCAACACGGCTCACACCATTTTGTGTGTCTGTGTGTGTATGTATTGGATTGCAGCCTTCTGAACTTTTTATACACCCTTTGTGCATCAAGGAAACCATTCTATTGCAATCATGCCTACAAGAATACTACAACAACAAAGGACAGGGATTTCATCAATTGTCCTTTATTTGGCATGTCAACATTTTCTAAAATATTCCTATCCCTTTTCCAATGTACTTATTGACCCTAGCTTCCCCTTGTTTTGCCCAAATATATGATATGCTCTTATTTAACCATGCAAATAGGGCAACACAACACAGAGCTACTCAGAATAAGTTCCGCTAAGTTCAATGGGGTTTATGTCTAGGGAAGTGTGTACAGGGAAAGCTAAATCTGTTGCATCTGTTATTTTCTGCCAGCCACACAGGTTTAAAATTATTACAGAGGAGCCCTGCCAGAGAACTCTGATTCTTAGTAGAAGACCTTAAAGGTGATTGCCTGGTGATTGCTGTGGAATAGTCCTGTTAGGGCCAAATTGCACATTACACTATAAAAAGGTAAAGATAAAGGACGCCTGACACTGTTAAGTCCAGTCGCAGACTACTCTGGGGTTGCGGTGCTCATCTTGCTTTACAGGACGAGGGAGCTGATGTTTGTCTGCAGACAGTTTTTCTCGGTCATGTGGCCAGCATGACTAAGCCACTTCTGGCAAAACCAGAGCAGCGCACAGAAATGCCATTTACCTTCCTGCCGGAGCGGTACCTATTTATCTACTTGCACTTTGACGTGCTTTCGAACTGCTAGGTTGGCAGCAGCAGAGATTGAGGAATGGGAGCTCACCCCGTTGTGGGGATTCGAACAGCCGACCTTCTGATCGGCAAGCCTAAGAGGCTCGGTGGTTTAGACCACAACGCCACCCGTGTCCCTATGTGTAACATATGACAACATCTTGCCACCCCCCAAGCTGTTTCTTCCTCCCATCTCCTATGGTTCCAGTTTCACATTTATATGGTATACAGAAATCCAGAACACTGGCATGGGTAAAAGCATATGGGGAGTTTTTTTGGGGGGAGGCTAAGCACTCAGCTTTGTCTGGTAGGAGAAGGGCTAAGCACTTAGCTTTTTTTCTGTTGCACAGCAAAGACTCGCCCATGGAACTAACAGGTAGCTGCAGTATGATGTGTGACTTGACCCTTAAGAGTTTCATCCAAATGCTCCTTCTGTTCATTTTCCAAGAACACATGCTAGAGATTCCAACACATGATGTCTAGAATAACACTGAGAATTTAACATTGAGTAGCAAGCATTTTGGGTATGGCTATTCTAACTTTAAAAATAATAATAATTTAAAAAATGGCTAGCCGCTAGACCAGCCTGCTTCCTCTAGCTATTTTTATTGAGACTAAAATCAACTCTATATTTGGACCTGTGGTTTGCAATGTCAGTTGGCTTCAACATTTCTTGAAAACTGTGGCCCACCCATAGGATGGGAAAACAGGAAGAATCCCCAGATCTTTAAGCACTAACCTTTGCACCCAGAATTTCTGGGTTTCTTTTGCTTGAGATGAATAGAAAACAGACTTAAGCCATCAGGAAAATGACTAGTCTGTGGCTTCCTTGAAATAGAAAAAACATGGCTGTCATCGACAGCCAATGATAAGGTACAGAAGAGGAAAAGATTAATTATGTCAGTTGCCAAGTGCAAGAACAACCACATCAAAAAGTTACATCATCCTATCAAAATACAAAGTAGACTTTTTACTGTGTGATTTATACTTGGCCTTAGTAGTCAGAAAACATGCATCTTGATCATCAGTTTTTCCCCTTGCTTGATGAAGTCACTTTCTGTTTACCTCTTGTGATCAGTTTGTGGTTTTTTTAAAGCATTGGCTGTTGCTAAGGGGTTAGTAGAAATGGCTTTGGCTCTTGTGTTTCTGGTAACTAGCCCAACGACATAAACACAACAGTAAATTTTCCTATTGCCTGCAAAACCTTTGTGATGTCTTTATCCTCACCCCCTTCCACTCATGCTTTTAGCTTTAAGCTACTATCCAAGTCAGGCTACTTTTGCATGAATTACAAACTTGGTTCTTCCTAAGGAGTTCCACAAACATTTTTATTGGCCTTGATGTTTGCATGTTTTCAAAATTTCAACACAAGAACAAAACTGGTGTCTCAAGCTGAGTAAAAATAAAAAGTTTTTCTTTCTATTCACATAGAATTGCAAGGTCATCAGTTTTACATGAGCTGCTAAGAAAAGCAGGGAAATCAACACTGACTTCTCAACAACCGAGGCCCACATCACTGTTACTATTTAAATAGAGAACACTTGTTCTCACGTACCTCAGAGGGCAGGATGAGATCTAATAGGTTTAATTAACAGGAGTAGATCTCCGTGGAACATTAAGAGAAACGTATTGGCAGAAAGAGCAGTTCAGCAATGCAGGCAAACATCTAGAGCAGGGTTGGGGGAGCCTTTCAGCCCAGTGGCCCAAACTCCTTATTTCCACAAGCCCTGCAAACCATGCTTGACAGGCGGACAGGGCCCCCCAAACCCATGCAAAGAGTGGGGCAGCCAGACACATTTGCCCCAGCCTCAGAGAGTAAAGCTGGCCGGGAGAACACTCTGTGCTTCTCAGCCAACCATTGACTCCTACCCTGGGCCTCAGACAATTTCTGCACGGGCCTGGGGCCACCCACTTGTCAGTTGTTGTGATATACAATTACTGACTCACACTTGTGTGCGTGAAAGGGTTAACCTGAGATCTTAGCTCAAGTGGGTGGAGTTTAACAGGCCCCCAGAACCCTTTGCTCACCCCTTTGCTGCATCCTGGAACATGCTGAAGTTGCTTCATGGTTTCCACCATATGGAAAAACCAAGTGAATGGAAAATCTCTCTAAAATGAGATTTTTACAGTCTGCATCTTTGCTAACCAAAAAATTACATGGTCCTTTTTGTAAGGAAACCAAATTATTTTGAAAAACTTTTTTCTTATTTATTTTACTGCCAGCAGGAGGAGACTTGTTTGCTGTAACTCCTAAAACTGTGAGTAAAATCGTAACTTATTTGCAAAGCTAAGTGTCTGTGATTTATTCTAGCCTAGGTATTTTTATGAGAAACATCTGGATGAGGGCAGGTGTGAATCTAAGCAAGTTTTAATTTGCTTGGAGCAATTGCCATTATGCTAACTCTGCTACTACAGAAAAAGAATCTCTCTTCCCTCCCATATCAGTCACCTGACATCATAATTATATCAGCTGATGCCTTTGAAGTGAGTTTCCAAGTGGTTTCTTTTGAAACTGTCTGGAAACACACTTCAAAGTGAAGGCTGCACCTTTATCTGTCTTTCACCTGAAGAGACATTAAAGGTAAAGGTAAAGGTACCCCTGACCGTTAGGTCCAGTCGCGGATGACTCTGGGGTTGCGGCGCTCATATCATTTTCAAGCCGAGGGAGCCGGCGTTTGTCCGCAGACAGCTTCTGGGTCATGTGGCCCGCTTGACTAAGCCGCTTCTGACGAACCAGAGCAGCGCACGGGGGAAAAAACCAAAAAACGAAGTGACATTATGAAGTCAAATTTAAGACTCCCGTCGGGCCTAATTAGGCTCACACGCTTGACTGCCCCTCTGTCCTTTCTCACTCAAGGGCTTCAAGCAGAGGCTGGTGTGTGGGTGTGATGTTATAGCTCTGGATTTTCTGCATGTAGCACAGGTGGGACTAGACTGTTTTGAAGACCCCTTCCAACTCTTATGATCATTTGACTCTGTATATACATCTGGCAATGTACTGGGAGTCAGTAGAAGCTGTAAAAATAAACCTCCCAGTGAATCTGAGTTTTGATTTTCTAAAAAAAGAAGATATAAGTAACAATAATAATAATAATTATAATAATTTTTATTTATACCCCACCCTCCCAAGGCAAGGCCGGGCTCAGGAGAGCTAGCAGGGCAGCAGTTGAAGAAGGAGCAAAAAGGGTTTTCTTGTGTGTGTGTGTTTCTTTGTGGCTGATTAGCTGTTCTCCCTGTGCAAAGGTCAGAGGGGGCAGGGTTTCTGTTGAGGCAGGGGATTAGCTGTGGGAGGAGCTTATCAGAGCTTGCAGGGCAGCAGCGCAGTTTGATCCATCTTTTAGATTTAGGGGAGCTAGTCTCAAACGTTTGTTGGGGGAGACCTAGGTTTTTTTATGGGGGGAGTTATTTGTCCTGTCTTCACGCTTTTTATGATGGAGAACCGCTGTAGCCACCCCCAACGACACGTTCTCAGGATGGAGGGGGAGGGAACAGCTGTAGTCGCCTGCGGTTCCTGCGCAATGTTTGCCATCTTGCCAAAGGTTGCAGGCAGCTTTACCTGCAGCAATTGCATGTTGATTGCCCTCTTAAAAGACAAAGTCCAGCAACTGGAGGAACGTGTAGCTACGCTCCAAAGAATTAGAGAACTGGAGCTCTTCTTGGAAGCAACAGAGCACACTGTCTCCACCAAGGAGGAGACAGGGGACTCCCCTGAGAAGGAGGCTAGTTCACAACACAGGAGCCAGATATATGGAGAAACGTAACTCAAAGAAGTAGGAGGCCCAGGGCTCGCTCTGATTGTTTAGAAATACACAATCGCTTTGAGGTCCTCTCCCCTAGCATGGAAGACGAAGAGCAGACTCCATTTGAGGATCTCTCCCTCATTACAGTTGATCAGGTATATGAAGACGAGCAGCAAAGTCAGTCCTCAGGGAATGTGCAGGCGACCTTGGAACGGACAGCTCACGGAAGAACCCCGACCAAACCTAAGAGGAGGCGTGTAGTGGTGATAGGGGATTCCCTACTAAGGGGAACAGAAGCAGTGATCTGTGGGCCTGACAAGATGTCTCAGGAAGTGTGCTGTCTCCCCGGGGCTAAGATCCAAGATGTAACTGAACGACTGCAAGGAATCATAAAACCCACTGACGAATACCCCTTCCTCTTGGTTCATGTGGGAACCAATGACACTGCAAGCAATAGCTCCAGAAGATCAAAAGAGACTACGAGGCTCTCGGCAGGAAATTGAAGCAACTAAATGCACAAATTGTCATCTCATCTGTCCTCCCAGTTGAACGGCGTGGCCCAGGGAGAGAGGGAAAAATAGTGGAAGTGAACAGCTGGCTTCGCAAATGGTGTAAACAGGAACGGTTTGGATTCTTAGATCACAGACTGCAGTTTCTTGAAGCTGGACTTCTGGCAAGCGATGGGCTGCACCTCACAATGGTTGGGAGAAATGTTTTTGCCAAAAATCTCAGAAACCTCATCAGGAGGGCTTTAAACTGACTAATGTGGGGGAGGGAGACAGTGCTCCTGAAGGTAGGAGTCTATCAATTGATGAAGATGATCATCCAAATGTCATAGACCAAATGGAGCAAACAGCATGCAGACCTAGTGGTGGGAGGAAAAAATCCTTAAATAAGAGTCACGGGGGAATGATTAATGGACTTCAATGTCTGTACACTAATGCGCAAAGCATGGGAAATAAACAAGATGAGCTTGAGCTCTTGGTACAGCAAACTAAATATGACATAATAGGCATCACTGAAACCTGGTGGGATAAGTCCCACAATTGGAATGTAATAATGGGGGGATACAATCTATTTCAGAGAAACAGACCAGACAAGAAAGGAGGAGGAATGGCGTTATATGTCAGGGATGTGTATACCTGTGAAGAGATCCAAGATTTAGAACCTCAAAGCCAAAGTGAGAGCATTTGGGTCAAAATTAAGGGAGAGAAGAATAACAGACCTCATTGTGGGAGTTTACTATAGATCTCCAAGCCAAACGGAGGACATAGATGATGCCTTCCTGGAACAGATGGCCAAGCATGCAAAAGGAAGGGAGATAGTAGTAATGGGGGACTTCAATTACCCGGATATTTGTTGGATGTCAAACTCAGCCAAGAGCATAAGGTCAAACAGATTCCTCACTGGCCTTGCAGACAACTTCATTATCCAGAAAGTGGGAGAAGCAACAAGAGGAACGGCCATTTTAGATCTGGTCCTAACCAATGTTGATGACCTGGTTAGTGGGGTAGAAGTGGAAGGATCATTAGGCGCGAGTGATCATGCTCTTCTGAAGTTTACTATACAGTGGAATTCCTTTTAATACTAAAAGGAAAGGGAGTTCATGATGGCTGGGAGTTTGTTAAGAGGGAGATAGTAAAAGCACAACGTCAGGCAATACCAATGAGACGGAAACATGGAAGGTGCCTAAAGAAGCCAGGGTGGCTATCTAAAGAACTTTTAACTGAGTTAAGATTAAAAAAGGATATGCACAAAAAATGGAAAAGGGGGGAAACCACCAAAGAGGAATTCAAACAAATAGCCAGCACGTGTAGACACAAAGTCAGAAAAGCTAAAGCACAGAATGAACTCAGGCTTGCTAGAGAGGTTAAAAGCAACAAAAAAGGCTTTTATGGGTATGTTCGTAGCAAAAGGAAGAACAAAGAAACAGTGGGGTCACTCAGAGGAGAAGATGGTGAAATGCAAACAGGGGACACAGAAAGGACTGAACTCCTCAATGCCTTCTTTGCCTCAGTCTTCTCCGATAAAGAAAACAATGCCCAACCTGAAGAATTTGGAGCAAATGATTCAGCAAAGGAAACACAGCCCAGAATAACTAAGGAGATAGTACAAGAATACTTGGCTAGTTTAGATGTATTAAAGTCTCCAGGGCCAGATGAACTGCATCCAAGAGTATTAAAAGAACTGGCAGATGCGATCTCAGAACCACTGGCAGTCATCTTTGAGAATTCCTGGAGAACAGGCGAAGTCCCGGCAGACTGGAGGAGGGCAAATGTTGTCCCTATTTTCAAAAAGGGAAAAAGAGAGGACCCAAATAATTACCTCCCAGTCAGTCTGACATCAATACCAGGGAAGATTCTGGAGCAGATCATTAAGCAAACAGTCTGTGAGCACCTAGAAAGGAATGCTGTGATCACCAATAGTCAGCATGGATTTCTGAAAAATAAGTCATGTCAGACTAACCTGATCTCGTTTTTTGACAGAATTACAAGCCTGGTAGATGAAGGGAATGCAGTGGATGCAGCCTACCTTGATTTCAGCAACACATTTGACAAGGTGCCCCATGATATTCTTGTAAAGAAGCTAGTAAAATGCGGTCTTGACTATGCTACCACTCAGTGGATTTGTAACTGGCTGACTGACCGAACCCAAAGAGTTCTCATCAATGGTTCCTCTTCATCCTGGAGAAGAGTGACTAGTGGGGTGCCACAGGGTTCTGTCTTGGGCCCGGTCTTATTCAACATCTTTATCAACGACTTGGATGATGGACTCAAGGGCATCCTGATCAAATTTGCAGATGACACCAAACTGGGAGGGGTGGCTAACACCCCAGAGGACAGGACCACACTTCAAAACGACCTTGACAGATTAGAGAACTGGGCCAAAACAAACAAGATGAACTTTAACAGGGAGAAATGTAAAGTATTGCACTTGGGCAAAAAAAATGAGAGGCACAAATACAAGATGGGGGACACCTGGCTTGAGAGCAGTATATGTGAAAAGGATCTAGGAGTCTTGGTTGACCACAAACTTGACATGAGCCAACAGTTTGACGCGGCAGCTAAAAAAGCCAATGCAATTCTGGGCTGCATCAATAGGAGTATAGCATCTAGATCAAGGGAAGTAATAGTGCCACTGTATTCTGCTCTGGTCAGACCTCACCTGGAGTACCGTGTCCAGTTCTGGGCACCACAATTCAAGAAGGACACTGACAAACTGGAACATGTCCAGAGGAGGGCAACCAAAATGGTCAAAGGCCTGGAAACGATGCCTTATGAGGAACGGCTAAGGGAGCTGGGCATGTTTAGCCTGGAGAAGAGGAGGTTAAGGGGTGATATGATAGCCATGTTCAAATATATAAAAGGATGTCACATAGAGGAGGGAGAAAGGTTGTTTTCTGCTGCTCCAGAGAAGCGGACACGGAGCAATGGATCCAAACTACAAGAAAGAAGATTCCACCTAAACATTAGGAAGAACTTCCTGACAGTAAGAGCTGTTTGACAGTGGAATTTGCTGCCAAGGAGTGTGGTGGAGTCTCCTTCTTTGGAGGTCTTTAAGCAGAGGCTTGACAACCATATGTCAGGAGTGCTCTGATGGTGTTTCCTGCTTGGCAGGGGGTTGGACTCGATGGCCCTTGTGGTCTCTTCCAACTCTATGATTCTATGATTCTATGATTCTGACCGTCACAACATGAAACAGGAGAGAAGTTCCCAGCTTGCTTCTGCCTTATTGCAATTTGCAGCAAAAACAGAATGAAACTAATTACAGAGTGTTATACCAAGAGATCTGCAAAGCTCCAAGGGAAACAAAAATCCCCTTTCTTTCTCCCTTCTGCAGTTTAGCAAAAACATTCATAAGGTCAGTATGAGAACCACAAGCTCAGCTGTAGATGGGGGGGGGGGATAAAACTTCACTGCAAGATGCCTTCACTCTGGCCGGGGCGGGGGTGGGGGACACATCTTGGCTGTTTCTTTTGGTGATCTGCCAGTGCGCTTTTCTGAAAATGAGCAGGATTCTTCTGTCAGCCATGGTATACAGGGGTGAAACTAGACTTTATTTCACCTGGGTCAAAGACCCAGTTTGGCAGCACGCACCCCCATGCATATTTGCAGCCAAGGGGCGTGGATCAGCCAGGACGACCACTTGAATGTTAAAAGCTAGCAGGGGGGGGACAGCAGGCTGGGCCAGGGAGGTGATGAATGCCTCTTTATGAGAGGGGGTGGTTCCTGTCTGCTTGAAGGAAGCAGTGGTAAAACTATTCCATGAAAACCCCTCCCTGGATTCAGAAAATCTAACTAACTACTGTGGAGCCTTCAATGTGGGCTTCCTCTGGGTTCAATTTTATCCCATAGGCTGTTTAACATCTACATGAAACTGCTGAGTGGGATTATCTGGAATTTTGACCTATAAAGCCTTAAATGGCTCAGGACTGCAATACCTCAAGGATTCCTGTTATGTACAGTGGTGCCTCGCAAGACGAAATTAATTCGTTCCGCAAGTCTCTTCGTCTTGCGAGTTTTTCGTCTTGCGATGCACGGTTTCCCATAGGAATGCATTGAAAATCAATTAATGCGTTCCTAGGGAAACCGCCTTCAGACCAGGTCCGGGGACAGTCTGTCCCCGGACCTCTTCTGAAGGCTGGGGGGGGGGGACAAGGGCTTTTCTTCCCACCCCCAGCATTTTAAAAAACCCCGGGACAGCGGAGGACTTCTCCGCTGTCCGGGCGATCTTAAAATGCTGGCGGGCGGCATTTTAAAATCGCCCCGGGACAGCGGAGGACTTCTCCGCTGTCCGGGGCGATTTAAAAGCCCCTGGGAAGGCAGGCAGGGGGGACAAAGACTTTTGCCCCCCGCCAGCCTTCAGAAGAGGTCCTGGACTTCTTCTGAAGGCGGGCGGGGGGCAAAAGTCTTTGCTCCCCCCCGCCTGCCTTCAAAGGCCCTCCGGGACAGGCAGGCAGGGGGGAGCAAAGACTTTCGCCCCCCGCCCGCCTTCAGAAGGTGTTCCCTCCCCGCCGCCCGGCTTCAGAGCACCGTTCCGAAGCCGGGCGGCGGGGGCAGGTGTTCCCGCCCCACCGCCCGGCTTCGGAGCATCGTTCCGAAGCCCGGCGGCGGCGGGAGGAGGCGTTCCCGCCCCACCGCCCGACTTCGGAGGAGGTCCGAGGACAGTGGGGAAGACGCGCTGCGCTTCCCCGCTGTCCCGGATATTTCCCTATGGGCTGTCGTCTTGCGAAGCAAGCCCATAGGGAAATTCGTCTTGCGAAGCGCCTCCAAAATGGAAAACCCTTTCGTCTAGCGGGTTTTCCGTCTTGCGAGGCGTTCGTCTTGCGAGGTACCACTGTACTGAGTTGAATAGGATCCAAAATGCAGCAGTCTGATTGGTCCTAGAACAATAGGATCCAAAATGCAGCAGTCTGATTGGCCCTAGAACAATAGGATTCAGAATGCAGCAGTCTGATTCGTCCTAGAACAATGCAGCAGTATGACTGGTCTGCAGGAGCCACCCAATCCGGCTCCAGATGGAAGTGAATTAACAACCCGATTGGCCTACAGGAGAATTCCGGAATTAGCCAATCACACGCAGCCCATTGTGTAAATAATGTATATAAAGCAGATATTTTGAGGGGACTTTCATTCCTCCTCACCACTATGAGCTGAATAAAGAGCATGAAATCCACTCTCGACTCTGAGTATATTTCACTGGCGACGAAGGTGGGATCCCGCTGAGCTGACCACCACACAGCACCGCAGCACCGCCACCTGCCGCACCGCTGCCTCGCACCGTGTATCCAGGCTTCAGCTCCGGGACACAAGGAACTCAGAATGGCAGCCAACAGCAGCTTCTCGCCATTCAACCCAGCATCTGGAGACTGGGAAGCGTACGCCTCCCGTTTCACCTTCCTCCTAGAAGCCAAAGGGGTCACCGACGAAGAAGATGCCAAGAAGAGGGCGGTATTCTTCAGCGTCTGCGGAGAAGAGACGTTTGAAATTGCCCGGGCTCTCCTTGCACCTGAAGACGTCGCTACTGTTCCATACAAAACAATAATGGAACAGCTGAAGGGGCACTTTTCACCGCAGCCCTCAGTGGTGGCTCGTCAAAATGCCTTCTACGCAAAGTGGCAAGCCCCTGGGGAAACCATAACTGGGCTTGTGACCTCTCTCTGCCAAGCTGCCCAGTTCTGCAACTTCTCAGAGTTGGAGAACATGCTTTGTGACCACCTTGTTGGTGGCCTGAAGGATGAGAAGCTGCAACGACACCTCTATGCTAAGAAGAACCTAACGTTCCAGGTTGCTCTGGAGGAGGCCCTGGCAACAGAAGCTGCCGAGAGGTTGACGCAAGAGGCACGGCCGAGCTTGCCGTCCCAACCAAGGGTCCACCACGAAGACCTCACCGACGACTCAGGATCCGACAGGGAGGAGGTGCACCGAGTACAGCTCACAGACCACAGCTGCCTCGACAAGAAGGGGAGAACTGCGCAAGCTGCGGGGAAAGTAATGAGAGGAGGACCTGCCGTTTCCGCAACGCAGAGTGCAGGCAGTGCAGAAAATCGGGACACATCACCTGGGTGTGTCGGGCTTGGCCCACCCGACGCCAGGCATCCGATAACCAATCCAAGAGCCCCAAGTCCCGGGGCCCAACGCACCAAGGCAACTCGACGGAGCTCACGGGCTTCCAGGTATACCAGTTGCCCCACCCCAACGTAGAGAAAATTTATGTAGAGGTACAGATAGAGGGGGCCCCGTGCCGCATGGAGCTGGACACAGGTTCAACTCTATCCATAATCTCGGCAAGGACCTTAAAGAAACTGTGTCCTAGTGGGGGTCCCAAACTCAGGCCGGCCCCATTCACCCTCCAGGACTTCCAGAAACGTAAGGTCCCCACAATGGGGGTGGGGACCTTCAGGGTGCAATATCGAGGGTGGACGCGGCAACTGGACTTGCTTGTGGTCAATGGCCCCTACATTAGCTTACTGGGATTGGCATGGTTTGGACCACTGGGGCTAGCCGTCACCGGGGTGAACCACACTAGCTTACAAGTGGACGTGGACACCACATGCAAGGAATTTCCGGGGGGGGGTTTCAATGGGAAATTGGGACAATATACGGGGCCCCCTGTTGCTCTACAGCTTGACCCCGCAGTACAACCTGTCAGGCTCAAGGCCCGCCGGGTCCCGTTCGCCCTGAAACCCCGTATAGATGAGGAATTGGACCGGCTCGTGGAGCAACGAGTGCTGGAAGCTGTGCCTAATGCCCCCTGGGAAACCCCGATCGTCACACCCGTCAAGCCTAATGGTTCGGTCCACATCTGCGCAGACTACAAATGTACCATAAACAAGGACCTCACGGCCCACGCATACCCAGTGCCAGTGGTCAGCCATGTCCTTGCCACCCTGCCTGGATCAAAAAATTTTGGCAAGCTGGACTTGGCCCAAGCATATCAACAGCTGCCAGTAGATGAGGCCACAGCAGAGGCACAGACGATTGTGATGCACAGAGGAGCGTTCAGGGTAAAGCAGCTGCAATTCGGTGTCAGTGTGGCACCAGGCATATTCCAGAATCTAATGGACTCTCTCCTTAAAGGGATTCCTGGTGTCACCCCCTTCTTTGATGATGTGTTGATTGCTGGGCCTACACCAGAGGAGTTTGAGGACCGCCTCCGCACCGTTCTGCACCGTTTCCAGACGGTGGGTCTCAAGGTGAAGCGGGGAAAATGTCTACTAGGAGTACCTCAGGTGGACTTTCTGGGATTTATGGTGGATGCAGAAGGGGTCCACCCGACGGGGAACAAGGTACAGGCCATTTGTGATGCCCCAGCGCCCAAGAGCGAGACTGAACTTCAGGCCTTCTTGGGACTATTGAACTTATACCATTCCTTCCTTCCTCACAAGGCAGCGGTAGCGGAGCCCCTACACAGACTCCTGGACAAGTGGGCCCCTTGGGTGTGGAGCCAGTGCCAGGAGGCCACATTCCAGGCAGTTAAGGACTTGCTTGTCTCAAACTCGGTCTTGGCACACTTTGACGAGAGGCTGCCGGTGGTGCTAGCATGCGACGCCTCGCCCTATGGCATCGGCACTGTCCTGGGACACCAACTCCCGGATGGAAGAGAGGTACCGGTGGCATACTTTTCCCAGACACTCAACGCAACCGAGCGGAACTACTCGCAAATCGACAAGGAGGGTCTGGAAATCGTGAAGGGAGTAAAAAAATTCCATGATTTCTTGTACGGGTGGCCCTTCACCGTGGTGACTAACCACAAGCCGTTGCTTGGCTTGTTTGCCCCCAAAAAGCAGACCCCCCAAGTGATGTCTCCTCACGTCCTCAGGTGGTCAATTTTCCTTGCCAGCTACCAGTATGCACTGATTCACCGCCTGTGCTGGCCCCGGGGGGGAGAGGTACTAATACCGTAGCTGAAGTTTAGTCCAGAGTCACTAGCAGGGTAGACGAACACTGGATGAGACGCGAGGTCCGAAACAGGGAGCCAGGCAGGGAAACAGGAACGCTAGAAGGGCAGCAGCAGGAAGCCAGGCGGGGAACAGGAACACGGGTAGGTCCGCAGCGGGCAGCCGGGCGAGGAACAGGAACACCGGAGAGTAGTAGCAGGAAGCCGGGCGAGGAACAGGAACACTGGGAGTGCCGATCTAGGTCTGGGCAAAGCAGGTACTCCACAACGACGTTGCTCCCGCAACCTGGGACCGGGCTGCCTGACCTTTATCTTCTTCTAAGGCCGGGGGCGGTCCCGGCCCCCAGGAGCCCCGCCTCTCCTGGCCTTAAGGCGAGCACTCCTCCTGGGAGAGACCAGTTCCCTTCGCCTCTCTGCCCTAAGCCTCTGCAGTTCAGGAGAGGCCGAAGGGTTACTGGGCCCCGGGGGAGGCTCACCTGTAGCCACTGAGTCCTCCAGCACTTCTGGGGCCAGAATGGTCTCACCTGGTGCCTGCCCCTGAGGATCTGGCACAGGTGCAGGCTCCTCAGCATCTAGGCCTTGCCCCAGTTCAGCTGGCCCTGGAGGCGGGGACTCCTGTGCCGGCTGGGATTCCTCCGGTTCACTCTCAGACTCGGAATCCCAGGCCATCACACCGCCCTGGGAAGGTGATGGGCCACGCGGATGCCCTCAGCAGGCTACCACTACCAGAAACTGGCCCCGACCCAGCACCCGCGCAAGAGGTTATGAGCCTGGAGCTGCTTCCCGACCGCCCCATTCAGGCACAAGAAGTTACACATCATTCCAAGAAATATAGGGTCATCTCCCAGGTCCTGGACTGGGTGTGGAGGGGATGGCCCAGCAGCAGCCCCGGGCCAGAATTTGCCGGCTACACAACCCGCAAACATAAACTGTCAGTCCACAAGGGGTGCCTGTTATGGGGAAGCAGGGTCGTTGTTCCCCAGCCCCTCCGCAAAAGGGTCCTCACAGCCCTACACAAGACACACCCAGGGGTAGTGAGAATGAAGGCCCTTGCCAGGAACCAGAACCACGACTGAGTGAGCCTGTTGCGCCAGACCAAACAGCCCCATCACAGCCAGCATCCTTTGAACACGAGCCAGAACCTGAACCCTGGACCAGGGAACACCCCAGGCTGCAACGCACACGTAGGCCGCCAGCGTACCTTGAGGACTATGAATGCGACCTCCCGGGCAGGACTGGAACTTAGAGGGGAGGGGTGTTATGTACAGAGTTGAATAGGATCCAAAATGCAGCAGTCTGATTGGTCCTAGAACAATAGGATCTGAAATATACTCAAGAGTCGAGAGTGGATTTCATGCTCTTTATTCAGCTCATAGTGGTGAGGAGGGAATGAAAGTCCCCTCAAAGTATCTGCTTTATATACATTTTTTACACAATGAGCTGCACGTGATTGGCTAATTCCGGAATTCTCCTGTAGACCAATCAGGTTGTGGATTCACTTCTATCTGGAGCTGGATTGGGTGGCTCCTGCAGACCAATCATACTGCTGCATTGTTCTAGGACCAGACTGCTGCATTATGGATCCTATTCAACTCAGTACATAACAGGATCCAAAATGCAGCAGTCTGATTGGCCCTAGAATAGGATTCAGAATGCAGCAGTCTGATTGGTCCTAGAACAATGCAGCAGTATGATTGGTCTGCAGGAGCCACCCAATCCGGCTCCAGATGGAAGTGAATCCACAACCTGATTGGCCTACAGGAGAATTCCGGAATTAGCCAATCACGCGCAGCCTATTGTGTAAATAATGTATATAAAGCAGATACTTTGAGGGGACTTTCATTCCTCCTCACCACTATGAGCTGAATAAAGAGCATGAAATCCACTCTCGGCTCAATTTCAATGCCTCTCCCCATGTGAACCCACCCGGACCCTGCGATCATCCAAGGCCCTTCTTCATGTGCCTCCTTTGCAAAAGGTCTGGAGGACAGCAACGTGAGAAGGGGCCATTTCTGCGGTGTCCCCCCTTGTGGAATGCTCTCCCTAGGGAGACTCACCTGGTGACTTTGGTACAGATCTTTAGGTGCCAGGCAAAAACATTCCTCTTTTCCCAGGCTTTTGACTGATTAACATTCTACTGTATGTCTTTTAAAATGTGTTTGTGGGGGCAGGGGATTATTGGTTTGTTCTTGTTCTTGTTTTATTTTGCATTTTATGTTCTCATTTTGTTCTTTTATGTTTTGGATGCCCTGTGATCTTATGATGAAGGACAGTATACTACTACTACTACTAATTAGAAGGAGGAACAGGACCGCACTTCTGCCCCTGCCCTCATCTAAATGATTAGCATAGATAACCGAAGAGGCAAATGTCTTCTGTTTGTGATGGGGAGGAAATTCAATTGAGTTCACATTTAAAAATGAATCTTATCAAATTTATACTTTCTGAAACAATATGCAAATCAAAATATCTGTCAAAATTCACACTTATCTGAATTTTGTGATGATGTTCTCCCACCAATGTTGACAAAATGTGTATGTTGCTGGGCACTGTGCATAAAAGTAATATATTAGTGAAAAACAACATGTAAAATGAATATATTGGGAGAAATTGCAAAAATTAGTCAAAGCTGCATGCAAACATGTCTTTATTAGGAGAAATTCATACTAAAATGCTGGTGAATTTTTATGAGGATTTTAAAAATAAAAAATGCAGGTTGCTACAGAAATGTAGAGAAATAGATTTAAAATTAGAATAGTGAGAAAAGGAGAGAATCGAAATTGACAGATCTTCCCATCCCTACCTGTGACTGCCCTACACACAACAAAACATGAGTAGGGCTACAGTTACACATACATAAAGCTTGGTTAAATGAGGATTATTTGGGACTGAATTTGGTTCTTGGCTCACTGTCCCCTATTAAATGATTTCCTTCCCCTGGAGTCTTCTAAGCTCGAATGTCATCTTATAATATTTAAAGATGTTGATATGGAGGCTCCTCACAGCTGCATGCAGCTCATGCAGAGTATATTTATTCTAGGAGCATGGTTGCAATTTCTAATTTTGATGTGGATTCAATGTCAGAGGCTTTGTGGCTCTTTGAAGCTATCTCCAAAGTAGTGTTTTGTATTTTCATTAGGGAGCTTCACCAGCACAGCATACAAGCCAAGAGAAAAAGAACCACCAAAACCTTGCCAGAAAATAAGTACGTACGTAAAATAAGGCAGATGGATGATATTTTTAAGAGGCCATCCAGGTTCATGAGCGTGTGTGTTTTCCTTTACAAGAGTATAAAACAATGAATCAACATACATTGAATTACTGAAGCCAGTGCTTTATATGTGATTTCTGCATGCTGTGTCCTAGAAGCAATGCAGTAGAACCTCGGGTCACGTACAGTCCTCCTTACAAACCCTTTGGGTAATGAGCTCTGCTAACCTGGAAGTAGGTGCTCCTGGTAGTGAACTTTGCTCTGGGATGCGAGTGGAAATCGTGCGGCGGCAGCGGGAGGCTCCATTAGCAAAAGCATGCCTCAGGTTAAGAACAGTTTTGGGTTAAGAACGGACCTCCGGAACGAATTAAGTTCGTAAACCAAGGTACCACTGTATGTGCATTAGGATCTTGAGTAATTCTTTCCTAATCCCACATTTTGCACTGACTAGTGTTCTACTTTTAAGGCTTTCATGCGTTTCTGCTTGATCAGGCAAATATATTACAAACATTAAATGATTTTCTAAACAATTGCTACAGTCTTCTTATACCATATTATACCATCTTTGCAGCGTCAGCTCAGCAGTTAGGCAGGCTGAGGCAGCTCCCTCAGGTGGCAGAAGCCCTGAAGGTAGCAGCCCCTGTGGGAGCCCTGCCACCTCCTCCGCTAGCCAAAACCGTTTGAGATCTTATGGAGCGCACAAGATCTCACACAAAATAGGCAAGAATTTGGTACCTATGCCAATGCCACTTCTCCATCTACAATCAGCATTTAGCTAATAAAATACTACTACTACTATTTTCTAAAACATTATTGTTTCCTTTAAACTGAATCAACTAATGAGAAACTTCTCAGCCCTGTGTACTCCAAAATGCACTGTCTTTAGAAGATCACTTTCTTCCAGTGCTTGTGAAGGGCCTTCAGCTTAGTGGTAGAGCACAAGCTGTCCATGCAGGAAGGGCTGAGATGCTGGAGGTTTTGTATCCATCAGACCACATAATGCTAGACTAGATCAGTGTTTCCCAACCTTTTTTGGGAAAAGGCACACTTGTTTGACGAAAAAAATCTCGCGGCACACCACCATTACAGCCCCGTGACGTCAGCGCGCAGCGTCACGCCGGGAGGGACGCACGAAAGTGAAAGTTTTCAATTTTTTCCCTCCCCCTTGCCGGGGAACCTCCAAGTTTTGGGGGTGGGGGGGAGGAGGCAGCAAAGCGAGGGACTGAGGGACCCTAACCCTAACCCTCACCGATCACCCGGGAAAGCATGTGAACGAGGAGCCCCCGTGTCCTGCTCCCGGCAGCGGACGGCACAAAGCGAGGAGGCCTGGACAAGGCAGCACGCTCCCCGCTCTCGCTGCATCGGGGCTTTTCTCCTCCAGGCCGCTTTCGAAGTCCCCTTCTCCGCTCCCAAGAGCCGGAGCCGCTGCTTCCAGGCCCTGTCCGAGCCCCGACTTGTGGCCTCACTTCGAGGAGCGCCTGTTGCTGGGGACGGGGCTGCATCCCCCTCAGCCGCCGCCTCGCTTCCTTCCAGGAGACCCGACGGCTCCCCCTCCCCCGCTCGCCCTCCTGCGCCCACAGCAGACTGAGACCTCCCCGCCCCCGCCCGGCTCGGCCCTACCTGGGCGCCTCCAAGCCCGGCCGGCTCCGCGTCACGCTCCACGCCGGGCAGCTGCAGCGGGGGCGCGCGGCGGCCCGGCTGAGCGCACCCCGGAGCCGCCGCGCCGTCGCTCGCGAGTCCCTCCGAGAGCCCTCGGGACTGACTCCGGAGTCGCGAGGCGGCGCGTCGCCCAGGGAAGGGGCGGCTTCCCACAAGTCCTCCGGGAAGCAAACGCCCTCGCCCGCCTCCCTCCAGGCCGCCTCGCTTCCTTCCAGGAGACCCGACGGCTCCCCCTCTCCCGCTCGCCCTCCTGCGCCCGCAGCAGACCGAGACCTCCCCGCCCCCGCCCGGCTCGGCACTACCTGGGCGCCTCCAAGCCCGGCCGGCTCCGCGTCGCACTCCACGCCGGGCAGCTGCAGCGGGGGCGCACGGCGGCCCGGCTGAGCGCGCCCTGGAGCCGTCGCGCCGTCGCTCGCGAGTCCCTCCGAGAGCCCTCGGGACTGACTCCGGAGTCGCGAGGCGGCGCGTCGCCCAGGGAAGGGGCGGCTTCCCACAAGTCCTCCGGGAAGCAAACGCCCTCGCCCGCCTCCCTCCAGGCAACATCTCACGGCACACTAGTGTGCTGCGGAACACCGGTTGGGAAACACTGGACTAGATGAACCAGTGGTCTCAATTGGTATAAGCTTATAAGGCTCATATAGGACAAGAAGAAATGTAGAGATGCTCTTCTCAGTAGTTGTGGCCTGATGAGGGAGCCTTGTTCCTTGTTTACTATCCTTAAGCTGGCAGTTGAATAAATCCCTTTGAACACAATGCAATTTACTTTTGAGTAGAAAACCTATGATTGCACTAAGCGTTTTCCTCACCTTGTATTTTGTTTTAATTATGTTTATATTTTTGTGAGCTGCCTTTACTATTTAGGTGTACCCAAAAGGCAGCCTAAACATATTTTGAAAGGAAGAAGATCCCGGATTGTTCCCGGATGTGCTGCCGGCATCCATGGCCCCTGAGGTGACAGAGTGGCTTCAGGAGCTCCAGTATCAACAACATCTATTGATGGAGAAACTGTGCCAGACCAAGGAGGCATACAAGGCCCAGGCTGACCGCCACCGCCAGGTGGGGCCGGAACTCCACGTCAGTGACCTGGTATGGCTCTCCTCTCGCCACCTCCACCCCTCTCGGCCTTCGCGGAAGCTGGACGCCCGCTTCACCGGCCCGTTTCCTATCGTGGACCAGGTCTTGCCGGTGGCATTCTGTCTCCGGTTACCCTCAACCCTGAAGGTTCACCCAGTATTCCACAGGTCCCTACTGAGTTCGGTGCCCCCCCGACGAGTTCCACCCGAACCGTCCCCGACCGCAACCAGTTTTGGTTCAGGGGGAGCCCGAGTATGAGGTGGAGCGCATTCTGGACTCACGATACTGCAGGGGAAAGCTCCAATATCTCATAGACTGGAAGGGGTATGGGCTTGAGGACCGTTCCTGGGAACCAGCGGCCAACGTCCACACGCCTGCCTGCCTCCGTGATTTCCATGCGGCGTACCCCAGCAAGCCGGGTCTGGACCCTCGGTTGGGGGGGGCTGTGAGTGGGGATGGTGTGATGGCCTGGGAATCTGATTCAGAGGCTAAACCGGAGGAATCCCAGCCTGCAGAGGAGTCCCCGCCTCCAGGGCCAGCTGAGCCGGGGCAGGGGCTTGAATCTGAAGGGCCCTCACCTGTGCTGGATCCTCAGGAGCAGACACCAGCTGAATCCGCTCTGGCTCCAGAGGTGATCGAGGACCCATTGCCTGCAGGTGCGCCTCTCCCAGCCCTGGCAGGGGAAGGTGAAGCTGCTCCTGGGTCCAGTAACCCTCCAGTCTCTCCTGACCTGCAGAGGCTCAGGGCAGAGAGGCGGAGGGAACTAAGTGCTCTCAGGAGGAGTGCTCGCCTTAAGGCCAGGGGAGGCGAGTCACCTGTGGGCCGGGACCGCCCTAGGCCTCAGAGGAGATAAATGCCAGTCAGCCCAGTCCCAGGAGCAACATTGGAAACCTGTTCCTGCCAGCACCCTGACCTGCTCTTCTGGAGTTCCTGACCACGCCCGGCTCCTTGCCTTGGACCCTGCTTCGCCCTTGTCGGACACCCTCCAGACTCTCGACCCAGGACCGGACTCAGACCACGCTGCACGGTAACCCCCCCCGGGACCAGCACACAGACCATCTGATGCGTCTGACACTGAACTGGAAGAACCACTGTTTACCATTGGCCACTTTTCTCCTAAGAAGGAGTACACAGATCTGAAAGGGCCACAAAAGGCAAACCTCCAAAGAGATTTGCTGATGAGTTTGCTAAGACAGCAACTGCTGTTCTTAGTAGCTCAGAGAAGGTGTGGGAACCTTCAAGCTTGAAAGAGGTTCAGGAGTTAACCTCTAAAGATGCTGAACCATGGCTTAATGCCATGAAGGCTGAAGTCGATTCCTTGGATAGGAACCAAACCTGGGAGCTGGTGCCAGTAGTCCCAGGAATGAGACTGGTTGGCAGCAAATGGGCCTTCAAGGCCAAGACAGACCAGACTGGCAAGGTTGTCAGGCACAAAGCCAGATGGGTTGCCAGAGGTTTTTCACAGGTACCAGGACAGGATTACCACGAGACCTACTCACCCACCGTCAAATATGAGAGCATTAGGCTAATGCTCAAGATTGTTGCAGAGGAGAAACTGCACGTTTCTCATCATGATGTGAACACAGCTTTTTTGTACAGGGTTTTGGGGGAGGAACTGTATATGCTTCCACCTGATGGAGTGCAGATTCAGAAGCGAATGGTCTGTAAACTACAGAAATCCCTATTTGGTCTCAAGCAGAGGGCCAGGTGTTGGAACACAAAACTCACTGAGACATTGCTTTCCCTAGGTTTTCACCAAGGCAAAGCTGAGCCATGTGTGTTTGTCAAGGAGGAGGGGCAAAACAAACTGTATTGTTTATGTTTTGTTGATGATCTTCTGTTTTGGAAGAATCAGGCTTTGTACCAAAGCACCCTAGCTCAGCTGAAGGAGCACTTTGACATGAAGGATCTTGGTAAGGTATCCAACTATCTTCCTCTGCAGGTGGAGAAGGACCAAGCAGGTAATTTTCTGGTACACCAGACACAGAAAATTGCTGATGTATTAACCAGGCTGAATTTGGTTGATGCAAACCCAGCAGACACACCGATGGTGACAGGTTACCAGGTAGATAGTACTGCTGAAGCATTTTCTGACACCACACTGTACAGATGCATTCTAGGCAAGCTGAATTTCATTGCTAGATGTTCAAGACCTGACACCGCTGTAAGCACTAACCTGTTTAGCAGACATGCCAACAATCCTACTGTTCAGGATTGGAAAGCTCTGAAGCGCATAGCCCACTATTTGAAGGGGACTTTGCATTACAGGCTGAGGTTCACCAGTCAAAAGATGGGAGATCTTGAAATCTTTGCAGATGCTAGTTTTGGAAGTGACACCATGGATGGTACAAGCAGTTCTGGAGTATGCTACATGTACAACCATTGTCTCTTTGACTGGCTGTGCGAAAAGCAGACGACAGTAAGCTTAAGTTCCTGTGAAGCAGAACTCAATGCCCTGTCATTTTCACTCATGGATTGTGAATGGTTGATGCAACTGTTTCAGGACATCAGAGTTTCTGTAAAATGTCCTATACAGGTGTATCAAGACAATAGATCCTGTTTGGCCTTGCTGAACTCAGAGAGTTGCAAGCAAAGAACCAAATACTTGCAGATTAAGTTACATCATGCATTCTCTTGTGTATTCAGAAAGGAATTATTCAGCTGTCCTACATGCCAGGAAATGAAATTCCTGCTGATCTGTTGTCTAAGGTTGTTAACAGAGAACAACTTAAGGTTTATGTACAGAGGTTGCAATTGGGTTGAACCACAGGTACTACAGGTTACACGGAAAGGGGGAGGATGTTAGGATATAGTTCCATTCCACCTTAAAAAGGGAACAGGCTGTTGTGTGTCACATACTTGTTTACTTCCAGCTTCTCGCTGGGAACTTCCGTTTTGTATATAGCTTTTGTTCTGGCTGTTTTCCTGGACACGGAGGCAAGCAGTCATGTTTTTCCTTTGTTCTGAACTACGTTGAATAAAGCTGTAAATATGCTCTCCTGTGTGCATCCTTTTGTTGTGGAGACTCTGCTGAAAGGATGTGCACGGGTCTTGGAATGTCTCTGTAGCTCGTGTTGCTAATTGACTGATGCTGTTCCACAGGAGACCGGTGATCGTCCAGAGACGACTGGGGGCCTGCCTGATGCCTCCGTCTCCCTGGCAGTATCCCAACAGTGTGGGGGACAGAAGGAAAAACAAATACACCCAATATAGGGTTGGTGTGTTTTCCTTTCCTTGCCAAGAAAAAGGGATGGCTTTGGATCCTGTAGACCTCAAACCTCCTTCGGTGACTCCTCCCTTGGCAGCTTTCACATCCATGAGGCAGCCATGGCCTATTGCAGGGATCACAGGATTGTGCCCTTAAGCTTGCATTTGGAAGGGACTTACTGAAAATACTAGTTGTACAGGGAGGGTGGTAAAAAATCAGGGCATTCAAGTACACAACAACAACCATTTTTATTATTTGTACTTTGCCCATCTGACTGGGTTGCCTCAGCCACTCTGGGCAGCTTCCAACATAGTGATAGGATATAGATGACCCTGCAAGCAGGCCAACTGTTTTAGGTGGTGTTCACTAAATATGGCAAATGCATATTAACTCCCCACCCCCTGTGCGTATAAAAGGATGACTAACCAAATCTTATCATCACAGCACTATATATTAATACTAAGTGACCCCCTTGTCAATGGCAGACCATGTTGCAGGATGTGGGAAGGATAAGCAGAAAGCTATAAGAGAATTTAAAATGTACTTGCTATTTTTGACAGCAGCCCAAACTAATGTAACATGCAGTTCCTTCCTAAGCAAAGCACAATAATTTACAGAATTCCTCTAACTTGACATCTGTTGGTTTAATCCATCACAGAGAATTTCAGTAATCTGGGTTTTTATTTTGTTTTTTTGAACAGGTTAACAACAGGATCCCAATTTGGTACATCCATTATATAAGTACCGTATATGGATTTATTCTATAACCAACTATTCTAAAAGTTGCAATGTTGTTTATTTTGCAGTATGATTCTACAATAATCAGATACAAAGATAGACTTTACTTTTGTAGAGTTGCTAGTGCTTAAGAATTATCTTCATTCACATTTGTCCGTATAGGGCTAGTTACAGGAAATACTTTTTGCCTTAGATCTGCATTACCATACAACCCACTCTCATCTTGCCATGTGTTGATCCCATGTCTTCTGTAATCAGCCGTGTCCGTAAACTGAGAATGACATTTTCTGTGAACTACAGAGTAGCCATCTGGCTGAAGCTCAATCTAAAGAAAATACATTCAAGGGCATGTTATTAATCAGAAGGCAAATTGGGAAACCATTTTTGATGATAAGAGAGGCAATGTTTGTGTTTGCACATCAAGCAAAACTCTGCCACAACCTAGAAAACCCAAGAAGCTGCTTTATACTGAATCCGACCATTGGTCCATCTGGCTCAGTATTGCCTATGTCAACTGCTGGGGGCTTTTCAGAGTTTCAACTGGCGACATGACCAGCCCTACCGGGAGATGTCAAGGATTGAATCTGGAACTTCTACATGGGAAGCAGATGCTCCACCCCTAAGCTACAGCCCTTGTTACCCCCATAGAAAACCTTGTGCCATTAGCTCCCCTGGTTAAACAGTCTTGGTTTAGAATAGCTACCATTTTCACAGCAGATAAAATAGATTGAAAATCAGTGCTAGGGCAGGCTTCCTCAACCTCGGCCCTCTAGATGTTTTGAGACTACAATTCCCAGCATCCCTGACCACTGGTCCTGCTAGCTAGGGATCATGGGAGTTGTAGGCCAAAAACATCTGGAGGGCTGAGGGTGAAGAAGCCAGTGCTAGGGCAACAAAGCAAACAGTTTTTAAAGCTTTATTCCTGGTGACAGCAGCAGAAAATAATTTTTAAAAAAACCAAGAGCAAAGAAGGAGAAGAGTGAATTTCTGGGATTGGGGGTAAGCTATATCCCATGGTAAATTTCAGAGAGAGAAATATTTCACTTTATCCTTCTCATCTGTCAGGGGTTCAGAAGCAGAGGCGAGGGCAAGGGAGGAAACAGAGAGCGAGGGGGAGGAGTCCGAAGGAAAGATGAGCGATGACGACGACCCGAGATCTCCGAGTCTTTCCAGTGAATCGGAAGATTCACAGAAAGGAGCGCCAGTGGCCAGAGCGAGGGGGGAGATCAAGGGGACACCCCAGGAAAAAGGGACAAAAGGGGATTCAGAGAGCAGCAGTGGGAAATCGGGGCCAACGTCTCCAACAGAGCGCAGTGAGGAGGAAGGGCGCCAGGTATCGGGATCCGGCGACTCGCCGCAGGGGGGAGGGCATGAGTCAGGAGTGGCCACACCCCCATCGGGGAGCGAAGGAACGGTCAAGCGGAAAGTGGGAGGTTGGGCGCGCGCGCCAAGTTCAAATGCACAGGAAGGCGGCAGAGTAAGCAGCCCGGAAAGGGAGCCAGGTCCTAAAGCCCGCCGCAAGGAGACAGAAGGGTCCGGGGGGTCAGCGTCAGAAGAATCCAGGAAGGAAGAGACCACGGGGGGCAGAGGGACCCAGAGAAGGAGGGGAAGGCGGAAAAGGTGGAGTAAGGCGAGGTTATTAAGTTGGTGTACAGGAGGCGGGGACTCAGACGGAGCTTCGCCGGTCTAGCTGATAAGACGTAGGGCTGCCTGCGGCAGTTTGAAATTGGAAACTGTAACTCAATAAAGACTTTTATAAAGTGAACGCTGGCTAACGTGATCCTCTGTGAGCTAGGATCTGGAAGCAGCCCTGACAGTAAGCTCCGTCTCCCAGTTTTGGCACCTAAAGCCTCGCAGAAAGGGGTGCAGACTGGTGCCTACTCGCGAGCTCACGAACGGCAGACAAGATGACTGCCGAACAGCAGATAGCGGATCTGCGAGAAGCAGTGACACAACTGAATGCCGAGATACTCGCATCCAGGAAGAGAGAGGGGGTTGGGGAGAAGAGCAGGCGGTCTAGTATCTCACTTCGATGGGAATTTACAACAGTACCCCAACTTCCGAGCAGATGTACAGTGTGCGCTGCAACTGTTGGACAAGGACTTTAGAGATGAGCAAGAGAAAGTGGGGTTTATCCTGTCCCATTTGCATGGAGATGCTAAAGCATGGCTGCGCAATTTGTGGAGAGATAAGGATCCGGCACTCAGAAGTGCGGATGCCTTCATTAAAGCGATGGATGCGTGCTTTTTATCAAGCATTGACGTGGATCTTGCCCGGAAGGAGATACACGGACTGAAGCAGGGGAGGGCCAGTGTGAGGCAGTATCATGCCCGATTTTTTGCACTGGTCAGTGCCCTGGAATGGGACAGAGATTCAGCTCCAGTCAGAGACCTTTTTTGGGAAGGTTTGAGCGGCGCGGTTAAAGACGAAATTGCGAGGGGGGAGAGACCCCGGAGCACGCAGGAGGTCGTTCAGAGGGCGCTGACGGTTGGGGTGCGTCTGGAAGAACGTCCGTGGAGCAGGGACGAAGGGTGCGGAGGGCGCGAACCAGCGAGAGGGTTTTCCTTCGTTCCCAGGGAAGCAGCCGTGCGCAATCTACGCCTCCGCCAGGAGGGGGAGCGGAACCTATGGAGGTGGGAGGTGCCAGGGCTCAGTCAGCTACCAGAGCCCTAGCGCCGGGAGCAGTCAAAGCGAAGCCTCCTAGAGGGAACAGGAAGTGCTACATCTGCGACAGTCCTCAGCACATGGCGAAAGAGTGTCCCCAGAGGATCCACAAACACACTGCAGCCTCTGCAACGGTAACTGCAGCTACTCAGCACAGAGAACCACAGCAGGGAAACGACGGAGTCTGGCTGGAGACGGAGGCACTGGGGCCCAGCCAGACGAGTCAGTGAAGCAGTCCCCAGAGATTTTGCAGCCCACAGACCCCCTCCCGCCCAGACCAGTGGTGCAGCTCACCGCATCGCTCCAGCTACCCAATGGCCTCACAATGGACGTGCCAATCACCGTGGACTCTGGCAGCAACGCGGACTTTATAGGGCAAGACTTCGTCGATCAGCACGCTATTCAGTTGCTGCCTGCCACGCTGCCCCTGCAGGTTGTCACGGTGGATGGCAGGGAGCTGCTCGGGGGGCAGGTGGTGAAGCAAACGCCGCCAATGGTGATGCGACTGGGAAATCACAGGGAAATCATCAGTTTTAATGTCACCCAACTGTCGGACACGCCTATTGTATTGGGCATGAGTTGGCTGGACAGGCATAGCCCGACGCTGGCTTGGTACCAGCGGCAGCTGGTCTTCGGCTCTTCCTATTGTGCTGAACACTGCATCCTGCCCCGGCAGGAGGGAGAGGAAGAGGAGTCACAGCTGCAGCTGGGGACGCTGCAGGCAGTCCCCCACAAATACGCGGGGTTTTTGGAGGTTTTCTGTGAGGAGGCGGACAAGCTACCTCCCCACAGGCCCTATGACTGCAAGATTGACCTCCTGCCAGGGGCGGCACTGCCTAAAGGGAAACTGTATTCTATGTCTGAGGACGAACTACAGGAACTCAAGGAGTTCATAGATCATAATTTGAAGCGAGGCTTCATCCGGGAGTCCAGGGCAGTGGGGGGCAGTCCTGTCTTCTTTGTCAAGAAGACACGCCCCAAAAAAGGCTCGTAGTGGACTATCGGACCTTAAACAGTATGACCAGACCATCTGATTTCCCCATGCCCCGGATCGACGACCTCCTCGCGACGGTGCGCAAAGGACGCGTGTTCACCAAGTTGGACCTGCGCGGGGCGTACAACCTCATTCGCGTGTGGGAAGGCGATGAGTGGAAAACGGCCATGTTCACGCCTCTGGGCACCTACAAATACAGAGTTATGCCGTTTGGACTGCAAAATGGCTCCCACTGTTTTCAAGCTTTCATGCATCACGTGTTAGCGGGGCTCCTATACAAGAAGTGCGTCTGTTTCCTGGATGACATCCTGATATTTTCGGAATCGCAGCAGACCCACGACAGGGACGTCAAGGAAGTGCTGAGCAGACTGCAGAAGCACAGGCTGTACGCCAAGCTGGAAAAGTGCCAGTTCAACGTGTCGGAGGTGGATTTCCTGGGCTACAAGTTGTCGGACAAGGGGCTCGCCATGGACAGCGCCAAGGTTCGCGCCGTGTTGGATTGGAAGAGCCCGCGCAACCGAAAGGAGGTCCAGCGGTTTATCGGCTTTGCGAACTTCTACCGCAAGTTTATCAAGGGATTTGCAATGCAGACGGCGGCCATCACAGACACGCTCAGCTCCAAGAAAAAGTTCATCTGGACGGAGCAGGCGGAGCAGTCCTTTCAGGCACTCAAGCGTCTCTTCGCGTCGGAAGAGCAGCTGCTACATGTCGACCCCAGCAGACCGATGAGGGTGGAGACAGACGCCTCAGACAGAGCCGTGGGAGCAGTCCTGTTGCAGCGAGACCCGCAGGGGACTTGGAGGCCTGGAGCGTTCTACTCCAGGAAGCTTAGCAAGTCGGAACAGAACTACACCATCTGGGACAGGGAATTACTTGCCATTCATGCAGCATTCAAGGCGTGGAGGCACTTCCTGATCGGCGCCAAGCACACAGTGCAGGTCTGCACAGACCACAAGAATCTAGAGCACTGGCGCACAGCGCAGTTCCTGAACCAGAGGCAGATACGTTGGGCAGAGTTTTTTGCGGACTTCGACTTCCGGATAGAGTATGTCCCTGGAGACACCAACATCATGGCGGATGCCCTATCCCGTAAACCGCAATACCTGGAGGAGGCGAAGCCAGCGACAGCCATGCACATCTTCGCACCGACAGCATGGGCGTGCGCTTCGGCAACGGTTGACCTGGATGCGGTACGGCGAGCGTTGCAGGACGACTCCTTCGCGCAAGCTAAATTGGCAGAGGTGCACAGGGGCACGGCGACAACCAACGAGTTCCAAGAGCGCGATGGATTGCTCATCCGTAAGGGGGCCATCTACGTGCCGGGAGACGAACTTCGCGCCAAGGTACTGCAGCAGTTGCACGACGCGCCCACTGCCGGGCACTTTGGCACGGAGAAGACGATGGAATTGGTCGCTAGGGATTTCTGGTGGCCCAGGATGAGAGGGGAAGTCACAGACTACGTGGCGAGGTGCGACACCTGCCAGAGGGCCAAGCCAGTGCACAGACCACCGGCGGGACTGCTGGAACCGCTGCAAACCCCGTTCGAACCATGGGAGAGAGTGGCTCTGGACTTTGTCACGGATCTACCCAGCTCGAGGGGCAAGACAGCAGTGCTAGTGGTGGTGGACTTGTTCACCAAGATGGCGCATTTCATTCCGTGTGCGAAGGTGGCCACGGCGGAACAAACCGCCAAACTGTTCATAGATCACGTGTTCAAGGTTCATGGTCTGCCGCGGTCTATACTGTCCGACAGGGGGCGACAGTTCATCTCGAACTTCTGGCAGAAGCTGATGGGCTTCCTGAACGTCAAGATCAACCTAGCGTCGGCAAGACACCCGCAGACCAACGGGCAGGCGGAGCGAGTCAATGCCATCATGCAGCAGTACCTAAGATGTTATGCAAATCAACAGCCCGCAACGTGGGTGGATTACCTGCCACTCGCCGAGTTCGCCTACAACAACACGAAGCACGTGTCCACGGGGGTGACGCCGTTTTTCGCCAACAATGGGAGGCACCCCAGAACCTTCCCGGGACTGGAAAGAATGGGGGAGGGGGAGCCGCAAGCAGGCGGACAAACACAGGAGGGTTGGCGAAGAGATACACGTGGGCGACTGGGTCTGGTTGGCAGCCCACGCAGTGCCGGCCAGATCGTTAGCAAAGAAGAAGCTGGGGCATAAGCAACTGGGGCCCTACCAAGTCGAGGCACAGGTCAACCCGGTGGCCTTCCGGCTGGCACTTCCGGAGGGATCAGGATGCATCCGGTGTTCCACCGATCGGTGCTCACTCCCTACAAGGCACCTCACAGATTTCAGGAGCCAGGAACGGCACCGAGTCCGCTCCAGGAGGGGACCGAGCCAGAGGGAGTGCCACAGGAGGGGCCCATCAACGAGGTCACAGAGATTTTGGACTCTAGATGGGGGGAAGAGGGAGTGGAATACCTTCTCGCCAGAGAGGGCACCCCAGCCAGTGCCAACAGCTGGGTGCCGGGCTACGCTTTGGACGAACCGCTACTTAAAGACGAGTTTCATGCCCTCTTTCCACACAGGCCCATGCCAGCCGAGTTTTTCGACGACTGGCTTTTCACACCCACGCTTTCAGACAGCACGTTCCGGGGGTTCGACTCGGACGAGGAACCCGCACTGAACACACATTCCCAGAAGGGGTCACCCTCGGGATCTGCCTCGGAACCCTCGTATTGGTGGGATGATCGACCAGAGGAGCAGTGGCGCAGGAAGTGGCTGGAGGGTCCCGGGCGAGCGACGCCCCCAGGAGGGACAGACGAAGAGACGGACATGGACGTGTTCGGGGAGGACCTTGGGTTCGAGCACGGCGGCACAGAGATGGAGGAGGAGGCGACCTTCGACGATGCGCGCAGGGAGGAAGAATCGGAAGTTTTCAGTTGGATGCCAGCCACGGGAAGCGAACTGTATCCGGCATTCGTCCCCATGACAACGGAGCAACCAGCACCCACACCTGAAGGAGGGGAGGGGGGAAGGGGGGGCTTTGAGGGGGGGATGGATGTCAGGGGTTCAGGAGCAGAGGCGAGGGCAAGGGAGGAAACAGAGAGCGAGGGGGAAGAGTCCGAAGGAAAGATGAGCGATGACGACGACCCGAGATCTCCGAGTCTTTCCAGTGAATCGGAAGATTCACAGAAAGGAGCGCCAGTGGCCAGAGCGAGGGGGGAGATCAAGGGGACACCCCAGGAAAAAGGGACAAAAGGGGGTTCAGAGAGCAGCAGTGGGAAATCGGGGCCAACGTCCCCAACAGAGCGCAGTGAGGAGGAAGGGCGCCAGGTATCGGGATCCGGCGACTCGCCGCAGGGGGGAGGGCATGAGTCAGGAGTGGCCACACCCCCATCGGGGAGCGAAGGAACGGTCAAGCGGAAAGTGGGAGGTTGGGCGCGCGCGCCAAGTTCAAATGCACAGGAAGGCGGCAGAGTAAGCAGCCCGGAAAGGGAGCCAGGTCCTAAAGCCCGCCGCAAGGAGGCAGAAGGGTCCGGGGGGTCAGCGTCAGAAGAATCCAGGAAGGAAGAGACCACGGGGGGCAGAGGGACCCAGAGAAGAACGGTCAGGCGGAAAAGGTGGAGTAAGGCGAGGTTATTAAGTTGGCGTACAGGAGGCGGGGACTCAGACGGAGCTTCGCCGATCTAGCTGATAAGACGTAGGGCTGCCTGCGGCAGTTTGAAATTGGAAACTGTAACTCAATAAAGACTTTTATAAAGTGAACGCTGGCTAACGTGATCCTCTGTGAGCTAGGATCTGGAAGCAGCCCTGACATCATCCTAAACATATTTTATTTAAAGTAAATCCTCTTGATTTTGATTATGCTAATTTTCAAGTAAGCATGCTTAGGATTGCAGTCTTATTTTAAATGTTCAGTTTGTTATTCAGTTAGGTAATTTGTACGTGAAAGCTATCTTTCCTTTATGTGTACTACAGGCATCTAGAAAAAGGAGAGTAGATGGAAGATGGAGATGAGCTGTTTGTTGGGGGGGGGGAGATATTTATCCCCCTTACTCCCTGCAAGTGATGCTGATGTTTGTTGGATCATGAAATTAGAGGAGGGCTTTCTGAAATTAATAGTATTTAACATTGTTGTCATTGCCTAGAGCTTGAGGGAAGCTTCAATAAATAAATGTAAAACTAGAATTCAAGCAAAAACCCCTCCTGAAACTCCCCATGTGTGTGAGCAACGCAGCCATACGTCTGGAGTTAAGGATTGCAACATTGGAGACTGTCATCTGGAAGCGAGTCTTTGGCTATTGGCTGTCCAGCTGGCATAGGCTTCCCGACCATTACCTTTTTCAGTGCCTCTGGCGGGACGAATTTGTTAATCCGTGGGTAGGAAAAATCCATGCCAAACTTCTGAGCATCGGAATCTCCCCAGCGGACTCCTTAAAGATGAACTTACGCTCAGCTAAAAGCCTCATTGAGCAAAGATTAGCAGACATTGAAAATCAACACAACCTTGCCAGAGGTGGGGGTGTCTGCTCCCCCAGGTATCACGGAATAACCCCACCACTTGACCTTCCATCATACATGTCATCTCTTTCATCAGTACCTCACCGACTTGCATTTATTCGTGCAAGGTTCAATGTCCTTCCATCGAACCTGCTGAGCCACAGATTTTCCAAGGGTTTGGTGTCTCCGCTATGCGTGTGTGATGGGAAAACTGTTGAATCTCTTCCACATATAATGTTCAACTGTCCCCTACATAGCATAGCCAGGACTAAATTCCTGGGCCCTGCTTTACTGCGCTTGGTTAGCAGGCCTGTTGAGTCACACGCCGCACTGCTTTTGCAGGATACAGATCCTTCTGTTACTCTGCAGGTGGCGAGATTCCTGAATGCGGTTATCTCACACGCAAAAACCACCAAAAAACAACAACAACATCAAAATCTAATCGGACAGTTATGATGAGAGTGCATGTCGGATCTCGTCTTCAGTTTTCCTTTTTCTGTGAACCGTCCCTTGGAGCTCTCCGGGCCACATCCTATTATTTGGCTCTGCCCAATGACCCACCCTTGCATCGCAGTGTTCACCTTCTGTTGCCAGATATTTCGGTTTTTAAGCCTTTGTGCTTTTTTATGTTTGTACATATTTTATGGGCTAATAGCCGTAAATAAATGAATGAAAATGAATGAAAACCCACCAAGTCTATAGACAAGAAACGTAAATACCACGCCATTTCTTGTTTGATGGGTAGTTTTAAAAACAACAATAAAAACCATTGGTTATGTTTGCTGTTTTAAAAGAAAAAAAGCCTTTATTTTAAAAGATAACTAGCTAATAGAAACATAACAGCTCTGCTATTTCCCTACTACCATTATAGCTCAGTTTATGTGATGTGGTAGCATCAGGGTGGATAAAAATCAATGATTTTCAAAAAAAAATGTTTAAAAAACAGATTTTTTTAAAAAATCAGTTTTTTAAATTTAAATTGGATTTTTAAAATGAAATGCTTTTGGAGGGAAAATCTTTCTAAAGATAATTTTCTATCTAAGTTACATTATAGTCCAAAGGGTATTCATCAGGAAATAAGGATTTAAGTTTTTCATGTGTGCTAAAACTCAGTCTAAGGTTGTGGGTTTTTTTTTTTTAATTATTTAACCACATCAGTTAATTAAAAAAAACAAACCCACAACCTTAGACTGAGTTTTAACACACATGAAAAACTTAAATGTTTAACCACATCAGTCCCCTTCATGGATCACTGCCTTGCCGTGGCGAAGGGGCTTGAATAACTCAGAGAAGCTATGAACTATGCCAAGCAGGGCACCCAAGATGGACAGGTCATAGTGGAGAGTTTTGACCAAACGTGATCCACCTGGAGCAGGAACCGGCAAGCCACTCCAGTATCCCTGCCAAGAAAACTCCATGGACAAAGACAACAGGCTTATAAAAGTTATGACGCTGGGAGATGAGCCCCTCAGGTCGGAAGGTGTCCAACATGCTACTGGGGAAGAGCGGAGGACAAGTACAAGTAGATCCAGAGCTGATGAAGCGGCTGGGCCAAAGCCGAAAGGACGCTCAGTTGCGGATATGCATGGAAGCGAAAGGAAAGTCCAATGCTGTAAAGAAAAATATTGCATAGGAACCTGGAATGTAAGAACCATGAACCTGGGTAAGTTGGATGTGGTCAAAAATGAGATGGCAAGAATAAATATTGACATCCTGGGCATCAGTGAGCTAAAATGGATGGGAATGGGCGAATTCAGTTCAGATGACTATCATATCTACTACTGTGGGCAAGAAACCCGTAAAAGAAATGGAGTGGCCCTCATAGTCAACAAAAGTGGTGAAAGCTGTTGTCAGGGCTGCTTCCAGATCCGAGCTCACAGAGGATCACGCTAGCCAGCGTTCACTTTATAAAAGTCCTTATTGGGTTACAGTTTCCAATTTCAAACTGCCGCAGGCAGCCCTACGTCTTATCAGCTAGACCGGCGAAGCTCCGTCTGAGTCCCCGCCTCCTCTACACCAACTTAATAACCTCGCCTTACTCCACCTTTTCCGCCTTCCCCTCCTTCTCTGGGTCCCTCTGCCCCCCGTGGTCTCTTCCTTCCTGGATTCTTCTGACGCTGACCCCCCGGACCCTTCTGTCTCCTTGCGGCGGGCTTTAGGACCTGGCTCCCTTTCCGGGCTGCTTACTCTGCCGCCTTCCTGTACATTTGAACTTGGCGCGCGCGCCCAACCTCCCACTTTCCGCTTGACCGTTCCTTCGCTCCCCGATGGAGGTGTGGCCACTCCTGACTCATGCCCTCCCCCCTTCGGCGAGCCGCCGGATCCCGATACCTGGCGCCCTTCCTCCCCACTGCGCTCTGTTGGGGACGTTGGCCCCGATTTCCCACTGCTGCTCTCTGAATCCCCTTTTGTCCCTTTTTCCTGGGGTGTCCCCTTGATCTCCCCCCTCGCTCTGGCCACTGGCGCTCCTTTCTGTGAATCTTCCGATTCACTGGAAAGACTCGGAGATCTCGGGTCGTCGTCATCGCTCATCTTTCCTTCGGACTCCTCCCCCTCGCTCTCTGTTTCCTCCCTTGCCCTCGCCTCTGCTCCTGAACCCCTGACAGCTGTACTGGGATGCAGTCTCAGAAATGATAGAATGATCTCGATACGCATCCAAGGCAGACCTTTTAACATCACAGTAATCCAAGTTTATGCACCAACCACTGGTGCTGAAAAAACTGAAATTGACCAATTTTATGAAGACTTACAACACCTTCTAGAAGTGACACCAAACAAGGATGTTCTTCTCATTATAGGGGATTGGAATGCTAAAGTAGGGAATCAAGAGATAAAAGGAACAACTGGCAAGTTTGGCCTTGGAGATCAAAACGAAGCAGGGCAAAGGCTAATAGAGTTCTGTCAAGAGAACAAGCTGGTCATCACAAACACGCTTTTCCAACAACACAAGAGACGACTCTACACATGGACATCACCAGATGGGCAACATCGAAATCAGATTGATTATATTCTCTGAAGCCAAAGATGGAGAAGCTCTATACAGTCAGCAAAAACAAGACCTGGAGCTGACTGTGGCTCAGATCATCAGCTTCTTATAGCAAAATTCAAGCTTAAACTGAAGAAAGTAGGAAAACCACTGGACAGGTAAGATACAATCTAAACCAAATCCCTTATGAATACACAGTGGAAGTGAGGAACAGGTTTAAGGATTTAGATTTGCTGGACAGAGTGCTTGAAGAACTACGGGTGGAGGGACGGCTTCCGGGTTAACGCCATCGGCTAATGGCAGATTCCCTCCGAGGTGGACAGAGTGCCTGAAGAACTATGGATGGAGGCTCGTAACATTATATAGGAGGCAGCAATGAAAACCATCCCAATGAAAAGGAAATGCAAGAAAGCAAAGTGGCTGTCCAATGAGGCCTTACAAATAGTGGGGGAGAGAAGGCAAGCAAAATGCGAGGGAGATAGTGAAAGATACAGGAAATGGAATGCAGATTTCCAAAAAATAGCAAGGAGAGACAAGAAGGCCTTCTTAAACGAGCAATGCAAAGAAATAGAGAAAAACAACAGAATGGGAAAAACCAGAGATCTGTTCAAGAAAACCGGAGAAATGAAAGGAACATTTCGTACAAAGATTACCATAATAAAGGACAAAAGTGGTAAGGACCTAACAGAAGCAGAAGACATCAAGAAGAGGTGGCAAGAATACACAGAGGAATTATACCAGAAAGATATGGATGGCTCGTACACCCCAGGTAGTGTGGTTGCTGACCTTGAGCCAGACATCCTGGAGAGTGAAGTCAAAAGGGCCTTAGAAAGCACTGCAAATAACAAGGCCAGTGGAAGTGATGGTATTCCAGCTGAACTGTTTAAAATTTTAAAAGATGATGCTGTTAAGGTGCTACACTCAATATGCCAGCAAGTTTGGAAAACTCAGCAGTGGCCAGAGGATTGGAGAAGATCAGTCTACATCCCAATCCCAAAGAAAGGCAGTGCCAAAGAATGCTCCAACTACCGCACAATTGCACTCATTTCACATGCTAGCAAGGTTATGCTTAAAATTCTACAAGGAAGGCTCAAGCAGTATGTGGACCGAGAACTCCCAGAAGTGCAAGCTGGATTTAGAAGAGGCAGAGGAACTAGAGACCAAATTGCAAACATGAGCTGGATTATGGAGAAAGCTAGAGAGTTCCAGAAAGACATCTACTTCTGCTTCATTGACAGCCTTTGACTGTGTCAACCACAGCAAACTATGGCAAGTTCTTAAATAAATGGGAGTGCCTGATCACCTCATCTGTCTCCTGAGAAATCTCTATGTGGGACAAGAAGCTACAGTTAGAACTGGATCTGGAAGAACTGATTGGTTCAAAATTGGGAAAGGAGTACGGCAAGGCTGTATATTGTCTCCCTGCTTATTTAACTTATATGCAGAATTCATCATGCGAAAGGCTGGACTGGATGAATCTCAAGCTGGAATTAAGATTGCCGGAAGAAATATCAACAACCTCAGATATGCAGATGACACAACCTTGATGGCAGAAAGTGAAGAGGAATCAAAGAACCTTTTAATGAGGGTGAAAGAGGAGAGCACAAAATATGGTCTGAAGCTCAACATCAAAAAAACGAAGATCATGGCCACTGGGCCCATCACCTCCTGGCAAATAGAAGGGGAAGAAATGGAGGCAGTGAGAGATTTTACTTTCTTGGGCTCCATGATCACTGCAGATGGTGACAGCAGTCACGAAATTATTATTATTTTTTAGATTCTTTTTATTGATTTTCATATACATAACCAAAAAAAGAAGAGGCAAAAATAAATATACAGAAAAAATCCACATCTAAAGTAATCGTTGCATAAACAAAATTCCAAAAGTAAGAAGAAAAAAGAAATAATAATAACAATAACAAGCAATTTTCCTTTCAATTATTAATCCTCTCCTTTGTTTTTTATATCTTTCATGGTCTAAATCTCTCTTCACCCCCCTACCGACCTCCATCCCTCCTGCTTTCAGGCTTCTTAATCTTTATGGTTTGGTTCTCCTGCAGCTTACATTTACAACTGGTTTACACATCGTGAGATTTACATCAAACCCGCTATAGTCTTTAAATTTCTATAGTTTTCTTCTATGTAGGTCATGAATTTGTTCCAGTCATTAATAAACTTTGCATTCTTTTGGTTCCTAATTTTTTGTGTCAATTTTGCTAAGTTAACGAATTCAAATAATTTTGTTTGCCACTCTCCAATTGACGGTGTGTTTTGACTCTTCCAATTTTGGGCAATTAACAATCTGGCCGCGGTCGTAGCATATTGGAATAAAACTCTATCCTGTTTCTTAATCTCCTCTCCTACAATTCCTAGTAGGAATGCTTCCGGACGTTTAGGAAATGTATATTTAAGTATTTTTTTTAACTCATTATATATGAGTTCCCAATATTTCTTCATTTCTTCACATGTCCACCACATGTGAAAGAAATTGCCCTCCTTTGTCTTACATTTCCAACAATTCTTATCTCCTGTTTTGTACATTTTCCTCAGCTTTGCTGGGGTGATGTACCACCTATACATCATTTTTTCTAAGTTCTCCCTAAGCGCTACACATGCTGTAAATTTCATTCCGCTGACCCATAATTTTGACCATTTATCATATTCAATGTTATAGCCCAGATCTATTGCCCATCTTGTCATTACCCCTTTTATTTCTTCATCTTTCGTATCCCACTCTAGTAGTATGTCGTACATTTTAGATAATAATTTGTGTTTGCTTTCGATTATCTCTATCTGGAACTTCGATTTTTTTCCATTCATACCTGTTTTCTTATCCATTGTCCATATAGCATTTATTTGATGGTATTGAAACCAACCAGATAACTTGTCTTTTAAGTCCTCATACTTTTTCATGTTCCATCCACTTTCTGATCTTATCAATATATCTTCGTATGTCAACCTTTCTCCCTCCATATTAATTTTTTTTATTATTGATATGTCCATTGGGGATAGCCACCATGGTGTTTTCCATTCCAAAAGTTTTTTATTTCTCTCCCACACTTCCAAGAGGGGTCCCCTAATAATGTGATTTGAAAAGCCCTTGTGTACCTTTTCCTTGTTGTGCCATAGGTAGGAATGCCATCCAAACCTATTATCCGTCCCTTCTAGGTCTAACAAATCAGTATTTTCTAGTGTGATCCAGTCCTTAATCCAGCAGAGACTGGCAGCTTCATAGTAGAGTTTCAGGTTAGGTACCGAGAAGCCCCCTCTTTCCTTCCTGTCCGTAAGGATCTTATAACTAATTCTAGGTCTTTTACCCTGCCATATAAATTTGGAAAGGGTTCTTTGCCACTCATTAAATAGTTTGGTACCTCTAATTACAGGAATATTTTGAAATAGAAATAGCATTCTCGGAAGTAAGTTCATTTTTATCGCTGCCATTCTTCCTCTCCACGATAGCTTCACTCTGTTCCACACTTCTAGGTCTTTCTTAATTTCTTTCCATGTTGTAATGTAGTTATTTTCAATCAGGTTTATATTTTTGGTGGACAGCCAGATTCCCAAATATCTTATTTTTTTTGTCACTTTAATTACATACAACCTCTCTAATTTATCATTTTCTTCCTTTCTCAGATTCTTAGTCAACATTTTTGTCTTTAGTTTATTCAATTTGAACCTGGAGACCTTGCCAAATTCCTCAAACATTTCCAAGGCAGAGCAGTCACGAAATTAAAAGACGCCTGCTCCTTGGGAGAAAGGCGATGGCAAACCTAGACAACATCTTATAAAGCAGAGACATCACCTTGCCAACAAAGGTCCGTATAGTAAAAGCCATGGTTTTCCCAGTAGTGATGTATGGAAGTGAGAGCTGGACCATAAAGAAGGCTGATCGCCAAAGAATTGATGCTTTTGAATTATGGTGCTGGAGGAGACTCTTGAGAGTCCTGTGGACTGCAAGAAGATCAAACCTCTCCATTCTGAAGGAAATCAGCCCTGAGTGCTCACTGGAAGGACAGATCCTGAAGCTGAGGCTCCAATACTTTGGCCACCTCATGAGAAGAGAAGACTCCCTGGAAAAGACCCTGATGTTGGGAAAGATGGAGGGCACAAGGAGAAGGGGACGACAGAGAATGAGATGGTTGGATGGTGTTCTTGAAGCTACCAGCATGAGTCTGACCAAACTGCAGGAGGCAGTGGAAGACAGGAGTGCCTGGCATGCTCTGGTCCATGGGGTCACGAAGAGTCGGACACGACTAAACGACTAAACAACAACCACATCAGTTAACAAACATGGATACATATGCTATAATGTTATTGTTTTAGTTAAATAAGTTGTTTGAATTGTTATTAAGGATAACAGAATAAATATAGAAAGAATTTGAGAGAATCAAAGAAGGAAGAGATAGTCAAACAATTGAAAGACTGTGAGAGGAAATTAATAACAAACCCAGGGGATGAAAAGACTAAACAAATTTCTAAATTGCTCCAAACACAATACTCAACATTAATAAGTCAAGAAATAGAATGGAAAATAAAATTAATGAAACAAAAGTATTTTGAATCTGCTAATAAAACGGGGAGACTATTGGCTTGGCAAATAAGAAAAAGGAAAAAACAAAATATGATAAACAAAATTAAATCGGAAGAGCAAATAATAGAGGACCCCAATGAAATAAAGAGAAAGTTTCTTCAATTTTATGAAACTTTGTATAAAAGAAAGGAGGAGGAAGACATAGTGGAGATAGAGAGATATATGGAAAGAAGTGAGGAAGAGCAACTTACTGAAGAAGAAAAAGTATACTTGAATAACTTAATAACTGTGGAAGAGGTGAAGGAAGCAATTAAAAAAATGAAACCAGGGAAAGCACCAGGCCCAGACGGTCTGTCTCAAAAATATTATAAAGTATTGGAAGAACATTTGGCCCCGGTTTTACGGGATGTAATTAATAATATTTTAAGAGGAGGGATGATACCAGACTCATGGAGAGAAGCATACATCACGTTAATACCCAAACCAGATTCAGATAAATTGGATATAAGAAACTATAGGCCTATATCACTGCTTAATAATGATTATAAGATATTTGCCGAAATAATGGCAAATAGACTAAAGAAATACTTGACTAGAGCTATACATAAAGATCAGGCCGGATTTCTGCCAAATAGGCAGTTAAAGGATAATGTAGATATCATTGAATACTTGGACCTTAGAATTGATATCCCTGCGGCTTTAATTTTTATAGATGCCGAAAAGGCATTTGACAATGTATCTTGGAGCTTCATGTTAAAATGTATGGAGACGGTAGGGATAGAAGGGCCCTTTCTAGAAGGTATAAAGGCGATCTATTCAGGCCAAAAGGCCAAGTTAATTATTAATAATAACTTAACTAACCCATTTAAGATCTCTAAGGGTACAAGACAGGGGTGCCCTCTGTCCCCTCTCCTATTCATCATGGTTTTGGAAGTTATCATGAATAAAATAAGGGGAACACCAGAAATTAGAGGAATTAAAATTGGAGCAAAAGAATATAAATCTAAGGCATATGCTGATGACTTAGTAATATCTTTAGAAGAACCAATAACAGGCATTGATAAAGTTTTAGAGTTACTCGAAGAGTTTGGAAAGCTGTCCGGGTTTAAGTTAAACAAAGTCAAAACAAAAATAATAACAAAAAATTTAGCTGAAGATGCAAGAAATCAATTAGAGCGGCAAACTGGGATTAAGGTAGTGAAAAAGGTGAAATATTTGGGTATTTGGATATCCACAAAAAATATAAACTTAGTAGAAGACAACTATAATAGAACTTGGAGAGAGATCAAAAAAGACCTAGATAGTTGGAGTAGATTAAAACTCTCATGGGCAGGAAGAATGGCTACCATTAAAATGAGCATTCTCCCAAGAATGATTTTCTTATTTCAAAACATCCCAGTGATCAGGGGCACAACAATGTTTAAAGAATGGCAGAGGACCCTGTCCAGATTCATCTGGCAGGGGAAAAGAGCAAGAATCAAATTTAAACTACTCACAGACCGAAGGGAAAGAGGAGGGTTCGCTGTTCCGAACCTAAAACTATATTATGAGGCCTCGTGCTTGTGTTGGATTAAGGACTGGATAACCCTGGGAAATACGGATTTGTTGGATTTAGAGGGATTTAATGCCAGATTTGGCTGGCATGCGTATCTATGGCAGGATAAAGAAAAGGCGCACAAGGGATTCTCCAACCATGTCATCAGGGGGGCGCTACTGGAAGTATGGAATAGAAATAAAAGGTTGATAGAGGGGGGCACACCTTGGTGGCTATCACCGGTTGACATCTTAACAATCAAAAAACTAAATATGGAAAGCCCAAGATGGACCTATGAAGACCTTCTGGTTAAATCAGATAAGGGATGGAAAATGAGACCATAGGAGGAATTAAAGGATAAACTAACGGGGTGGCTTCAATACCACCAAATTAATGCCCTCTGGAGTGAACATAAAAAAGTAGGGATGAAGGAGAAAAAATCTAGATACCAGGTAGAAATAATAGAAGGAAACACCAAAATTTTGTCCAAAATGTATAATCAACTACTAGAGTGGGACACCAAGGACGAAGAGGTGAAAGAGGTCATGATCAAATGGGCTATAGACCTGGGATACAATTTGGATTACGATAGATGGGAGAAACTTTGGAATAAAGATATGAAATTCACAGCATGTGTTGGACTCCGAGAGAATATGGAAAAGATGATGTATCGTTGGTACATCCCTCCAGTGAAACTAGAAAAGATGTATAGAACAGGGGACAAAACCTGCTGGAAATGTAAAAAAAAGGAGGGTGATTTCCACCACGTGTGAAATAGTGAAAAGGTTCTGGGGTCTCATTTACGATGAATTAAAAAAGGTCTTGAAATATAACTTCCCTAAAAAACCTGAAGCCTTTCTTTTAGGAATGGTCGGAGATGAGATTAAGAAGGAAGATCAAACCATGTTTCAATATGCAACGGTAGCAGCTAGAATACTGTTAGCGCAGAATTGGAAAACACCCAACATCCCAACTATTAGAGAAAGGCAAATTAAGTTATTTGAGTATATAGAGTTAGCAAAAATGACACAGAAGATCAGGTATCAGAAAAACACCAAATTTATTAATGATTGGAACAAATTCATTACATACATGGAAACAAATTTAGGAAAAATTAAAATTACAGTAGGGGTAATATAAAACCGGTGATGTAGAGATAAAAGTGGCAAAAAGACTCTGCAGAAGAAAACATTGGGTGGTGGAGGGAAGTCAGGGAACAATACAGTATGAATCTAATGTCTTTGTTATGTGACTTTTTTGTGCCTTTGTATTTTGCTTTATTCTTTTTTTTTCTTTTTTATCCTTTTTGGATTGTTTGCGGTTTTGTTGGTGTATATGTCAGAAATAAAATAAAAAGAATTAAAAAAAAAAAGAATTGTTATTAAGGAAATGATTATTATTCTCCTTCCAATACAGTACAGCAGAAAAGTTGTCCAAATATAGACAGTTAACTTATTAAACCTCACAATTTCATAATTATCTGTCAATGTATTTCTAGTAGTATAACCAAATCAGTAATTTTTGATGTAACTGCAAAAACTACTTTGAAAAATTATTATTCTCTGCAGGATACATTAGGACTAAGGAAGCAAGGGATCTAATTGTCAGGAGACTCAGGAGACAGAGTAGCTGAAGGAAGAGGAACAAAGGGGAAGGACCAGAAGGGAAGGGGAAATAATCCAGAATGCTTGTTCTGGAGGGTTTCAATATTCACATTGTGTCCATCTTGGAGGGACCACGGTGGGACTTAATGCCCACCATGACCACTATGGTTTCTTAATACATTGTCCGCATGACGTTCTGCAGGATACACTTTGGATCTTGTATATTTGACGCCACAGAAAGTGGACAGTCTGGAAATCAGGGGTTTCTCTGTCAGCCCAATGTCTTGAACAGACTATTTCTTGGTGAGGTTTTGTCAAGATGTGGCCTGACAATGGGGAACCTAATCTGATGAAAGGAAATTGTAGAGGCCCCCCAGTACAACTGAGAACCTGGAAGAACCTACAAAAGTCCCAAAGCAGACTGTAGTGCCTCAGCTCATGAATGCCTTGTCTGAGCTGCGCAGCACAAGGACCACAGCCCATGCCCTGCCTTGATGCCCTATGCTTCCTCTTCCACCATCCAGGCCTTAAGAGCAAAGACGGCAGGGAATTCACTGAGTTCCTGCAAAGCTCCACAGGTGAAGTCATTCAACATCTGTAGCGAGGGGCCATCAGTAGGCCAATGAGACTCAACTCTTTCTCATCTGAGTCAGGTGATCAGGTGAGGCATGCAAGAGCCGAATTGGTGTCTGGACTCAGTAACTAGCAGCATGAATCTCAACACAGATGGAGGCACTGAGAGTGGGTAGTTTTCAGGTACAGAAAATTGGTGTTTGTCCTGATCTGGGTGAGATTTCATTCTTCCTGAAAGGGTGGAGACACAGTTTGAATCATAGAATCATAGAGTTGGAATAGACCACAAGGGCCATCGAGTCCAACCCCCTGCCAAGCAGGAAACACCATCAGAGCACTCCTGACATGTGGTTGTCAAGCCTCTGCTTAAAGACCTCCAAAGCAGGAGACTCCACCACACTCCTTGGCAGCAAATTCCACTGTCAAACAGCTCTTACTGTCAGGAAGTTCTTCCTAATGTTTAGGTGGAATCTTCTTTCTTGTAGTTTGGATCCATTGCTCTGTGTCCGCTTCTCTGGAGCAGCAGAAAACAACCTTTCTCCCTCCTCTATATGACATCCTTTTATATATTTGAACATGGCTATCATATCACCCCTTAACCTCCTCTTCTCCAGGCTAAACACGCACAGCTCCCTTAGCCGTTCCTCATAAGGCATCGTTTCCAGGCCTTTGACCATTTTGGTTGCCCTCCTCTGGACACGTTCCAGTTTGTCAGTGTCCTTCTTGTACTGTGGTGCCCAGAACTGGACACAGTACTCCAGGTGAGGTCTGACCAGAGCAGAATACAGTGGCACTATTACTTCCCTTGATCTACATGCTATACTCCTATTGATGCAGCCCAGAATTGCATTGGCTTTTTTAGCTGCCGCGTCACACTGTTGGATCATGTCAAGTTTGTGGTCAACCAAGACTCCTAGATCCTTTTCACATGTACTGCGCTCAAGCCAGGTGTCACCCATCTTGTATTTGTGCCTCTCATTTTTTTTGCCCAAGTGCAATACTTTACATTTCTCCCTGTTAAAGTTCATCTTGTTTGTTTTTGCCCAGTTCTCTAATCTGTCAAGGTCGTTTTGAAGTGTGATCCTGTCCTCTGGGGTGTTAGCCACCCCTCCCAGTTTGGTGTCATCTGCAAATTTGATCAGGATGCCCTTGAGTCCATCATCCAAGTTGTTGATAAAGATGATGAATAAGACCGGGCCCAAGACAGAACCCTGTGGCACCCCACTAGTCACTCTTCTCCAGGATGAAGAGGAACCATTGATGAGCACCCTTTGGGTTCGGTCAGTCAGCCAGTTACAAATCCACTGAGTGGTAGCATAGTCAAGACCGCATTTTACCAGCTTCTTTACAAGAATATCATGGGGCACCTTAGAATCATAGAATCATAGAATCATAGAGTTGGAAGAGACCACAAGGGCCATCGAGTCCAACCCCCTGCCAAGCAGGAAACACCATCAGAGCACTCCTGACATATGGTTGTCAAGCCTCTGCTTAAAGACCTCCAAAGTAGGAGACTCCACCACACGCCTTGGCAGCAAATTCCACTGTCAAACAGCTCTTACTGTCAGGAAGTTCTTCCTAATGTTTAGGTGGAATCTTCTTTCTTGTAGTTTGGATCCATTGCTCCGTGTCCGCTTCTCTGGAGCAGCAGAAAACAACCTTTCTCCCTCCTCTATGTGACATCCTTTTATATATTTGAACATGGCTATCATATCACCCCTTAACCTCCTCTTCTCTTTTTTTCTATAATAGTTTTTTTATTTGCTTTTTTCCAGGGTAAAAATACAACATCAGTAACACAACAAAAGCGGTTTTACAGAAAGAAAAAGAAAGTTATAAAGAAAAAGAAGAAATTCACTTTTTCAGATCCATTTTCATAATCAACCAGACTTCCCCACGTCCTCCATCCCCTGCCATCTTTACAATGAAAAATAAACAGCAAATTAATACCTTATTTCAGTTGTTTTTGTGTTTTCATTTAGTTATATAGTCCATAATTTATACGTTTCAAAATCTTAAAACTTAGTTTCAATCATTTACCAATTTCAATACTGAAGCGTGTTTTTCCAAAGCACTTAGCAAACTCTCAACATTCATATAACTTATAATGTTTTTGTAAATAGTCCTTAAATTTTTTCCAGTCCTCTTCCACTGCATCTTCTCCCAGGTCTCGGATTCTGCCTGTCATTTCGGCTAATTCCATATAGTCAATCAGCTGCGAATGCCATTCTTCCAGCGTGGGTAGTTCCTGTGCTTTCCAGTATTTAGCTATAAGAATCCTAGCTGCTGTGGTTGCATATAAGAAGAAAGTTCTATCTTTTTTTAACACTCTCTGGCCCACAATGCCCAGGAGGAAGGCCTCTGGTTTCTTACAAAAGGTGTATTTAAACACCTTTTTCAACTCGTTATAAATCATTTCCCAAAAAGCCTTCACCCTCGGGCATGTCCACCAGAGGTGAAAAAAAGTTCCTTCAGCCTCCTTGCATTTCCAACATTTATTATCAGACAAATGATAAATCTTTGCAAGTTTGACTGGGGTCATGTACCACCTGTATACCATCTTCATAATGTTTTCCTTTAAGGCACTGCATGCCGTAAATTTCATACCGGTGGTCCACAACCTTTCCCAGTCTTCAGACATAATGTTATACCCAATGTCTTGTGCCCATTTTATCATTGCTGATTTAACTATCTCATCTTGGGTATTCCATTCAAGCAACAAGTTATACATTCTTGAAAGCACTTTCGTCTTAGGTTCAAGTAGTTCTGTCTCTAATTTTGATTTCTCCACCTGGAAACCAATTTTTTTGTCCTTTTTAAAAATCTCTAGAATTTGGGCATAATGAAACCAGTCTCGCACCTTTCCTTTCAATTTTTCAAAGCTCTGCAACCTCCAAGTATCACCGTCTCTCTCAATTATATCACAATATCTCAACCAGCCACTCCCCATATTACGTAGTTTTATGGCCTTAGCCTCCGTCGGTGATAGCCACCTCGGGGTCTTGCTTTCAAGTAAGTCCTTGTATTTAGTCCAGACAATAAATAGAGCTTTCCTGACAATGTGGCTTTTAAACAATTTGTGAGACTTTGCCTTGTCGTACCACAAATATGCATGCCACCCATACACATTACTATGCCCTTCTAGATCTAGGACATCAGTGTTTTCCAACAGAAACCATTCTTTCAACCAGCAGAGAGATGCGGCTTCATAGTACAGTCTTAAGTCCGGCAGGGCAAACCCCCCTCTCTCCTTTGCATCTGTTAATATCTTAAATTTTATTCGGGGCTTTTTGCCCTGCCAGATAAATTTCGTAATATCTCTCTGCCACTTTCCAAAACATTCCACTCTGTCCACGATCTGAAGGGTTTGAAACAGAAACAACATTCTTGGCAATACATTCATCTTTACCGCAGCAATTCTTCCCGACAAGGTAAGTTTCAATCTTGACCAAGTTTCCAAGTCCTTTTTAATTTCTGACCAGCATTTTTCATAATTGTCCTTAAATAAATTCAAATTTCTCCCAGTCAAATTAACCCCTAGGTATTTCACTTTTGTAACCACATTTAATTCTGTTTCCTTCTGAAACCCATCTATTTCTGCAGATGACAAGTTTTTTGCCAGAACCTTAGTTTTTTGTTTGTTCAACTTGAATCCCGCCACCCGACCAAACTCAGAAATTAGTTCAAGAGCTCTTTTTGTACTGGTTTCTGGCTCCTGTAGTGTCAAAACCAAATCGTCTGCAAAGGCCTTAAGTTTGTATTGCTTTTCTCCGACCTGTGTTCCCTCCACCAGCTGATCCCTCCTAATCCAGTTCAGTAAAACCTCCAGGACAGAAATAAATAACAAGGGTGATAGGGGGCACCCCTGTCGTGTCCCTTTTTCAATTTTAAACTCCTCCGTCACCACACTGTTTACTATCAATTTAGCCTTTTGTTCTGAATAAATTGCTTCAATACTATTTTGAAACGCCCTTCCCACTCCCATCCCTTCCAAATTTTTCTTCATAAATTTCCAAGATATATTGTCGAAGGCCTTCTCCGCATCTATAAAAATCAAGACTGCTTTTGTATTCATATTTGTCTGAAGTAACTCCAAAACATCAATGATATTCCTAGTATTATCAGACAAATGCCTACCAGGGAGAAAACCTGCTTGGTCCTTATGAATTACTTCATTCAAAACTTTTTTCAGTCTGTTTGCTAAAATATCAGCAAAAATTTTGTAATCCACGTTTAGGAGCGAGATAGGGCGATAATTTCTGAGTTGAGTCTTTTCAGATTCCAGTTTTGGTATCAGAGTGATGAATGCTTCTTTCCACGATTCTGGTGCCCCCTTCCCTTCCATGATCTGGTTGCATACCTCCATTAATGGTTGTATCAAATATTCCATCAAAGTCTTGTAGTATTTGGAGGTAAGCCCATCTGGGCCCGGGGATTTGCCTATTTGCAGATTCTGAATGGCTCTTTCAATTTCCTGTTGTGTTATTCTACAATTCAGGGTTGTTTGTTTGTCTTGTGTTAGTTTTTGCAGGCCATGACTTTTTAAGAAATTATTTATTTCAATCTCTGCTTGTGGTCCTTGGGTGTACAACTTTTTAAAGTATCTCTGGAAACACTTTCTAATTTCTTCTGGTTTCTGAATACATTCTCCTTCAACCTCCAGATTGGTAACAAAGTTCAATTTTTGTCTCTTCTTCAGCTGCCATGCCAGCAGCTTCCCACATTTATTCGCCGACTCAAATGATCTTTGTTTCATCTGTTTAATTTTCCATTCGATTTCTTGGTTTATCAATTTTGTATATTGTACTTGATGAAATTTTATTTCTCTTAAGACCTCTTTTGATTTTGGATTTAATCTCAATTTTCTTTCTCCCTCTCTTATTTTTTCCAAAATCTTGTCCTTTTTACCATTCCAGAGCTTCTTTTTGATGGTGTTCTGTTGTATCAGAAACCCTCTCATAACGGCTTTACTCGCGTCCCAGATTGTCTTCTTTTCCACCGAAGTATTCAAGTTTATTTCAAAATAGTCTTTCAGCGTTTTTTGGGCCTTCTTCACAATCTCCTGATCTCTAAACAAATAGTCATTCATTCTCCATCTGAAGGATCCAGCTGGTGTGAGTCTCAAATCCATTTTCAAGGCGTTGTGATCGGAGCAAGTTTTAGGGCAGGTCTCTATTTTTTTTGTCTTAGGTGCCAGTCCTCTTGATATCCAGATTTGGTCAATTCTTGTCCATGATAGATGGGCCTCAGAGAAGAAAGTTCCCTCCATGCCTAGAGGGTTCTTTGTCCTCCAAATGTCAATCAGGTCCATATTGTCTGTAAGTTCAAAGAAGGTCTTTGGAAGTCTGCCATCCTTGTTCAGGTTTTGGTTTTGTGACTTATCCATGTAGGTAGAGACTACCCCATTCATGTCTCCCATCAAAATGATGTTGGTATAGTCAATATGATCCAGCATTGTCTCATGCAGTCTCTTGTAGAATTCCGATTTCCCATCATTTGGTGCATATATTCCAACTATCAGAAATTTTTCTCCTTGTGATTGTATTTCTATCGCCAAAATTCTTCCTTGTTCATCTTTAAATACCAATTTTGGTGCCAGGTTCTCCTTTGCATAAATCACTACTCCTCTTTTTTTAACCTTGTCTGATGAAATAAACTCTTGGCCTAGTTTCTTATTAATTAACACTCTCCTGTGGAGCCTGGTCACATGCGTTTCTTGAAGACAAATAACGTCCAATTGCTCTTTTCTTAAAATATGAAAAATCTTCTTCCTTTTTTCGGGAGAATTTGCGCCATTTATATTCCAACTAAGTAGCTGCAGAGACATCCTGGATCAATTTATTTGTCAGTAGAGGTATCTCCTTTGTCTTCTTCACCTGGAGGTGGAACCGGGTTAACACCAAACGGGGGAGGTGGCCAGGCTCCTGCTACTCCTTTCCGAAGGTCCTCCCCGTGGTCGTTCAAAAACTTTTCTTGCTCCTCCGCTGTTCTAATTCTTACCTTCCTCTCTTTCAAGGTAAAAGATAGTCCTTGAGGGAATTCCCACCTATAAGGGATTTTATTGTTTCTCAATAGGCTTGCTAGGTCTTTATATGTGGTTCTTAAATCCAAAAGCTGTTTTGGTATATCTCTGAAGATTTCTGCCGTCTTTCCCTGTATCACCAAAGAATTTTTAAAATGTAGGCCGAGTATGTTGTCCTTTTCTTGCTTTGATCTCAAAATGATCAAGCAGTCTCTTGGTTTATCCTTCTTGACCACTCTTCCTAGTCTAAAAGCGGTGACTATTTTAAAGTCCTTATCTTCTGTCAATCCCCAAAATTTGGAGATTTCTGTTGTCAGAAAGCCAATCAAGTCCTCCTTTTCGGATTCTGGAATATTTCTCAATCTGAGATTATTTTCCCTGTTTTTCAATTCTGCCAGGGACAGGTACGCTTGCTGTTCAGTTACCTGTCTGCTCAATGGCCTCACCTCCCCTCTTAATTCCTCTATCCTCTTTTTGTTTTCGTCTGTTTTTGTATTTACTTCTTCAACAAATTTTCGGTTTTCTGTTGTGGCCTTTTCAATACTACTTATTGCCTGTGTATTTTTAGTGACCTGGTCTGTCAATTTATTAATGGAAGCTGTCACCTGATCAAATTTAGCAGATTGTTCATCAAATCTAGCTGCCTGTTCGTCAGCTTTCTTATTTAATGCTGCCAGTTGATCCAATATTTCTTTAGAAATAGGGTCTATCCCTCCAGCAGCCATCTCCCCTAAGGGTGGTTGTATAATTTGTCCTTCTTGCAGACCTGTCACAATTGGAACAGACGATCTGCGTAACTGTCCAGGCAAAGTTGTTTGCACAAGTTCAGATTGTTTTGCTTTCTTTGCAGCTCTTGTTTTTGGTGCGCCACTCATTCCACAGCTGTCCCAGGATCAAGGTCAAATTGTAAATCCCATGGGAAACAATCCAGAGAGAGTAAACATCCAGAAAAAAAACCGGCAGTTCTCAGAGACTGTTGGTTCTATAATCCAGTAGGGGGAGCTCCCAAAAACAAATTTAGAAGAGATGGGTAAAAAGTTTCCGCCATTAAATCCCCACAAAGAAGGAGGAAGAAAAAATAAAAATTAAATAACATCCAAAACAGGGGGATCTTCCATTCAATTTTAACTGCAGAGAGTAATAGTTCTTAACAAAGGTGCATACAACAGTTCCTTTTCTTTTCCAGATACAAAATAGCCCGATCTAGTTTTGTGATTTATATACAGTTACCGCAGTCCGATACAACTTATATCCAAGCAGATCGGGAGCCGGGTTTCGAAACTTTGTAATCCACAGATAGGGAAGAAGAGAGACCACAGTTTTAATCCACTTACGAAACTGTCATAACTTTTTTTTAAGATTTAAACAGTCTAGATCAAGTTTGCAAAGTAAATTCCAACTTCTTTTAAGCTCCTTTCAATGCTTCCGCTTTAGAAAAGTCTTTGCTTGGCACTTTAAACAGAGCCGGAAGACTGACTTCCTTTTTGGCGTCTCCCGCTTTCAGCCGAATTTCACCAAATTAATTCCGAATAAAACTTTAGGTTTCTTACTCACGAGTAAGTTGTTTCAATTCAGTTGTTGAAGGAAGAAAGGTCAGCGCTAATCAGCAGCAGCCGCGCGGCTTCGCTTCCGCGGAAAGAGCGATGGATTCACAGCACCGCTACCCCCTCCACGTTCCGATACCCCTTACGGGGTCTCTTCTGCGTTTCCGAGGTCGCTTCTGGTGCCCGCCGAACCCCACGGCCACGAGCTCACTCTACCCGTGGTTTATCTGGATGGGTCGTCGCTGTGCCGCAGCGCACGACCCTTTTCCGCGGAGCCCCTCTTCAGCAGCTGAAGAGGACCGCCATTGCTGAGCGCGCCGCCTCCGGAAGTCCCTTAACCTCCTCTTCTCCAGGCTAAACATGCCCAGCTCCCTTAGCCGTTCCTCATAAGGCATCGTTTCCAGGCCTTTGACCATTTTGGTTGCCCTCCTCTGGACACGTTCCAGTTTGTCAGTGTCCTTCTTGAATTGTGGTGCCCAGAACTGGACACAGTACTCTAGGTGAGGTCTGACCAGAGCAGAATACAGTGGCACTATTACTTCCCTTGATCTACATGCTATACTCCTATTGATGCAGCCCAGAATTGCATTGGCTTTTTTAGCTGCCGCGTCACACTGTTGGATCATGTCAAGTTTGTGGTCAACCAAGACTCCTAGATCCTTTTCACATGTACTGCTCTCAAGCCAGGTGTCACTCATCTTGTATTTGTGCCTCTCATTTTTTTTGCCCAAGTGCAATACTTTACATTTCTCCCTGTTAAAATTCATCTTGTTTGTTTTTGCCCAGTTCACTAGTCTGTCAAGGTCGTTTTGAAGTGTGATCCTGTCCTCTGGGGTGTTAGCCACGCCTCCCAGTTTGGTGTCATCTGCAAATTTGATCAGGATGCCCTTGAGTCCATCATCCAAGTTGTTGATAAAGATGTTGAATAAGACCGGGCCCAAGACAGAACCCTGTGGCACCCCACTAGTCACTCTTCTCCAGGATGAAGAGGAACCATTGATGAGAACCTTTTGGGTTCGGTCAGTCAGCCAGTTACAAATCCACTGAGTGGTAGCATAGTCAAGACCGCATTTTACCAGCTTCTTTACAAGAATATCATGGGGCACCTTGTCAAATGCCTTGCTGAAATCAAGGTAGGCTACATCCACTGCGTTCCCTTCATCTACCAGGTTTGTAATTCTGTCAAAAAACGAGATCAGGTTAGTCTGACATGACTTATTTTTCAGAAATCCATGCTGACTATTGGTGATCACAGCATTCCTTTCTAGGTGCTCACAGACGGTTTGCTTAATGATCTGCTCCAGAATCTTCCCTGGTATTGATGTCAGACTGACTGGGCGGTAATTATTTGGGTCCTCTCTTTCCCCCTTTTTGAAAATAGGGACAACATTTGCCCTCCTCCAGTCTGCCGGGACTTCGCCTGTTCTCCAGGAATTCTCAAAGATGACTGCCAGTGGTTCTGAGATCACATCTGCCAGTTCTTTTAATACTCTTGGATGCAGTTCATCTGGCCCTGGAGACTTGAGTTTGAAGATATTCCATGATCCCAGCATTGGATCCTCAGTGGCCCAGGGTGTATTTTACCAACTTTGGCTGGTTTGCAACTGCAACTGTTCCTGAATAAGGAGTCCTGCTTTGGTGATCTGTGCTCTGGGAACCTCTCTGTTTGATCACTAATGTATTATACAGGGGGATGCCCTTAAAGACATCCCTAGAAGCTTCCATTCATGAAAAATCTGGCTGCAAGAGTGTTGGCGGGTATAGCTGAGGTTGTTCATATTTCACTTATTTTGAAATATCTACTGCTTATTTGCTTCTAACCCTAATTTAAGGTGCTGGTCCTTACTTTAAAGTCCTAAACGGCTTGGAGTCCAAATACCTGAATAATGGCATCTTGCCATATGAGGATGCCTACGTCTTAAGATTTGTTCCAGTATTGCTCCAGGTACCCTCTTTAGTGGATTATGTTATATAAAGCAGATGTCTTTTTGTACTGATGTGTCAACATTTTAATGTGTTTGCCAAGGAGACACACCTGGTTTTGTTGACTAGTGGGACCATTCCTACTTGCCCAGGTATTTTAGCCTTTTAAAATTATAGATGGTTTTGTTGGGGTTTCTATTTGATTTTGTCTTGTTATATTTTGCTGCATTTTAAAAATTATGTTAATTAGTTTTTATTTGTGCTTAAGTACACTCTCCTGGAATCTTTGTATGACGCATAAGTAAGGAATATTTTAAATTAAATAGTCAAGAAACTATGTGATAGTAGCAGAGATTGAGGAGACATAGAGGGTGCCTCGGCATGCTTAGAAGGAGCTTGAGGAGCCAAGGATGCTCATGGTGGCAAATGCATTTTACACATTAACTTGAAGCAGAACCTTGCACTGGTATGCTTAATGAGATCAAAATGTCCAAAGGATGTGCATATGGTAAAAAAAGGTAAAAGGTAAAGGACCCCTGAAGACAGGAATGCCTGGCGTGCTCTGGTCCATGGGGTCACAAAGAGTCAGACACAACTAACGACTAAACAACAACAAAAGGACCCCTGGACGGTTAAGTCCAGTAAAAGGCAACTATGGGGTTGTGGCACTCATCTTGCTTTTCAGGCTGAGGAAGCTGGTGTTTGTCCACAGACAGCTTTCTGGGTCATGTGGCCAGAATGACTCAACCACTTCCGGTGGTGTCTGACGGGACACCGTGACAAGTGCACATGAGAGAGACAGAAGGACGGGGAGAGGGAGAGAGACAGAGAGTGTTCATCATGATCACAGTTGAAATGTGTACTGACAAACACTTTCCTTTATGAGTTGCCATGGTTACAAAAATATCTGGCCATGATTCCCATTCTGCTAAAATCCCTGGCGCGTAAAGGAAGGGATCCAGAGCAAGCCATGATTCATCCACACACTTTCCTTTCTCATTTACTGGCTTAACTCTGTATTCCACACACACACACACACACACAATTAATCAATGCAATTTAAGTGGTAAAGTTAACATTTCTCACTGCTACTAGAGGCCAACAAATAATACAAGAGGTTTGCAATCCAGTTAAAGATTATGGGTTGTGTTCAAGGTAGCGCCAAGGTTAACATTTTATCAACGCAAGGATTTTTCCTTGCATGACAGAATCTTCTTCCTCCACCCAACTTTGTCCCTAACCCTCTAGAACAGATTTGGGGACAGCACAGGGTGTGTACAGTGGGGTTGGCCCATAAGGTGGGGTGAAGAAACCACTTTGGGCAATGGGTGCCTCCCCTGTCCCCCCACCTCTGCCACCGGCCTGAGTCTGGACATTAGGTTAAGGCCAACAATTACTCAGCACTAGGTAGTGTGGCAGCAGCATGATCAGGGAGGAGCAAGGGCCTCAAACTGTTGCTGTGAGTTCCCACATGCTTTCTCATTCACACATACCCATGGTATGGCTTAATGTTATGTGCAAACTGGGCTGCTATCCAATTTCATTGCTATGTAATATATGTAAAATTGACTATCTTGGGGTGAATCTACATATTTCATTTACCTGGTAGAGCCTGTTTGAAACAACCTCTGAATGGCTACTGTTCTACACATGAAGGCCTTGATGTAAAGCATGGTAGAAAACAACCATTCTGCTCTTATACTTACATATGGTTCATAGTCATATGGTGGAACATAATCTGTTTGGTATGTTGTATCTAGAAACCTGTAACACAGAGAGTATATATTATACCTAGCTTTTGTGTAATGTTTTTAACTTGTCTGTCTCTAAGAGCTCTTAGAAAAACAATTTAAAAGATATAGTTAACGTTGATCTTTTAGTAAGCAAGACCAAAGTAGCGGAAAAAGGTATTTTCAGTGTGTGTTCCCATAGCTGTTAGAGTCAAGTTATACTTTACAGAATATATTCTCCTTTGGATTTGGACCAAATGAGGACTGCTAATTTCCAGAACCCCCACAATTGTTTTTCAGTACTAGGAAAATTTAGCAGCTATGCCTGAGGCACAGGAAGAGTAATACTTCCAGTGAACTGCCAAAAAGTGTCATGCTAATGAAAATAGAAGTATTCCTGTGATTTGTCATATAACATGTTGCACTCGATTGGAATTTTCTGACAGAAGTTGATCTATTCTCAGCCTGTTTTTAATTGGAGAATCCCAAAGCTGATGGCCCAGTTCACCAACACAGCCCACAGCAGAACAGTTCCAGATATGAGTTTTCCAAAGCACTGCTTTTTTGCTGGGACAGTTCTCATGGCCCTTGGCATCCCTATATGGATGAGAGGGTGGCACAGGTAGAGCACTACATTCACATGAACAGTCTTATTTCATACATGTATACAGCTGGAAAGTTCTTGAAGCGATTTAGAGGAAAATTGAACAAACCCACAACTGCTGCCAATCAATTTCAGAATATGGCTCTTAGGAGGGTAGGAATGGATTGTGCCAAGTTGGCATTTGGACAGCCATGGCAGTACAAGGATTGATGTAGGTGGACACTGGAATTTCCAGCCCTGACCCAAAGACTCTGTTTACAATTTTAACAAGTTACAAGAGAATTAATAATAATAATAATAATAATAATAATAATAATAATAATAATAATAATAATTTATACCCTGCCCATCTGGCTGGGTTTCCCCAGCCACTCTGGGCGTCTTCCAACAAAGTATTGAAATACAGTAGTCTGTTAAACATTAAAACCTTCCCTAAAGAGGGCTGCCACCTTCTGCCCCTCACTTAAATCTTATCTCATTCACTTCCAGGACTGGAACCCAGGTGAAGAAAAGTGCCCAATCACAAGAAGGCACGGGTATATTTAGCTTTCCTTGCTCATATGCACCTTTTGATGTAGAAATCAGACCCTACCCAACCCTATACTTGATATATGAACGAGGCAGATACAAGAACTATCAATGTGGCTTCAGTCTTCTCACCTAGTTCAGCCCTATGATGAAAGCAGCAGCAATCATGAATTCATGATTTATTACATACCAAGCCAATAAATAAAACAAAGCATGTTCTGATCATCCTGTAACAAGATCATCTTGTAACCTCTTTTAAAGATGAACTCTGTAAAGTTTGTACTCTGAGCTAGTGACTAACTTTTTAAAATATGTTCAGAGTTGCCATGAAAGGCAAATGATCCAGCTCTAATAAGAATTATAATGTCTAGCTTTCAGGAGAGTTGCAGGGGGATAAATATCAAGTTTATGGGGTCTAGCTAGTTTACCCACTAAAATATTCAACCACACTGCGATCCCACATCCCAGACTCGCAAAGCGGCGCAGGGCTGGCAGGGCAGTGTGAGGATGCAACAGGAACATGTGCCCTTTGGATACATGCCTGTTGCATTCTTGCATCTCCCTGTCAGCTCTGTGCCCAGGGCTTTTCCCGTTGCAAAGAGCCCCCAAGCCCCAAGAAGGAGGAAGAGACGTTGTTGACCCTCCTGGAACCTCCTTGCACCCTGCTCGGCTCCAGTTGCCCCACAGCCTTCCAGTAGGAAAAGGCGCAGGCTGAGAAAAAGCAGGGTATAAATAAGAAGGATGGAAGGCAGGCAGGCACAGCATGCAGCCTTCTCTTCTGTTTTCATGCCTCTGCACCGCCTGAGGGCTGTGAGTGGAGCCCATGGAGGAGCCTGACTGCATCGGAGGCAGCACAGCCACGGAGAGGTAGGGACAACACTGACAGATGGGAGGGGACAACGGTAGCACAGATGAGGCAATTTGGCTGGGTCTTTCCCACTTGGCCCACAATGTGTCTGTGGGGAGAGTGGTGCCCTCAGTGATTAGTCCTCACTTGCTGCACTCCTAGCCCCGCCTACCTGTGAGTAAGACCTGTAATTTACACAGACTAATATTTAATATTTAGTGCCTTCAGGCAGCCTGTTTATTGAGCATCCATCTCAATTTGTTTGCAGGGAGATTAAAAGACATTGGCTGTTTAAGGAACCTTCATTCCGATTTGTCTTCAGGGAGGTGACAAATCAAAGGTAGTGTTAGCCCACACTTTCCAGTGCATTTTCCTGCATGTACCTTGTTGCAAAAAGTCTGATCTTTGGGGGAAGTGGGCTTGTTGTGCAAGACATCCTAGTCAACTATAATGGCACAACCTAAATTTACTAGTACAGTGGTACCTCAGGTTACATACGCTTCAGGTTACAGACTCCGCTAACCCAGAAATAGTGCTTCAGGTTAAGAACTTTGCTTCAGGATGAGAACAGAAATTGTGCTCCGGTGGCGCGGCGGCAGCAGGAGGCCCCATTAGCTAAAGTGGTGCTTCAGGTTAAGAATACTTTCAGGTTAAGTATGGACCTCCGGAATGAATTAAGTACTTAACTTGAGGTACCACTGTATGTGCTTGAATCCTACCTGAAAATAGCAACTGTCTGGAAGCACAGTTAGCCTACTTATCTATTTACCACATTGTCTACAAATACATCTATGCCCAAAGTGATTCTTCAGGAGTTCAGTGGAGCAATGCTATGCCAACCCCCACCCTTCCCAAATAGCAGTTACTGGAACAGGGCAGATGAAGGGCAGCAAGTGACATGGGGCTCTGTAGAAGGACATTTTACTTTAATTACAGCAATATTTTCTTAAAATACAATGCATGTACTTTTGGGGTAAGGGGTTCAATTCTGGATGGGGGAAGGGAGTCAGAGTGCCATGGTCCACAGGTTAGGGGATGCCTTGCCCTGGGTGCTGGCAACCCATGCTACGTTGCTGAGCTACTCACAGAAGTGTCTGCATGCTTGCCCAGCCTGGCTCGGGATGGAACCCATGTGAATGACTGTGCCCACCCTACTTGGGACATCTTGGCTTAAGCCTAGCCATGAATTTAACACCTCTGCTTTAACTGCCAGCTTTGGAATAATCATGCTGAGAGCCTGCCTACCATGTGCACGAGTGACAGCCAGGGCAGATGCAAAGGAAGGAAGCCTCTGGACATACACAGAGGGCTGTAGTCAATGTTAGTCAAACTCAGAGTAGACCCACTCAAATTAAGAGACATGCCTCATTCAAGAACGTAAATTTCAGTGAGTTTAGTCTGAGCAGATGTTACAACCCAGAATGCCTAGGCCCCCACCCCAAGGAGAAATGTAGTCGTAAAGTTACCGACATGGGAGAAAGGAAGGAAGCTTCTAGGCATGCACTGAGTGCAGTATAATTAACTGAGCCTATGTTGTCTGTGCTACCAGACTTCTGTTCTAGTAATGCACTTTTAAATATGAAGTAGAGTTGCAGAAGATGGTGAAAAGCAAGATATATTCTATAGCCAACACAACAGTTTCTAAATGTAGAATTTTAATGTTTTACTATCTATGCAGTCTGTCAATATCTGTATTATAAACATTTATCAACACCATATTCTTAGGAAATAAATATGGTGAATCAGATGCTGATAAAATTAAAACTTAACATACTTTTGTTTCACCAGAAGTTGTTTCCTGCATCTGCTCCCTAGTCTTGGATATAATCTTGCCCTCCTTTGCTCTCAGATTTAATTCAATTTATTTTTTAAAGTAGCATTGGCCTTCTGGATTTGATTTACTGCTCCACTGCCTTTCTGTTTAGGGTCATTTAATTTGCTGTTTTCAGTTTTAAAGCCTCTCTCAAATGTTAATGCTAGTCATCTACTTTCCTCAAGTCTCAGTCACAATGCTAATCATTTTTAAAGTTTATGTTTTGGAACATAAATTGCTTGTAATTCTAGTAAGGTAAATACTGCAGCTTTTTTTATTCAAAACAAAAGCAGACAAAACCAGTTACTAGCCAGAAAACCTTTTAGAAGAAAATTATACTTTCCTCAAAAAAGATCTCAAAATGTTTACATAAACCCATGAGCTAAAAGCCTGATTTGCATACCACAGTCAGCCAAACTATGGCTTCCTGGGACCATGCAAATCTGCAGGTTCCAAGGGAGGAGCTCATAGCCAGTTTGCTCCACGTCTGTCTTTTCTACTTCCACAAAGCACTGAAGCTGGGCTTAGCATATGGTGTGAACAAGCTCTCTCCTTGCTAACCCAGACTGTGCAGCCAAGGTTTATTCCTCAGACCCATTTTCTTTTGCATACACAAATGAACAGAAAGTGGAAGTGCTATGACAGAACATACAACCATTTATTTGGGACTATTCCAGTAATGACACTAACATCACTTACAGTGAGATCCTATACTGTACATGTATTCCCGGGTACTGAATCCTTAATTGCCAGGGAAATATTTCACTGGGTCATGGTCAAAAGCAACAGAAAACTTCTCATTGTGTTTCAAAATACAAAATTATGCCAGAAACAGACCAGACAAGAAAGGAGGAGGAGTGGCGTTATATGTCAGGGATGTGTATACCTGTGAAGAGATCCAAGATTTAGAACCTCAAAGCCAAAGTGAGAGCATTTGGGTCAAAATTAAGGGAGAGAAGAATAACAGACCTCATTGTGGGAGTTTACTATAGATCCCCAAGCCAAACGGAGGACATAGATGATGCCTTCCTGGAACAGATGGCCAAGCATGCAAAAGGAAGGGAGATAGTAGTAATGGGGGACTTCAATTACCCGGATATTTGTTGGATGTCAAACTCAGCCAAGAGCATAAGGTCAAACAGATTCCTCACTGGCCTTGCAGACAACTTCATTGTCCAGAAAGTGGGAGAAGCAACAAGAGGAACAGCCATTTTAGATCTGGTCCTAACCAATGTTGATGACCTGGTTAGTGGGGTAGAAGTGGAAGGATCATTAGAAGAAGAAGAAGAGTTTGGATTTGATATCCCGCCTTTCACTCCCCTTCAGGAGTCTCAAAGCGGCTAACATTCTCCTTTCCCTTCCTCCCCCACAACAAACACTCTGTGAGGTGAGTGGGGCTGAGAGACTTCACAGAAGTGTGACTGGCCCAAGGTCACCCAGCAGTTGCATGTGGAGGAGCGGAGACACGAACCCGGTTCCCCAGATTACGTGACTACCGCTCTTAACCACTACACCACACTGGCTCTAGTGATCATGCTCTTCTGAAGTTTACTATACAGCGGAAAGGAGCAGCCAAGCATACTAGGACTCAATTTCTTGACTTTAAGAAAGCCGACTTCATAAAACTTAGGGAAGTGCTGGGTGAGATCCCATGGACAGTAATACTAAAAGGAAAGGGAGTTCATGATGGCTGGGAGTTTGTTAAGAGGGAGATAGTAAAAGCACAACGTCAGGCAATACCAATGAGGCGGAAACATGGAAGGTGCCTAAAGAAGCCAGGGTGGCTATCTAAAGAACTTTTAACTGAGTTAAGATTAAAAAAGGATGTGTACAAAAAATGGAAAAGGGGGGAAACCACCAAAGAGGAATTCAAACAAATAGCCAGCACGTGTAGACACAAAGTCAGAAAAGCTAAAGCACAGAATGAACTCAGGCTTGCTAGAGAGGTTAAAAGCAACAAAAAAGGCTTTTATGGGTATGTTCGTAGCAAAAGGAAGAACAAAGAAACAGTGGGGTCACTCAGAGGAGAAGATGGTGAAATGCAAACAGGGCACACAGAAAGGGCTGAACTCCTCAATGCCTTCTTTGCCTCAGTCTTCTCCGATAAAGAAAACAATGCCCGACCTGAAGAATTTGGAGCAAATGATTCAGCAAAGGAAACACAGCCCAGAATAACTAAGGAGATAGTACAAGAATACTTGGCTAGTTTAGATGTATTCAAGTCTCCAGGGCCAGATGAACTGCATCCAAGAGTATTAAAAGAACTGGCAGATATGATCTCAGAACCACTGGCAGTCATCTTTGAGAATTCCTGGAGAACAGGCGAAGTCCCGGCAGACTGGAGGAGGGCAAATGTTGTCCCTATTTTCAAAAAGGGGAAAAGAGAGGACCCAAATAATTACCGCCCAGTCAGTCTGACATCAATACCAGGGAAGATTCTGGAGCAGATCATTAAGCAAACCGTCTGTGAGCACCTAGAAAGGAATGCTGTGATCACCAATAGTCAGCATGGATTTCTGAAAAATAAGTCATGTCAGACTAACCTGATCTCGTTTTTTGGCAGAATTACAAGCCTGGTAGATGAAGGGAACGCAGTGGATATAGCCTACCTTGATTTCAGTAAGGCATTTGACAAGGTGCCCCATGATATTCTTGTAAAGAAGCTGGTAAAATGCGGTCTTGACTATGCTACCACTCAGTGGATTTGTAACTGGCTAACTAACCGAACCCAAAGGGTGCTCATCAATGGTTCCTCTTCATCCTGGAGAAGAGTGACTAGTGGGGTGCCACAGGGTTCTGTCTTGGGCCCGGTCTTATTCAACATCTTTATCAACAACTTGGATGATGGACTCAAGGGCATCCTGATCAAATTTGCAGATGACACCAAACTGGGAGGGGTGGCTAACAACCCAGAGGACAGGATCACACTTCAAAACGACCTTGACAGATTAGAGAACTGGGCAAAAACAAACAAGATGAACTTTAACAGGGAGAAATGTAAAGTATTGCACTTGGACAAAAAAAATGAGAGGCACAAATACAAGATGGGGGACACCTGGCTTGAGAGCAGTACATGTGAAAAGGATCTAGGAGTCTTGGTTGACCACAAACTTGACATGAGCCAACAGTGTGACACGGCAGCTAAAAAAGCCAATGCAATTCTGGGCTGCATCAATAGGAGTATAGCATCTAGATCAAGGGAAGTAATAGTGCCACTGTATTCTGCTCTGGTCAGACCTCACCTGGAGTACTGTGTCCAGTTCTGGGCACCACAGTACAAGAAGGACACTGACAAACTGGAACGTGTCCAGAGGAGGGCAACCAAAATGGTCAAAGGCCTGGAAACGATGCCTTATGAGGAACGGCTAAGGGAGCTGGGCATGTTTAGCCTGGAGAAGAGGAGGTTAAGGGGTGATATGATAGCCATGTTCAAATATATAAAAGGATGTCACATAGAGGAGGGAGAAAGGTTGTTTTCTGCTGCTCCAGAGAAGCGGACACGGAGCAATGGATCCAAACTACAAGAAAGAAGATTCCACCTAAACATTAGGAAGAACTTCCTGACAGTAAGAGCTGTTTGACAGTGGAATTTGCTGCCAAGGAGTGTGGTGGAGTCTCCTACTTTGGAGGTCTTTAAGCAGAGGCTTGACAACCATATGTCAGGAGTGCTCTGATGGTGTTTCCTGCTTGGCATGGGGTTGGACTCGATGGCCCTTGTGGTCTCTTCCAACTCTATGATTCTATGATTCTATGCCAATGCATTTAATGAAGAAATGGGTACTCCAGTCTTCTTAAGCAGTTTCAAGGTATCCTATGCAAGTATTGGAAGCAAACTCAAGAGGAAAATAAGATATCACAAGATTTTTAACAAAGCAGCATGGAGAGGAAACATTCGTATTTTTCCTTGCTTGAAAATAAAAAATATGATTAATATTCTAATGCAAAATACAACCACTAAAATAATTAACTAAGTTGGAACTGAAACTAGTGCACACATGTCCCATGTTATCCAATGCAAAAACAGTGGTTGTTAATTACTTCTCTGTGAACACTATAGATCTTTCCAACCCTTAAAATGCAGTACAGAATCTGATCATAAATTATCTAGTTATTACAATTTTGCAAATACTAACATTTTAAAGTGATCTGGAGAGTGACAGGGCAATACGGCTCCAGGACCTGTTTCAGGTAACCCTGTCTCCCTGCAAAAAAGAGAGTTTTTCAGACTTCAAGCAAAACAATAAAGCATTAAGCAAGTCAGATATTAAGTGTTTTATGATGAATTCAATTCCCATGAGTGGGTGGGTATTAAATAAATGATCAGTAGTCATTGGATCAAACTCTGTTATTAAGAGACATTATTGCCACAATGTTTTCATGCTACAATAAAATGCTGTTGTTTTTGACACAGTTGTAGGGTTATCACACGGCATTTTTGCAAGTGGTCACTACTGCTCTCTACTGGATGAAATGTGACAGATGGGTTCAAACATTTATTTATTTTTAAACTTTACTGCTTAGCAGTCGCTGAAGAGCAAAACTATTCTCATCCTGACAAATGTCTCTAGTATAGAGCATAACTTTCCATCTCAACAGCACAAAGAGGCAAGGTACAACGTTAATTCTGAACTAAACAAATTTAATGGAGGATGCCAGTTTCTCATTCTACTTTTGATGAACTACCACCTCTATCACAGATACTTTGGAGCAAATGTAGAAACTATTGGCATCCAATATTAATGGCACTCAAATGTTTGCCGTACAAATAGCGTAAGATATGAAGAAAAAGGGGGTGAAAACAGGAATTCACAATGTGCTATATCCTATAATGCAGTATTATTTGAATACTGAGTATGGATTCAAAAGCTTCCAGAAATACCTGCCAATAACAGCTATTTCAAAATTATCTTCATCCAACAGAGACTTCCTAATGTCTAGCTCTTTATATTCTTTAATTCTGTAGGGTTGAGACAAATGATCTTCATATGTGGTTACCCATTTCTAAATGGAAATGCAACAGAGAAAGGAATGGGTTTTAGAAACACACCAGCTGTCAACTTATTAAATGTAATGAAAAATTATATGTGCTTTTATATGCCAATTATTCTTATGGATGTAGAGTATTTTTCTGGAAGAAGTTCCTGATCCTGCCATTATACTTCTCCTCCTCATCATGCTTCACCCCTGCTTCACTCCTCTCCCTTACTGATCCAACCGTGTAGCCCCATCAAACTTACCATGACCTATCTAGCCTGACAAGCATAAGACATGGATAGGCTTCTAGAAGCAAGCCGAACCCCATCCTTCCTTGGCCTGTGTCAATGATTTCATGGGAGGGCAAGGAGTTTCAGAAATCCCTTTCACCTCCTTGGCCTTAGACCCATTATGCTGTGAGTTGAATTTGCTTCCAAGAGATGCATGTAAGGAATGAGTCCACCACAGCAATTAAGAAACTGATTCCAATCATGTTGAAAATAAATAATATTTCCACACCTTAGGGAGCTTTAGATTAGAGAGGAAATAATCTAATAATCTGCATGTCATATTGGCTGCCCTCTGCTTTTTTGAGGTTTGGAGGATCAGAATGTGACAGAAAATTGCGGAACAGCTATTTTATATATCAATACTTTAAAACTGGCACGACCCACACACCCATTTAGTTGAATGAATTGATAAAAGGTATACTATTCTTGCATGATGGCTCTACCACCAACTATATGGTCAAGACATACGTTAATACAGTCGTACCTCCGTTTACGTAACCCTCTGGTTACGTAAACTTTGGGATGCACGCGCGGCAAACCTGGAAGTATTTTACGGGTTTCGCCGCATGTGCGCGCGCAGAAGTGGTCCTCAGGTTGTGGAAACCTTGGGATCGAACTGGACCTCCAGAACAGATCCCGTCTGCAACCGGAGGTACCATTTTAATTCACTTACAATTAAATCAGTGTATAGGTTTGTATCAACTGCTATAATACTATAATATCAGTTTTTGGATTTGATTTGAACTGGCCTCAGAAAGTTAAGCAAGGAGTATATTCAGATTAATCTGATTCCATGAAAATCAAGGTGTGCTAAACTCTGCAACTCTCTGCTTTAAGAATTATGCTGGCTTTCACATTCCCAGCAGGCTGCTCCTGCATCTTATTCACCCTTCCAACTTCACCTGGTTTGTACTACATTTATAATAATTATTATTTGTTGAATCAACACTCAGGGCTTATCCACACTTCCCCTTCTCCCACTGCTTTCCCCTGGGGAAAACCGCTGTTTAGCACTCAACTGGAACAAATAGCAATTCTGGTTTTCCCTGGAGGTAAGGCACGGGGGAAATCACTCGGGCCCGTGCCTAGAAAGCTCCGGTCAACTGGAAAACTGCTTGGATGCATGCTTTCTAGTCATGACATAAGCGAAAGTGTGGACGAGCCCAAACAGTTGACTCATGTGTGAATGGTCTCCATCTCCCACCGCCAATGAAAACTAATCAATGAATGGATAAAGAACCTACCCACATGACACTGACACAAAAATCTTGCATGTACATGATGTAAAATAATGAAAGTTCACTACCCCACCCCTGTACATCTTTTCTCCCTCAACCTCATACTCTCTATAACTTTGGTGTCTCACATCAAAAGTACACTAGTGGTCAACATTGTAGAAACCTGTTGGAAAAACTGTATTTCTGAGGTTTGATGGCTTATAACACCACTTTTTTTGGAGTAATACCATAAAGTTATATATCAATGGAAAGATAATTTAATGAAGAATGCAATGCAATAACTTTTATGAAGGATTATTTATTACAAGAGAAGTCATAAAGAAGAAATGTGAAACACATAGAAAAAATTAGATATACAAAAATTCTCACCAGTTTCCTGAATTTGGCTGCTTTCCCAGGGCACTGGACCCCAATTGTGCAAGTTTTCAGGGATAATATGGGGGTAATTATCCCTGCCGACCCACCCCCCAGGGTAGGGGGGCTTGCCATCACCTTGTCCAATAACTGCCGCTCACTACAGAATGCAGGGTCAGGGACACTGAGCACTGCACAAACTGGAAACTCTCCAGAGTCATCGCCATGAGCGGGAGGATCCCTGTTCCTCAAAAAACTATTAAAATTCAGACTAAGAAACAGGCGTGTTCTGGAATGAAGGCAATAAAAAAGACCTGCTAAATAAATCAGTCACTGGGTGCCAAGGCTTTGATCTGAAAAGGACTTTCATTGTTGTGCTGTGATTTAAGTGAGGTGAGCGGTAGTTTCTGTTTCTACATTTCTACATTTGTTACTTCATGATTTGGCAAACCTCACCAAGAAAGAATCAACTATCTAAATGAAATGCAGGAGGAATGGTAAAATTGGAGAATTTGATGCTTGATCGCACGGTCCTCTGTGGAGAGCTCCAATTAGAACTGGCAAAAACAAGATCAGATATACATGTGGCTTGGGTTGAGAAAAGGGCGCAGGCTGTGGTGCAGGAGAAAAAGAAACGGCCTCCCCTCCAGGAGAGGCTGAAGATAATCGATGGATTATAATTGGGGGATTTTTCACACAAAAAACTGCATTTGCTGCATTAATGTCAAAGTGAGGGTGAATCTTTGATCCTCGCGAGCTTTCCCTAGGGCCCAGGGAGAGCAAGCTTGGATTTCAGAGGAACCTAACAATTACTGATTGTGCAATATACCCTATGGCCCTGCTTTTCTACGCAAGACTCATATTTGGAACATCAGCTCGTTAAAAGACCTAAAAGATTGTTGTGCCATAAATCTTACTAAAAGAAGGAGAGCTGGAAGAGAGCCCAGAACCCTTGACGATAAGACTGTGGAATAAAAAGGGGGGAGCAACCAGGGGGGACTGTGCTGAAAACCAATCGATGGATAACAACACAAAATAAAATGCCTCTTGCATGATAATAGACATATGGATTTGCTAAACGCGACTGAAAATCATACAGCAGTGAATGTGATATAAGACAATGGGATAAGATTAGAATTATGAAATTGGAAAAAATAAAAGAAAGCAGGAACAAGGGAAATAAACTTTCTCCCAACAGCCAGAACATGGGAAGTGCTCTTGAAAATTTTAATTTGGAAAGTATAATTGGCTTTACTGTTTGTATTATGATGTGGCATTTGATTTGTTACCAATTGGAATGTTATTAACTGAAAATTAATTTTTAAAAAATTATACAAAAATTATCACCATGTCAGTTAATACTTAGTTGGGTAACCTTTAGCTTTAATTATGGTCTTACAACGCCTTCCCATGGAGTGAACCAAGTTTTTTCGTTCTGCAGCTGTAATAATGTGAAACCAAGATTGAATTATTGCCTCTATTAATTGGGTTTGTATTGCTGGCTCCATAGATTTTCAATTGGGTTAAGGTCTGGGCTATGTATTTGGGGGCATTTACATTCCCATTAATGATGCAAATTCTGCCCAAACCTTTTGCTGTCATACAACCCCAGATTACAACACATACCTGGGTGTTTCACTGTAAGTGTAATGTAAGTAGGATGTAAATCTCCAATTCTCCTCATGTATTTCATGCCATCACTACCAGGCAAGGACATTTTGGTCTCATCACTCCAAATAACACTGTCCCATTATTCCACCGTCCAATTAACATGGGTTTTAGCTCAGTTTAATCTTTTAAACCTTTGTTTAAGAGATAAAAATGGCTTTTTCCTTGGAATTCTAGGATTTAGACCATATTCCAAAAGTCTGCACCAAACAGTCCTTGCACTCAACTTCACATTACATTACACCATGTCATCTTATATACACCCAGATAATTTTCTTTTGTCACGTAGGCACAGTCTTTCAATTCTTCAGCAGAGCTGTCTGGGCTCCATGCAATCAGAGAGGGTGCTTCGGAGCCAGACAGTGAATAGCCCTGGTTAACTCCGCATTCCAGCCGGCCACCATCTGAAAGGCCATCAGCATAGTATAAAACATCCCCTACCACTCTCTGGAAACCATTTGGATCCATTAAGTGGTGGGGTGTTATGAGCCATCAAACCTCGGAAATACACTTTTTCAAAAAGGTTTCCACAATTTTGGCCACTAGTGTAACATCCGCAGAAAGGACTCTTAGAACCTAAAGCAGAGATGCTGTATGTACTTCTGTTACCCAAGAAAATCTTCAATAAAAACAAAAAACAATATAAAAAGTAATTGTATTTAGATGGGCTAGTTATTGGAAAGTTCTGCCTGCTGGTTTCTGATGGCTCTTTTACACATACAACATCATGTATCATGCATGAAAGGAGAATACTAAGCACCTTCTGGCGAACCCGAGCAGCGCACAGAAACGCTGTTTACCTTCCCGCCAGAGCGGTACCTATTAATCTACTTGCACTTGGACGTGCTTTTGAACTGCTAGGTGGGCAGGAGCTGGGACTGAGCAATGGGAGCTCACCCTGTCATGGGGATTTGAACCATCGACCTTCCAATTGGCAAGCCCAAGAGGCTCAGTTGTTTAGACCACAGCGCCACCCACATAGGATTGGGCTACTGTATTAAGACTTTTTTTCAGTCACACAATCCTCCCCATTCCATACAACAACCAGCTTTTGAAACTAAGACAATTTTAAATAAGTTATATTGCTACTGAAATTTGTTTTAAAAATATTTCTAATTATTCTTCATATTCAAATACAAGGAATAATATTTTGACAGCTAATTAAAGTTATACTCCTGCCCTGTTTATAGGCATGAAAGAGGAAAGACGTTTTCTTACCTCATCTATGGTTCCAAGTCGCCAATAGGTGGAGCGACATAAGTTTTTAGAGCCCAAAGGAATTTCATGTATGTCATAGTCCTTAGGTTCTGCTTCTCTCTTGTAGTACCTTAAAAAAAACAACACGGTAATAAGTTAGATGGGGGCTACCAAAGAAGCACACGCAACAGACTCCTACCCGGATGCGCACGCCATCTGCGCAAGATCCAGCACATTCCGGGGGGGGGGGCACTTTCAGAGTTTTTAGGGTGTTACTTGAAGCACTACAAACAACTGAAACCATTTCAACCACAGGCTGCGCCAGAACATGCACGCCCAACCGGCATGGGAAAACCCGTAACTCGAGCAGCCCCGCGCTCGCCCCGGAGCCCGGGAACCTCCCGCCTTCGCGCGCCTCCGGGAGCCTTTCCCTCACCAGCGGTGCACCAGGGTGGGCCTCCCGTAGTCGGCGCAGGGCGAGCGCAGCGTCAGCGCTCCCCGCCGCTCCATCACGTCCGGAGGGCCCAGCTCCATCGCGGCCGCCCCTCAAGCGCCGGCTCCTCTCGCCGCCTCACAGGCCTCCTCGCCGCGCCTGGTCGCCGGGGCAACCGCAGAGGCTTCGCCATCGCTCCGCCCCGAGAACGGAACTTTTTATTCCGCGGTTCTTCCGCGGCCGACTCAGTGCCGGGAAGGGGGCAAAGGCCCGGCCAGGCAAGCGAGGCGACCCGAGGCAGCAGCCTTCTTTAGCAGAGCCCCAGCAAACCCTGTGGAGCTGCTGCTCTGAAAAATATAACCACCTCGGTGTGGTAGGAATACGTGGTAAAAACACCCTGTGCGTGAGAAGCCCGCGCGCATCCCAGGCTGGTTGTGGTAATCCTCGCTGGCTGGCGAATGAAATTCACTCTGCACATGCACAGAGGCACTGTTGTGTCGATCGCTTCATTGCTACATCCAGGTTGCTGGATGTAGGGCCTAAATTCAACCAAGGCTCAAAGGGATGCAGCATTTCGGACTAAATGAACTCCTTGTGTATAAGGGGATTCCCTGCGCGTCACGTGAGTAAGCGGGTGCTTTCACCTGCCCAGTCGCTCGAAGGGATCCCTAGGTGTCAGGGCAGCTACAGTGGATCTCCGTTTGCCCTACAATTCCTCCCGGCGCCTTCAGCGGGCTCAAGCCCCAGTCATGGGCTGTGTCGGCCAGATAGACAGTGACAAAGATGTAACTGTTCATAATTTATCTTGTGAAGCGCCCTGAATTATATGGATTTGTAGTATACAAAATTAATTTTAAAAAATTAAATAAACCCCAATCCCCAACTCAATTCCAGGGTACATTGTGAAAGACTTTAGCATGCTAATGTCAACTTCCCCCCCACCCACCCAACATATCAGTAATCCCTGTCTCCAGGAAGCACATTGAAATGTATCGCTCTGAAACAGAAAGGGCGAGATTGCACCTTGCACTGGCGGTGATTTCCAGGCAAGACTGCAATACAAAGCAGGCCTGCAGTTAAATACTGTCATAGATTTTTTTTTGGGGGGGGGAGGCTAGGATTTTGATTGGGATAGGGATGCAAGCACAAGCTGCAGAGCTGTGCCTTGGGGAAGAGCAGCCCTGTTCCCAGGACGGAGGAGGAGCGGGAGGGGGCCGGGATCCGGCTCCGGGGCTCCCGGGCTGCCCCGCCGTGGGAAGCCGGGAGGGGTCCCCCGGCCAACGAAGCCTCTTCGGGGAAGCCCCGCCCGCCTCTGCCGCGGGACCCCTGGCTGGGGCGGCGGCCGTGCGAGGCGGCTTCCTCTCGGGAGGGACGGAGGGGCGCCGCCCACGGACCCGCTCTCTGCCCCGAGGGAACTGGCGGAGGGCGACGAGGAGGCGCCTAGTCCCGCCGCGAGGCTTCGGCGGAGCCGGCCTTGGTCGCGTTCCCTCCCGGCTTCCCCGAGCTCGGCGCTCCGCCCCGCGGCGCCGCTGACCCGGATGCGCTCGGCTTTCCCGGCCCGCCTCTGCCCGCGCGAGAGCCGAGAAGGAGGCCGGCGGCCCGCCATGGCCGAGTCCCCGGAGGAGGTGGCGGTGCTGGTGCAGCGCGTGCTGAAGGACCTGCGCAACGCCTTCCAGCGCAACCCGCACATGTGAGTCCGGCCTGCGCGCGCTCCCTCCCGGGAGGGAATGGCCTGCCCCCCCCCCCCAGCTCAGCCGGAGAACAGAGAACATCCTGGGCCAGGCAGCCGAGAGAGCCCTAAGCGGGGGGCGGGGGGGGCGGTTCAGTTCTCCGCGTACCTGGTTGCAAAGCTTTCCCTTGCGAGCCTCAACTGCCTCTTGTCAGAGACAGCGCGAGAGAAGGCGGCGCTCCGCCATGGAGATTTGCCCGAAGAAGAAGAAGATCGCAGTGTTGGTCTCTAAAGCACATTTCCCTTTTTAATGGCTCGGCGTTAATGTACTTTGGCAGTATCCCTCTCTTCATGGGATTTCAGATAGGCGTTTCGTCTCGTGATGGCCTCGGTCGTGGGTGATCTAGCTGAGATTTCTGCATTGGAGAGGGTTGAGCTGGATTACCTTCAGAGTCCCTCCCAACTCCACAATTCTATGAATCATTAGCCAAAATGGGCAAATTGGGAGAGAAGAAAGGGGAGGAGACCCTCTGGATCATTAGCATGGATGTCTTTTACCAGTTAGAATAACTTGTGTAAGATCCCATTTCAGATCTGTGGTGGTGATGATGATGATAATTTATTATTTGTACCCCGCCCATCTGGCTGGGTTTCCCCAGCCACTCAGGGCGGCTTCCAACAAAAATTAAAAATACATTAAAATGTCACACATTAAAAACTTCCCTGAACTTCTAAATGTCAGGTAGTTGTTTTTGTCTTTGACATCTGGTGGGAGGGTGTTCCACAGGCCGGGTGCCGCTACCGAGAAGGCCCTCTGCCTGGTTCCCTGTAATTTGGCTTCTTGCAGTTGAGGGAACCGCCAGAAGGCCCTCAGAACTGGACCTCAGTGTCCGGGCAGAACGATGCGGGTGGAGATGCTCCTTCAGGTATAGATAGATGGGTGTTTAGCTCCTAAGGTCTCAACTTTTAAATTTTGCTCTGGAATTTGATTAATGTATAAGAAAATATATTTATATCCTCAGTTTCAAAGATGACAATTATTGAGGTCAACATGCTGAACAAATTCAAAATGCTATTAAAAATAATAAAAGCATGCAACACTTTCTCTGCTTTTTAAATTATTTGATAATTACTACAGGGCCCACCACATATTAAAGGAAATATGTGTCCTTTTTCTCCATCTGTGTCTCCATAGGGACCACCATGGCATATGGAGGGGAGTCATATGTCTGGAAGCAGGCAGTAAAAATGCACAATTGGGAGCTTTGATTGGCACATTTTAAGATAAATGTCTTCCTTCTGTGTGTTATGATGATAGCTGCATAGGCAGATGGTAGACAATCAGAAATGCGTTCTTAGTAATGTGTGAAGTAGCTCTGAGAATTAGATGGTGGCATTATGCATCTGTTAGATATGCGTAGGTCTGTTCAGCGGTGGAGTAAGCTGATTGGGCGCCTGGGGTGGCGCGCTTACTCTGCGCCCAGGGGCGGGGCCAGTCAGGGCAGGACGCTCCGAGCAGTCTGCCTGCTTCCTCCCCCTCAGCCGCCCTACAGCTGAGGGGCAGGCGGTGGGCAGACCCTTTGGGGCAGCGCGGAACCTGCGGGCACCCAAACCACCGCGTGTCTCTGGCGCGCTGCAGGCCCCGTGGTGAGTGCCGCCTGGCATTTTGTCACCCTCCTCAGTGGTGATACCTGGGGTGGCCCACCCACACCGCACCCCATTCTCTGCCCCTGGGTCTATTATTTTGAAGAGACGGATACTTTTTACAGTGTCATCCTTACAGGGTTTATAATACAGGTTGCTATAAAGTGAAAATTGAGAATAAGGACCCATTCTGAGATTCTTAAATCTCCTTGTAGAACTTATTGGAAAGGAGAACACCCTCTTGCGCATCCTGTATCAGCAGGTGACTGGGGGTAGACTTTGTAACTGGGCCAGACTCTAGAACGGGCTTCCTCAACCTCAGCCCTCCGTATGTTTTGAGACTACAATTCCCAGCATCCCTGACCACTGGTCCTGCTAGCTAGGGATCATGGGAGTTGCAGGCCAAAAACATCTGCAGGGCCGAGGTTGAGGAAGCCTGCTCTAGAATGTAGGAAGCTACCTTATTCATCTATATAGTCAGACCATTATTCTTGCTCTGGATTGTCAACACTGTTTGGTGGAGGTTCTCCAAGCTTCCAGGTGGCAAATCTTTGCTAGTTCTACTGGAGATGCCAGAGTTGGATCTGGCACTGTCTGCATGCAAAGCAGCTGCTAAGGCTCCATTCTGAGAACAGAAAGCTTACTAATGAGTCAATTAACAATATCCTAAAGTAGTCCCAAAGTCCAGAAAGACATCTACTTCTGCTTCATTGACTATGCAAAAGCCTTTGACTGTGTCAACCACAGCAAACTATGGCAAGTTCTTAAAGAAATGGGAGTGCCTGATCACCTCATCTGTCTCCTGAGAAATCTCTATGTGGGACAAGAAGCTACCGCCACATTATTGTGGATGTAATTTGTTTTAAACTGTTGTTGTAAAGCCACCCAGGGACCGTATGGTAATAAATAAAGTAATAATATAATAGGAAAAATAAAAAAATTCCTTCCAGTAGCACCTTAAAGACCAACTAAGTTAGTTCTTGGTATGAGCTTTCGTGTGCATGCACACTTCTTCAGATACTTCTTCAGTGTGTATCTGAAGAAGTGTGCATGCACACGAAAGCTCATACCAAGAACTAACTTAGTTGGTCTTTAAGGTGCTACTGGAAGGAATTTTTTTTATTTTGACCTTAGCATAGGGACTTTCTCAGGATAAAGTGGGTCAGAAACTCTGTTTATCGGCTTGTCCTTGGAGGAAGCATGGGATAAAAATAAATATAATTAATAATAATTAGAATGTTCTGTAGCTGATAATTTTTTATTCAGCAGCTCAAAATTGTGTGCTCAAGTCTTAGCATGCTGAAAATTGCTTTGTCTTTATTCTTTTTAAACAAATGAACTAAATGGCCTGTTTCCATACTCCCTGCAGTGGAACAAAATAATGCACACAAGAATTTATTTGCATATAAACTAGTAAATTTGTATGACAAACAAATGAAACAAATTGCAAGCAATATTCTGTATATGCCTGTAACACTGAATGAAAAAGGGTCCTCCTTAATGTTGGTAACAACATTAAGCATATTTGCCGTTTAAGTCAGTGAGACTTCCAATATCAGAATTGTGGCTGGCTGGCTGATTTCAGTGGTAACAGTCTTGCAGAGGACTGACACTTCTGCACTTGAAGACATACTTTGCATAGAAACTTTAATGAATATGATAGACCTGAATGACAGTCAGAAGGGCATCTCCAGATGATCAAAGTGACCAGGCTGGTGTATGAGGGACAAGGCCATGGGCACATTAGGGTTTTATATACTCCACCAGTCATACCTTGCACTGAGCCTGGTCCTAGCAGTCACCGCAGGGTTTTCTGGAGTGGCTGCAGCCAAAAGCTGGGCTGCTGCATTCTGCACTAGCTGCGGTTTTGGAACCAACCTCCAGGGTAGCCCTGCAGAGAGATCATCACAACAGTCCCGTCTGGAGGTTACTATGGGCCTGCGCCACTGTGGCTATGCTACCCCTGTCCAGGGATGGCCATAATGTGTGTTCCAGCCAAAGCTGGAAGAAGGCATTCTTGGCCAGGGGGGTCTCCAGTGACCAGGATAATAATAATAATAATAATAATAATAATAATAATAATAATAATAATAATAATAATAATTTTTATTTATACCCCGCCCTCCCCAGCCAAGGCCAGGCTCAGGGCGGCTAACAAGCAATAATAAAAACAAGTTGAATGATTACAACTTAAAAACAAAATTAAAATACAACATTAAAATATTCTTAGAGGAGCCCAAGTTATGTACCTGCTGCTTCCAGGAGAGGGCAACTCTGTCAAGAGCAGGCAACATGCCAACCTCCTGAATTTGGGAACACGTCACCAAAAAGTTAGCATTGACTTAAAGATCAATGCTTTATTTACATCCAATTATATCCATTCTTCCTTGGCAGCAGGTTCCGTTGAATTCAGAGGGGGCTATGCCTAAACATACTTTCCTAGGAGTAGGCCCCATTGAATTCTGTGGGATGTGCTTCTGAGTCAACATATGAAGGAATGAGATACTAATTGCATAATAGGAGTTTTTCAAGGCTGAGTCTTTCTATTCTGGGAATCTAAGAACTAGATAGGCAGGAAGAAAGGAAGAGCCTGGCAAATCAGGAAGTGTAGGATGAACAACGGGCATATTTTAACAAGCATCAAAAGAAATGAAGAAAATAGTTATCTAGTTATCTTTTTACATGTCTTTTTTGTTTTTAAGAGATGAAATTGGATTAATTCCCTGTCCTGAAGCCAGATATAACCGGAGCCCTATAGTTCTGGTGGAAAATAAACTTGGGGTGGAAAGCTGGTGTGTCAAGTTTCTTTTGCCCTACGTCCATAACAAACTCCTTCACTACAGACAAAGAAAGCAATGGCTCAACAAAGAAGGTGAGTAATTCCATAAAATGTGTATTGTATGGTTCCCATCATTATTAACTTTCTATACAATTGTAAAGGGAGCCAGAACAAGTAGAGGAACTATTGAAGTTGCATCTTGAGTGTTGATTTTGTGCAAGCATTTTAAATAAGGTGGGGCTCCTAGAGTGATGTTCCCACAACATGGTAGGACACAGAGGAGCAAAGTGACTGAGCTCCTCCCCTTGCTGGCTATCATAAAGGTCAACAAGTCAATTGAGCTTCATTAAAATGTGAACTTTTGCAGTTGCCATTAGTGACAGATTGAGCAAAATCAATCTCAGTAGCCTGAAGTCAGATACAGACTTGAATTCCAACTAGTCCTCTGCAACAGCTCCTTCTGGTCATGGTGGGAACTGGAATTCAGGCAGGTGGCAGCATTTTTTGCCTACTTTCCCGTTTTGCTGCTGCATCCTGCTCTGCCTGGAGTCTGGAGGTTGCCCAATCCTCAAGCAAAGGGGAGATGAGTGACAGTCACCTCCTCATTTCCATGCACAGGATCTAGGTGCTTTGGTCCTTATCACCATCTGTAAACCCCTCTTGACAATGTGGAGTTAGGCTACCATATCTATCAACTGACTAAATGGATGCTTCTGTAAACTGCTTTGAGGTTTGAGCAGTACTGTATATAACTTGTATGAAATAATAAATAAAGGCACATTTGCAGAGGAAAACTGCATTCTCTGTTAGTACCATACTGTCAACACATTAGTGTCAGAAAAAGCAGGAATCATGTAGTGCAGACCACAATCAACCTCCTCCTTCTCCTCATTTTTAATTTGTATACCGCCTTTCTATCTTACAATACTCAAGGCAGTTTACAAGCTGAAGAAACAAAAAATGTACATCTTATAACAATCTAATGTAATACAAAAATGTGATAGTAAAACATAACTTTAAAATAAACAACCTCCATCAAAAAAGTCACATTCAACAATCATTAGAATAGTATAAAATAATAATATCAACATATAAAAATCAAACAGAAATCCACTCAACAGTTACAATAATATCTAAACTATAATCAATAAAACAACGGCAAGCCACAGTACATAAAACAATACAATACACATTGAGAAGCAGAGGGTAGAGCAAGGCAGGTGGAAACAGGCCTTGCCTGATGGAGTCTCTCCCCTCACAGTTCTTCCTCCAGGAACAGCTCCCTTATGAGGACTCCTAGGGCCGGAGGGTGGGGCAAGGCAGGTGGAAGGAGGCCTGTTCAATAAACACCTCAAACTCACTTCCACAAAGCTCTGATGCGGGGTTGGCGAAAGGGGAGTGTGTCTGCTGCTGTTGGAAGGAGAAAAAAATGCCTGTATTGGGGGACAAAGGGGTGTGCTTTTGTCCTTTGCAACCCCCTTATGCTGCTGACACGGCTGCTGCTATGAGAAGAAGAAAAGTGCTGAATTTTAAAATACAAACATTTTCCTGTCCTTTCTAGAGCAGCAGCTGTGGCAGCAGAATTGGAAGGAAGAATGGACAAGGTGAGACTTTGTCCCCTTTGTTCCCCTTCCTCCCCTCTGCCCCCCGCCCTGCACCAAAGGTGTAATGGGGCTTGGCCTGTCTTGCCTGGTCCTCGGTGGGTCACTAGCTGTGCCTGTACTGCTCACTTGCTCTGCTGGGCTTTTATCCATTTCTCCAGTCACACAATCAATCAATCAGTAGCTGAACTGGGATCCGCACAGTCACAAAAACAAATTAACCGAAAAAGTCTCAATAATTAAGAGACAGCCAACCCAAAGATACAAAAATGAATGGGAAATTTATAAAGAATATTTAACTACCGTATTTTTCGCCCCATAGGACGCACCGCCCCATAAGACACACCTAGGTTTTTTTGGGGGGGGGGGAATAAAGGGGGAAAAATTATTTTCCCCCCCCAGGCGCGGGGCTGGTGCGGGGGAAGCCCGAGCTTCCCCCGACCCCAGCCCCCGGAACAGGCTGCTGCCTGCAAGCCTTGCGAGCCCGGCGGGACCTCCCGCCAGGCGCGGGAGGCTTGCGGACACCTTTCCGAAGCACGGGGCGTCCTTTGGAGGGCGCCCCGTGCTCCGGGTTTCAGGCTGCTGCCCGCAAGCCTTGCGAGCCCGCGGGAACTCCCCTGGGCACGCACAGCTTGCGGATAGCTTCATGAAGCCTGGAGAGCGAGAGGGGTCGGTGCGCACCGATGCCTCTCGCTCTCCAGGCTTCAGTGAAAGCCTGCATTCGCCCCATAGGACACACACACATTTCCCCTTCATTTTTGGAGGGGAAAAAGTGCGTCCTATAGGGCGAAAAATACGGTAAACATTGTCCACAAGTGAAAATCTGGACGTGTTTTGACTAAACTCCGCAAACTGCAAGTTAGATTAAGAATAATGAGACAAAATAGAAGAAAGAAATTGAGATAAGGAATACTGAAGCAGTGATAATAAAAAGGGGGGAAAGGATGAACCCTCACTTCATTGAAGAGGTTGGATTCATATGGAGGAATTAAGAATTTGTGAATTAAGAAAAAGACTTAACCGACAACATTCCTCTCTTAGGAATTTAAGGATTTGTATATTTTGGTTTATTTGGAAATTTGTTATTTCTTTTGTGTTTTATTTGGAATGTATAACTTTTGTTGTGTTGGAAATTCAATAAAAAGCATAAAAAAAAGGGAGGAGCAAAAAGCAAAACAGCAAAAACGAAAGCGCCAAACTTAATCCGTTCTGGAAGTCTGTTTAACTTCCGAAATGTTCGAAAACCAAGGCACAGCTTCTGATTGGTGCATCAGACATTTGGCTTCCAAAAAATGTTCGAAAACAGGAACACTTGCTTCAGGGTTTTTGGCATTTGGGAACCAAAGCATTTGAGTACCAAGGTACCACTGTATTGATAACATACTACCTTTTGTTTTGATTGCAATCATCTTCATGCTTTCCCATTGCCTGTGGATTTATCTAACTGAAACAACACTTCATAGAAATTGGTCCCATTGATTCACCAAACTAAGATTTACAAGGAGATGGATTACCAGAACAGGCATTTCTAAATGTGCACCTTCCCAATCATTTTAGAGCTCTAACAACACTAGGAAAATGGGAAATGTCACTTCGGATCAGACATTTGTTATTGGAGAAACAGCATGTTGAAGCTGTGGGATGTCTTTGGGAAAACAGTAAGGATGCATTTTACTGGTCTTTAAAAAATTGACATTATTTCCTGATTTTTTTAAACATCCTGCTGTGTGTTTGTTAAACTAACTAGTCAGATTAATCTCTCATAGGGTTTCATTTTTGCTTTTTGAGTTACAGTCGTACCTTGGATCTCAAATGCCTTGGCTCCCGAACAAATCGGCTCCCGAACGATCAAAACCTGGAAGTGAGGGTTCCAGTTTTCAAATGATTTTCGGAAGCCGAACATCCAGCACGAGTCTCTTGCAGCCAATCAGAAGCCGCGCCTTGGTTTTCGAACAGTTCCGGGAGTCGAATGGACTCCCAGAACATATTCTGTTCAAGAACCAAGGTACAAGTGTATTTATATCCTGCTTTTAGCAGACTCCTATCCAAAGGACTGGTCAATCCACAGCTGGTTAGCTTAAGCGATGTCATAGCATCAGATGTGCCTAAACCAGTGTTTAACAACCGGTGTTCCGCGGCACACTAGTGTGCCGTGAGACATCGGCTGGTGTGCCGTGGGAGGAAGGCGGGCGAGTCGGGCGGTGAGAGGCGGCGGCGGCGGCGAGGATCCGCGTCGAGCCGGGGGCGGCTCCGCGGTGGTGGTGCCGAGCGGCGGGGCAGCGCGCGCAAAAGGGAGGATCGCGAGACAGCGGAGGAGGAGGAGGCCGGCATGTCCGGGCAGCAGCAGCAACAACAGCAGCAGCAACGCCCGCCGCCGCCCCCTCCTCCGCCCGCTATCGCCGCCACCACCACAACAGCCGCCGCCGCCTCGGCTGCCCTCGCTCTGCTGCCTCCTCCCACCCCGGCAAGGGGGAGGGAAAAAACTTTCGCTTTTGTGCGTCCCTCCCGGCGTGACGCTGCGCGCTGACGTCACGGGGCGGGGCTTTAATGGTGGTGTGCCGCGAGATTTTTTTCCGGCTCACAGGTGTGCCGTTGCCCAAAAACGTTTGGGAAACACTGGCCTAAACCACCATAAGGTTTCATTTTTAAAAAGGCCCATTACTGAATAACCTAAAATTTTACATTATTGTGTGCATCTGTCAGGGATGATTTGTGGATGCTAGCCGAGATAACAACCTGGGATTCCAGCCAGCTTTTACAAGATTTATTAAGTCCAAAAACTATGTACAGTACGGAGCTCTTAAAAGCTTGTCTTCCTCAGTCGCTATCAGGTGCCAGAAATGGCTCCTGCCTCTTCCCTTTCCAGCATAGAAACTTCCTGAGCCCCCCCCTTCCCCCCTCTCCCTACGTAAAGACCGAAGGGTCGGAGGCTGTTCCTTTCTCTCCGTTTCCGTGTTTCCTGACAGCCCCTCCTCCTCTCTCTCTCTGCTCATTAAAGGAGGCGGCTCCCTGTACATTCCGATCTCTCCCCCTTCTCAGCCAACAGATCCCTGACACATCTGCTAGCAGAAATTACGCTGCAAATATGGATAAAATATGCATATTTTGTTTGAATTCCCACCCACCCTATCCTGGAGTCTTAAACTGGGTTACAACATTCTAAAGCCAAGTATATTAAAATCTCTTGAAAAATATAAGATTGCAGAATACATTTCCTTCAAAAGAGACAAAAAACTTTTGATTCCTGAGTATGCTAAAGCTCAGCAAATACCAGCTCAGCAAGATTAAAATATTGTTTCTTGCCATCTGTTACGCTACTGTCTAGATTTAAACTTATGTGCTATAACCAGTTTGTTAAAGGGTTTAAGATGACAAAAATATGTTAGCACACTATACAAAATTATAGCCTTATGTACAACAAGGTTCATAATTCTCTTAGATCTAGGCAACATTTCATACACTCTAATTGGATAATTCCTGTTGCTTTTCTACATTCTGGCTTTTTATTATTGAAAGTGTTAACTGCATTAACTTCCCTTGGAGACCTCTTTCTAATTTGTTGCTGTACTGTGGTCTCATCGATTGACCTGGTTTTGAGTTAAATAAACCAACCGCTATATAGGAGAAGTAATAGATAGTTCTGGCACAGTCCTCTGCTGGGTATCTGGTAATTAATTATACTTCTGGCAGAATCCCACAACAAGCAAGGACATTCTAATCCACAACAGATAATAGATAGGTGCTGAATTTATTCCCACCTAGGAGAGGGAGACTCACTGGGAGGGTCAGAAGAATACATTTGGGATTAATCCTCTCATTAATCTTTCTTAGTACAATAGTTGCTTATAGCTCAACATTTGAATTGAAAACAAGTTTGAGGCAATCTAAATGTACCGTTTTTGATTCATCCTTTGTATTCCAAATTTTATATCTCCAGTCAGTAATGCCTTAGGTTTGTGTAACACCAACTTGGGTATTGTACACTACGGGAGTTCCCCTCTCCCTTCTGGTAGCTCACCGATAAGAATTAACGAGCATCTGGTAGATTTATAGCCTTTTTATTACAGTATCATGTTGCGAACACATATTAGCATCTCTCTGCAAGGATAGACGTTGCTCTCTCTGACTCCTCCCCCCTCACTTCCGCTGCAAGAAGTGCGACAACGGATGTCTCTCCTCCCCTGCGTCTCTGTTCTCTGACATACCTCTGAGTTTGGGGGGGGGAGAGAGGGGATGCCCCCCACTCTCTAGTGATGTATCAGCCAGCTGCTCCCTCCCTTCTGGTTGCTTAGCAACTACCTCAAAGCTGGGTAGCTCTGGGTCTGCCTGTTTCCCTGCTTCTGGAAATGCTGAAAGCAAAGGGGGCGAATAGTCCCCCTTCTCTTCTGTTAGATGCTGATCTCCCTGCCGTTCCCAATCCTCGTCTTCAGAGTATTCTCTGACAGGTATTATGCATGTAAGTGTACTAAAATCTATTTCCCTTTTAATCTAAAGGGACTGGTGATAATATGATGCATATTTCAGACCACTTGCAAAAGTAGATGAAACTGGATTACAGGTGCTCCTCATAAGGGATAAAGGTAAAGGTACCCCTGCCCATACGGGCCAGTCGTGACCGACTCTAGGGTTGTGCGCCCATCTCACTTAAGAGGCCGGGGGCCAGCGCTGTCCGGAGACACTTCCGGGTCACGTGGCCAGTGTGACGAAGGTGCTCTGGCGAGCCAGCACCAGCGCAGCACACGGAAACGCCGTTACCTTCCCGCTATAAAGCGGTCCCTATTTATCTACTTGCACTTAGGGGTGCTTTCAAACAGCTTGGTGGGCAGGAGCTGGGGCCAAACAACGGGAGCTCACCCCGCCGCAGGGATTCGAACCGCCGACCATGCGATCGGCAAGCCCTAGGCGCTGAGGTTTTACCCACAGCGCCACCCGCGTCCCCTCATAAGGGAAGCGGTGGCCAATTGTGTGAAAATGTTATATAGAATCATAGAATCATAGAATCATAGAGTTGGAAGAGACCACAAGGGCCATCGAGTCCAACCCCCTGCCAAGCAGGAAACACCATCAGAGCACTCCTGACATGTGGTTGTCAAGCCTCTGCTTAAAGACCTCCAAAGTAGGAGACTCCACCACACTCCTTGGCAGCAAATTCCACTGTCAAACAGCTCTTACTGTCAGGAAGTTCTTCCTAATGTTTAGGTGGAATCTTCTTTCTTGTAGTTTGGCTCCATTGCTCCGTGTCCGCTTCTCTGGAGCAGCAGAAAACAACCTTTCTCCCTCCTCTATGTGACATCCTTTTATATATTAGAACATGGCTATCATATCACCCCTTAACCTCCTCTTCTCCAGGCTAAACATGCCCAGCTCCCTTAGCCGTTCCTCATAAGGCATCGTTTCCAGGCCTTTGACCATTTTGGTTGCCCTCCTCTGGACACGTTCCAGTTTGTCAGTGTCCTTCTTGAATTGTGGTGCCCAGAACTGTGCACAGTACTCCAGGTGAGGTCTGACCAGAGCAGAATACAGTGGCACTATTACTTCCCTTGATCTAGATCAGTGTTTCCCAACCGGTGTTCCGCGGCACACTAGTGTGCCGCGAGACGTTGCCTGGTGTGCCGTGGGAGGGAGGCGGGCGAGTCGGGCGGTGAGAGGCGGGGCGGCGGCGGCGAGGAGAGGCCGCCCAGCGCGAGGCTCTCGCCGTCTGCCTGGCTGCCTGCGTGGCGCTGACGTCACGGCGCTGTAACGTGCCCCACATAGGCACACGCGGGGCGGCGAGCGAGCGAGCTCCCACATCCCATCGCCGCTCGCTTCGGCCGGCCTACTGGGCTGTCGCAGGCGGAAGGCCTGCGCATGTGCGAGGTTTTCACGCCTTCGGGATTCCCTTCACGCCTTCCTCCTCCCGGGTCCTTGAGAGCGCGGGAAGCGGCAGCGCGAGACCGGCGTTGAGCCTGGTAGGTATTGCGCTTGCCAAGGCAGTCTTTTGGGAAATGAAAACTTGCAAAGCAAGCAACCAGTTCAATCTGAAGTACGTGTATGCTTAATATCCTGTATCTGAAACCTGTTCTGCCCCCTCCCCCACACTTGGTGCCATTTTCATCTACACATGCAGCAGAGTAAGTTGACCCAGAATAGTACCAATTCAGATGGCAGATGGGAGAATGACAGTGCTGAATGCTTTCCCATGTAGAACAGTCCCTGCAAATAAAAACCTAGCATATTTGGAAGAGGGATGCTAGCCTAACCATTACCTTCTATGCTGTTACTATTTTTTATTTTTTTTTACATAAGTAAAAAGTGACCTTTCCCCATCTGGCATGATACAAGCCCATTCTTACAACTCAGAATTTTTTCGACTATTTCAGCTACATATGTAGAATATGCCTTCATTGATTCCTATTAAAGAGAGTTACTTTATATATAGTCAATATAGGCACAGAGTTAATTTTTTAAACATTTTCTAATGGTGGTGTGCCTCGAGATTTTTTTCATGAAACAAGTGTGCCTTTGCCCAAAAAAGGTTGGGAAACACTGTTCTAGATGCTATACTCCTATTGATGCGGCCCAGAATTGCATTGGCTTTTTTAGCTGCCGCGTCACACTGTTGGCTCATGTCAAGTTTGTGGTCAACCAAGACTCCTAGATCCTTTTCACATGTACTGCTCTCAAGCCAGGTGTCCCCCATCTTGTATTTGTGCCTCTCATTTTTTTTGCCCAAGTGCAATACTTTACATACTTTATATAGTTAGGAAATTATTCCTTTCCCACTGGGTTGGTAGGAAAAAAAGATTGTTCACAGTTGTTTAGGATGGGTAGTGCCTGAGCCCTTAGGCTTGACTGTTACATATTTAGGGTAGTTATATTGAAGCTGGCAAAACCCTCAAAATCTTGCTTAGCCACCCAGTGAAGAAAAGTACATCAGCTCATGCATTTTTGTTCTGCTTAAACTACCATTTCCCATAATCCCTGAATCTGTAAACCTATCTGAGTTCTTTAACAACTCTCACATCATCACCCAGCAATTACAACAACATTACATTTAGGTAGGTAGTTGTGTTGGTCTGACGCAGTCAAAATAAAATAAAAAAAAATGTCCAGTAGCACCTTATAGACCAACTATGTTTGTTCTGGTATAAGCTTTCGTGTGCATGCATACTTCTTCAGATACCTGTTACATTGAGCTGCGTGAAATGGAAATCCATCAGTATCTGAAGAAGTGTGCATGCACACGAAAGCTTATACCAGAACAAACTTAGTTGGTCTATAAGGTGCTACTTAAGGGACACGGGTGGCGCTGTGGGTTAAACCACAGAGCCTAGGACTTGCCGATCAGAAGGTTGGCGGTTCAAATCCCCGCGACAGGGTGAGCTCCCGTTGCTTGGTCCCTGCTCCTGCCAACCTAGCAGTTCGAATGCATGTCAAAGTGCAAGTAGATAAATAGGTACCGCTCTGGCGGGAAGGTAAACGGCGTTTCTGTACGCTGCTCTGGTTTGCCAGAAGCGGCTTAGTCATGCTGGCCACATGACCCGGAAGCTGTACGCCGGCTCCCTCAGCCAGAAAAGCGAGATGAGTGCCGCAACCCCAGAGTCGCTCACGACTGGACCTAATGGTCAGGGGTCCCTTTACCTTTACTAAGGTGCTACTGGACAATTTTTTATCATTATATTTATTTATCAATTTGCACTTTGAAGATGAGAGGAGGTGACTACAATTCTTAAGTGTATTGCTGGGAAATTGATTATTTAGGATATTTCATACACTGGAGCTCAGTCAATGGATAAACTGAATGATTTGCTTTCTCTCTCACAGGTTCTGGATTATTCAATAAAATCATGTACTGTCATCTCAGTTTCTGATCCATATGGCTGCCCCCACATCTCTTTGTTTTGCCTTGGTGTGAATTTACCTTACTTCTTATGCCAATGTGGGTTGTAACAGAGCTGCAATTATAACTCAAATCACTCTTTCCCCCTGTTATTAACTCAAAAGTTTCCTGCTTGGCAGGGGGTTGGACTCGATGGCCCTTGTGGTCTCTTCCAGCTCTATGATTCTATGATTCAAAAGGGCAGCATCACTATGTTAGCTAGAGTTCCTTTACTATAAAATAAAAGATTTTTTCTTTCTTGCCCGTTCTGTGTTAAAGTATTTTTACTCTCTGCCAATGATAAGATAGATTCAGGTAGGTAGTCGTGTTGGTCTGACGCATTCGAAACAAATAAATAAAATTTAAAAATTGTCCAGTAGCACCTTAAAGACCAACTTAGTTTGTTCTGGGTATAAGCTTTCGTCTGCATGCACACTTCTTCAGATACACTGAAACAGAAGTCACCAGACCCTTATATATATTGGGAGGGTGGGGTGGGGGTATTCTCAGAAGGGTAGTAGGAGATGGGTGATTAACTCAATGGGTATGGTAAACCTGTTGGACTGTTAACAACTGCCATGATAACATAGTCTTACTTTATTATTCTGCACAGTTAACCCACTTTTTCAGTTTTCCCTACAAAGCACATTCCCTGTCTTTCCTCTGCTTTCCATAGTGTACTCCACAGGAGCCAACTCCTAGGGGCCAAGATCCCTCCCCCCCAAAATATTTGAGGAGGCTCCCCCAAAGTTGATGGGCATTGCCACTCAAATGGTGTGCGTGTGCCATGGCTTGCCTGCTCCCTCCCCGTATTTTATTCAAGTTGGCGCCCTGGTGTACTCTGTCCTCTTGTTTTCTTTCCCAAAGCTCTTTCTGTAGCCTCATTTCTTCTCCCTCTTTTCTTCCATCCCTTGCTCTGCTCTGCTCTCCCCTCCTCTTTTCAATCTTCTACTTTTGCTCCATTTCCGTACCACCGTTCTTCATCCTCACCAAGACTTCATTTTCACTGGACATTTAAAGCAGCATCTTGCCACTTCAAAGAGTCCTGGCAACTGCCCTTTGTTCAGGGTGCTGAGAGTTGTTAGGAGGCTCCGTTCCCCCCCTAGAGCTCCAGTTCCCAGAGTTCCCGGTGAAAAAGGATTGACTGTTAAACCACTGTGGGAATTGTAACTCTGTGAGGGAAAGAGGCGTCTCCTCATTACTCCTTTAACAAACCACAGTTCCCAGGACTCTTTGGGGAAGCTAAAAAAGCCAATGCAATTCTGGGCTGCATCAATAGGAGTAGAGCATCTAGATCAAGGGAAGTAATAGTGCCACTGTATTCTGCTCTGGTCAGACCTCACCTGGAGTACTGTGTCCAGTTCTGGGCACCACAGTTCAAGAAGGACACTGACAAACTGGAACGTGTCCAGAGGAGGGCAACCAAAATGGTCAAAGGCCTGGAAACGATGCCTTATGAGGAACGGCTAAGGGAGCTGGGCATGTTTAGCCTGGAGAAGAGGAGGTTAAGGGGTGATATGATAGCCATGTTCAAATATATAAAAGGATGTCACATAGAGGAGGGAGAAAGGTTGTTTTCTGCTGCTCCAGAGAAGCGGACACGGAGCAATGGATCCAAACTACAAGAAAGAAGATTCCACCTAAACATTAGGAAGAACTTCCTGACAGTAAGAGCTGTTTGACAGTGGAATTTGCTGCCAAGGCGTGTGGTGGAGTCTCCTACTTTGGAGGTCTTTAAGCAGAGGCTTGACAACCATATGTCAGGAGTGCTCTGATGGTGTTTCCTGCTTGGCAGGGGGTTGGACTCGATGGCCCTTGTGGTCTCTTCCAACTCTAGGATTCTATGATTCTATAAGCCATGATAGTGCTTTAAAGGTATTCTGCAGATGGTGCCGGAGGTTCAAAGCAGCAGCAGCAGCAGCAGCAGCAGCAGCAGCAGCAGCAGCAGCAGCACTAAAGGCTTTCTTCCTCCAGTTCTTCTCTTCTTTCAGGATTCATACAATGTGGGAGGGTTGGACTTGCAGCAGAGCTGGTTGCCCTGAACTGGGAAACTAGCCCCCAATCTCCCCAGGCACCTCCACTTCCAAGGACAGGAGGAGAAATCTAAACTTAGTGCCGTGTGGGCATTTTTCCACTCCCATTTGGGATTGGCTTTTGAGAGGCTATAGGCTCTCTTTTCATTTTAAATCAACATCATGGGGAAAACTGCAGTATTGCTTTTTGTGACATCCCTTTGGTAATGTGGGAAGCTCCAGGCTTTGTGGGGAAAGTGCTGCCATCCCCATGCTGGTGCTTAGATGCTGCTTGGACTACAACTTCTGTAAGCTCTGACCATTGGTCAAATTGACCTGGACTGATTGGAGTTGTAGTTCAAAACACCTGGAAAGTACCAAATTAGGAAGGAAGAAACATGCCAGTATCACCCTTCCGAGTGTTAGGAATAAGAGTGCAGGAAAAAGTTGTGCCAGCATAATGTTAGATGAGGACTTTAGGTGTTCCTACAAACAGGTGGAAAAGATTGCCAAACAAGGAGTGTTTGAAATTTCCATGGGGACAACAAACAATCACGATGGAGGCCAGAATCAGCCCGCAGGTTTTGTGTTGTGCAGTAGAGTAACAAAAAATAGTAATTGTCATCTGCAGTTCACTCTTCTGTAATTGCTACCATCTGCTGGCACATTTTTAGCAATCAACTAGCCCTCAAACCAAAATTGTTCAGTCTGGGAACGCTATTTGTTTTTCAGTGCAATTGCTTAAATGAATCAGTTTGCTTGAATTTTCTAAATAAGCACATGCCCCCTCCCCCCAAAAATTGAGAATTTGCGGTTGAGGCATTGGGGAAGATGTGAGAGTGTTGGTGGGCTCATATGTAGCTAGCGAAGCTAAACAGGGAGTACCGTATTTTTCGCTCTATAGGACGCGCCAGACGATAGGATGCATCTAGTTGGGGGGGGGAGGAAACAAGGGGGGGAATTCTGAATCCCAGAAGCCAGAACAGCAAGAGGGATCTGGCTTCTGGGATAGCCTCTTGTTGTTCTGGCTTCTGGGATAGCCGCTGGGATAGCTGGTCTAGCTTTGCGCAAAGCCTCCGCAGGGCACGGGGAGCCTTCATCCCCATGCCCTGTGGAGGCTTCTGAGACAGCCCACGAAGCCTCTGGAGGGCAGCAGGATGAAGGAACCCCGCTGCCCTGCGGAGGCTTTGCGCAGCTAACCCCGAAGCCTTTGGAGCGCAGCGCGAGGTCCCGCTGCGCTCCAAAGGCTTCAGGCAGCTATCCCTGAAGCCTGGAAAGCGAGAGGGGTCGGCGCACATCAACCCCTCTCGCTCTCCAGGCTTCAGCGAAAGCAACGCGTAGCCTCCGGAGCGTGGAGGGAGCGCTCCCTTTGCCCTTTGGAGGCTTCGTGTTGCTTTCGCTGAAGCCAAGGAGTCTGCATTCGCTCCATAGGATGCACAAACATTTCCCCTTAATTTTTGGAGGAGAAAAAGTGTGTCCTATAGAGCGATAAATACGGTAGTTTTATCTATGTGTTATGTTTGTATCCTGTCTTCCCTTTGCTCAGGAGCTCAGAATGCTGTTTTAAGATTAGGGTAAACTGAACAATTTAGCACAGAAGCTTTGTAGTTCATAGCAAAGTCAGGTATCAAAAGTTATTTTGGAAAGAAGTAGGGAGTATGACATCTTGTTTGCTAGCTGTAGCATTTGTCCTGAAGTTGCAAAATTTTGGCGCTGAAATGGAGAGAAGGATGCCAAGGTGCATGGTGTCCACATGGACTTCTCCCCAGGGTTAATTCAAAATTAAAGTGCCCCAGTTATTTATCCAATCCCCTTTTTCTTTCTTGCAGAGATACTCTCTGGATGAGGGGATGAGGTCTGCGTGTGTTGTGTGTTATATTGCTAGCATGTTAAATCAGGACAGTCTTGATCACCCTGGTGCCCTCCAGTTGTTTGGGGCTGCAGCTTCCACCAGCACAAATCAGTCTGGTTAATGGTCAGAGATTATGGGAGTTCTAGCCCAAAATGTCTGGAGGGCACTTAGGATGGGGAAGGCTGATTTAGAAAAACATGATAGCAGCCCTGCTTAGAGACAATAGTAGTTAAGTGGTATGTACATTGTTTAAAATAGTAGTTGTAGTAATGTTGTTGTTTAGTCATTTAGTTGTGTCCGCCTCTTCGTGACCCCCTGGACCAGAGCACGCCAGGCGCTCCTGTTTTCCACTGCCTCCCGCAGTTTGGTCAAACTCATGTTAGTAGCTTTGAGAACACTGTCCCACCATCTCGTCCTCTGTCGTCCCCTTCTCCTTGTGCCCTCCATCTTTCCCAACATCAGGGGCTTTTCCAGGGAGTCTTCTCTTCTCAGGAGGTGGCCAAAGTCTTAGAATCATAGAATCATAGAATCATAGAGTTGGAAGAGACCACAAGGGCCATCGAGTCCAACCCCCTGCCAAGCAGGAAACCCCATCAGAGCACTCCTGACATATGGTTGTCAAGCCTCTGCTTAAAGACCTCCAAAGAAGGAGACTCCACCACACTCCTTGGCAGCAAATTCCGCTGTCAAACAGCTCTTACTGTCAGGAAGTTCTTCCGAATGTTTAGGTGGAATCTTCTTTCTTGTAGTTTGGATCCATTGCTCTGTGTCCACTTCTCTGGAGCAGCAGAAAACAACCTTTCTTGGAGCCTCAGCTTCAGGATCTGTCCTTCCAGTGAGCACTCAGGGCTGATTTCCTTCAGAATGGAGAGGTTTGATCTTCTTGCAGTCCATGGGACTCTCAAGAGTCTCCTCCAGCACCATAATAGTGGTTGTAGTAATAATAAATAAATAAATGTCACATGAGGAACTGAAGTGGGCAGGAAGACATAATTAATACTAACTTCTGCAGGTTTTGATGGGTTTCTTCTTTCCTTTCTAGAGCTGATAGATATCACCTGTACGTTGCTGCTATTGAACCCAGATTTCACTACTGCATGGAATGTCAGGTAGGTTAAGCAGCTGAGGATGGAAGTCCTTCCGGTAGCTGCCTTCAGTCTGTGTGAGGCATGCGCATGGTTTTAAGCATAACCAGCTTGTGTGCTTTTCAGCCCATGTGCATCAAGGAAGCTTTTAATCCTGCTTCTCCGTTTTCTTTTCTCTCCTGACACCCCAGGAAGAGCTTGTATTTTGAACAAAGAGCTATTGCTGTTGGTTGCATTCATCTCTTGGTTTCTGACTCCTTTTGGAAATGTTGGGGGTTTTTAAGCAATTCCCAGCTACACAGCAAATGAATGCGAAAAGCACAGGACCAGTTGTTTGTTCCACTTTAGTCCACGCTGCAGGCTTCGTTTTAATGTATCCTTAGTTGCACTTGCTTTTGATAATGAAGTGCAGGTTCAGACAATCACATTGTGGCTTATTGAGTTGAGAAGTGCACAACTCCTTGGAAGGGGGAGGACCATGTCTTCCACCGTGAGCTGCCTGGAGGATATTATTATTATAAAGAAAACAGAAATACATTCACCTTTTGGGACAAGAGAAAGCCACAAGAAATACCTCAAGGCAAGGGGGGAAGACTTCCCTTTCACTGCTTCCTCTCCCCCTCTAAATAAAAATGCATGAAGCCTGTGTAAAACAGCTCATGAAGCAAGTGGGGAAGGCATTCCAGTTGCCTGTTCTCTCCTTCTCTCAAAATGCCCTGCAGAGCTAGAAAAATGGGGAGGTGGGTGCCCCACTGCTTGTCTCTGCTGCCCCCCCCCCATTCTAAGTCAATAAAAGGTGGAACATAGCCCCTGCAACACTTCTCCCCCTTTCCAAATAAAAATGCTTTCCAATGCTAGAAAAAGCAGGAAGGCAAACCACGAGGATATAGGCAGACCATCCTTGCTGCTTACCTGTCTCCCAGAGTAGGGCAGAAGTTGACTGCTTAACCAACTGGAGTGGAAGGGAAGGATGAGTCCTTCCAACTCTAGGAACTGCTCTGCAGTGCTGGGCAATATGACGCTCCCTAGAGGGTACCAGTACATTTGGCTCCATGACTGTTTTCTTAGGAGCACGAGAGATATTCAGCCTTGAGCTAAAGCAGTCGTTCCATCAGGGCAAACACTCTGCTTGCCAGGCAGAATGATCCTCACTCTCCTCCCCATACATGCTGGCCTGGGTGTTCTCATGACCCCTGTGAGCCAATTTCAGGACACCTGTGGATTAGTGGAATCCTGCCATTATTATTTAGGGAAGTTTTTAATGTGTGATATTTTAATGTATTTTTAATCTTTGTTGGAAGCAGCCCAGAGTGGCTGGGGTACAAATAAATTATTATTATTATTATTTTAATATATTATTATTTTAATATATTATTAATATTAATATATTATTAATTGTTATTCATATTATAATATATTATAATATTAATATTTTTAAAAACCAAAAGCTGAAGAACCTGGGGCTCCTGAAGGCAACCCCTGTACTAGTGTAATAGGTTTGTAACACCCAGTCCTAGTTAGCAGCCTTGCAGCCATATTCTGTATCAGCTGAAGTTTCCGGATCATTTTCAAAGGCAGCTCAACATATGGTGCATTACAGTAATTCAAATGGGAGCTTGCCAGGGCATGGGACAAGGCTATTCCTGTCCAGGGAGCATTTTAGTTGGTTCTCCAGCCTCAGCTTCAGAAAGGTTCTCCCATCCTCAGCAGCTATTTGTGACCAGTGAGCATCCAGACTGCACCTTTAGAGGCAGCATGGCCTCTTCCATACCAGGTTGAACTTCATTTACCTGGACTATAAATTTAAAGCAGTAGTATTATAAATACTCCCAAATGAGAATCATGGAATCGTAGAATTGTAGAGTTGGAAGGGGCCACGCGGGTGCAACCCCCTGCAAGGCAGGGATCTTTTGCCCAGTGTGGGGCTCAAACCCTGAGATTGTCTCATTCTCAACTGACTGAACTATCCTAGGTTTTCCCTCAGGATGATAGTTTCTGTAGTACTTTTCTGAATGCAGCATTATTATTCTTGCAACAGCATTTTGCGTTGTTTAAAACCAAGATAGAGCACCTTGGGCAAGACTTCCAGGGAGCACTGTTGGTGGGTAAATTTGAACCTTACTTTTTGGTGAGCAGTGGAACTATATACGGTCCCAAAACACTAAGCACACAGGTTATTTGTTTTGTTCAACCCAGTTTAATTCATCAAGAGATGAACACACACACACAGTCAAGTATGAATATTTGCATTCCTTACCAAAATTCTTTGTTCTGGCTCTGACCAATCCCTGGAGAGTGCAGAACGTACCTTGCCTTCCAACTTGAAATCTGAGAAGGACCATGTGCAGGGATGTGAGTATGGTCTTGTATGGATCAATTCCAATATTCTTTTCCTCATTCAATGAAGGTCATTCACTTGTTCTTCCTTAATCAGATTTGCCTAATTTACATCAGCCTCAACTCATCCTCTGCCAACCAAGCACTTGACTTCTAACACAATCAAGCAAATAATATATTTCAAGTTCAACCAAGATGAAGGCTACGTAGTTCCTAGAGGCAGCCATTACAGGGGTGTATAGGAGAGGGAGTACAGGACCTTGACAACCATATGTCAGGAGTGCTCTGATGGTGTTTCCTGCTTGGCAGGGGGTTGGACTCGATGGCCCTTGTGGTCTATTCCAACTCTATGATTCTATGACCTCTCAATCAGCTCCATTGAAAGACCAGCAACTTTGGGGGTGGGGAGTCATCAATCTTTGGAATTTATTAGACCCTTAATCCAAAGCTCTCAAGCAGGTATTATTATTATTAAAAAGATTTGTTGGTAATTACATTCTTTATTTCAGCCCAAAGACCCACAAAAACATTTTCAAAAGCAAAATAAAGCAGAAATACAGGGGAAAGATTCCAAGGCGGTTGCTATGTTTTATCCAAAGCATGTAGGTTTCTGTTTCTTAAAAAGATTTGTAGTTGCTAGAGATAAAGCTAGGAAGACAAATCATAACATCTCTGTGGAAGCAGGGGGGTGGGACCCCAGAAGAGCTTCTTAGTCCAAAGTATTTCCCCCTTAAAACTATGAAGTCTTGTGAAAAATCTTTACTGTCTTTCTAAAATATCATGAACAGCAGAATGTAGTGTAACTTATTTACTCTAAACTTAGTTACATTAAAACTAGTGTTTTAATTCCTCACCTTTCTTTTTTAATGCCATTTTTGTCCAGCTCCTATTGCACAGCCATTTTAACAGGTAAAGCTGTGCAAGGAGAAAGAGTTATCACCTTTCTCCTTGTGGGGCCACTGGAGTGGTGGAGAAGCGAATGAGCTGTGATTGATTCAATTCATATATCATCTCAATCACAAATCTTGCTAAATGTCCTTGGACAAAGCAATAGCCCTAAACCTCTCACCACCCCTCAATCTGCAATACAAGGATTGTAATAGTACCTCACTGTACAATGCTCTTGTAAGGTTTACTTGATCATGTGTGTGAAGGAATTTGAACAGTGAACATGAGTAAGGCAAGGTATGTTGTTATGCCTGTAAAAACCAGATTCATAAGAAGTGTACTTGAAGAAGTAATATCAGTGACATTGCTTCTCTGCTTAGTTGAAGCAGAAAGAGTGGATGAGGCCCAATCTGACTTTTTCACATGAGGCATACAATTATTGAATGGCTTCATCCTGCAATCCCTCTCACCTGGATTTTTGTTTGGCTACTCTAGGCCCGTAGACTTCAAACTTCCCCAGACCGAAGATCCACCTTTTCACCCTAACATGCATTTGAGGCCCCATTTCTTAACTTTTTGCCAAACATTTGCATAGTGACCATGCTGCTGTTGTGTCTCACTTTGGACCTGGTCATGGGCCCTGACCCATCAGTTGCAGGCCAATGCTCTCCATCAGTCATTGAGACCCCTAATGGAACCCATGACCACCTTGGAGACCATTAACACGTCCTAAAGCTTTATAATTGGTTTTAGTACTTTTGGTTGTATGCTTTGCCAGATGGGATATTATGGACTGCATCCCATGCTGCAGCTCAGCTTGCACAAGAGAGCTTCCTGTTGCTCTCCTTTTCTCTCCAGCCCCACACATGCTTCCAAAATCAGCACCAGGAGGTTGGGGTTCCCTCTGGAGCAGATTTTGGGAGCACACATGGGGAGGAGAGGAAATGGAAGTCCCACCGGAAACAACCCTAGATCTGTTCTTATTCTGTGTGTAGGACTTTGCCTCAACCAATGGTTTTGGAGAGTATCTATTATCCTATCCTTCTTCCGTGCCCCCTCCAGTTCTATAAACCATGATTCTCCTAACCTGTCATTCTGCACCCATAGTTTATGCAGTGGAACCAAAAGGTTTCTTTACCTAGTGTAGTCATCTGCAGCCCTTGTCATGTTAATAAAGTGCCTTAGAGTTGAACTGATATGATTTCTTTGTACAAGCGTTGCAGTTTCATAGCTCAGTATCACTGGATGCTGCAACAGGAGTAATGAACTGAGTTTCTTCTGTGGAATAACATTTGCATGAAAGGCATTCTATGAAAGGATTCTTCAGTGGAGATTGGTCCTAGGAAGGATTTATACAAACAGCAATGCAGGCCATGAATAGGTTAAATTTGAGTCTTGATAATCTTGCTGGGTTTTGCTAGGAGGCTGGCAATCAAGTGTTCTTCAGTAATAAGCATAATAAGCATAAGTGCCTGCATGTGGAGTTTGGCATTTCACCACCACAGCTACTCTGTCTTTCTTTCATCTTCCCAAAGGTAACTTCCAGCTGTTAGATGCATCAGCTTCTCAGCGGATGATCTGGCTTGGTCCTGGCTAGCAGGAAGCCAAACTGTATACAAATATATGAAGCCAAGGAACAAATGCCCCTAATAATCCTAATTAGTTTTCCATCTTTGAAGTTCAAGCTCAGGTTAGAGTTCATTGCCATGCTGCACTTCATTCTTCACATAAAAATTAAAGCTGAAATAGAGAGCAAAATAATCTGCAGCTTGTTGGGTAGGATAAATCCATTAACAGCCTGTAGTAGAAAACCAAAACTATTTTTATCACTTCCCCTTGTTGTTGTTATAAATTTATATGTTGCGCTTCACCCGAAGATCACAGAGTGGTTTACAGCATAAAAATACAAAATGAAAACACAAAATACATAACATAATAACAGAACTCCCCCACTAATGACTCCTCTCCCACAAACACATTTAAAAGGCCATAGATTCCAATTTAGCACAGGTTGGTAAAAGTCTTTTCCTTTTTATTAAATCTTATTTCTGAATGACATAGGCAGAAATCACATCACTGAACTATTGAATATGGTAAAAAAAAAGAATGTTCCATTATTATTTAGCTGCTTAATTTTAGCTCTGTTTTAAAATATGACCCTATTTTAAAGTATTTTATAAACAGAGATGTGTATTAAGAACAAAATATGTCAGAAGCAGACTTGAGGTAGCAGGAGATGTTTCTAAAGAGACATGTCATTCATTACAATTCTCTCACCCAGAGCTCTGACAGCGGGGCATGCAAGTTGTTGCTACAGTTAGATGCATGCACGTAGAATGCGCAGACTGAGTGGCTGCAGCTTAGAATGTTTATTTCTGTGCGCACACGCTTCACAAAGGGCATTTGTGATATTGTTACACATATCTGCATACTTCTTTCGCTCCTTTTTGTACATGGAAAGTTGTACCTTCTGAAGCAGCTCTAAATAGGATGGAGAATAGGATTGGTCTGTTGGGAATTTAATGAAAAAATAATTAGCTTTCAAATATCTTGCATGCGATAACTTGCACCAGTACTTTCTGCTCTGTGTTTTTCTTTGTACTGAGTAGATTTGCTTTAGTTATAACCAAAAAGAGTTTATTTTTCTGTTGTTGTTTTTTTGAGAAAGTAAAAACTTCCAATTCCCAAAGGAAGTACATAAGACTACTGGCATATACAAGGGCCATGCCCAGTGGAAAAACAAATCAAATTATTATTTGTTTTTCTTGAACTAAAATAAATTTGGTTAACTCCTCCCTATTTGGCCTAAGCAGAAGCAGCATATTATTTTGTACAATGGCAGACCCATATAAAACTCCTTTTAATTCTTGACATTGCTGAACCCCCCAGCATCATCTGGAAGCACCCATTTTACATCTGTGCAACTTTCATTTAGAATCTGCCAGGGTTCTATGTATGTGTGACATGCATGAGACTGGAATCTGATCCAGAATGTTTATTGGAATGTAGAAAGCATTTAACCAGGCAGATGAAGTGATGATCTGGTTGCGTGGGGAGAGAGGCTCAAGTGGGATAAAGAAGGAATTGATTTGCTAGTTACTACTTCACAGAGATCAGGGCTTTTACTTTCCTCTGGTTCTATTCAGAGCAACTGATCCTGTGCCTCCGCTATCATGATCAGTTTTAATATATACATATATATACCGTATTTTTCGCTCTATAGGACACACTTTTTCCCCTCCAAAAATGAAGGGGAAATGTGTGTGTGTCCTATGGAGCGAATGCAGGCTCCTTGGCTTCAGCAATAGCAACGCGAAGCCTCCGAAGCGCAGAGGGAGAGCTCCCCCCGCGCTTCGGAGGCTTCGTGTTGCTTTCACTGAAGCCGCCTGAAGCCCCCGGAGCGCAGGGAACTCCCGCTGCACTCTGGGGGCTTCAGGCAGCTATCCGCAAGCCTTCGGAGCGCAGCAGGAGTTCCCGCTGTGCTCCGAAGGCTTGCGGATAGCCGCCTGAAGCCTGGAGAGCGAGAGGGGTCAGTGCACACCGATCCCTCTTGCTCTCCAGGCTTCGCTTCGTTGGAGAGGCGCTGCACAGTTTTCCCTCTCTGCGCAGCGCCCCTTCAGTGAAGCGGGAGGAGAAATGAAAGGGGCTCCGTTTCTCCTGCCGCTTCGCTGAAGGGGCGCTGAGCAGAGAGGGGGAGATTCCCCCCCCCCCGTTCTCCCCCTCCTATTGTCCGGTGCGTCCTATAGAGCGAAAAATACGGTATATATATTATATAGGTATATGTATAGATTAATAAGTTTAAATGCTTTTATCAGTTTTTATTGATGGGTTGGATCCAGAGTTGGCATCCTGCAAATGCAAGGGCTCCCTTTGTACACATTCAGCTACTGATCCTGTGCAGGAAGCCTGTTAGCAGAACTGGAGAAGAAGTTGTTTTTGTCCATTTCCTGCCTCGCTCCCAGTGATCCCTTCCCCTGCCCTCGAAAATCTGCTCTGAAGGTTGATGGACAATTTGGTCCAGAACCGGGGGGGTGGGGGAGGGAGGGAGAGAGAGGGGGGTGTTTTTGAGGTTCTGGGAGGAGGAAATGGTAACCTGCCCTCCCTGGCATCCCGGTAACCTGCCTTCTGGCATCCAGAACAGAAGGCTCTTCAGGGGACACTACAGTTGGCAACAGCAAACTCTGGACCCAGCCTTATGTGCAATTTATTACTGGCTACTTTCAGTAAATGTGTCTGTACTAATTAATTCATTTTTTGGAAAAAATTGCAGGAAAGAATTAATAGTATCTGGCACTTTAAATCCAGTTAAAGATTTACATCTTGGGAAACTGGCACTAACTAAGTTTCCAAAGAGTCCAGAAACGTGGATTCACAGGTTTGTCTCTTTCTGTGGTTATTTCTCTTTCCCTACCCCCCCCCCCCCGAAAAGAATATGGAAACGTATAGCAGTGGTTCCTCCATGACGTTTCAGTGAGAGGAAACTACTAGTCAGTCTATTTTAAAGTTCCTATGTTTGATGTAGAAAATGCTGTCCATTTTTATATAAGGTTTTTCTGTTGAAAATGTGTGCTGCCTGTTTCTCTAAAGTGGCCACAACTACCCAGAAACGAAATCTTGAGGCCATAATGGAGATCTCGCTGAAAACACAAGCTGCGGGTGCTGAAGAAACGAAAAGGGCAAATGAGTTATTTACAGTTATTAGAAAAGTAGTTGGAACCAGGACAGAAAGCTTCAGAATGCTATTTTATGAATCTTTGATTACGCTGGTCACTTTCCCCATCTCAAAACAGGAACTCCTAGAAATTGAAAGGGTACAGAAAAGGGCATCTATGAAGGACAGACTAAGGAGAGTGATACTTTTTGGTTTAGAAATACAGTGACTAAGAAGGGCAAGAAGAGTTTGTATAATAATTAGCCATATGGAGAGAGTATCTGATATTTATAGAATGAGAATCACCCCATCACAACAGACAAAAGGAAGTAAAAAATCAAATGACTTTTTAAAAGGATTTACTGACCTGGTTTGCAAGTTAAATGAATGGCTTATCATGACTGCTGCCATGGCTGGGAGGAAGCAATTCATGATCCCTGGCATTGCAGTTTGTCTGTTTTGCTCCCAACAAACCATAATCAGTAAGCTAAGGACAGACCTTGGCTGCACATTGTGGTTTGTTGGGAGCAATCCTTGATTTGTGCTTTCTCCCAACACAAGAAGGAAGGAGCAAAGTGGTGAACTATTAACTGTGGCTTACAAAGGTGGAGAATGTTTTTCAGGCCAAGGGCCACATCCCAATGACCAGTGGTAGGGACACAGCTGTATGTGGGCAGAGCTGTAGGCTTGCACACCAAAGTCAGAGGTTTTTAGACTTGCATGCACAACTCCCCATCCTCCATCCATGCAAACAGCAGATGTCATCCCAGCTCAGCAACAATTCCCATCCCAGCAAAACCACCCAGCAGAAACAGGCTGTGGCCTAGAGAAGGTGAGGGCTTGAATAGAGCCCTGAGGACCAGATATATTGGCTTGGAGGGCTGCGTTTAGCTCCCAGGCCTGAGGTTCCCCACTCCTGGTTTACCATGCCAAATGTCAAACAGCAGGAGCTACAGGCTGAAGTAGCTGATAAAAGCATTTCAGGACCATAAAATGTATTTCCCAGTATTACTTGATTATTAGTGCAGAGGTTGGTGTATTTCTTTTCTCCACTCCAACTTTCATTTTTCCCTGCCTTAAGACCTAGTAACAAACAGAACAAAATAAAATGTTTTCACTCACTTAAATTGGCTTTTGCCCTCTTGACTCTCTATGCCACTTGACCAGACGCTGGGTGCTGCAACAACTAATTCAGGAAAACTCCTTGCCCACTCTCGTGAATAAAGGGAATTTGGAAACAGCTCCCACGGAAAGGATTCAGCAGCTAGTGAAAGAAGAAATGGATGTTTGCTGTGAAGCTGCTGGGAGATATCCAAGTAATTATAACGCCTGGTCCCATCGCGCCTGGGTCTTGCAGCACTTGGCCAAGCTCAGTGGAAAGGTATGTCACAGCAGGGAGAAGTACCTTGTAAGAGCTCTTGGTAAGAATTGGAACGACTTTCTTATAAATACTTTGAAATATTTGGAATGAAATTTCATCATGAATGGCCTATGAAATTTTGGGGAAGAGAAGAAGGGATAAAAACGGCATTAGGCTGATTCAGACCATCCAGCTAGCAGCTACGGTGTGGAGCCTGTCCCTCCGAAAGGTGAGACAGGAGAGCGGGTGATGCAGGAGGGAGATGGAGCTCATGATGAAGTTGTGACAAACTGTAAAGGCTCCTGCCAGAATAAAAGAAGAAATATTGTACAACAATATTTGAATACTATGATTTTTCTTTTCCTTTTTGATGCCTATATTCTCTAAAGACAGTATGCATTGTTAAAATGCAGATTGGGTATTGGCATAGGTTCAAAGAGCTCAAACCATTTAGAAGCCCCATAGTGGTATTTATAAGTGCCTTTCACATATCTAAGGATATCCTTCAGCCCAGATTATGCTGGTTTAATGAATTAGCACAACATCAAACAACTGGAACGTTACTAACTGGCTTTAAAAATGCCTTATCAACTGGAACAGAAATGCCTGTTTGAAAAGCAGCTGTTTCCACCCCTTCAGGGGGTCTCTAAAACGGGCTGCATCAGCGGGTTGGAAGCAGTTGATATCTGCCCCTTTTAAAATGTAACGTGCAATATTCTTATGACTTTCACATTGCCATTTCTCATTTGCAAAGCAGGCTTGGTGCCTTTTCATTATGCAGGCCATCGACCTTCCACAAAGCTAAGCTTGAGTCTGCACTCTTCTCATCTCCAACATCACCTGCTTCTCTGCCTGAGCATTTTCAAGGGAAGAGTGCTGAGCTCAGCTCCTTGCAAGAAAATCATTTTGCAGCACCCCACCCCCCAATCTCTGCCTTGTTACCTGAGAACCTTCCAGAAATGATAAGGGCATTTAATAATAACCTGAAAACTATGCCACAGGCCCCAAGAGAAAGTCTGGCAGCCTCTACTACTTAATTTCCAAATGAAAAAGAATTTAGGGCAGCAAGAGTCTGAAGAAGTTAGATGGGGAAAGAAGCAAATATTTTTTCTTCCATCATTTAGCAAGTGCTGCTTCAGTTTGCTTCTAAAGAGAAAAGCTAAGGCAGCCATTCTGTGGTATAATACAGGGCATCAAGGAATACAGCAGTTTAAAAATCTGTTCCCTTTCCTATGCTTAAAGAGGTGCATATGTAGGGTTCTGACTTCAGAAGACTTACACTATGCACAGTTATAAAAATCCAGATTATAAAAATAGTCAGAGTGTTTGGCAGCTGCTGTTTCCAACTTCACATGCGCTGAAAATGACTGCTGGCTCTTCTGCGCAGTTGTACCAGGTGTGCATAAGCCCTTGTGTCCTACAAGAAGAAACCCTTTCCCAGGTATCTACAAGGGTTGATTTTACCTTGCTACCCTCTCCGATGACTGATGGAGCTATTATCCCTTCCTGACCTAACTAGTAATGTGCGGAGGAAACATTTACAGCGCTTAATTTTTCTGCAGAAATTTTTTTGTTTCATAAGTTCATTAGTAACAATGAATTGAATCCAATTGCAAATACAACAGACAAGTTGGGCAGTTTCAAAGCTGTAGTTAATGTTTTTCAGGTGATTATCTCTAGCAAGTCTGAGTCAGCAAATTATACACAGTTCTTTAGGTTGCTAAAATTTATTAGTGTGTCAGCAGTTTTTAGTACCTTTTGTGCTTGTTTCTTCTTATACGAGGGAACTATATGCTGTTCCAGTAACAATTTTCACTCAATATATAGCATTTAAACCACATACAGGCTGCATCCAGCAGCAGTTTCTTCTGTGTTCCCAACATTTTCCTAACTGTTAATTTCGGTATTATATTTGAGTTTTCATGTGTCATAAAAGGCACTTCCAGGAATATAGCAGAATATAACACAAAGTTATGACTCATTGACATGTTATTTGCTTCCAGAAAATCAGTTTGTGAAGATACAAAATTTTGCCATTTAAAAACTTAAGCAGCAAATGAATGTCAAATTCAACTTATTATTATTATTATTAGTGTAATAATATAATATAATATAATATAATATAATATAATATAATATAATATAATAATATCATTTATAATATACAATAATATAATATTATATAATATAATTTATTATTACTACTACTATTATTATTATTATTATTATTTATATCCCGCCCATCTGGCTGGGTTTCCCTAGCCACTCTGTGCGTCTTTCAACAGAACATTAAAAACAGAATAAAACTTCAAACATTAAAAACATCCCTAAACAGGGCTGCCTTCAGATGACTTCTAAATGTCATATAGTTGTTTATTTCTTTGACATCTAGTGGGAGGGAATTCCACAGGGAGGGCGCCACTACCCAGAAGGCCCTCTGCCTGATTCCCTGTAACCTCACTTCTTACAATGAAGGAACCACCAAAAGGCCCTTGGCGTCCACAGTGCTCCCTAAGCATGGAAATGAAAAGCTAAACTAAACAAAAAGTATACATTTTAAAATTTGGAGGTAAAATTCTTGATTTGAAGACTGGCAGGGGAAGCAATGGGCAGACTTGATTTGCCACAGTAGATATCAGATCTCTGTAGTTTTGTCCATTTCAACACCACTTATATTCCTAAATTTATAGCGGGGACTGAAGCCCATTTTCTCTGTTATTTTGGCACTTTTTGTTTAGCTATATGGAGGAGCTATGATTATTTTGGCTCAACAGCAGAAGACCTCAGGCAGTTGCTGTAAATGAAAATTGATTTTTTGGGGGTGGTGTCTTATCTTTATGGATGGATTAATTTACTATCCGCTTTTGACTTTCAGATTCTTCTAGATGAACTTTCTTCCACTAAGCACTGGGTCTCCATGCATGTTTCAGACCATAGTGGATTCCACTACCGCCAGTTTTTATTAAAATCTTTGATTGACGGAACTGAGACTGAGTGTACTGTAGAAATGCACAATTCACCAGCCAATCAGCAAGCACCCAGGCTTCTAAAAGATGAAGAAAATGATGAAGCAGAAGCTACCTGTGTGGAAGAGCAACCAGATTTCCCACTTCTTCTAAATGAAGAAGTAGAGCTCTGCACTGATTTAATTAACACTTACCCAGGGCATGAAACCCTGTGGTGTCACAGGTAAGGAAATGTATACAAGGATCTGGGTTGAAGAGAATAGTTACCACTCTGATAGGATTCATTTATTCCAGCCATTCCACACTGTGGTGCTGGTGGTTTGTGTGTCATTAAAGCTACCTTTAAAAGTTGCCTCACAGAGCTGCCATTGAACATTGGTTGTTTTGCAGTAAATCAGCATTTTCTATTTATTATTATATTTGTTTAGTAAAATATTGCTTAAATGTATGGCCTTTCTTCTGACAGTGTTCACTTCTACAAGGTACCAACAGCTCTTTTATTCCTTCATGTCAGCCATTTTTTTATAGCACCTGTGTCAATTTATCAATATATAAGTACAGTACCCCATTTTTCACCAAAAAGACTAGCTAAACATCTCGAAGGTAGCCAGCAATGTACAACAAAAGCAATATGAATCATACAAGGACATCTTGTAGAGCAGAGCAAAAGAAAGTAAATTAGAACAACCGGAGCAGGGCAAAAATGCATCAGGGCAATCCAAAGTTCTCCAGAAGAAGCCCACCTTGATCTAGTGCAAAGTGTGTGTTGTGACATCTTGGTGTGTCGGCTGCAGAGTGTAGGTGTGTCATGCGAATGCTCCCCATGTTCCTCCCGCAGCTGGAAAAGAGTTAGTTTAACCTTTGGCTTGCAAGTAAAACTGAATTGAAATGATGCAATGTCTAAAAAGTATGTCACCCACATGAAAAGTTTGGAAAGCTCTGATCTAAAAGCTATTATATCTAAAAGCTATTAAGGAAGGAGGAAGGCTCAAATATTTGATTCAGTTGGTTCATAAGGCCAGGAAATGTTCCAAGGAAGACTCAGAAGTTTTGACAGCACATTTATTACTGAGTCAATGGACAGTAAGAAATCCCCAGAGACTCACAAAAGCTTCTACGGAACCTTTCTTCCATATCTCTAAAGAGCACTGTCCTGTTATATGTACCATTTTAAAAAAATCCTTTTGCTGATATCTTCATTTGAGACCCATACTGTTTATGGTTATTGTTTTTCTCATAAAATTAATAAGAAGTTAATTTTTTTAAAGAAAAAAGGGAAGGAGGAAGGAAGGACTAGGGAGGAAATTCCACAGCTTTCATGCTCCTGAAGAAACGACACTGGTTCACGTTATCACCCACCATGCTTCAGTGTTTCTGTGCTCTCTTACTTCCATCACGGTGTCCCGTTGCGCCAGTTTAGTCCTGCTGGCCACATGACACGGAAAGCTGTCTCCCTTGGCCTGAAGCGAGATGAGCGCCGCACCCCATAGTCGCCTTTGACTGGACTTAACCATCCAGGGGTCCTTTACCTTTCCTTTACCATACTCCAGACGTACCTTTTTGAGTTCTTGCATTCTGGTGTTAGCACCAACCCCCCCCCAACCCCCACCAATAAAAGGTTGTTATCCGGCAGCAAAGTAGGACTTGAGTTTTGATGTCCGTTACATCAGTGATATTAATTAGAATTCTCTTGTCCATTTAGCAAGATGGAGATCTGGTGTGAATCTGTATCACAGACTCCGCACATTGCCAACAAGACATCAGATACAGAGAATGAGGAATTTCAAATTTAGAAGTCAACCTTTTTATAAAAAAAAATGCTTAACAAGTTGTGAAGAAGTTTATGGGGAAGAGGGCAGAAATGTTACTTTCAATCAACAGAAGTGCTAGACATTTGATTTACTCTTATTTCTTCTCTTTGAAGACGGCGTGTGTTCTATCTTCAGCACCACTTAAAAAACAAACTTCCACTTCCAAGTGTGTGGTCAGCAGCTGCAGACAAGAGTGATGGCCTGCTGAACAACTCGCACCCTGGTCATGTGAGCCAAGCCATGGATGTGGACGGCCTGCTGGAATCCAGCAGACAAGGCTACACTCAAGAAACCAAACGCCTGAAACGTGCTCCTGTGCAGGACTCTATCAGTCTCGAAGCAGAATACAGGTTCATCGATCAAGTTTTATCAACATGTAGGGATGTAGAGCAGGCAAGGTTTGCTGGGGCATACAGAAAATGGCTGGTTTCCTTTCTAGGTCAGTGAAGAAGGAGATTTTAAAATAATAATAATAATAATAATAATAATAATAATAATAATAATAATAATAATAATAATAATAAATAAATAATATGCAGGGTCCTTTGTTTAGTGCAATATTCTCTTTTCAAACATTGGTGCTTGTAGTGGCGCCTGGAACTTTTCATCCTTTGTTTTTGTTGTCTGTGCTAAACATCCTTTCCAGATGATGGCTTTTACTTATATATATTTTTAAACACCCTTGTGCTGACCAATAAAAGTTTTTTTCTGAGTTTATGTTACATGTAGGGTGACTCCATATCACAAACTCATTAATTATAGTATTTTAAAAATCAGCTTTAATTAAGATGAATATAAGTTAGGTAGCCAATACCACTGGAAAATTTATTCACTTTTCAATCTCTCTTCCATAACAAATGCACCTGATCAAAAACATTGCCTACAATGGAAAATAATCCACAATATCAGCGCAGACAATGTTTGGGACACTAGCTGTGTGGTTATTAAAGTCCTTCATTGTATGTTATATTTTTATTTATTTTTCATTTGACTCAAGCCAGTGTTAATTATGTATATTTATGAATGTATTATGAACACTACAGAATTCTGGAAAGCGTCAAAACACATGCCATGGGTAACTCAGTACAGATTCTTAACCTGAAATTATCTTAGTATAAGGTGGCTGCTGGCCTTTTTGCATTTGTGTTTGAAGAACAAGGGGGGAAACAAGTCTTTTCCTATTGATGTTGCTGATTCTTCTCAGTGAGAAAGACACTTTGTTGTCTTCAGCCTCCTCCTCGTGTCTTTTTGTTATTTATAAATCCATCTTTATGTAAAGAAGCAATTAATTTCCTTGCAATCAAGCTTTTATTCCTTATTGCTTTGCTAACAGTAGAGTGAAGTATGATTGTTTTGTCCCAGTATTTATTTAGTGCTGGCCTACATTTGAGATTCCTCAGCCATTATGGCAATACCCTACTAAATGCAGCCCACTTAGCACACAGGCTCCAATAGGAAGCTCCTTCTGTACCCCAAAACAAACGTAAACTCTTGCCCATGACCTCAGTCACAGGGGCAGCTTCAGGCACTCAGTGAGAATTGGGACACGCTGGTCAGTAGGGAAACGGATGCTTGAAGTTCCCTGCACGGAAGGAGCCCTGCATTGAGCACTCTGGGCAGCGCTCTGGAGTCTGTGAGTCTGTCAGCTCTCCCTCTCTTAAGGCCACCAAGCAAATGCTGCTGGTCTGGAAATAATAGTTCGCTCAGATTTCTCGACCCAGATAGCGGTGAAGCATTTCCATTCATAGTCATTCTGCCTGTTTTCTTTGCACAAAGATAAGTGTGCTTGCAGTTTATCTAAGTCAGAAAGTACTATGTCCTGAGAAACCTAGACAGCATTCTAAGACTGATTACATTGTCTTAAGTGGTGTAGCGCAATGGTTAGTTTATATCCCGTGCAAGTATTGCCAAAGGAAAAGCAGTAATGCGAAGAGGTTTCTGCCTCTCGTAAAGTCTGAGGTTGACTGGAGGATAAGGAAATGCAAAAAGGCCACCAGGGTATAGGTCCCTCTTCGTCTAGATCTGCTCCCATCTAGTCTTTTCTCAGCAGAGGCATGATTTGCATGTACTCAGCCAACCTAGGACTTGCCATGAACAAGCACACACACAGAGTGAGAAAATGGAGGCTGCTTTGCTCCCCCTGCTGCTGCCACACGACTTGGAACTAAGACATATTTTGGCTCAGCAGAACGATGCTGTTGGTCTGTATTACTGGAGGGGGGGTGGCATTCAAAAAAGCCATGAAATGCAATGAAGGCTTGTTCTTGGTTTACTATCTGCAGCTTGTTTGGGGAGTCGGCAGCCAGTTGGAGACCACCTGTAGGAACTATATTGACAGTGCTGATCCCTTATGCAATTCAGTTTTATTTTCATGAAAACTTCATCATTTAAAATGAAATCCACTAAGCTCTGGGAACATGGATTGAAATCCACTAAGCTCTGGGAGCTGGGCATGTTTAGCCTGGAGAAGAGGAGGTTAAGGGGTGATATGATAGCCATGTTCTAATATATAAAAGGATGTCACATAGAGGAGGGAGAAAGGTTGTTTTCTGCTGCTCCAGAGAAGCGGACACGGAGCAATGGATCCAAACTACAAGAAAGAAGATTCCACCTAAACATTAGGAAGAACTTCCTGACAGTAAGAGCTGTTTGACAGTGGAATTTGCTGCCAAGGCGTGTGGTGGAGTCTCCTTCTTTGGAGGTCTTTAAGCAGAGGCTTGACAACCAGATGTCAGGAGTGCTCTGATGGGGTTTCCTGCTTGGCAGGGGGTTGGACTCAATGGCCCTCGTGGTCTCTTCCAACTCTATGATTCTATGATTCTATTCTATTCTATGATTCTATGCACTTTCCATTCATTACAATGGGATCATGCATGCTTCATTAAAATACCGTGCTTTACCTTATATTAGACGAGGGTTTTTTACTCCAAAATAAAGTAAAAAATGGGGGGAGGGTCTTACACATGGGTAGTGCAGAGGGGGGACAGGCAATTGGTTGCATCCGCGAGCAGGATCTAGTGATTGGGGGGGGGGGTGAATGGTGTCTGCTGCAAGGGCTGCTTTGGATTGGCTGCTGCTTTGCCCATTTGGCTTGCGTTGCTTGCGATTGTTAGCGTTTGCCAGTTGGGTGAGTGATATTTGGTTCGGCATCCTCCCTCCCACACAAATAGTTCATTTTCTTAAATTTGAGCTCCCCAAAATACGTGGCGGCGTCTTATAGACAGAACAGTTCGGTAAATCAAGGCTGTGCAACAGCATCACATAATGGATTTACTCCAATTCCCTCTTGGTTTTGACATTGCTTAGGTGTATCATATAAATGTACAAGGGAGAAAAGTGGATTTCTCAAATGGGGGTGCAATAAAAAAAGGTTCGTGATGGACAGATAATTCCCTCTTTGCTTGAGCTGCATTGATTGTATGAAAGCTTTGAAAGGTAATAGTGAGACGTGACTTGAAATCCATTTTTGCTTTCTGTTGTTCTAAACTGAAGTCCCAACTAGATTCCCTGAAGCTATGTATAATGATACCTCTATTAAATTTGGCAGCCCTTCCATTATCTTAGACATAAGGTCAAACTCTGCCCTCAAATATGCATTTGTCCCTCCCAGTGATGCTAGTAGGAATTGTATGTGCAGAAACCTGCATGCCTGCAATGAAACAGTGAAGTATCTTTGGGTTTTAAGCTTGCAAAATAAAAGGGAGGTTCTTAAGAGTTTTTAAAGGATATAAATTGAATCAGAATGGTTGGGGAACAGTATTTTTTAAAAAGATTCATTGAAATATTCTAATGTCTGTTTAACAATTCCAGTGGAAACTAAAAGAAAAATTAAACCTACCTTTTTATAGCTGAGCTCTGGCAGTGTTTGGGGACCTAAAGGAAAGAGAAGTAACAATTTAGATAAGTGAGTATGGTTCATAGCAGCAACAACAAAAAGGAGTAATTTCTCCTTTAAAATAAAAAGAGTTGTTCGGAAACACAAGCAAATCACAGCAATCATAATAATAATCATAATACAGTGGTACCTTTGGATACGCACACCTCTGGTTGCGTATCCTTCAGGTTACGCACGCGGCAAACCTGGAAGTATTTTTCCGGGGTTCGCCGCATGTGCAGAAACGCACTGCGCATGTGTGCAAAAGCAGCACCTCCAATTGCAAATTCCTCAGGGATCTGACCGGAGCTCCGGAACGGATCTTGTGTGCAGCTGGAGATACCACTGTAACAACAACAATGTTTTCATTTAGCCGTGTCCGCCTCTTCGTGACCCCCTGGACCAGAGCACGCCAGGCACCCCTGTCTTCCACTGCCTCCCGCAGTTGGGTCAGACTCATGTTAGTAGCTTCGAGAACAGTGTCCAGCCATCTCGTCCTCTGTCGTCCCCTTCTCCTTGTGCCCTCCATCTTTCTCAGCATCAGGGTCTTTTCCAGGGAATCTTCTCTTCTCATGAGGTGGCCAATGTACTGGAGCCTCAGCTTCAGGATCTGTCCTTCCAGTGAGCACTCAGGGCTGATTTCCTTCAGTATGGAGAGGTTTGATCATCTTTTAGTCCATGCGACTCTCAAGAGTCTCCTCCAGCACCAGAATTCAAAAGCATCAATTCTTCGGCGATCAGCCTTCTTTATGGTCCAGCTCTCACTGCAGTGATCATGGAGCCCAAGAAAGTAAAATCTCTCACTGCCTCCATTTCTTCCCCTTCTGTTTGCCAGGAGGTGATGGGCCCAGTGGCCATGATCTTCGGTTTTTTTGATGTTGAGCTTCAAACCATATTTTGCGCTCTCCTCTTTCACCCTCATTAAGAGGTTATTTAATTCCGCCTCACTTTCTGCCATCAAGGTTGTGTCATCTGCATATCTGAGGTTGTTTATATTTCTTCCGGCAATCTTAATGCCAGCTTGGGATTCATCCAGTCCAGCCTTTCGCATGATGAATTCTGCATATTCTCCAATCCTCTGGCCACTGCTGAGTTTTCCAAATTTGCTGGCATATTGAGTGCAGTACCTTAACAACATCACCTTTTAAAATTTTAAATAGTTCAACTGGAATGTCATCACTTCCACTGGCCTTGTTATTTGCAGTGCTTTCTAAGGCCCATTTGACTTCACTCTCCAGGATGTCTGGCTTAAGGTCAGCAACCACACTACCTGGGATGTACAAGAAATCCATATCTTTCTGGTATAATTCCTCTGTGTATTCTTGCCACCTCTTCTTGATGTCTTCTGCTTATGTTAGGCCCTTACCACTTTTGTCCTTTATTATGGTAATCTTTGCACAAAGTGTTCCTTTCATAGCTCCAATTTTCTTGAACAGATCTCTGGTTCTTCCCATTCTGTTGTTTTCCTCTATTTCTTTGCATTCCTTGTTTAAGGAGGCCTTCTTGTCTCTCCTTGCTATTCTTTGGAGATCTGCATTCAGTTTCCTGTATCTTTCACTATCTCCCTTGCATTTTGCTTGCCTTATCTCCTCTGCTATTTGTAAGGCCTCGTTGGACAGCCACTTTGCTTTCTTGCATTTCCTTTTCATTGGGATGGTTTTCGTTGCTGCCTCCTATATAATGTTACGAGCCTCCATCCATAGTTCTTCAGGCACTCTGTCCACCAACTCTAAATCCTTAAAACTGTTCCTCACTTCAACTTCCATAAGGGATATGATTTAGATTGCATCTTACCGGCCCAGTGGTTTTTCCTACTTTCTTCAGTTTAAGCTTGAATTTTGCTATAAGAAGCTGATGATCTGAGCCACAGTCAGCTCCAGGTCTTGTTTTTGCTGACTGTATAGAGTTTCTCCATCTTTGGCTGCAGAGAATATAATCAATCTGATTTCAATGCTGCCCATCTGGTGATGTCCATGTGTAGAGTTGTGTTGTTGGAAAAGAGTGTTTGTGATGACCAGCTTGTTCTCTTGGCAGAACTCTATTAGCCTTTGCCCTGCTTCGTTTTGAACTCCAAGGCCAAACTTGCCAGTTGTTCCTTTTATCTCTTGATTCCCTACTTTAGCATTCCAATCCCCTATAATGAGAAGAACATCCTTCTTTGGTGTCATTTCTAGAAGGTGTTGTAAGTCTTCATAGAATTGGTCAATTTCAGTTTCTTCAGCACCAGTAGTTGGTACATAAACTTGGATTACTGTGATGTTAAAAGGTCTGCCTTGGATTCGTACTGAGATCATTCTAACATTTTTGAGATTGCATCCCAGTACAGCTTTTGCCACTCCTTTGTTGACTATGAGGGCCACTCCATTTCTTCTATGGGATTCTTGCCCACAGTAGTAGATATGATGGTCATCCGAACTGAATTCGCCCATTCCCATCCATATTAGTTCACTGATGTCCAGGATGTCAATATTTATTCTTGTCATCTCATTTTTGACCACATCCAACTTACCCAGGTTGATGGATCTTACATTCCAGGTTCCTATGCAATATTTTTCTTTACAGTATTGGACTTTCCTTTCACTTCCAGACATATCCGCAACTGAGCGTCCTTTCGGCTTTGGCCCAGCCGCTTCATCAGCTCTGAATCTACTTGTACTTGTCCTCCGCTCTTCCTCAGTAGCATGTTGGACGCCTTCCGACCTGAGGGGCTCATCTTCCAGCGTCATAACTTTTATATGCCTGTTGCCTTTGTCCATGGAGTTTTCTTGGCAGGGATACTGGAGTGGCTTGCCGGTTCCTGCTCTAGGTGGATCACGTTTGGTCAAAACTCTCCATTATGACCTGTCCATCTTAGGTGGCCCTGCCCGACATAGCTCATAGCTTCTCTGAGTTATTCAGGCCCCTTTGCCACGACAAGGCAGTGATCCATGAAGGATAATAATAATAATAATAATAATAATAATAATAATAATAATAATAATAATATATTACTAATACCCCACCCATCTGGCTGGGCCTCCGCAGCCACTCTGGGCGGCTCCCAACAGAATATTAAAAAATAATAATAATTCATTTTGGTTGGCAGATTTTGGCATGTGTAAAAGATATTTCCTTAGTAATATATTTCCTTGTGGGAACCTGTGTAGTATGTAAATGAGAGCTCACAAATATGAGCACTCAACATTCAATTTGACTGCATTCTTTGAAGTCCCAGACTGGTAAAAGGCTGTGCAGTCCCATTGATTTAGCTGTGCCTCGAGGAACTGGTGATTACCATACATTAAAAGTCCCCTGCACAACACTTCAAGCACTAAGTAGCACTAGATTGAGTTTTTAGTATGTCGGAGGTCAGGATATTCAAACTTAATAATTAAACCATGGCTTTGCTGGAAAAACACCTGAAAATCAATTTAGCACCAAACTGTTGTTCATTCTTACAGTTCTTTGAGTTAATAGCGATACAATGTCCAAAATAATTGAGAACTAAACTGCCTGTGTATTTTTTAAGGATTCAGAGAGTGTTAGGTCTCCTTGCACTGTATCACATATGAACAAATCCCTTCTTCTTGTTTTGCCCTTGTATCCTTGCCAGATCTTGTCAGGGCAGCTTTTTGGTGAAAGTTAATTGCCGATTTCTCTGATAATCACTTCAGAAGTGAGAATCCCATTTAAGAGTATTACACAGTGAGGTCCGTATAAGCAAACAAGCATTGAATACTGCATTGTGTCATCTGCAGCGATTGCACTCGAGGTCAGGGCTGAAGAAGCAGTTGACTAGATTTCACGTAGTTTGTGGGATAAAAAAAGCACTATGTGCATGATGACTTTTTTGACAGTTACTTGGAAAAGGCTAGTACAGATTCAGCCATTTTATATCAATTTGATATCAATTTTAATGCAATATTAAGCCATCCCATTTAAGCTATTGTAAATATCACGTTGAACAGAGGTTTTGTTTTTAATTCTATATTTTTGAATCAGCGGGAAACACCTGTGTTTGTGCTTCTTGATAGTTACTTGTTATCATGGAGAGAAATATGGGTCAAGTAGTTTAGTCGCCACTCTGATGAGTTGTCTAGATAGCAGCTATAGGATTGGGTTTTGGTCCGTCCCCCCGTCCCCCCTTTCGCTTTAAGTAAGCTTTGGGAGGCAAAAGAACCAGAGAAGTTTTGATACTGTGAGTGATACAGTTGTGAAATAATGGACATTAAAATTCAGCACGGGAATAGGTTGAGCTGTGGTTATGTAGACTTACTATGGAGAGAATAAATGCAACCAGCACCAGCAAAAGCCATTTTCTTGTATTGTAGGTTCAGCAGTCTTCCCCTGCTTGTTAACAACAATTGGCAGAGTGTTTTTATACTTTATTTTTTATTGCAGTTTTCTTTTATTATGCAGGAGTTAAATAATTGATATTTGAATAATCCACACATAATTTATAATTAGTTGCATTGTTACCATTACACAGCAGACTTGTGTTTAAGGAGAAAACAGTGATATTGTTATGCTGTTAGATTAATATTTATACCTTAAATCTGTTACAGACTTTATTCTCTTTCTCAGTAAAGGCATAAGCATAAGTAGAATCTGAACTGCATAATATGCTTCACTTTCCTTGGTCTGCCCTGCCTGAAATAATGCAATTTGTAACCATTCTGAGTAAATAATGTTATTGGCTTGTGTCGAGGAATAGCTGGCTGTTATCTGTACAGCCAAATCCAGCAAGCAGTTTTTGATGGTGCTCTGCAGTTTCCATTGAGAGTGGTTGTGTTTTTGGATCACTATACAGGCATACCTTGGGTTGAAGTAGCTTCAGGTTAAGTATTTTCGGGTTGCGCTCCGCGATGACCTGGAAATAACGGAGCGCGTTACTTCCAGGTTTCACCACTCGCGCATGCGCAGATGCTCAGAATGATGTCACGCATATGCGCAGAAGTGGCAAATCGCGACCCGCAGACGTGCAGTTGCAGGTTATGCTCTACCCAGGATGCAAATGGGGCTCCAGAACGGATCCAGTTCGCATCCAGAGGTACCACTGTACTCATTCCAAATTGTAATGCTTTTTTTTTTTTTTGCAGAATACACAAGTTGAACCTGAGTTTTTAGTATATTCTTCTACGTTGCTGAAAATTAGACTGTCTGTTTAGATTCGCTCTAGACATCTCAAGATCAGCTAAGTGAAAGATGGATGTGACTTTTAAGAGCACCTGAGACACAGTCTCCTCTTCTGTCTGTGGACATTTTGATATTAAAAACGAGGAGGGGGGGACTCCACTACTTTCAAACATGTTTTTTCAATATGGCTTTTGAGTGTTGATGGACATTTTTTCTCTCTTACTCTGTTTAATGTGTGGTGTCCAAATTAGTTTTCTCTCTGAAGAGTGAAGTGTAACAAGGCAGGGGGGTCTTTTTCATTTATTTATTTTAATAAATTTTTATTAGATTTTTCCACCATAATAACACAAACCACAAAGCAGATTAATACACAAAAACAGAAAAGGAAAAAGAGAAGAAGAGGGGGGGGGAGAGACAGAGAGAAAAAGAAGGGAAAAAAGGAAAAAAAGGGAGGGGGAAAAGGGGGGAATAATAAACAAATAGACAATAATAACAAACTTAATTCTTTACAAATCCAACTTTTTAAACATCTTGATTGACTTCCTCAAATCCCTCCTTTCTGAGTTTCCTTGTAATTTAAAAGTAACAGCTTTCCAATATCATTATTAAACTAAAACAATTTCCAATTATAGTCATCTTATTCACTTTTCTTGACATTCTGAAACCCATTTATTTAATTATAACTTAATTTGTCCTAGGCCTATTTGTTTCTTTCAAGTAATTTCTAATTTTTTATATTACAATATTTGTTCAAATAGTCCTTGAATTTCCTCCAGTCCTCTTGAAGCTCCTCTTCTTTCTGGTCGCGGATTCTTCCAGTCAGGTCAGCTAGCTCCGAAAAGTCCATCATCTTCATCTGCCAATCTTCCACTGTTGGTAGTTCTTGTGTTTTCCAATTTTTGCTAGTAATATTCGGGCGGCCGTTGTGGCATACAAAAATAATTTAACATCTTTCTTGGGCAATTCTACACCTGTTATTCCAAGGAGAAAGGCCTCTGGTTTAGAGTCTTTTAGGCCTTACTAATCATCTGTTCATTCCTCAACAACTCATCATTCATCCTCCATCTAAAGGAACTCTGCAGGTATAATTTCATCTCCAAAACTACTGTGTTATGATCTGAGCAAGTCTTAGGGCAAATTTCTGTTTTAGTAACCTTAGGAGCCAAATCTCTGGATACCCATATGTAGTCCATTCGCGAGTCCATTGATTTGAATTTGAGAAAAAAGTGAAATCTCTCTCCATTGGGTTTCGTAGCCTCCATATGTCCGATAAATGGTATTTATCAGTCATGTCAAAGAAAATCTTTGGTAGTCTGCCGGAACTTGGATTTTTCTGTCCCTGTGTTTTATCCATTAATGTTGATGCTACTCCATTCAGGTCTCCCATTAAAATCATTTTGTAATCCATATAATCCATGAGTTTTAAGTCCAGATTCTTAAAGAATTCCACTTTGCCATCATTTGGTGTATCAATTCCCAGCAAAAGAAATTTATCGCCTTGTGCCGTAATTTCAACTGCAATGTACCTCCCTTCCTCATCTTTAAACATCAATTTGGGGTTCCATTTTTCTTTAACATAAAAAACCATGCCTCTTTTTTTCACTTTGTCGGATGAAATAAATTCCTGCCCAAGTTTCTTACTTTGAAGAATTTTTCTATGAAGTCTTATAACATGTGTTTCTTGTAAACAAATTATATCCAAATTCTGTCTTGCCAGTACGTGATAAACTTGGTTCCTCTTAAAACGTGAATTTAGACCATTCACATTCCAGGAGTAGATTTTCAATGACATCCTGATTTATTAGGGGCCCAGTGCCCCTGCGCCTGATGAAGGAGAACTTTCCAGTCCGAGCTCTTTTGCGTTTTTCTCCAAAAATCTTTCTTTCTCTCCGACTGTTGTTATTCTTTGTTTCCTTCCTTGAAATTTAAAAGATAGTCCTTCCGGGAACTCCCACCTTCTTAGGGCACTGGCCAAATCCGTATAATTATTTCTCAGGGCCAAAAAGTATGTCGGGTGTGCTGGTCCCGGGGGTAAGGTACCGTGAGTGTAGCAGAGTCCACACGAAGCGGGGCGAGGTCCGATGCAGAGAGCCGGGCGGGGAACAGGAACGCTGGAACAGGAGGCTGAGCAGGTAACAGGAACACCGGATGGTCGGGAACAGGAGGCCGAGCAGGGAACAGGAGTGCTGGATAGTCAGGAACAGGAAGCCGAGCAGGGAACAGGAGTACCGGATAGTCAGGAACAGGAGGCCGAGCAGGGATCAGGAACACAGGAAGGTCCGAAGTCAACAACGACGTTGCTCCCGCAACCTGGGGCCGGGATGAGTGGGCTTTTATCCTCTTCTAAGGTCAGGGGCGGTCCCGACCCCCAGGAGCCCCGCCTACTCTGGCCTTAAGGCGAGCACTCCTCCTGGGGGCAACTAGTTCCCTTCGCCTCTCTGCCCTAAGCCTCTGCAGATCAGGAGAGGCCGAAGGGTTACTGGGCCCTGGAGGAGGCTCACCTGTGGCCACTGAGTCCTCAATCACCTCCGGAGCCAGAGTGGAATCACCTGGTGCCTGCTCCTGAGGATCCGGCACAGGTGCAGGCGCTTCAGACTCAAGGCCCTGCCCCAGTTCAGCCAGCCCTGGAGGCGGGGACTCCTGTGCAGGCTGGGATTCCTCTGTTTCATCCTCCGAATCGGAATCCCAGGCCATCACATCGGGATATCTTTAAACAGAATTATTCCCTTCTCATCTATCTTTAAACTTTTTTTATAATGGTGGCCTAAAATAATGTCTCTCTGCTCTTTAGTTTTAAAAATCACCATACAGTCATGTGTGATCTTAGTATCTTTTTTAGGTCCAAATCTGTAGGCCTTGTCTATCCAGGAATTTAATTCTTCTTTTGAGAGGCCCCAGTACGCTGCAAATTCTTCAATTAACCAATCCTTCAAATTATCCCGCTCTTTCTGGGGTACGCCCCTCAATCTCAGATTACATTCCTTCTGTTTTAGCTGCAGGGACGCAATTGAAATTTGAGATTGTCGCTGATTTTCCTCTAAGTAAGGAATTCTCACAGTTTCCAAATGCGCCAGTCTTGACTCATGTGCTGATAATCTGAATTAACTTGCGTCAAATCTTGTTTTAATTGAGCAAAGTCACTTTTTAATTCCTGTATAGACTTTTGATTTCCTCTTACTTCTGTTTTAATTTCCTGAAGCAATTGCAACACAGACTCCTCAAAAGTTGATGACTTAGAGTCCCTCCTTGCTTTGGTTCTTGTTTTCTCTGCCCTCTCTCCTTTCTCTCCCCCATCCATAACTTGCAGTTCTTTTGTTCAAGGTCAGTCTCAAACACAAAGGGGGGATAAGGAGACAGACAGTTTCTCTTCTCAAGCCTCTCCACCAGTCTTAATATACCAGTCAACAGTCTCTGTAACTTGTAATCCTTTCTTAATTCCCCAAAAGTTAATAACACAGTCACAATTTACAATTTATATCTGGGGGTAGAGGTACTGTTTAAAAGAGAAAGGGAGAAGAAAAACCTTTGAGTTCGGGCAGCTGCAGTTACTTTTTCTCCCCCAAGTAGGAAAACGAAAGTTGAAAGTGTCCTTTTCTTTACGATGTCACAATGGAGTCTAGTCTTCCCGACTGAGAAGTCCGCTTCCACAAAGAAAATACCTTGTAAATCCAAACTATCTGCAAGGATTAAAACACTCTGAAAAGTATCTCCCCCCTGCTAGCAGGAGAAATACAAAGGTTAACTTGAAAGTCTTTAGAAAGTCATAAATTTTAGATCACGGCTTCGGCTAATGTAGCTGTTTTGTCTCTTAATCAGAGGAAGGGACTGACCATTGTTTTTTTAAGCCCCTGTCCGTTCCAAATGAATGTCCAAATTTTTAATTTATTACTCACTTCCAATCATAGTTGCTTGGAGAAATTGGCCGCTCACGATCGCCGGACTCGGAGCTTCATGCGATGAAGGAAGCGAGTCTGTTCCCAAGTGCCTCCGTCTCCAACCCCACCCGCTCTCGGAGCCCTTATCAAGAGCTTACTGGGGGGTGAGGGAGTCGTTCCAGGCACCGCAGGAATGCCAAGTCCTCGGAATGCTCAATCCGAGGTTTTTAAGGGGTACCGCGTCGCTCTAGCGGTTTCCCCAACCTTCAAAGCACTGGTGCTCTTTCCAGCGAAAGAGCTCACCCTTCCAGCAGAACGGGCAGCCAACACGGAAGTCCAAGGGGGTCTTTTTCAGATATCACGGACTCCTTCCCAAGAGTTGAGATGAGGCCATGTCTTCAGATGCACCTGCTTTTTACCTTGAACCTCAAAGCTCGAGTTTTGAAAAGCAAGAACTGTATCAATTAAGCCAATGCGATTCCTTTTCATGAGGAGCTTTAACTAACAAATGCTTCCAATGGTTTGTGAAGTTGGAAAACTCTCCAATGCCAGAACTTACCGTATTTTTCGCTCTATAACACGCATCTGACCATAACACGCATGTAGTTTTTACAGGAGGAAAACAAGGAAAAAATATTCTAAACGAAACAGTGGATGTATGATTTTTATGGTTCATGCTGTGGCCACAGACATGTGATCTGACAGTGAGTTTGGGGTAGCCCAATGCAAAAATCCTGAGGATCCATGTGGATCCATGCTTTGTAACCACGTTTTTGCGCCATTGCGGCCCCATGAAACAGTGGGTGCGTGTGTGTTTTTTGGTGCAGGCTGTAGCCATGGAAATGCTATGTGATCTGATGGTGAATTTGGGGTGACCCAGTGCAAAAATCCTGAGGATCCATGTGGATCCGTGCTTTGTAACCACATTTTAAGTGGGGAGGGAAGGAAAAGAACTCAAGGGACAAGGAGCACGCGTGGGGTGTGTGGAAAAGGATGCTGCTAATAATGCAGAAGAGGGGTTTAAGGGGACAAGGAGCACGCGTGGGGTGTGTGTGGAGAAGGAGCTTTTTGGGGAGCTGAGCGGGGAGGAGGGAGGGAAAGAGCACTGTTGCTTTAAAGGTATACTTAAGGTATTTGCCCTGTGCCTAGGGTTTTTTCCATTTAACAGTTTGCAGCCCTTTCCTTCCGCTCCTTGTTTTGAGGCAGAATAGATTTGAGCAAGTGAGGAGGACTTGGATTGCAGGGGATTCGCCATTAGCTGTGTAAAAGCGCTCCTCCTTGCAGCCTGAACGATAAGCAGCCACCAGCAGCAATAGAATGGAGCACAAAAAAGAGATAGCGGCACTAGGACCCAGACAATGCTCAAATCTATCCTGCCTGAAAACAAGCTGCTCCGCCCCAGGGGGATTTGCGAAGTTTTCCCCTCTCCCTCATGCCCTCCCCAGCCTTTTTTTTTTTACTTCCTGGTTTTCACTGCGCTGGCTCAGAGCTCGAGGTTGGTTTTATTTTGCTGCTGGTTGCTTAAATCAGTGTTTCCCAAACGTTTTTGGGCAACGGCACACCTGTGTACTAAAAAAAAATCTCGCGGCACACCACCATTAAAGCCCCGCCCCGTGACGTCAGCGCGCAGCGTCACGCCGGGAGGGACGCACAAAAGTGAACGTTTTTTCCCTCGGCAGCTCCTCTCAGCTGCGCTCAATCCGCCTCGGAGCGCAGGAGCGATGCCTCTCTCTGGCTCTCCCTCCGCGCAGGCTGAGGGAGGGAGGGAGGGGCGCGTGTGACCCGTCTCTGCTGGGAGACCAAACCCAGCGAGACAGAGTCGCGCGGAGGCGCCCAGGCAGCGCTGCCGGCTGCGAGGAGGAGCGCCAGGCAGCAGCAGGAGGCGCGGCCTCTCCTCGCCGCCCCCGCCCCGCCTCTCGCCGCCCGACTCGCCCGCCTCCCTCCAGGCATCTCGCGGCACACCAGCCGGTGTCTCACGGCACACTCGTGTGCCGGGGAACACCGGTTGGGAAACACTGGCTTAAATTTTATCTTTCCTGCCATTCCTCTGCAGTCTCATTCCTCTGTTTAGAGAGCACGCGGACCTTTCCTAGCGTCTGTACCTCCTCCCGTGTAAGCGGCTGCTGCCGGCTTTGCTGCCATGGCTCTCCTTCCCTCCCTCCTCCCCGGCTCCAGGTCGCTTTAAAGCAAGCAAAGCGAGAACCTCGTAGAGCGTGTAAGCGGCTCCCGCTTTGCTTGACTGATGTCAGCCATGGCTCCGATCCGTGCATTCGCTCCGTAACACGCACAGGCATTTTCCCTTACTTTCTAGGAGCAAAAAAGTGCGTGTTTTGGAGCGAAAATTACGGTATTTCTGCCATTTCCACAATGCAAGTGCTGTATAATGATCAAACAATGGAAATGAGCTTGTGGTCATTGATGCTTTCAGTATATATCAAAGCGGGAACAGACTTCTTCTTGTGACTTCTAGTTTGTAATGCTCCTTTACTCAGGGTATAGAATATCAAGTGCATTAGATTCCTTTTTTACTACTATATAACCTATGATGTGTAAATACTTAAATGCTAAATGCATAATAATAGTCTCTTAAAATCTAGCCATCTAACTAATGCTGTAACTGGTTAACAGCTTTTAAAAATCCACCTTTTGCTCTTGTTCTGCAAACATATGGTTTATTTTGTTTTTGAAATGAAAATAGCTGTTAGTAAACTTTGGGCCTGTCCTTATAGGTTGCCAAATATCTCTTTGCAACTAAGAGTTCTTGAGAGGGGGACTTGTGACAATATCCTATTTAACAGCACAAATTAATTTCTTCTGCTGCTCTAGTTAAATCATTATAATACCCACTGATATCTGGAGCAGGCTTATTACCTATTGGCATGACTCAGCCAAAATTAATGAGTCTGCATGACAGTCCTAGGCATGCTTACTCAGAAATAAGTCCCATAACTTCAGTGGGCTTACTTCCAAGTGAGTGTGCTTAGGATCAAAGCCTAACAGTGTTTAAGGTTGACTAAATAATGCCTGAAGCCAAGAGATATAATGATGGAATACTGTTGTAGAGATACAAGGGACTTAAAATTGGTTAGATTTAAATTTTGAAATAAGCAAAGGATGTACAATAGCAACACCTGGGGAATTATACAGACACATGTAACCCTGGTCAACTCGGTAAATATTTGGATGGAAAAAGCATGGATATTCCATTGTGTGAAACTGTAAACGGAATACGTAAGTAGCATGAAGCACCTGAGGAATAAGTGTTTTGCACTCATCTCTTCAAGGCTCAAAAGCATTTTCTTGCCTTATATACCTGATATTCCTGATGTCCCACCTGCGTTTTCTTTGTGAAAGAGGCATTTCCTGTTGTAGTGCCAATACAGCATGACTTCTGGTAAATTCTTTAGTGTTTGTTTACATATGCTAGCTTTTACAAAACAATCTAATGGATGCAATCCACAAGTTCATTGTTGCTGCACAATCTCTCTTGATTTCAGTGTGGGGTTTCTTTATTTGTTGTATGTACTGGAAGTTAGAATGAAACAAGCCTTAGGCTCATTTCAGATGTAAGAGGAGACCATGGTTATGTAATGAGCCATCGTGACCCCTCTGGCTTGAGTAGTTTCAGCTTTCCTTTCCCTTGCAATTTTAAACAAGCCACTGTCACCCCTCGTGGCAAAGCTCAGGGAATGGTGGTTTGTTTTGAAACCATGGTTAGTGATTTCAGATGCTTACTTGTTATCAAAACATAGTTTAAACACATTTCATGTCCTCTGATCTTTGATGGTGAAAGGAGAGATGGAGTTTTTGAGGGTGAGGCTTACTATGACAAATTTATGTAGTAGGAAACAGGAGCTTTTAGTTACTTCTGAATCAGGCCTTTGTCACCTTTGCTCTTGGTTTAAACGAGACTCATCTGCTGTAAAACAGTGAACAAAAATACATGATTTATCCTATTCATTAAGAACAAATGAAGTGAATACAATTTGCCCTTGCTTTGTTGTACACGTTGTCTACTGAACTCTCCAGCAAAGACTGCCATCAAGGGGAAAAGGCAAAGGTGAAATGTGATGTGGCTTGGGTTTCCGATACCCAAAGTCCAAAATCAAATAGCAGCCAAGAGGTTCTCTGGATGGCTTACGTATCATATTGAGTGGTTGTGGTCGGGAGGCAAACCATTATTCTTAAAAATAAAATATTCCAGCATGAGGGTAACCTTGTATCCAGGAGCTTGTGATGAAATGCTATGGGTAACTAGTTAACATGACTGTTCTGTGTCTGCTTGTCCACTTTTTTCTGCCTGGAATTGCAGTGGACTTAAGATGTTTGGACAACTGGAATAGTTGGCCAAGAGTAGAACTGGCAATTTTCACAGGCAAGTCATATTAGACAACTTGTAGCAGGATATACAATCACAAACAAATTTTGATGTGCATTGTGCATTCAAGGCAACGAAGAAATTACTTGGTTGTACAGTAGTCAATGACACTTTATTTTTGTCTATCCATCACTCTTCCATTTTTAAAAATCACACTACCCTCTATTTTTCCAAATTAATGTGGGGTTTTGGATGTTCATTGGCTTTCAGATATCTTGAAAAGCCTTTTAGAAGATAGAGAGAGGTTTACATGAACTTTCTCTTTGAAAATTGAGCTGTTTCCTTGAGGATGGGCATTTAAAATTGGGGAAAGTTACAAGTTATGTTCAAATATAAAAGCTGTGTGTATCCAGTTCCTTCATCCTGCCCTATTCCTGGGAGCTTTGCTCCTGGTCTACTGGGTAGGGGAAGCTGCTTCACAGAAGAATCTGTTTCTGGTGCCTCAAATACAGCCTGTATTACATCAAATGCAATGGAAAGAATTGGCCACACTGATCCAATTCAAGGGTGAAATGTTTGTTATGCTATAGTGTTGCTTAGCACACACTTCATGTGAGCATAACTACATGGACAAAATGCCATTGTAGTGATATTTTTTCACATGTGTTGAATTGCCTAGATATTTTCACATTCTCAAAATCCAAGGTACACATTTTGGTGCAGTATTTTAAACACCATAAACCAGTGTCAGTTCTTCCTCTGGTTTACACGGTGGCTATGTTTTTAGGTTTAGTGTAGGTTCATAAGTACTTATGAAATAGTACAGTAACTACCTAGGGGTGTGTATCCTCTTCCACTCATTCTCACTTAAATCTGCTTCTCAATACGTTTTGCATTTCAAATTGCTGCTGAGTTGTGATTTCATGAAATTCTCATTTGGTCTGGAGAGTAGTAGAAACTTCATCCTGCTTAAAATATTGACATAACTGGTTGTGGTGTTAGCAACAGTGGGCAACAGCTACCAAACAGTTTCTGAGATCTGATCACAAAATGATACCTTGATTTCTCCGCACCCCCGCAAATGTTTTGTATCCTAGTAATACAAAGCTATATTACAGACTGGTTCTGAAGCGCTAGCCATCCCTATGCAATGTCTTCCAAATCTAACAGAAAAAAATTGTGGTGGCAAAATTGTGTCAGCAAAATTATTTTTCCACTTCCAACATCCATCTGGATGTTTATGTGGTTCTCTTTTGTGTTCATATATGATGGTTCTAGTGACAGGCTATACTAAGCACAGTTATAAGTTATTGTATTTCTGTATAAAATGGAAAATAGTGTACTTTTTTTGCTAAATGTTGGCAGTTTTTAAATAAAAATATCTTCCCAGTCTTCTGTCTGAACATATCTTGGAAGTTCAGTTTAGTTTCTTCTTTGTAAGATTGTTCAAGTCTACTAATCTCTGGAGTGCCTAACTTCTTAAATCTGTAGGAATACTGGAAACTGCCTTGGAATACTGGAATCAGACCATTGGACCATCTGGTTTGGCATTGTCTCCTCTGACAGGCAGTAACTCTCAAGGAAGCGTCCCCAACCCTATTGGGGCATGCCAGGGATTGCGCCTGCCTGCCTGCTCTACCAGGGAGCTACAGTCCTCCTCAGAATTAAAATAAGTGCCAGCAGTGAAGATCAGCCTCTCAGAGCAATTAATTTATAGCCTCTCAGAGCAATTAATTTATAGCCTGCATATTCATAATGGAATCATAGTCATTTCCATGGGTCTGAACCGTTTTCAGTGCAGTGGGAATCAGTTTGCATTAGTCCCTCAGAAACGAGCATCATTGGGTGTGAATATATCTCTTGAAAGTGATTGCAAAGTGTGCAGGAGTTGCACTGAATGCCTCATTTCAGTCCCCTGAAGGATGGCTGCCACTTAAGAGAGAGGTGACACTGTAATGCCAGGAGGCTAAGTGTTGAAGGCTCCATATGCTTCTGACTGACAACTGTCACATGGGACTGGGGCTTAAGGGTTTGACTGGAAATAATTATTAGTGTTGGGTCAAGTCCGTTTCATATGCCACTCAGCTGTCAGAAATCTGCCATATGCTGCTGTAGCAGAGCTAAGGTGATCAGTTCTGATTAGGCTTTTCATTACTTATCTTCTTAGCCTCTAACACAGGACTGGCCCAAGACAATTTGCCACCTGAGGCAAACCACAAAATGGTGCCCATCCCCCACTGTGGAAGAAGGGGTGAGTGTCGCTCTTCCTCTAGAACAAGGGGGCAATAAACATCTTCCTAGGGAACAAGGGCAGGAGCCTCCTATTTCCCCAGAGGATGCTGCAGAGGCAGGCTGCCAAGGAGGTGGCAGATCCAGCCTCCAAGGAATGTCGCAGCAGCCACAGCAGCACTGCATTTCCTGGAGGCTGGATCTGCCCCCCTTGTGGATCCTGCTGCCTGAGGCGCTTGCCTCACCTTGCCTCACGGGTAGATCGGTGCTGCTCTAACAAGATGGAGGTCTTTGGCCAAAGCAGAGTGCAGCAAGGCCCACTGAGGCCGACAGACACCCTTTCCTCCCCTGGAGCCAAAGGCTTTTGATACACAGCCCCATTTAGCTCTCTCCCCACTTCCCAGCCTTGGGACCCAGATGCTGTTTGATCACCCCCAGCCCCAGTCAGCATGGTGGCCTTTGGCCAGGGCTGAGGGAGGCTGTGGTCCCAACAACATCTAGAGCAGAGAGAATGAGAATGAATCCACAAGCCATACACGACTCCTGGGCTGCACATACATTGCATCTCCCCCTCCTCACCTGCCAGCATTGCAGGATCTGACCATGGCAAAGAGTTCCAAAGATGTAAGGTTCACCCTCTATGTGTCAGGGTCTTACCTGGACAGGTGTGCTCTGTTTTGGATTTTTTAAAAAACAACCCAAGGGACCATGCAGGTTTGCTAACAGACCCAAGAAACAGACTGAAAATATTTTCTCATTTTTTTATTAATGTACAGTGGTGCCTCGCAAGACGAAATTAATGCGTTCCGCAAGTCTCTTCGTCTAGCGGTTTTTTCGTCTTGCAAAGCAACCCTATTAGCGGATTAGCGCTATTAGCGGTTTAGCGGCTATTAAAGGCTTAACGGCTATTAAAGGCTTAGCGGATTAGCGGCTAAAAGGCTATTAGCGGCTTAGCGGCTTAGGAAAAGGGGGGAAGCGGGGGGGAAGCGGAACACTCGCAAGACGTTTTCGTCTTGCAAAGCAAGCCCATAGGGAAAATCGTCTTGCGAAGCAGCTCAAAAACGGAAAACCCTTTCGTCTAGCGGGTTTTCCGTCTTGCGAGGCATTCGTCTTGCGGGGCACCCCTGTAGACTTCAAATATAAAACAGCAAACATAACCTTAGTACATGGTGTGCTTCTATGGCTCATATGAATGCAGTCTTAAACACACATTAATATAGGTTCCTAAAACACATTTCCTGATGCTCTAAACTTAGCATTAAAAATAAACTATATTTAAGTCTACATGATGAACCATAAGACATAATAGTAGATAGATCAAGTCAACTAACAGGCACAGATCCTACCCATCATTGTAGTTTGGCACACTGTGGCCTCTAGGTTAGAATCATAGAATCATAGAGTTTGAAGAGACCACAAGGGCCATCGAGTCCAACCCCCTGCCAAGCAGGAGACACCATCAGAGCACTCCTGACATATAGTTGTCAAGCCTCTGCTTAAAGACCTCCAAAGAAGGAGACTCCACCACACTCCTTGGCAGCAAATTCCACTGTCGAACAGCTCTTACTGTTGCGGTGAGCCCAAATAAGCTATCTTATTTATTATTTTAATTAGACTTCTGACGTGCCCAATTTTTATGCACTTTAAATTGATACAATTTTAAAAGCTACTACTTTAAAAAAAACAAAAACCCTGCCCGGCCATTAACTCTGCCTAAACATTTACAAAATTTCTGACTCCTTATTCTTCCATTTTCTTTGAAATGACTGGAAACCCTGAAGGGTCTCAATAAGAACAGATTTATTGGTTCCATCTCAATCCCTGTTACTTCCTGTACATGCAGCCTTCTCAATTCAGTAGAGCTTGACTTGAATGAATGCAAAAATTAAAATATGCTGGCCAAACTCATTCATCTATGATCTGTTGTGCCCCTGACCTATAGCGGGGGTTATATTGTAATTCTAGTTGATCAGTCTGATGGAAGCTGAGGTAAGAGCATTTCCTAGTGACTGGAAGGTAATATGGTATAATATTAAAGCAAACCATGCTGATCCTTTTTTAAAAAAAAGTCCAAGCCCTGTGATTAGAGGGAGACCTTGAAAACTGCCAATGGATTTTCAAAATCGACAATAACAGAAACAAATAGATGGATATTGTTCTGTACAGAGCACCATTCCTATGAAGTACTGCAATACATGTGTTGGACATGGCAGAAGTGAGCATGGGAACCTGTACCGCTCCAAATATTGTTGGACTCTACTTCATTGCTGACTGAGGCTGGTGGTTTCCAAAAAATCAAGGACCACAGGTTCTCCAAGAATGGTTAACAAATAAAACTTTTTTTCAGACTCAAGGTAAAAAGTTTTTGATATTAGGAATTTATGAACCGAATGAGGGGAAATCAGAATTTTACAAGTTGCATGAGACAATGCTGGACTATCTGGACTATAGCAACATCATTATGATGGGAGATATGAATGGGGTGGTCTCTACAAACATGGATAAGTCACAAAACCAAAACCTGACAAAAGATGGCAGACTACCTAAAACCTTTTTTGAACTAACTGACAATATGGACTTGATTGATATCTGGAGGACAAAGAACCCCCTAGGAAGAGAAGGAACATTCTTTTCTGAAGCCCATCTGACATGGACAAGAATCAACCAAATATGGATAACTAGAGGAGTGGCACCTAAGACTAGAAAAGTGGAAATCTGCCCAAAAACCTGCTCCGACCATAACGCTATGAAAATGGAAATGAGATTAATCCCAACCGGCTCCTTTAGATGGAAGATGAATGACACCTTGTTAAGAGATCAGGAGATTATCAAGAAGGCCCAAAAGACTTTAAGAGATTATTTTGAAATAAATTTGAGCACCACAGTGGAAAAAAGAGTAATCTGGGACGCAAGTAAAGCTGTTATGAGGGGGTTTCTGATACAACAGAATACGATAAAGAAAAGATTACAGAATGAGAAAAAAGATAAGATCTTGGAGAAAATAAGAGACAGTGAGAAAAAGTTAAGATTGAAACCAAAATCACAGGAGATCCTGAGAGAAATCAAATTTCATCAAGCACAATATGTCAAATTGATGAACCAAGAAGTTGAATGGAAGATTAAGTTAATGAAACAAAGGACATTTGAATCAGCAAATAAATGTGGGAAACTGCTTGCATGGCAGTTGAAAAAGAGACAAAAACTGAATACGGTTACAAATTTAGAGATTGAAGGGAGAAGCATTCAGAACCCCGAGGAAATTAGAAAGTGTTTCCAGAGATATTTCAAACAACTCTATACGCAAGGGCCGCAAAAAGATATCGAGATAGACCAATTTTTAAAAACAAATGGACTACCAAAATTATCTCAGGAAAAGAGAACAATCCTGAATTATAAAATAACACAACAAGAAATAGAAGGTGCCATTCAGAATATGCAACTTGGCAAATCTCCAGGGCCAGATGGACTTTCCTCCAAGTACTATAAGATATTGAAAGATTATTTGACACAACCATTAATGGAGGTTTGTAATGAGATCTTGGAGGGGAAGAAGGCACCGGAATCGTGGAAAGAAGCTTTCATCACATTGATACCTAAACTGGAAACTGAAAAGACTCAACTTAAGAACTACCGTCCCATCTCACTCCTGAATGTGGATTACAAAATTTGTGTAGACATTTTGGCAAGTAGATTTAAAAAAGTGTTAAATGGAGTAATTCATAAAGATCAGGCAGGTTTTCTCCCAGGCAGGCATTTGTTTGATAACACTAGGAATATCATTGATATCTTGGAACTTTTGCAAACGAACATCAATACAAAAGCAGTGTTAATTTTTATAGATGCGGAGAAGGCCTTTGACAATAATTCTTGGAAGTTTATGAAGAAAAACCTTGAAGGGATGGGAGTGGGACGGGGGTTTGAAAATGGCATAGATGCAATCTATTCAGAGCAAAAAGCCAAACTGATAGTTAACAATGTGGTGACAGAAGAGTTTAAAATTGAAAAAGGAACACGACAAGGTTGCCCTATATCCCCTCTGTTATTTATCTCGGTCCTGGAGGTGCTCTTGAACATGATCAGAGGGGACCAGTTGGTTGAAGGAATACAGGTCGGAGTGAAACAGTACAAACTTAAAGCTTTTGCAGATGACTTGGTTTTAACATTACAGGAGCCAGAATCTAGTACGAAAAGAGTTTTAGAATTGATTCATGAGTTTGGTCGGGTGGCTGGTTTTAAATTAAACAAACAAAAAACCAAGGTTTTGGAAAAGAATTTGACACCTTTGGAATCAGAGAGGTTTCAGAAAGAGACAGATTTAAATGTGGTTAAAAAGGTGAAATACCTAGGGGTTAATTTGACTGCCAAAAATTTGAATCTATTTAAAGATAACTATGAAAAATGTTGGTCAGAAATTAAAAAGGATTTAGAAACTTGGTCAAGATTGAAACTTTCCTTGTTGGGTCGAATTGCTGCTATAAAGATGAATGTATTGCCAAAGATGTTATTTCTGTTTCAAACCCTACAGATTGTGGACAGAGTGGAATGTTTTGGAAAGTGGCAGAGAGACGTCTCTAAGTTTGTCTGGCAGGGCAAAAAGCCCAGAATTAAATTTAAAATACTAACTGATGCAAAGGAAAGAGGGGGATTTGCCCTGCCGGACTTAAGGTTATATTATGAAGCTGCAGCTTTCTGCTGGATGAAAGATTGGTTACTTTTAGAGAACACTGATGTCCTGGATCTGGAAGGGTTTAATAATGCTTTTGGATGGCATGCTTATCTGTGGTACGACAAGGTAAAGGTTCACAAAGTGTTCAAGAACCATATTGTCAGGAGAGCAATATTTAATGTCTGGACAAAGTACAAAGAATTATTAGAAAATAAGACCCCAAGGTGGCTATCACCAATGGAAGCTAAGGCCCGGAAAAGACTCAATATGGGGGCCGCATGGCTGAAATATTGGGAAATAATAGAAAAAGTTGGAGACACTTGGAGGCTGCAGAGTTTGGAGAAACTAAAGGATAAGGTGCGAGATTGGTTACATTATGCTCAAATCAAGGAGGTTTTTAATTTGGACAAAAAGATAGGATTTCAGGTGGAAAAATCGAAATTAGAAACAGAATTATTAGAACCAAAAACTAAGGTACTTTCAAGAATGTATAACTTGTTGCTAAAATGGAACACTCAGGATGAAACAGTTAAATCAGCCATGATAAAATGGGCTCAGGATATTGGGTACAACATTATGTTTGATGACTGGGAACGGTTATGGACCACCGGTGTGAAGTTCACGGCATGTAATGCCTTGAAGGAAAATATTATGAAAATGATATATAGGTGGTACATGACCCCAGTCAAGCTTGCAAAAATATACCACTTGCCTGATAATAAATGTTGGAAATGTAAAGAGGCTGAAGGGACATTCTTTCACCTCCGGTGGACCTGTCCAAGAGTGAAGGCCTTCTGGGAAATGATCTACAATGAGTTAAAAAAGGTATTTAAGTATACCTTCCCCAAGAAACCAGAGGCCTTCCTCTTGGGCATTGTTGGCCAGAAAGTGCTAAAGAAGGACAGAACTTTTTTTATGTATGCAGCAACAGCAGCAAGAATACTTATCGCAAAATATTGGAAGACACAAGATTTGCCCACACTGGAAGAATGGCAGACACAACTGATGGACTATATGGAGCTGGCCGAAATGACTGGCAGAATCCGAGATTTGGGAGAAGAGACAATGGAAGAGGACTGGAAAAAAATTAAGGACTATTTACAAAAACAGTACAAACTGTATGAATGCTAAGAAATTGCACGATTGAAAATAATATGGTACCAGCAACTTAGTTGAAAGATATAGGAGACTAAGTGATGGTTAAGAAAAGGTTGAAATCTGAAGTAATACTATGTTTAAATTAAGATGATAAGTATTTGACAAAAATCATTTGAAGTTTAGAGACATAATATCTGAGAAGTACAAAATAAGAATTGAAATAAGGTAATAATTTGCTGTTTTTAACTTTATTACAGAGAACGCAGGGAAGGGAGATGTGAGGAAGTCCAGTTAGTTATCAAAAAATACGTTATGTACAGTTATGTTTCTCTATGTTATATGTTTGTGTTGATGTATGTTTCCTTTTGTTTGTTATTTGTTGGGTGAAGGGATTGTATATGTTTGGTGATTTCTTTATATTTGAAAATTGAATAAAATATTTTTTTAAAAAAAATAAAACTTTATTATGCACACTTTTTTGCAATATGCTAAATATTAGGAAGAACTTTCTGGCAGTAAGCTGTTTGACAGCAGAAGGTGATGGAGTCTCTCTTTCACAGGAGGCTTTTAAGCAGAGGCTGAATGGCCATCTGTCCTGGAGGCTTGAGCTGAGATGCCTGCATTGGTGGGGGCTGGACTAGAAGACCCTTGGGGGTCCCTTCCAACTCTGCAGTTCTGTGATTCAACAGTACAAGAGGGAAAATATCTGGACACAATATGAATTATTGGCATGGCTAAGGAATATGAAGAGCTGTGACTTTGACACAAAAGTTTTGTGTTTTTTTAAAAAAAACTGTGAGTCACAATTATTCTATCTTAAGGTTCATGAGGCATGTTTCTGCCAATGTGATTTATTTTAGATGCTTATATGCTGAATGAAGTCTGAGATGTCATGCAACGGGTTTCCTAGGAGATTTCCAATCTAGGTCCTAATCAGCTCCATATCTGTTTAGCTCAGAAACATTGCTACAATTAGATTTAAGCAGTTTTTCAGTAATCTGGGGAAGATTTGAGTTTTTGTCAGAACAAACATATATATATTTACTATTCAATGAGTTCTGCAGAGTTCAACAGGTCTTACTACAGCATAATTGGTTAATGGATTACTATCTGAAGTGCTTATGCTTATATGTGTTATGCCCATTGTTGTTGTTTTTTAAATTCTGGAAATAATATATTTTGGGTCCCTTTCCTATATTTCAAGGGCTTTGATATTTTGTAAGTTAGAGCCTTTTGGGTCAAGAGGGGTGGAAATGCTTTAACTCCAAGGACTTCCGGGGAGGCGCCTCCGGCAATGGCTGGATTCCTCTGATCGGGAGGAATCAGCTCCATGGAAATCTGGGTCTGGCCGCCACGGCGAAGGCGGAGACCCGTTAAAAATCACAGGCGGGAGAAGCCTGTGAGTGTGGGATTCGGCAGGCACCTTTTGCGCCTCCCCCACTCACAGGGAAACCCGGTTTCGGGGATCCGGAGCGACGTGGGGTGAGCGGCGCGGTGCTTCAAATCATCTGCTTCTTCCACGGAGCGAAGCCGCATAGCTGTTGTCAGAGAGCTCTGACTTTTTCCTGTGGACAATTTGACTCTAAAGTAACTACCCGTGAGTAAAGCTTAATCGGGAAAATTGGATTTTTAAAACGTCTAATTTGGCATCGAACGGGGAAGGTTCAATACAGGAAGTCTGCCTTCCTCTTTTGTAAATAGACTGAAGCAATTGAGGCTGCAAGCTGAAGTCTTGGAAAGCTTTTTGTAAAAGACTAAATTTTCATAAGTAAAGAATATAATCCCCCCCTTGGAGGCAGGAGAAGAGGGGGGGGGGAGTTGTGGACTGAGTTTGCCTGTGGAAGAGACCAAGAGAGGTAAAATACCGCCGCTCGGACCCTGGGAACGGGCTGCTAGTAGGTCCAGCGTTTGGTGGGACGTTTATTGACAGCGTCTGGATCGTTAATTGACATGTAGCATAAGAGAAGACACATTGTTTCTACTGTCTCCAGCAGTGAAAGTAACTGAAAATTGAAATTAGTTTTGGGTCGTTTGAACTGTGCCTATAAGAGGATATTATTTATCAATACAAATAGAAACTGTTTCCCTCTAGTGGAAGTTCTTGAAACTGGCGGCTATATAAGATCTGGGCTGGGAAATTTCCAGCTGTAAGATAAAAACCGTGAGACTGTGAGACTGACCTTGAATCTATTGAGTGTTATGGCAGATGGGAAAGACGGAATGTCGCCAGAAGAGGCCTTAGTATTAGTGAAAATAAATGACTCGCTGGAACAGCTTCACAAGAAAACGGATGTGATAAATATGAAAGTGGATGCTGTAAATATTAAAATTGACTTAATGGCAGAAAGTTTAAATAACCTGGGACAAAAGGTGAATACCAATACAGAAACCACCCAGAAATTGATACAGGAATCTACCCTGATACGGCAAACTGCGGATGACGTTAAGGAGGAAACCCTTGCTGCTGAAGTTAAAGTAATTCAACTGGAGAGAGAGAGAGTCCCATCCATACAAGGACAACTTGATGAATATAAGCTGACACTTGTTATGACTGAACTTAAAGAGAAACAGATGAAATTGAGGATCAGAGCCCTACCTGAGGAAAAGGAAAGCTTGATAGAGTTTCAGGAGGAGATAAGACTAACATTGGTTGAGAAAGAGAGGTATTTGGGGGTTAGTATGACCACCAGAAATGTGAATCTATTCAAGGGCAACTGTGAAGGACATTGGCTTGAAGAGAAGGGGGATTTGGAAATAGGGTTAAATTGGAAGTTGTTATTGTTGGGCCGAATTGCTGTGGTGGGGACGAGGGTTGCTGTGATGTCGGGGATGTTGCTTTTGTTTCATAGACTCATAGAGTTGGAAGAGACCACAAGGGCCATCGAGTCCAACCCCCTGCCAACATTGCAAGCTTTGAATGGGAGGGATTGTCTCAGGAGGTGGCAGAGGGACGTCTCTAAATTTGGTTGGCAGGGCAGGAAGCCTCGAGTAAAATTTAAGATATTAACGGATGCTAAAGAAGGAGGTGGACTTGCCCTGCCAGACCCCTAAATTTTGTTGTGAATCATCTGCTTTTTGCTGGCTGAGAGAATCGGCAGAATCCGAGACCAGGGAGAAGAGCTGGTGGAAGAAGACTGGAAGTCTAAAGACTATTTATAGAAATATAGCAAAATTAATGAATGTTAGAACAAAGTTGGAATGAAGTTATATGGCTTTAGCAGAAATGTTATAAGGAATTAAGTATAAATAGAGCATTAAAGGGAACACAATAAGGTTAGAATGTGTTAAGATAATTATAGGATAGAAAACAGAGGAAGATGGAAAGGAATTGCTGAAATAATTAATTGATGTGGAAAACAAAAAGGGAGGTGCAAGGAAGTCGTGGAAATAAGCGAACGAAAGATATAACATTGAAATTGTTTAATGTGCTTTAAATGGTCTTTGTTTTGTTTTATTTGTCTTATGTGTTAGTGTTTTGTAGTGTTTTTGTATTGTATTGTGTTGTTTTTTGTTTGTTTTTTCTTTTTGTTTTTTTGTTTGTAGTGTTTAAATTTTTGGAAACTCAATAAATATTATTTTTTTAAAAAAAGGAAAGGCTTTAACTCCAGGATCATTATTGTGGTGCCCTGCAGGTTTTGTCAGCTATAATTTCCAGGCAGCCCTGGCCAATAGTCAGGGATGATGGGAGTTGTAGTCCAAAACATTTGAAGGGCACCATGTTGGCTACCCCGCTTTAAGTAAATTAAAAATTATTTGTAGACACACAAACTTATTTGCCACTGTTGCTTCCTGTGGAAGCATAGTGGTTTAACTGGTCAGCTAAATGCCCTAGAAGCTTTTGAATGTAGCCTGAGTGTTATTGTAACTTAAAAAAAAGATGGTACTTTTTTCAGGCATGCTATTTTCATCCCAATGTGGCCATTATGACCACAACATTAGTAATTATGACCACAACAGTGCCTGTTGTTGGTAATCAGTTGTAGGAGTGACCACATCATTTTTTCAGTTTAACAAGCGTTTATCACACTTTCTCACAGAGAAGAGCTTAAAGTGAAGAAGAACCAAGAGTATGTGGTCCCCTTTAAAGGACTACATTTATTTAGAAACAGAGTAAGTGTGCGATAGGTTTATTTAACTGAATACAATCTTCTTCACAAGTCAGAAATGTTTTCCTATATATAGTGTGTGACTGAACAACACAGAAGACACATCTTCCTGAATAAACTACACAATGCTATAGCAGCCATAGTTTCCAACATCAATCACTGGATGATTTCAGTTTTGTTATTGACAAAAGTGTTCAGAAACAATGATCAGTGAATTTTATATAAGTTTATTCAGAAGTAAGTCCCTTTGATTTCAATGGAACTTACTTCCAGGTAAGTGCATACAGGATTGCAATCTCAAGAGTCTCTTGTCATCTTTAAAAAGAACAAAATTGATTATAGACCAGGAAAGTATATGCCATAATCAAAGTTGCTAGTTTTTATGTGCCGCAAGACTTATTGTTTTTGCTGAAATGGTTGAACATGCTTATCCTTCTGAAAAAGAATTCAGTTTGCTAATACTGTTTCCTAACTCACCATTGAACTACACTGAACACACTGTATCTCTAATCTCCTCTGATCAGTAGGTTAAAAACTTTAATCAAGAAATTTTAAGGTACAATGAGATCTACATACAGTGGTACCTTGGTTCTCAAACGCCTTGGTTCCCAAACGCCGAAAACCCAGAAGTAAGTGTTCCGGTTTTTTAACGTTTTTCGGAAGCTGAACATCCGATGTGGCTGTCGGCGATTGTTTCCAGAGCACCCGCACTAATCAGAAGCTGCGCCTTGGTTTTTGAACATTTCAGAAGTCAAATGGACTTCTGGAACAGATTATGTTTGGCACGTTTGTTATTGTTATTTATTTTATGCTTTTGTTTTTGAGGCTTTTTTTGGTTAATTTGTTTTTGTGACTGTGTGGAACCCAGTTCAGCTACTGATTGATTGATTGATTGTGTGACTGCGGAAATGGATAAAAGCCCCCCATCCAAACAATGACTATCATCTGTGCAGGTAAGAAAAAAACCTAATTTTAATTTTTATCATTTACAATACTGTCTTATTTATTTTATAGTACAGTACATTGATTATTGCTTTCATTTTATGGATCAATGGTCTCGTTAGAAAGCAAAATTCATGTCAAATTGCTGTTTCAGGGGTTGTTTTTAAAAGTTTGGAACAGATTAATGCATTTTGTAATACTTTCTATGGGAAAGCGCGCCTTGGTTTTGAAGCGCTTTGGTTTTGGAACAGACTTTGTATGTGTGATGGACCTCCATGGCATTTGATCATCTCTGAGATTCAGTGCTACATTATTTACCTGAATTATTTACCTGAAGAGCAAAACTAATGTATCCAACTGAGTAGATTAAAGGTATGTGTGTGGGATTTTACATGACACTGTAAAAATACATCATAAAATTTGATTTCAGGAATAGATAATGGCAGCATTGTAAACATTTAAGTTCCCAACTTTTGTAAAATAATAATTGTTTTTGTCTATCAGATATTAAAAACTATTATTTGAGGCAACTTATCTCCTCTAAATCTGAGATCAAAATTTGATTTGAGAATCTAGAGATTGAAATATTCTCATTCTTTGCTTAGATATCTTTTTAGCATGTTTCTATGTTCTGTATAAAGGAATGTTGCATGTGGTTTTGTCATTGAAGAGATGATGGAGAAAACACTTCTGTCATCTAAAGTCCTTATTTCAACAATCATAGGCTCCTACTGAACATCGTACACAACAAAGCAGCTGATACCATAAAGCACAATATTTGGTTATTCCAAGAGGGGTTTCTTTAAAAAACATGTTTTTGGCTTGCTAGATCAGAGTGTATGAAACATTTTGTTAGTTCTGAAATAATGGTGTTCCAGTAGACATTTTTTCAACCATCTTTCCACACAGTGGAAACCACTAGAAACTTGAGATTAAAGCACTATAACACTTGAAATCTGGAATTCATAGAATCAGAGTTGGAAGAGACCACAAGGGCCATCGAGTCCAACCCCCTGCCAAGCAGGAAACACCATCAGAGCACTCCTGACATATGATTGAATTCAAGGCTTTCAAATGATATCAGCATTCATTTCTTTTGCTGACAGTTCTTAAGTTTTCTTACCTTAAAAAACTGTCACTTTGGGGCAGAGTAGGAAGGGGAAAGGAGTTTCCTGGCTCTGTTCCAAGACAGGAATGACTATCAACAAACCAACCAGCTATAGACCTCAAGCCACAGCAGTTCCTTTCCCAGAGGAGAGGTCTTCATGGCTCCTGTAATGAAATGAACCACTAAATGTTATATGTGAAAGGTCTCTTAGAAGTTCTGCTATTAAGCTTTGTTATGAACTGGAAGCCTGGCTTAATTGCTCAAGGGCACATACTTGTGAAGAACTGTTTGTCAACTAGGTTGATAAATGTATAGACCTTAAAAGAGCCCAACAGGTTCAAATTGTTTTACAAGTTGAACCTAGTAGTCAAAAGTACAACTGCGGCTGTCAGGCCCACTGGACAGCTCAGTCAGTAGAACATGAGACTATTACTCTCAGGTGGACTTGAGCCCCACATTGGGCATTGCAGGGGTTGGACTAGATGACCCTCGAGGTCCCTTCCAGCTCTACAATGTTATAAGTGGACAAGTCTGGAAACGATGCCTTATGAGGAACGGCTAAGGGAGCTGGGCATGTTTAGCCTGGAGAAGAGGAGGTTAAGGGGTGATATGATAGCCATGTTCAAATATATAAAAGGATGTCATATAGAGGAGGGAGAAAGGTTGTTTTCTGCTGCTCCAGAGAAGCAGACACGGAGCAATGGATCCAAACTACAAGAAAGAAGATTCCACCTAAACATTAGGAAGAACTTCCTGACAGTAAGAGCTGTTTGACAGTGGAATTTGCTGCCAAGGAGTGTGGTGGAGTCTCCTTCTTTGGAGGTCTTTAAGCAGAGGCTTGACAACCATATGTCAGGAGTGCTCTGATGGCGTTTCCTGCTTGCCAGGGGGTTGGACTCGATGGCCCTTGTGGTCTCTTCCAACTCTATGATTCTATGATTCTAGGTGCCCAGCCATTGGCAAGGATATGGTACAACAGTGATTTATCTGAGATGCTGAAGTCACTGAAGCCATCAAGGAACAATGCCTAGAAGTACTTTGTCAGAATAGGCTCCAGGCAGGGAGCAACCCAGCACCTACTTTGCCCTCCCAAACATGTGAGAGGCAAGTTTAACCTTTAATTGCAAGTTCTTGGGCATAGCCCTGTTCGGTGCACAGATATAGGCTAAACACCCATTTTGCACTTATGGTAAGTTTCTTCAATGTGTTTTGCTTTGATTTTGTTATGTTGTTTTGGTTAGATTTTGTACACTGCATAGATACTTTTTTTATGAGTTTGAGGTACAGAAAGGAATGAAACGAGCACCACTGGGTTAGCAGACATTACTTCCGGGAAACTATGCACAGGATTGCGGTCGTGTTAGGAATCATGGTATGTACTGCTGCTCTTTAGAATTCAGTGTGTTCACATTTCGTAGAGGAGGTCCACACAGCTGCCTCCATCCTGGACTGTCCTTGGAGCGTGAACATGGGAGCTCTCCTGAGGAACGACAGACAAATGGATTAATATTGAAAATGCTTCTAACATTTAATTTCTGCATCTTGTTTTAGATGAGAGAACTTGTATGTCCTCTGCCAGGCATAGGCAAACTCGGCCCTCCAGATGTTTTGGGACTACAACTCCCATCATCCCAGGACCAGTGGTCAGGGTCCCAAAACAGCTGGAGGGCCGAGTTTGCCTATGCCTGTCCTCTGCCTTCCACAGCGATTTGTCAAATTGTCACATCTATATCCCATCTTTCTGCCAAGAACCTCCAGGCCCAAGGTCATCCTGAGAGCCTGATGGCAGGTTCAGAATTTGAACCTGGGCCTCCCTCTTTTATCCCACTCTCCACACCCAATATCCTTGACCAGTCAATATGTGTCCGCCAGGCCTCTGAGAGTGAGAAAGCAGTTTTATGCCTCAAGTGTAAACTTTGCTTGAGGACGTGGGTGGCAGTTCAACAGGTCTGGCTTTCCGACACTTCCTTGCCCAGCTGCTCTCCCGTGAGCTTTGGAGCTTAGGCAGGGAACACAGGAGCAGCTGCGCTTCAAGTGGCCTCCAGTGTGCTGCCCCCGGCACACAAGGAGCGGGGCGGCCCTGGGCTGGCCAGGGCCTCGTGAAGGCCACACTGGCATGCAGCAGCTGGCCAGGCGCCCGGCTGGCGGGCGTCCATGGCAAAGAGCAGGCAGCCTGAGGGAGTGCTGGCCTCGCTCCAGCTCAGGCCATGGGCAGCCGCTCTCCCTCGGCACCGGCTGCTTTTCTCGGGGCTCCAGAGAGGGGTCTCCTCCAGGCAGGGCCGGATTTATGTATCGGCTAAGTAGGCTGAAGCCTAGGGCCTCCAGATCTAGGGGGCCTCGGCAGCCTGCCCGCTCCCCAGCACTGCAGTCTCCCCTCTCCCAAAATTGCAAACCCAAGACTTCATGCGAGGGCATTTCTCCCCCATTTCAATGACATTTTGCTTCAAAGGGAAAGGCGGACTTGGACATCATCTTCCTCCATAATCCTCTAAGGGAGAGGTCACATACTCAACTTGGATACCACCCTCCCCCATGATCCTTGGGATATCCAGTCAAGTACACAGCACCCCTCCCTTGAGGGGAACAATGAACATCCCCTGATGGGTTTCCTGAGGTTGGTGTTCCCACAGCCCATCCTCGGGAAGGCCAGAAGGCAAGGATATGCAGTGATAGTTGTCTTGTTCTTTAGGTGGCGGGTACTTAAGGTGTTGGGAACCTGATCTGATATCCGGGGCAAGTTGATGAACTTCCCAGGCAATATAATTTGTAAGCTCAAGGTGTGTTTTTTAAGGATAACATTACAACTTCATTTTCCTAAAACATTATACTTATTCCACAACAGGTTTACAAAGTTCAGTAAAGTGGTACCTCGGGATAAGAACTTAATTCATTCTGGAGGTCCGTTCTTAACCCGAGGTACCACTGTAATTGCAAAAGTTTTTCAGTGTTAATTCTATGCATTTTTAAAAATCACCATGGTATTTAAGGTCACAATAACATCTTAGGTCCTTTATGAGAATTGCAGAATTTTAAATCCCTTCTCTTCACGCAATCTTGTTTCGAACACTTCCATTTCCTTCTAGTCCGGAGGGTGGGCCTGGGGGGCCTCTCTTCATCCCGGCCGGCCGGCCGGCCCTCTTCTCCCCGGCCCCTTCCGCGGCCCTTGGCCTCTCCTCTCCCCAGGCCTGCGGGCGACCCAAGCGGCGGCGGCCGCCTCCTCCTCCTCCTCCTCCTCCTCGCCGGATGCCTTGGCGAGCGGCCACTCGCTGCGCCGCCGCCGCCGCCTCCTCTTTCGGGGCCGAGCCTGAGGAGCGAGCGCGGCGCGAGCGAGCGCGGGCGGAGGGCGGAGCGGAGGGCGGGCGAGGCGCTGGCCGGGAGGCTGCGGAGCCGAGCCGGGGCGGAGCCGGAGGAGGAAGATGGTGGAGCGCGAGGCCGGGCGAGCGGCTCCGCGGAAAGCTGCTCTCCAGGTGGGCCGCCCAGCCCAGCAGCGCCGCCGCCGCCTCGGCCTCCGCTGGGCGCCCTGAGTGCGGCGGGCGCCGCGGCTCCCCAGACAGGTAAGGGCCGGGCGGGCGGGCGGGCGGGGGCGCGAGAGAGATGCGCGGCTCCCTCGGGGCCGAGGAGGGGCTGTGGGGGAGCAGGCGCCGCCCGCCCGCTCGGGAGGCAGAGCCGCCGGGTCTCCTCAGCCGCGCCAAGGGGCCGCGGGAATGGCTTCTCGGAGGGCTCCTGGGGGGGGGGGGCGCGGCCGGGTCTCCTCCCTGCCTGAGGCTGCGGGGCCCGCCAGGTGCCGCATCGGAGGGGAAGCCGACCTTCCTCCGTCGGAGCCGCGGATGCGCCCGCAGCGCCCAGCAGCCTCCTCCTCCCCCCTCCGCCCGGGCGCCTCCCTGGGGCTGCAGCGGGGAGCTCCCGCGAGTGCCTTCTCCCCTTTCCTAAAGGCTCGTTTTGAGAAGACTTGGCGCAGCTCTCCAATGGCTGCAACGTCAGATTTTAAAAAATGCTTCTCGACCATATTATCTCCAAAGGAACGGTACCCACCGCCAAGAATGAACGGAAGGCTCACCCTTTTCCTGCCTCCGAACAATCCTTCATATTAAATGTATGCAAATGCAGGGGTGAGGGGCAGATCAGACAGGTGACATAAATTTCTCGCCTTATTTTGGTATGGATGTGCACATCCATCAATATGCATTTAGGCATCCCTTTGTTTATGTATTTCCAGAGACCCATCTACATCATCTGAACAATATCTGAGTCACAGTACCTTGCATTCTACTGCACTGCTGTCAAAATGCGAAGTGTTTTTTCTGTGTTTCCAGAAGCACACATACAATGCCATATTTATTGCAGGCTGAGAAATGGAGAAAAAAAGTACAGTATTGTATTTTTGTTGCTGCATTAACAATAACACAAAACAGGAACCATTTCTGCTTAGTCTTAAATCTGAAAGTCATTCCAGAAACTTAGTATATCAAGCATATCCAGCATATCCCTAGTGACATTTTTTGGGGGTATTTTTTTGGGGGGGGGGAGCTGTGGAGGGGCAGATCTGCATAACATCCATGCATCTCCATCCCTAAACATATTAAGACCAAAATCCTACGCATGCTTTCTTGGAAATAAGTCCCGTGGGTTTTGCTTATGAGTGAGCAATGACAGGATTGTGCTGCACAGCTGTGGTCCTTCATACACCGAGTTTCACATAAGCAACAGAAACCACAGTGTGGCTTACTTTTGAGTAAATATACAGCGGGTAGGACTATGTATGACCAGTTAAAGAAAGTACAGTTAAATCCATGGGGGATATTCCCAGTTGTGTGATTGACCATGGCCTCAAATTAAGTCAATCTTTGTAATAATACTGTCCAAGATTTGATTGTCTTTTAATTCTAACTTATATACAGTGCTATTTTTCTAGAAAAAGGGGTGCTGGAACCCACCATGAACACCTCACTTGTTCTCTTATAATGGCAATGGTGCCCAACTGAGAGGTGCCAGAACTGAGTTCAGGTGAGTTCCAGCTGAAAAAAAGCCCTGGGTATATATTTATTCTAAATAGGCAATCTAGGGTTCCTCATCACCACTGAAAATCGTGCTGTTAGCCTGTTTTAAAGCACAGCATACTAGCCAATAGTATTTAGAAAATGAAAGCAAAATAGGAGTACTGTGTACTGTATATAGCTTTATTATAGCACTACATTTTCTGTATATGCCTCTGTTGCAGCTTTTTTGAGAGCAGTTTTGCTTATAAGTTTGAAATCTAGAAAGTATGTACACGTCAGCTTCTTTTTGTCCTGCTGTGTTGTACCTTTAATAACTATGACTAGCAGAAATTCAGCAGGTGACTTTCTTTATGGTTTGTAGGTTCTGCATTGGGGAATACTGCTACATTTCTCTTTGTCTCTTAGCTGTAAAAGTTTTAGGAATCCCATCACTAAAAAGTGGGCAAGCTTAATAGAAAGTTGGGTTTCGTTGTGGGAGATAATCAAATACTATGGAGGTAACTGAGTGGCTTTGGGCTAATCATGTTAACTTACTTCCGATGGTGTTTATGAGACTATACAGTACATTGTGATAAAGTTGAAAGCCAGGTTGACTGAAAATGTCTATTGTGTTTGCTATAAAATGATTGAAGAATGGTTGCAGTAATCTGAATTTAAAAGTGCCATAAACATCAGATTTGAACTGGTTTGGCCAAGTAATAGTAGTACTAGACATATATCCTATAATTCATGGAGGTATAATGCCTCTTTTGTAGCTGTTCTAGCTTGCAGCTACATTTTTGTTATGCACTAATGCGCCTGGCTTGATTTGAAATAGGAGTAATGTCTTTTGACTGTTGTTTTGTCTTCAATGTAAAGCCTCACATTTTAGAAAGCTGGTATAGAAAAGATATTTGTAGTTTGAGTCATTGGTTGATTCATTGAAAGATTGCCAGGGGAGGTAGACTCTAAGAGAGTGCTTCTTGAGAGAAGCAGAAATGTTTTTCATATTGCATGCTGAAAATTTATTTTGTATTAGCTCAAAATGAATTCTGCTGTTTGAAAAATGTACTGTTCTTAAAGCTATGATCCGAAGCATACTTGCTTGAAATCAGTGGAATATCTAAATGGATGCATTTAATACTGAGTTATAAACTTAAATTTTTTGAAGCTTCTAAGTGGTTTTTTAAAAATTGCAAAAATTGAAAAACCAGCAATAGGTAAAAAAAAAAAGCAATAAAATTGGGAAAAACCCTCTAAACCTTCTAAATATGAATATGTAAAGTGGAAGGCAGCGATGTTACTTTTGCTTTTGTAATAATTGTTTTTTATTTGCTGGGATTAAAATAAAATTTAAAAATATGTAATGTATTAAATCGTCAAGAATAAGTATTTAAAGAGCTGAACTGTTTGATCATTGTCATTCTCAGTTCAACCCTTAATTGACATAGCTGCCTCTCTGATGTCTGATATCTAATAAAAGAAGCCTTAAGAATGAAAGGTGATACAAGCAAGAGACATTACACGTACTTCTGAAAATCAAGAAAATATTTAATAAAAATACAAAAGAAGAATGAAAGGTGTTGTCTGTGACCTTCAAGGAAATGTACAAAGGTGTCGTTGACTAAATGTGGGGAACTGACCAAAAGCAGGCCGGCCAGCTTGCCTATCATGGAAAGGCAGGAGATGAAGGTCTTCCTTCCCCTCAAGGTTTCACAGAAGGTTGTTCTGACTCACAATCACTGAATTAATTTGAACTCTGCATTTAAGAAATTACAACAGTGGACCATTGCAACATTTTAGATATAATACCTCTTCATTCTTCCCCTTCCAGTTCCATCCTGTGGCAGTACAAAATGAAATTTAGGTCTCTTCTACATAAACTCAGGCCACATATTACAGAGTTCTTTCTGTGTGCAGTTGTATAGGGTGTTTCTCCACCTTTTTCAAAAAACCAAAATCGTCTCTGTGGGCAGAGCAAGACCAGATGAAAATGGAGGTTATGCAGACCTTTCCCATCTGGTCCCCAGAGGACCCCATATGTTTTCTCTCATATATATAAATGGTAGAAGCAGCTTCAAAAGGTTGCTTTAGAGCTGAAAAAAATGATCAGAGGGGAGAGGATTAAGCACGCTCTCTACTTTCAGTCTTTCTTTGCTTAGATTGATTTTGGTTTTAAAAAGAAGAAAAAACCAGGTAGAAAGAACCTCATGGAGTTAGACAGAATCTTTAATCAATGCTTGTGTATTTTCTTAAGATTGCAGAAATATCTCAGCCTGCCATTCTTTGTGTTGTGTGATGTACGGCACACAGTTTTGCTTAAATTTCACTTGTGCTGGTATGGTTCCCTTCAACCTTCCTCTTGGTTTAGTCTACAGTTGGTTTCCCTGGCCCTCTCCAGATGTTGATGACTACATCATCCCTGCTGGAAGCAGGAGTCCAACAGCATGGGGAGGGCCATAGGGTACCTGCCTTGATTTAAATAGAACAAGGAACAGGATCTGGGAGACCCTGGAAACACACATTTTCTTATTTCAGTGTGAGAGCTTGTTTGTGGTGTTTTCAGGAGTTTCACAAGAATGTATGTGAGGAAAAAATATGTGGAATCATATATGTGTGTATGTATATATACATACATACAGTTTTATACATTTTATTATGACCTTGTTCAAATGTGATACCAGGTCTTCAAGAAGAACTGACCCTAATGGGACACTGAAGGCGCTCAGATTCTTTTGTTAAACAGGTCCCTTGACCATGATTCATAAAATATTGCCCTGCCAACACCTGGGCTACAAGTTTTTGGTCCGCTCACAATGCACATAGTGGCAAGGCTAACTGGTTTTGAATGAAACACCAGGCATGTCTAACACTGTGTGGGTAAGCTATTCTTGATCACCCAGAAACTTAATTAAATCAGGGCCAGACCAAGTTTGGTGTCCGTCTTCGTAAAAAAAAGCTGGAAATGTCAGATTCGGCCGCTGGACTAAAATCTATGGGAAAACAAGAGTGTACCCTTTGACAACCAATTGATAGGTTTGTGCTTACTGGTGGGTTATAATAATGGTTGAAAAGCATTACTAGGGTGTTGGAATGATGACACTTGACTATGACTTGACTGGGTAGACAATGTCACTGTGCTCAAGAGTTGCTTCCTCCAGTGTCTGTAAATACTGCAGTGAAGCAACACCCTCTAGTGCCCATTAATTCTTGCTTCCAGACTAAAATATGTGAGAAAACAAGGGGCTCACACATTAGAGCTCACAGGTTTGGCAGACTCTTAGCAAATACATTCTTGTCAGCCACTGTGAGGTGAAACCCATCACAAGTGGGGTCTGCAGGGTTATGTCCTGGGTCCTTTGTTGTTCAACGTTATAAAAGACTTGGATGAAGGTCTTGAGGAGATGCTTGGGAAGTTTTTGAGGTTTGACGTTTTCTTATGTTTGTATATGTTCTGGAAGCTGCCAGGGTAGCTGGGGAAACTGATGGGTGGAGTATTGTTGTTGCTGCTGCTATTATTATTATTATTATCATCATCATCATCGTTGTCATCATCATCATCATCATCATCATCATCATTATTATTAAATGTGCAGATACCACCAAACTGGGAGGGGTAACTAATGCTGCAGAAGACAGAATCAGAATTCAAAATGACCATATAACAGATTGGAGAACTCGGCCCAAGTTAACAAAATGAATTTCAATAGGGACAAATGTAAAGTTCTGCACTGAGGCAGGAAGAACCAGATGCACAAATATACTGGATTTCCAGTAGTACATGTGTAAAGGATTTAGGGGTCTTAGTAGACCACAAGCGTAACATGAGTCAACTGTTTGCAGCAGCAAAAAAACTAATGCTATTCTAGGCTGCATCAACAGAAGTATAGTGTCCAGGTCAAGGGAAGTAATAGTCCCACTCTATTCAGTTTTGCTCAGACCACACCTAGAATACTGTGTCCAATTTTGGGCACCACAATTTAAGAAGGATGTTGACAAGCTGGAAGGTGTGCAGAGAAGGGCAACCAAGATGGTCAAGGGTCTGGAAACCAAGCCCTACGAGGAGCGCTTGAAGGAGCTGGGTATGTTTAGCCTGGAAAAGAGGAGACTGGGAGGAGATGGCGTCAGTAGGATAGCTCAGTTGGATAGAGCATGTTGCTAATAATAATAATAATAATAATAATAATAATAATAATAATATTTATTATTTATACCCCGCACTTCTGGCTCAGTTTCCCCAGCCACTCTGGGCGGCTTCCAATCAAGTGTTAAAAACAATACAGCATTAAATATTAAAAACTTCCCTAAAGAGGGCTGCCTTCAGATGCCTTTTGAAGATAAGACAGCTGCTCATTTCCTTCGCATCTGAAGGGAGGGTGTTCCACAGGGCGGGCGCCACTACCGAGAAGGCCCTCTGTCTGGTTCCCTGTAACCTCACTTCTCGCAATGAGGGAACCGCCAGAAGGCCCTCTGCGTTGGATAACACCAAGGTTGCAGGTTCAGTTCCCGTCTGGGACAGCTGCCTATTCCTGCCTTGCAGGGGGTTGGACTAGATGATCCTCAGGGTTCCTTCCAACTCTATGATTCTGTATTATAACTGTCTTCAAATATCTAAAGGAATGTCGCATGGACGATGGAACAAGCTTGTTTTCTCGTGCTCTGTAGGCTAGAACCCAAACCAATGGCTTCAAGTTACAAGAAGGATGATTCTGACTAAACATCTGGAAGAACTTTCTGAGGGTAAGAGCTATTCAACAGGGGAAAGGACTCCTTTGAGAGGTGGTGGACTCTCCTTCCTTGGAGGTTTTTAAGCAGAGGTTGGATGTCATTTATGTTCTAGTTGAGATTCCTGCAGGATCCCTCTCCTTAGCAAAGATCTTAGCAGGAGCGGGGCGGGGATCTCTCAGCTGGGAAGGGAGGCTTTGCCCTCCCCAGCTGAGCTGCCGCGAGAGATCCCTGCCCCTGCTCCTGCTTGCACAGGAGTAGGAGCTGGATCGGGCTGCTCAGCTGGGGAGGTGCAGGCTCCATCGCACTTTCCATTGAGGGGTTAGAATAGGGTTCACGCTGGGAAGGGAGGCTTCGTGCTCCCCAGCTGAGCTGCCCCGATCCAGCTCCTCCACCTTTGCAAGCAGGAGCGGGGGCACTCAAAACAGAAGTGTGGCACTGAAAAATGAAGTGTAACACTCAAATCAGAACAGTTCGGATTCTGAAAAAAGTTCACAAACTGGAATACCTACTTCCGGGTTTGCAGCGTTCGATTTCCAAGTTGTTCATGAATTAAGCTGTTCGAAAACCTAGGTACCACTGTATATTTCAGTGGGCAGAGAGGCAGACAGGATGCGGTGGACACCCCAACAGAGCTATAATGGCTTGAGTGTGCTTCCTTGGGCAACTTCCTTATCGCCCATCTGAAAAAAGAAGGGGACTTCCTAGGGGAATGTTACAATGCCTAGGGGATTGTAACATGCATTGCTCTGGAAATGGGCCAGGGCGAGATCTCTGGGTGTTCTTCAGTAAATCAGCAAATGTTTCTAAATTCCAATAGTTTAATAGAAAATTATAATATATGTGTATGCTATAGCTGGATGGCTTGGTGCTGATCTCTTAACCTTCATGTTCCCACCTGGTTTCCTTGACTGTGTCTTACACACCCCAGTGCCATGACTCAAAATTTCCCAGAACATCTGCCTCAGTGAGATTGCTGTTGAAATGAGAAACAGGTAATAAACATTTTAAATATGTGCTTAAAAGTTGTACAATGTGCCTTTTACAGATGTGTAGTCTGTATTGATGGTGATTGGAAAAAATGGTGGGGTTTTTTTGGGGGGGCCGATACAGATCATTGATCAACATAATAAACCAGAAACTCAAAGCAGTACAAAGGCATTTTTAATAGCCACTAAAAAGAAGTATTCCCATTCAAGTCTGATTGTTGCCAATGGACTCTACAAAATGATATGCTGTTTTCAAAATGGAAATCAATTGGTGTTTTCACCTGCACTTTTCAGTCGCAGCTTGCACAGAACTACCTGATAAGCATGTGTTAGGATACTGAAGATAATCATTCTTTTATTTTTAATACAGTTAAACCCAGTCTTTATGCTAGAGTTCGTATCGGTTCAATTAATGCTCATTTGAATAATCTGAATGTAGAGACAGTGCTATTTGATAAATAAAATTATAGGAATTAATTCGCTGAATTTCATGTGAGAAAAAAAAGTTTTCCTGACTGAAGCTATTCCATAAGTGTTTATGATACATGGAAAGAAAATGAATTGGGTTGTTTGAAATATTTATATATTTAAGCTAAATAAGTTTGGAAAATATAGGCCTGCAAAATTTTCAGCAGCTCCAAAAGTTCAAATATTATTCACCTAATGAAAGGCTTGGGCTTCCTTTGCCAAACGCTTGGTATTTTACAAAAGTGGTAAGGGGATAAATTCTTTATTATGAGATGACAAATTATTTTACTATTTTATTAGCAATAGAGGAGAATCATAGAATCATAGAATAGAATCATAGAATCATAGAGTTGGAAGAGACCACAAGGGCCATCGAGTCCAACCCCCTGCCAAGCAGGAAACACCATCAGAGCACTCCTGACATATGGTTGTCAAGCCTCTGCTTAAAGACCTCCAAAGTAGGAGACTCCACCACACTCCTTGGCAGCAAATTCCACTGTCAAACAGCTCTTACTGTCAGGAAGTTCTTCCTAATGTTTAGGTGGAATCTTCTTTCTTGTAGTTTGGATCCATTGCTCCGTGTCCGCTTCTCTGGAGCAGCAGAAAACAACCTTTCTCCCTCCTCTATGTGACATCCTTTTATATATTTGAACATGGCTATCATATCACCCCTTAACCTTCTCTTCTCCAGGCTAAACATGCCCAGCTCCCTTAGCCATTCCTCATAAGGCATCGTTTCCAGGCCTTTGACCATTTTGGTTGCTCTCCTCTGGACACGTTCCAGTTTGTCAGTGTCCTTCTTGAACTGTGGTGCCCAGAACTGGACACAGTACTCCAGGTGAGGTCTGACCAGAGCAGAATACAGTGGCACTATTACTTCCCTTGATCTAGATGCTATACTCCTATTGATGCAGCCCATCAATAGATGAGTAAATTAGTCTGCCTAACTGCCAGCGTAAAATTTTATTTTAGAGAAGAAAGGTTTTTAAACTTTTCTATGGAATTACTCAAAAATGTAATGAAAATATTGGCCTCGTTCAGATTATCATATCTTGGTGGAATACTAAGGTAAGCCAGAGCCTTTTGTCGTCCCCCCCCCAGCCCCCTCTCTCCTTTATTAGCCATGCACTGTAATGAAACCTGCAAGTCTCCAATTTGAACTACCCCAATGACTTAAACCACTGTTTGAAGCTGTTGCTTCTGAATCTGATAAACATAGTTTCCTGGTTTGGACAAAATGGAAACTTCTGAGTCAAATTGCTGCATGCTGCAAAAAGAGGAGAGAAGGGCAAATGCCCATAAGGCTCAAGCTGAGATATAATTTGTTCGAGTGGGGCTGCCCTATTTGAGCATTTTGTGTCTGTATACATGGAAAGCGAATACTCTACAGTGATACCTTGGTTCTCAAACATAATCCATTCCAGAAGTCCGTTCCAAAGCCAAAGCATTCCAAAACCAAGGTGCGCTTTCCCATAGAAAGTAAGGCAAAACGGATTAATCCATTCCAGACAATTAAAAACAACCCCTAAAGCAGGAATCTAAAATTAAATTTAACAGAAATTTTAGTACAGTGGTGCCCCGCAAGACGAATGCCTCGCAAGATGGAAAACCCGCTAGACGAAAGGGTTTTCCGTTTTTGAGCTGCTTCGCAAGACGATTTTCCCTATGGGCTTGCTTTGCAAGACGAAAACGTCTTGCGAGTGTTCCGATTTTTTTCCGCTCCCCCCCTTTTTCTAAGCTGCTAAGCCGCTAATAGCCTTTTAGCCGCTAATCCGCTAAGCCTTTAATAGCCACTAAGCCTTTAATAGCCGCTAAACCGCTAATAGCGCTAATCTGCTAATAGGGTTGCTTCGCAAGACGAAAAAACCGCTAGACGAAGAGACTCGCGGAACGGATTAATTTCGTCTTGCGAGGCACCACTGTATCTAATGAGACCATTGATCCATAAATGCAAGCAATAAACAATGTTAACGGTTGTCTTGCCTTTGCTGCTTTTATCCATTTCTGCAGTAGCACAATCAATCAATCAGTAGCTGAACTGGGTTCTACACAGTCACAAAAACAAAAAACCTGCACAAACAAAAACACAAAAAATAGCAAAAACAAAAGCACCAAATATAAGCTCCAAATATCACCTCAGAACACTGCAATCAGAAATGAAAGACTTCTGTCGGAATGGTAGGATGCAAATTAGCAGCGGAACACTAAAATTAGAAGAGGAACTTATCAGTTACAATGGTAGGATGCAAATTAGCAGTGCAACACTCAAAACGGAAGCTCAGGACTCAAAATGGCGCCTATTCGGCTTCCAAAACAAAGTTCGACAACTGGAACACTCACTTCCGGCTTTTCAGCGTTCGGGTTCCAAGTACCGTATTTTTTACTCGGTAACATGCACTTTTTTCCTCCTTAAAAATAAGGGGAAATGTTTGTGCGTCTTATAGAGTGAATGGCTACGGGCGGCGGTGGGATCCATGGCTCCCCTTCCTTCCCTCCTCTGAGGCTCGCTTTAAAGCAGCAAAACAGACAGGAGCTGCCCGCTTTGCTGCTTTAAATAGTTTAGTACAACATTTGATTCAGAATATTTTTGTGTGTGTTTTCCTCATCTAAAAACTAGGTGTGTCTTATGGTCAGGTGCGTCTTATGGAGCCACCCCTCCCAGTTTGGTGTCATCTGCAAATTTGATCAGGATGCCCTTGAGTCCATCATCCAAGTCGTTGATAAAGATGTTGAATAAGACCGGGCCCAAGACAGAACCCTTTGGGTTCGGTCAGTCAGCCAGTTACAAATCCACTGAGTGGTAGCATAGTCAAGACCACATTTTACCAGCTTCTTTACAAGAATATCATGGGGCACCTTGTCAAATGCCTTGCTGAAATCAAGGTAGGCTACATTCACTGCGTTCCCTTCATCTACCAGGCTTGTAATTCTGTCAAAAAACGAGATCAGGTTAGTCTGACATGACTTATTTTTCAGAAATCCATGCTGACTATTGGTGATCACAGCATTCCTTTCTAGGTGCTCACAGACTGTTTGCTTAATGATCTGCTCCAGAATCTTCCCTGGTATTGATGTCAGACTGACTGGGCGGTAATTATTTGGGTCCTCTCTTTTCCCCTTTTTGAAAATAGGGACAACATTTGCCCTCCTCCAGTCTGCCGGGACTTCGCCTGTTCTCCAGGAATTCTCAAAGATGACTGCCAGTGGTTCTGAGATCACATCTGCCAGTTCTTTTAAAACTCTTGGATGCAGTTCATCTGGCCCTGGAGACTTGAATACATCTAAACTAGCCAAGTATTCTTGTACTATCTCCTTAGTTATTCTGGGCTGTGTTTCCTTTCCTGAATCATTTGCTCCAAATTCTTCAGGTCGGGCATTGTTTTCTTTATCGGAGAAGACTGAGGCAAAGAAGGCATTGAGGAGTTCAGCCCTTTCTGTGTCCCCTGTTTGCATTTCACCATCTTCTCCTCTGAGTGACCCCACTGTTTCTTTGTTCTTCCTTTTGCTACGAACATACCCATAAAAGCCTTTTTTGTTGCTTTTAACCTCTCTAGCAAGCCTGAGTTCATTCTGTGCTTTAGCTTTTCTGACTTTGTGTCTACACGTGCTGGCTATTTGTTTGAATTCCTCTTTGGTGGTTTCCCCCCTTTTCCATTTTTTGTACACATCCTTTTTAAATCTTAACTCAGTTAAAAGTTCTTTAGATAGCCACCCTGGCTTCTTTAAGCACCTTCCATGTTTCCGTCTCATTGGTATTGCCTGACGTTGTGCTTTTACTATCTCCCTCTTAACAAACTCCCAGCCATCATGAACTCCCTTTCCTGTTAGTATTACTGTCCATGGGATCTCACCCAGCACTTCCCTAAGTTTTATGAAGTCGGCTTTCTTAAAGTCAAGAAATTGAGTCCTAGTATGCTTGGCTGCTCCTTTCCGCTGTATAGTAAACTTCAGAAGAGCATGATCACTCGTGCCTAATGATCCTTCCACTTCTACCCCACTAACCAGGTCATCAACATTGGTTAGGACCAGATCTAAAATGGATGTTCCTCTTGTTGCTTCTCCCACTTTCTGGACAATGAAGTTGTCTGCAAGGCCAGTGAGGAATTTGTTTGACCTTATGCTCTTGGCTGAGTTTGACATCCAACAAATATCCGGGTAATTGAAGTCCCCCATTACTACTATCTCCCTTCCTTTTGCATGCTTGGCCATTTGTTCCAGGAAGGCATCATCTATGTCCTCCGTTTGGCTTGGGGATCTATAGTAAACTCCCACAATGAGGTCTCTGTTATTCTTCTCTCCCTTAATTTTGACCCAAATGCTCTCACTTTGGCTTTGAGGTTCTAAATCTTGGATCTCTTCACAGGTATACACATCCCTGACATATAACACCACTCCTCCTCCTTTCTTGTCTGGTCTGTTTCTCTGAAATAGATTGTATCCCCCCATTATTACATTCCAATCGTGGGACTTATCCCACCAGGTTTCAGTGATGCCTATTATGTCATATTTAGTTTGCTGTACCAAGAGCTCAAGCTCATCTTGTTTATTTCCCATGCTTTGCGCATTAGTGTACAGACATTGAAGTCCATTAATCATTCCCCCGTGTCTCTTATTTAAGGATTTTTTCCTCCCACCACTAGGTCTGCGTGCTGTTTGCTCCATTTGGTCTATGACATTTGGATGATCATCTTCATCAATTGATAGACTCCTACCTTCAGGAGCACTGTCTCCCTCCCCCACATTAGTCAGTTTAAAGCCCTCCTGATGAGGTTTCTGAGATTTTTGGCAAAAACATTTCTCCCAACCGTTGTGAGGTGCAGCCCATCGCTTGCCAGAAGTCCATCTTCAAGAAACTGCAGTCCGTGATCTAAGAATCCAAACCGTTCCTGTTTACACCATTTGCGAAGCCAGCTGTTCACTTCCACTATTTTTCCCTCTCTCCCTGGGCCACGTCGTTCAACTGGGAGGACAGATGAGATGACAATTTGTGCATTTAGTTGCTTCAATTTCCTGCCGAGAGCCTCGTAGTCTCTTTGGATCTTCTGGAGGCTATTGCTTGCAGTGTCATTGGTTCCCACATGAACCAAGAGGAAGGGGTATTTGTCAGTGGGTTTTATGATTCCTTGCAGTCGTTCAGTTACATCTTGGATCTTAGCCCTGGGGAGACAGCACACTTCCCGAGACATCTTGTCAGGCCCACAGATCACTGCTTCTGTTCCCCTCAGTAGGGAATCCCCTATCACCACTACATCTTGATTAATAATTGTTGCAGCAAATCCTTTCCATAATTCATAATATTCTGTCATTACATTACCTTACTCTATTTTCATCTTATAAAATACCTTAAAACTTAAGACTTAAATCTTAATTTTTACCAACTTCTCATAACCATTACCTTTTTACCTAATTCTTAAAACATTTTTACAAGAGCCATGTACAGTGGTGCCTCGCAAGACGAAAAGAATCCGTTCTGTGATTCTCTTCGTCTAGCGGTTTTTTCGTCTTGCGAAGCAAGCCCATTGACGGATTAGCGGATTAGCGCTTTTAGCGGCTTTTAGCGGCTTATCGGCTTATCGGATCAGCTGATAAGCGGCTTAGCGGCTTAGAAAAAGGGGGGAAGGAAAAAAACCCTGTAGGAACTCGCAAGACATTTTCGTCTTGTGAAGCAAGCCCATAGGAGATTCGTTTTGCGAAGCACCTCCAAAACGGAAAACTCTTTCGTCTAGCGAGTTTTCCGTCTTGCGAGGCATTCGTCTTGCGGGGCACCACTGTAATTTCATTTCAACATTTTTCCAATGTTCATAATTTTATAAAACATTTCTAATGATAAAAAATGAAAATAAAAACAATCCAATCTTTTTCCAGCGTCCCCTCCCCCCGGTCCCGGGATTGTCAGTCCTTTTTATCCCATTAGTCTGGCACATTAACCTGGTGATCTTATATCCGAGGCCTTCAAATCTCTTCCATGTCCCTTCCGCAGCTCTTCTTCATATTTTCCTTTCACTCGTGGGAACTGCAGCTTGGTAGTGTTTTTGACCCTTTTCAACAAATCAGCCCCTTCCCATAGTCCAGACTAGACTCCATGTGATATTTTAAGACATGTTTCAAATTCCCTCCAAATTTGGAAGTCCCAACAGCTCCAAACCTCTGACGGCCCATTGCCAGACTCGGAAAGTCCAAACATCCCTGCATAGGGGGGTCAATCCAACCCCCCATTTCCAAATCAGTCCAAACTTTGTCTTTCCAAATCTGGTTTTTTCCAAGTTCATTTGTCAAATCCAAAGGCTTATTTTCCTGCTGGGCCAAAAGTCCCTCCATCTCTGGCACCCCAGATTCTGCAACATCCTCTTCTCTCATCTGCTCTGTCAGGACACACTCCTGTTTAAGTTCCTGGGTGGGCTCCATATAGTTTCCCACTACCTGTTCAAATGTTCTGGCCGCATTAGTCATCAAATCCGTCTTCTGACTTAACTGATCCAATAGGGCATTTATTTTACAGAAAGCACCCAACAGTGCTTCTGAAAACATTGTCCTGCAAGGTCACAAGTCCTTTCCCACGGTTGTAATCTGTAGCAGCTGCAAGCTCCCTAGAATTGGTTACAGTTTCACGGTCCCCCTCTAGGGGGAAAACTTCTGGTTGTTCTTTCTTTTAAGGACAATAGCAACAAAGTTTCTTTTTTAAGATATTTTGTCAATATTTGTTCCTTTAAGATGCGAAAGGAAACAATGGAATCACAATGCTACTCTTCTTTTAATTATCTGTCAAAAACCTTTGTCTCTGGTCAATGAGCTTCAAAACGTCAATTCTGACACCCCACTCCAGGGTCAGGACGGTGGAAAGTTACTTTACTTTAAACTCACTTCTGCAGGTTTAGACAGTCCAAGAAAGATCCCCCTTCTTCTCCTGCTACCGAAGGGGGGTTCAACGATTTTAAATGGTGAAAACCGATCCTTTGAAAGTGATTTTCTAAGCTCTAGTGTACGTTATCTTTGCTTTCTTCTAACTACAAGGAAACGGAAGGCTGACTTCCTGTTTAGACCTTCCCGTTTCATTACCAAATTACGGTGAATTTTAAGTCCAATTCCTTTCTAATCGCCAGTTCTTATTTGAAGTCCAATTGTTCAATGTTTAAGTACTCACGGGTGATTATTTTAGATGCCAAATTGTCCCAGGAAAAAGGCAGCGCTCTCCGGCAACGGCTATGCGGCTTTGCTCCACGGAAAAAGCAATTGACTCACAGCACCGCGCCACTTCGCCCTCTTCGCTTCGGAGCCCGTTAGTGGGTTCCTTTGCGGGTTGGGGGGGCGCTAAGGGTGCCCGCCGAGTCCCACGGTCACAGGCTTCATCCGCCTGTGATTTCTGAAAGGGTCCCCGCTCGCCGCAGCGGAAAGGACCCGTTTCACGCGGAGCTGGTCGCTCCGGTTCAGAGGGAGTCCGCCATTGCCGATGGCGCCACCCCGGAAGTCTTGATTTATGTAACTTGTCATTACTGATTGTGTTTTATTTTCTGGAAATAATAGCATTTATTTTAAACTTTATATTGATTTTATTAGTGTTGCACTGAAAATACTGTACCATGTAGATATGCTTATTAATGAACATACTCATGTAGCAGACCTGAGTTTCTTTTATATTCCTTTTACTTTTAAAGCTACATTTCATACATATACAACATAATTAGAATTCAAAGTTGATGGTAAATATACGGTTAGTAGCAGGCTTAGTGATTAACGTGAGTCATTCATGTTGAATTTTCAATTTCAAGTTTGGTGCAAAAAATCTAAGAATGTGAATTCACTTCATTGCTCCATTGGATAAAAGTATCTGTACAGATTTTGGTTGCCACCTGAACAAGTTTATCCATGAATAAACATTTATATTAACTAATAATATCATTTTCAATTCATTAAAATGAATAATTTCCTATTTTAAATGAAAATTCTCTAATATTCTCATTAATCGTGAATATTCTCGAGAATATTCTCCAAAAGATTATTCTTGATAATTTAATATCACTAGGTGGTAGTAGCAATCGCTTATATTTTCCTTGGCAATCGTGATACAGACCAACTCACTGTTCCTAGAATTTGGCGATAACTCCAAGTTTCTGTTTTTCTCCAGCTAATATGAAAACATAGGCAGTACAGTCATACCTCGGGTTAAAGTCTCTTAAGGTTGAGCGTTTTCAAGTTGCGTTCCGCGGCAACCCAGAAGTAACGGAACAGGTTATTTCTGGGTTTTGCCGCTCGGGCATGTGCAGACGCTCAAAATGACGTCATGTGCATGTGCAGAAGCGGCGAATCGCGACTTGCGCACGTGCAGACGTGAGTTGCGTTCTGCTCAGGATGCAAACGGGGCTCCGGAACGGATCCTGTTCGCATCTAGAGGTACCACTGTATTGCTGTATGTTCAAATATTACGGTTATCTAGGGTTACCTGCCAACCACTTGGTGATGTTGTTTGCTTAGCATCTCTTTACACATCTGCATTGATTTGTCATGCATTTCTGCACAGTATTCCAAGATGGCAAGAAGGGCAACATTGCCTGACTGAATACAATAGTGTTTTGGGACTTTAATAATTGGTTAGAAATAGTTGGTTCCTTGCACACATTGGCTGCAATGAACACTTGCTGGGCCTTCTGGTCACATTTTGGGACTCAGTTGTGAAATTATGTATTCCAGTTTCTACAGATGCTGGAGACAGTTGCAACAGCTTTTTATACATAGCAGTGGTAAGTTATGATTATTTTTCATCAGCAAAAAAACAGGTATCTGGTAGAGTTTTATGATGAGAAGTTGCAGGTATGGCTGAGTGAGAGCAAGAGAATATTTATTTCCCCCCATATAGAAAATGCACTCTTTCTTCTGAAGCAGAAATTATAAAGCATAGTGGAGAGTGTGATTAAAAAGGGGGAAATATTATAGCAGAACATACAGACAAAACTGCTACAAGAAAGAAATTGAGATCTTTACTGGATAGCATAAATGGTCCTTTCTTATTTTTGTAGCTGATATTTTGGGACTATGATTAAACTAATCACATTTTTAAGAAATCTTTTATTCCAAAGCATTTGTGATATTATGTAAGAGGTATAGGTTGGTTGCTCGAGAGCAATCAGGCAGTATGCTTCAGTAGTCTGTTTTAAAGCTTTCTTATCGGTGGTAAAAACCTTTGGAATGCAGAGCCTTGCTCCGTGTCTTGCTCATTCACGGGCAGAATCTGAGAGTGGGCGGTCCTTAAACCTTCCCCAGCAGAGTAGTTTCTTGGCGCCCAGTCTGCGCCTCCCCTCTCGGCGCGGAAGTCTACTGCGCAAGGAAGGCGTGGGTAGCAGGGGACCTCTCTCCTCCCGCTTTGCTCAGGCAAGGTGTCCTGGCACTGCCTCGCTTCCTCTGAGCCCTGCATTTCCTCTCCACTGGAGGCGTGGCTACTCTCCTCCGCTGAGGAGGTGCTGCTTCCCACGATCTTTGGGGGCTCTCTGTAATCCATCTGGCTTTCCCCCTCTTGCCCCCGACCCGATGGCAGTTCCCTGACATATTATTTCCACTGTCTTTTTCCAATTAACTTTCCCATCCTGCATCATGTAATTTAACATTTGTAGTTTCAATATATTCACTTTCACAGCTGGCGTTGACGGGGTCTTGATCTGACATGATCAGGTGGATGCTTGAGTTACTGACCCTGGATGGGTTTTTAGGATTGGACTCACCAGAACAGTCTGAGAGTGGGATTTAGCATATTAAAATTTGTATCCTGTAGGTATTGCAATAAATGGTGCTTGCAACTGCTGTTCTGTGCATGTCCATGTTTGCCTACCCAGGTTCCTTTTCCTTCGGGTGATAGGTCCCAAGAAAAAAAGAAAAACATGAAGGAGGGAGATGACTTTTTAAATTTGTGAAGAAGTTACAGAGGTGGTAGAAAGGTGTTTGGAAGGTTACAAACACAGCTTCAGGCAGAAGGGTACAAGCACAGCCTCAAGCCACTTCATGGCTATTTTTAATTTCTTGCGTTCCACAAAACAGATTAAAGGCACTGTAATTTGCCTAAGAAAATAGTTAGCAGCTGGTGCACTTTCAAAAGAAATAAATGCCTCACAACTGACATCATTCTGACTTAAATATTCTGTTTCTTCTTCTGTTTATTTCTGTTTACATTTTCACTAATTGCTTTCTTTAGGCACCCTCTGAGAAATGCCCCATAAGCACTGAGTGCATTAGCATTCCTAGAGTAATGAATAGGCCTTCCGAATGGCAGCTGAGATGGTGCTTTTAAGCGATGACATCCAAGCCACTGGAGTGGAAACTGGTAAAAGGAAAAGACATTATTTTCTGTGTTCATTCTGCTTCAAGTTAAGGGGTTTCCCCTGCTACTGTTGACAAACTTAGGAACTGGTCAGCAGTGGCATAGAGCAGATTGAAGCATTAAGAAAAAAATACGTGGTATATCCTTCCTGGAACCATATGGCCAAAATCCTTTGCACATGGAAAGCCAGCCCAGTTTTGTCTTTGGTGTTCTTTTTTATGTGTAGGGAAGGTTTTATTTGGGAGAGCATTCAAATATGCAACATTCCACTGGCAGAATAGGATGCCAGGATGGAGCAAAGGGAGATTGCAGTGTGAAATTGCTGAATTAGGCATTGAGGTTCAATGCCATTGCTTTTGGACTGAACCAAGGCAAAGGATTTTTAGCAGATTATGTGTGTTAATTGGCTTACTAGCACCAGGCTGTCTGTGTTATCAGTAGGGGGCGAGGATCTGTCCATTTCTGCTCTTTCAGTTTCTCATTTTTCTAACCTTAAATTTAGTTTTCCACACTTCTACAGCAATTTGTGAATTTTGTGTTTTTTAAAATCCTCATTCAATATTTTAGTACAAAGTTCTAATAAACACTTTTGTAGGCAGTTTTGACAAATGTGCACATTTTTGCAAGCTATTTCTAATAAAATGCATTTTTGCATGCTATTTTCACAAATATCTTTACTGGTTGGTTGGAAAACTACAGTGCAAAATTTGGAGAACAATGTGAATTTTGAAGAATGGCCGTGTTTCGAGTCTCATATTATTTCAAAAAGTGCAAATATGATAGATTAGACCAAGAGTCTTCCATGAACACAGTCTTTAACAGTGAGTCTGTAAGTGACTGTGGAGGCCAATTCTGGATCCACATGTCCTTCCACAGTGAGGACAGAAGCAGCGGCGGAGGAAGCCACTCAGGCGCCTGGGGCGGTTTGAACCTCCCATAGGGGTGGGGCGCACCACAGGGCCTCCGAGGTCTGCCTGCCTCCTCCCACTCAGGCGCCCTGCAGCTGGGGGAAGGCAGCGGACGGACCATTTGGACAGCGTGGAGGCTGCACACCCCCAAGCCTCTCCCAGGCATACTGCAGGCACTGTGGTGAGTGCTGCCTGCCATTTTGTCACCCGCCCTCAGTGGTGACACCTGGGGCAGCCCGCACTCACTGCTCTCCCCTTCCTCCTCCCCTGGACATAGGTTTCCGAGTGGGAGTTGATCACGGTGAGGGTTTGCCATGCTTTTCGCCCTGAGTTCATGCTTCTTCAAAGTCCACAGCACCTTTGGTAAAGCCTGTTCTCCAATTGGAGCGCTCGCAGGCCAGTGTTTCCCAGTTAACAGTGCTGATACTACTGTTTTTAGATTTGCCTTGAGAGCAACTTTAAACCTCCTTTGTTGTCCTGCTGAAGTTGTAGTTGTACTTTAGTTGGCATATTAATGCATAGCAGCTTTGATTTGCTATGTTGTAGTTGTTGTTGTTTAGTCGTGTCCCATGGACCAGAGCACACCAGGCACTTCTGTCCTCCACTGCCTCCCGCAGTTTGGTCAAACTCATGCTGGTAGCTTCAAGAACACTGTCCAACCATCTCGTCCTTTGTCGTCCCCTTCTCCTTGTGCCCTCAATCTTCCCCAACATCAGGGTCTTTTCCAGAGAGTCTTCTCTTCTCGTGAGGTGGCCAAAGTATTGGAGCCTCAACTTCACAATCTGTCCTTCCAGTGAGCACTCAGGGCTGATTTCCTTCAGAATGGAGAGGTTTGATCTTCTTGCAGTCCATGGGACTCCAGAGTCTCCTCCAGCACCATAATTCAAAAGCATCAGTTCTTCGGCGATCAGCCTTCTTTATGGTCCAGCTCTCACTTCCATACATCACTACTGGGAAAACCATAGCTTTAACTATATGGACCTTTGTTGGTAAGGTGATGTCTCTGCTTTTTAAGATGCTGTCTAGGTTTGTCATTGCTTTTCTCCCAAGAAGCAGGCGTCTTTTAATTTCGTGGCTCCTGTCACCATCTGCAGTGATCATGGAGTCCAAGAAAGTAAAATCTCTCACTGCCTCCATTTCTTCCCCTCTGTTTGCCAGAAGGTGATGGGACCAGTGGCCATGATCTTGGTTTTTTTTTTATGTTGAGCTTCCGACCATATTTTGCGCTCTCCTCTTTCACCCTCATTAAAAGGTTCTTTAATTCCTCCTCACTTTCTCCCATCAAGGTTGTGTCATCTGCATAACTGAGGTTGTTGATATTTCTTCCGGCAATCTTAATACCAGCTTGGGATTCATCCAGTCCAGCCTTTCGCATGATGAATTCTGCATATAAGTTAAATAAGCAGGGAGACAATATACAGCCTTGTCGTACTCCTTTCCCAATTTTGAACCAGTCAGTTGTTCCATATCCAGTTCTAACTGTAGCTTCTTGTCCCACGTAGAGATTTCTCAGGAGACAGATGAGATGATCAGGCACTCCCATTTCTTTAAGAACTTGACACTTCTGGAAATGTTTATTGGGAACAATCTCTCCAAATGGAAGTCTCCTTGAGCCATCAAAGCCATCAGGTATTGCCTGTCTTCCTCCTCTCCCCCTCCGCCCCATTTCTTTTTGTAATGTCTAGGAGTACTATAGGGCTTCCTAGAGGAGATTTTGTGCTGTTTGGCTCCTTTACATTGAAAAAAATGGCTCAGACAATTCATATTTTTCCTTAGTGCTTTTAAATATTTTGGTACATGTTTGAATATCCAGTAAAATAGTACAGAGAAGACTTTACAGTTGATTACATGCAGAGTATTCAATTCACCATTTTATATGTTAACTAGTAATTCATTCTTTTTAGCAGTTTTCACTTGTTTCAACACTTCTGTTTTTACTGTTGAGTTGCTAGTTTTTATCTGGGTGATAAGAAAAAAATGGCAAAAGCAATGCTACATTTTTTTCATCCTTCTCTAAGTAAAGAACCTTGCCACTTTAGATAAGATAAAATTCCCTTGGGCTCCATCAAGATTGAGGCAGGCACATCACTCATGTATGGAGTGATCCCTCATAGACACAGAGGCTTCAGGGGGACCTTGGCCCCCACAACAGGCACAGATCCCTGGCAGCTGAGGCGCAGGTGGGTTTGTCTAGTGGGTAGGTGGATGGAGGCAGCAGCAGGTGAGGACCCTGCTGGAGGTAGGCTCTGTTCACCCTCCAGGTACCCTCTGCCATGTGCCCCCACCCCAGCTGCCCAGTCCTCCAGGGAGCGCAACACTTGCCCTGCCCTGGGCACATGGGGCAACTGATAGGACACGAGAGAGGCTGGTTCTCCCCTCCCCCACCACATGGAAGCCGCCTTCCCTTGGTCCAGTTAACTCAGTATTATCTCCATTGACTGGCAGCGGCTCTGCAGAATTTCAGGGTGTCTCTCCCAGCCCTGCCTGGAGATGCTGGACATTGAACCCAGGACCTTCTGCATGCAAAGCAGATTCTCTTACCGTGGAGTTATTGGACCACAACAATAACAGCACATCACAAAATTTGACTTTGCATATGTGTTTTTAAAATTCATATCCCGTGGGTCTCGATTGCGCAAGCTGCTGTACATCAGGGCGCTAAGGAGTCTCAGTCCTGGCAGTGCCTGGAGTAGGACCTGCTTAGTTGGAGCAAGCTTGCCCTGCCATGGGCCTCCAAATTGCTATTTAGTAGAACGGAGTAATAAGCAGATCCACCAGTAAAAGTTTTAGAACTGTTGTGTTGATTACAGAAAATGAAAAAACTTCCCCATTTACTAAGTAATAGTAATAGTAGCTTAATTACTGATTTATATTACTTGTTAAAATATTTTTTGCCTTCACGGCACTGTTCTAGGATACATTACAATTACAGTGGTGCCTCGCAAGATGAAATTAATCTGTTCCTCGAGTCTCTTCGTCTTGCGGTTTTTTCGTCTTGCGAAGCACGGCTATTAGCGGCTTAGCGGCTCTTAGCAGCTTAGCGGCTATTAACGGCTTAGCGGCTTTAAGAAAAAGGAAACAAACTCGCAAGAACTCGCAAGACGTTTCGTCTTGCGAAGCAAGCCCATAGGGAAATTCGTCTTGCGGAACGACTCAAAAACCGGAAAACTCTTTCGTCTTGTGTGTTTTTCGTCTTGCGAGGCATTCGTCTTGCGAGGTACCACTGTAAGTATAAAGCATTCAGTAAAGTATACTTCTTATTATTTCAAAATACCAGCAACTGGAGTACCTGAAAACAAAAGGGAATGGCTTAAGTGTCAAGAAGTTTATTGATCTATGTAGGATTCATGTTTTTACATTGATACAATGTGCATTTCTTTTAAGTTGTGTGTGGGGGGTGTTTAACTGTAAGCTTAGTACTCTTGTTCAACCACTTTGGGGTTACCAGCTTCCTAGCTGGTAAGTAAAAGATGTTTTTACACCAGATAATTTGTAATTATCTTCCCATAATGTGTATGGTTTGGGAAGCAGAAAAGGTACTGGAGCTGTTTGAATTCTATAATGGCAAAGTAGCGCAGATTAGTGAGATATGTTCATTCATCCAGGTCAAAACTATTTCAGTGGTATTTTGAGCTTTTGTATGAACTCTTTGTATGTTCAGTTCTGCAAATAGGTTCTGTAGTTTAACAGATGAGACAAAAGGCAGTAATTTATGGTATTCATAATGTGAACAACCTTTAACTTGTTTTAAGTAAATGTGAGGACTGCATTTGTTGATACAAACCCAAAAAGTGTATATTTCTACAGTAATATTTAGAATGTTAAAATGATGAGTAATGTTAATGCTTATTTAATTTTGCAATGTTGGATTTAATTTGGAAAGGAGAATCTCTTTCTGTTTTTGTTTTTGTGCAACCAATTTGAAACTAACACATGCCAAAGAAAGTTGTTCATGGCCCTTGGGAAATCTTTGTTCAAATAGCATCCCTTTTTGAAAATGCCTGCCAATAAACTGTCACTCAAAATTCACACACCTGCCAATTACAACTCTGCTCTAAACATTCTCTTCTTTATGACGGGAGAACTCTCTGGATCCAAGTTGGATTCTGCCAGAATTGTATCATATATAGTCATACCTTGGTTCTCAAATGCCTTGTGACTCGAACGTTTTGGCTCCTGAATGCCGCAAAGCTGGAAGTACGTTTTCCGGTTTGCGAACTTTTTTTGGAAGCTGAATGTCTGAAGCGGCTTCTGTGGCTTCCCCTTGAGTGCAGGAAGCTCCTGCAGCCAATCGGAAACCGCACCTTGGTTTTTGAACATTTACAGAAGTCGAACAGACTTCTGGAACGGATTCCGTTTGAGAACCAAGGTACAACTGTATTTGGATATGCTTGTTCTCAATAAAGGAAAAAATACCAGCAGTCTGGGCTAATATAACTTGTGATTTCTGTTGTCTATGTTCCAGTAAGCTCTAGGCAGGACCACTGGAATGTGTTATATATTGGGCTGCCTTTGAAGACAGTTCAGAAACTGCAGCTAGTGCAGATTTAGTGGTCAGATTGTTGAACATGACAGGATGGTCTGAACATATAACACAACATATAACACCGCTTCTGGCACAGAAGTGACAGTTTAAAGGTAGGAAAACCAAGTTTTGTTTGTTAATAGGAATCTGGAATCACCAAACGTTCAAGATAATGTGTGGTGACCTTCTGCCATTAGAATTTGCAGCACTACCTGAAAGTTGTTTTGCCTTTGCTTTTTTGCTTTGACTCAAGAAACTAGGAGTGGAAGGAGAGTAATTTATTGGTGCAGTTCTGTGATGTCTTAGTGGAGGGCTTCTTGCAGAACAGCTCTGGAACATATTGGAGTTTGTATTGCATTATGAGGAACATGGTAAATCCAGAAGATCCAAGAGACTCTACCATATAATCTTGAGAGTCCAATGGGTCATTAAAAGGTCTTGAAAGGGAGTTGTTCAAATTCTTGCATGTTAGTTTGTGCAAATGGAAAGAACAATGTTAAACAACAATTGATGACTTCCTTCTACCAGTCCACAGTAGAAAGTGTCCTCTCATATTGTACCACAGTGTGGTACGTTGGCTTGACAGCCACAGACAGAAAGTCTTTACAGAGCGTGGTGAACACAGCACATGATATAATGGGCTGTCCCCTCAGCCTGCTAGATGACATCGCAAGGGATCATTGCCTTAGGAGAGCGAGAAAAATTCTCAGGGACGATTCACATCCTGGCCAGCACCTCTTTAATCTTCTACCCTTGGGCAGGAGATATAGAAGTATAATCATACCAACAGGCTAAAAAACAGTTTCTATCCGTGGGCTGTTAGGCTGCTGAATGGAAAATAATATAGTGCAACTGACTTTTGGGGTTGGTGTGTTGTGAGACAAGAACACAGAGTGCAATGAGACTGAGTGTTTGGGGGGGGGCTCAGTTAATTTCATTGTACACAGGTTGTACAGTGATGATAAAGGTATTATTATTATTATTATTATTATTATTATTATTATTATTATTATTATTATTTCTGGTTTTGGAGTCACTTTTGTCACACAGTGATCTTCAGGTAAGTTAGAACCACCTTTCCGGGGGTAGGAGTTTTTCATTAGCCACTGCTGGATTCAAGCTGTCATTTTGTACAAGTGTGGAACAACATGTTGGAGGGCATGTACCACAGACTACTGTTGGATGGTTAAGTAACCAACAAACAAAATACTTTTAGGCCAAAATTATTACTATTTATAAAGCACCAACAGTGTATTTATTTAAAAGATGTTGAAGCCGTCCATTGGTAAAATTATCTGGGACATGATTAAAAATAGGAAAAACAATATCGAATAGCAATAAAATAAAGTAAATGAGAACCAGTGTAGAAGAAAGTCAGCATAAAAATTCAGCAGAGCAGATGAAATTTAACCAGCCAGTTCACATTCCATGGCCCAAAGCCTGGACTAATAAAAACATATTTATCAGGCCCTGAAGAAACAACACCGGCTGCCTATGTAACTTGGGCAATTTAGCTCCATTGGACTCTACAGTGGTACCTCGCAAGACGAAATTAATTCGTTCCGCAAGTCTCTTCGTCTTGCGAGTTTTTCGTCTTGCGATGCACGGTTTCCCATAGGAATGCATTGAAAATCAATTAATGCGTTCCTGGGGAAACCGCCTTCAGACCAGGTCCGGGGACAGTCTGTCCCCGGACCTCTTCTGAAGGCTGGGGGGGACGACAAGGGCTTTTCTTCCCACCCCCAGCATTTTAAAAAACCCTGGGACAGCGGAGGACTTCTCCGCTGTCCGGGCGATCTTAAAATGCTGGCGGGCGGCATTTTAAAATTGCCCCGGGACAGCGGAGGACCTCTCCGCTGTCCGGGGCGATTTAAAAGCCCCTGGGAAGGCAGGCAGGGGGGACAAAGACTTTTGCCCCCCGCCCGCCTTCAGAAGAGGTCCTGGACCTCTTCTGAAGGCGGGCGGGGGGCGAAAGTCTTTGCTCCCCCCCGCCTGCCTTCAAAAGCCCTCCGGGACAGCGGAGAAACGCGCTGTGTTTCTCCGCTCTCCCGGGAAGGCAGGCAGGGGGGAACAAAGACTTTTGCCCCCCGCCCGCCTTCAGAAGGTGTTCCCTCCCCGCCGCCCGGCTTCGGAACGTCTAGCGGGTTTTCCGTCTTGCGAGGCGTTCGTCTTGCGAGGTACCACTGTATATGATTTACTTTTGAGTATGGATTGTATGAATGGTGCCTGGTGAGCCATCCTGGAGAGGGAATTCCATGAACCTGGTGCCATGACGTTTCACTACACGCCAGATGATGAGAGGGAAACTGGAGGTGAACATCAGACGTTGAGCATACTCCTGTTGTGGAAGGTAGTCCCCTGGTTCCCACCATACATGATGCTTTACAGCATATGCCAAAAACATGCATCTGCAGTGGCTCCCCACTTGTGGGCTGCTCTCCCTGGGGAGGTTGGCTGGTGCCTTCATTAAGCGCCTCTAAGTGCCAGGAGAAAACATTGCTTTTTAACCACGTCTTGGGCTGATTGACATCCAGTGCCTTTTAAATGTGTTGTGGAAGGGGGTTTCTTGGTGGTTGTTGCTTTTATTTTTATTGTGCATATTGTGTCTTTTATGTTGTAGTTTTATGTTGTTAACTGTCCTGAGATCTATGTGCATAGAGTGTATGATGATGATGATGATCCCAAACAATTTATACTCTGAAGTCTCAGAGTGGGAAGAGAACAAAAGGAGGGAAAAGGCAAGGATAATAAAGGATATTTGTGAACCAATGCCGATACTTGTACAGACTTGTACATAGTAAATGTTTTCATACATGATTAAGATTTAATTGATTTTTTTAAAAAAATATTTGATTGATATCCATAACTCTGGAGCATCTATATGCACAGCTTTAGTTGTGACCTATTGTCAATACAAAACAAATTACTGCTCCTACTGCTACATTGTGCCTGGGGATTCACAGATGGGATTCATTTTGAGGTCAGGATTTGAAGGAAGAAGAGAGGTAACCCCTTTATATTCTTATAACTTGAATTGAAACAGCTTTTGAACACTATGAGAACTACAGTGGTGCCTCGCAAGACGAAATTAATTCGTTCCGCAAGTTTTTTCTTCTTGCGAGTTTTTCGTCTTGCGAAGCACGGTTTCCCATAGGAATGCATTGAAAATCAATTAATGCGTTCCTATGGAAACCGCTTGCCAGGCTGGCGGTGTGGAGAAGGGCTTTTCTCCCCACCGCAAGCCTTCAGGACAGGTACGGGAACAGAGGGGAAGGGGCGCAGCGCTTCTCCTCTGTTCCCGGGGCTTGCGGTGGGAGGAGGGTTTTTCCTCCCCACCGCCAACATTCAGAACAGCATTCTGAATAAAAAAATTCCTTCCTGTAGCACCTTTAAGACCAACTAAGTTAGTTCTTGGTATAAGCTTTCGTGTGCATGCACACTTCTTCAGATGGGTATCTGAAGAAGTGTGCATGCACACGAAAGCTTATACCAAGAACTAACTTAGTTGGTCTTAAAGGTGCTACAGGAAGGAATTTTTTTATTTTGACTATGGCAGACCAACACGGCTACCTATCTGTAACTGGAAGCATTCTGAATGTTGGCGGTGGGAAGGAAAACCCTCCTCCCACCGCAAGTCTTCAGGACAGCCATCCGAAGGCTGGCGTGGGGAGAAGGGCTTTTCTCCCCACCGCCAGCTTTCGGAGGAGCCTTCCGAAGGCTGGCGCGGGGAGAAGGGCTTTCCGCCCCACCGCCAGCCTTCGGAGGAGGTCCGAGGACAGTGGGGAAGAAGCGCTGCGCTTCCCCGCTGTCCCGGAGATTTCCCTATGGGCTTTCGTCTTGCGAAGGAAGCCCATAGGGAAATTCGTTTTGCGAAGCGCCTCCAAAACGGAAAACCCTTTCGTCTAGCGGGTTTTCCGTCTTGCGAGGCGTTCGTCTTGCGGGGCACCACTGTACTTTTTTGGAGTCAGTTTTGTGACATGTACATAACATAAGTGACATGTACTGTCTCCCTTAAATTTCCACGTTGGAAAAAAATCTTGCTCCTTTGCCAAGAACATGTTTGTATTTTTTGTTTATTTCAAGATAAATTTGTAGATATAAACAAGTAATGGTGTTAATAAGTAAGCCACCTGTCACTGTGAGAATGCAACTGATCCTGTTAGGGATTGCTACTACAGCCATTCTGTGCTTAGCAAAGGAGGGGAGCTTTATAACTCCGTGTTCTGTTCCTGGTACTTGTAGTACACAGATATTTGATGGAGTGAAAAATTTAGTGGCAGAATTAAGACAACGGAGACAAATGACAGAAGTTATATGTGGTTCTTATTATCAACCAGTGTCTGAGTTTTACAAAATCTTTACAAGTTTAGGGAACTGTTTCTTGCTTAAGGAGGAAAGTCATGAAACCAGCAGAAACAGCCAGATGGCACCTAGTGGGAGATGCAGTATTTTCCTCACGAATTGGGCTGTCTGTGCTTTGAAACAATCATGTTAATTATACTGAGAAATTGACAAATTTTGTACTTCCTTCTCTAACAGCAGTAAGTGAAAGGTGAAGTCTTTAAAAGCAGGTTACCCATTTTCAAAGCATTGCGTGTTTACCCAGTTTCATAGAATCATAGAATCATAGAGTTGGAAGAGACCACAAGGGCCATCGAGTCCAACCCCCTGCCAAGCAGGAAACCCCATCAGAGCACTCCTGACATGTGGTTGTCAAGCCTCTGCTTAAAGACCTCCAAAGTAGGAGACTCCACCACACTCCTTGGCAGCAAATTCCACTGTCAAACAGCTCTTACTGTCAGGAAGTTCTTCCGAATGTTTAGGTGGAATCTTCTTTCTTGTAGTTTGGATCCATTGCTCCGTGTCCGCTTCTCTGGAGCAGCAGAAAACAACCTTTCTCCCTCCTCTATGTGACATCCTTTTATATATTTGAACATGGCTATCATATCACCCCTTAACCTCCTCTTCTCCAGGCTAAACATGCCCAGCTCCCTTAGCCGTTCCTCATAAGGCATCGTTTCCAGGCCTTTGACCATTTTGGTTGCCCTCCTCTGGACACGTTCCAGTTTGTCAGTGTCCTTCTTGAATTGTGGTGCCCAGAACTGGACACAGTACTCTAGGTGAGGTCTGACCAGAGCAGAATACAGTGGCACTATTACCTCCCTTGATCTAGATGCTATACTCCTATTGATGCAGCCCAGAATTGCAAGTAGTGTGCACAAAAAGGAGACAGAAGCTCCTCATTGAGATTCCACGCAGTTTGCCATTATGAATTTGCTAAAATTCCAAAGTTTCTTGGAATGGTACTACTACTACTACTACTACTACTACTACTACTACTACTAATAATAATAATAATTACTTATACCCTGCCCATCTGACCAGGCCTCCCCAGCCACTCTAGGAAAGCTTTGACTTGATATTATGATATTATAGAGTGTGACACATAGGAAAGATGGTCCTCTAGGACCTTGGGAGATCTAATGAGGCAAAGATCTTCACCATGCTGCTGATGGCTGAGAGTCAAAACCATCCATCAGATGCTTACTGCTTAGAGGTCTTTTGCTGTGAGCAATCTTCTGTAAATGTTGCTGTTCATTTTTGGGTCTAAGCCAATTTCATTTCTTTCTTGCATACTTTGGTTGATGCAGCTGCTTGTCATGTATTTGACGTGTCCTTTTGATGTTGGTGACACGGACGGTTCCCCCCTCCAACAGTGTTTGTACTTCTTAAGTGGAGCTTGTAGCTTGGTGCTCCCCCTTTGTTAGACTTTATAAAAGTCATCCTTCATTGTTTCCTAACATTTACCTGGGCACCACACTGAGGTTGTCTGCTCATAGTTGGTTCACACTTTGCCAGACAAATATGAAAACTGCCGTTTTTTGGGGAACAGTATGTATACATGGCAGGAGTGGGGACAAACAATGACATGATGACTGTGATCTGGGGAATACAGTGGTACCTCGGGTTAAGTACTTAATTCATTCCAGAGGCCCGTTCTTAACCTGAAACTCTTCTTAACCTGAAGCACCACTTTAGCTAATGGGGCCTCCTGCTGCTGCACCGCCAGAGCACGATTTCTGTTCACGTCCTGAAGCAAAGTTCTTAACCTGAAGCACAATTTCTGGGTTAGCGGAGTCTGTAACCTGAAGCGTCTGTAACCTGAAGCGTATGTAACCTGAGGTACCACTGTACAAACTTTCTTTCTTGCATTGCTACATCATCTCTATGTAGCAGTAAGCATAGAGATCTTTTCATCACGAAGGGCTCTGTTTGCATTTCCCGAATATTGCAGAGTGTAGAGCATCCCTCTCTTCCAACCCTTCTCTTCCATCTCTCTCCATGGTTCTCACTTTGGGAGACCAGGAGGGTTCTGTGAGGGCACATCTTCAAAGCAGTTTTGTGTGCTTGGATTTTTGCATTGTACAAACATCTGGCTGTTACTCTTTCCTAGTGTGGACATGCAGACTTATGTTTCCAGATTCAGATATGCATAAAAGGCACTGCTGAACCCTTCTAAGCTCTCCATTGATTCCTGTTTAATATCTTCTGCAGAACTGGAAGTATTCCTGTTGCTGTAATTATTTAGGTAATTTCTGTACTTGATAAAAAGAGTTTCCCACAGGTAACGGTTTTCAAGCTTGACATTTTTCTATCTATCGCTCTTTCTCTTCTGAACCTTGAGGGAATGGCTACCTAACGGCTCCTTATGCAGTGCTTGCCCCTTTTCTCTTCTATTTCATACTCCAGAAGTTGCCTTCTAAGGAGCAGTTTTTGCTCCATGTTTCCAGATGATCTGCAGTTGACATGCAGCAGTCTTTGCTACACTAGACATGAGACCTTTCATGCAACAGCAATTGCACAGTTTATTTGTTTTTTAAGTAAAAAAGTAAAAGATCAGTAAAAGTAGTCAGTTCCTACCCTCTTACACCAGCTGTTTTCCTGGTCAGTATTCAGGATGGAGGCTCCTGCACTTGATATTTGGCAAGAACCCTCCCATTGGCACTAATGGAAGCTTTCCTTGCAGTGCAAATAGTAGATGCTGGAGGGCAATTCAAATAAAGACTACAGTGGAAGAGTCAAAGAGTTAAAGCCTGCTTCCTCTCTCCAAGGTCATAGTCTGGATCAGGGCCCCTGCACCTATTTGCTTTAAAAACAAAACAAAACAATTTAAATTGCTGATTGTATGAAATTGTGTCAGATTTAGTTTGGTACTTGGTTCTGGTTGTATCCTCCAAGAGCTGCAGAAGGTTTGGCTCGATTATTCTCTGATGAGGAGCCATCAAAATGGTAAATGATATTTGGTCTGCATCAGCCATAAAAGAGGAGGAGAGTGACAGAATTTTAATATTTCCTGTGCCTGGGACTTGTCCAGACAAGGATCTTCTCTTCAGCACCAGCTACATGTTAACTGAATTGAATTCCAGGGCCAAATGCTGGAATTGAGTCAGGAAGTACCGTATTTTTCGCCCTATAGGACACACTTTTCCCCCCTCCAAAAACGAAGGGGAAATGTGTGTGCGTCCTATGGGGCGAATGCAGGCTTTCGCTGAAGCCTGGAGAGTGAGTGGGGTCGGTGCGCACCAACCCCTCTCGCTCTCCAGGCTTCAGGAGAGCCCCACCGCCAGCCCCACAAGCTCGGGGGACAGCGAGGAGGCGGAACGCCGCCATCCCGCTGTTTCCCGACGTGGTTTGGAGGCTGGCGGCGGGGAGAAGCTTGGGGGACAGCGGGGAGGCGCAGCGCACCATCCTGCTGTCTCCCGACGTGGTTTGGAGGCTGGCGGCGGGCTTCTCCCTCGCCCAGCCCCGCAAGCTCCCAGAGCAGCTTCGGGATCGCTCTGGGACCCGTTCTGGGGGATGGGGATGGGGGAAGCCTGCTTCCCCCTCCCCAAGCCCCGCAAGCTCCCAGAGCGATCGCGAAGCTGCGCGCAGCTTCGGGATCGCTCTGGGACCCGGTCTAGAGGCTGGGGACGGGGGAAGCAAAGCTCCCCCCTCCCCCAGCCCCGCATGCTCCCAGAGCAGGCTTCGTGCAGTTCTCCGCAAGCTGTGGGAGCCCGGCGCGACTTCGAACTGGCCTCCAACGGCTTGCGGAGAGCTGCCTGTTCTGGGGGCTTGGGTGGGGGATGCTCGGACTTCCCCCGCCCCAGCCCTGTGCCGGAGGGGGGATAATTTTTTTTTCCTTTATTCCCCCCCCCAAAAAAAATCTAGGTACGTCCTATGGGCCGGTGCATCCTATAGGGTGAAAAATACGGTAAATTTCTGCGCAGAGCAGCCACGGTGTGGCTCTAAACATAATAATTTGATTTTAAAAGCTATACAAGCCTGACCCTTGTAGACTTCGATCTGGAGCCTATTTCCCTGCAATTATAAAGGTAAAAACAGCATTGGAACTATATATAAGTGATAAAGCGTCGTGGAGGCAGCAGCAAAAGCATTTCCCTTTCCTCCAGTGTTTTAAACAAAATTGCAACCTTAGATATTCTCCTCAGTCCAGGAGTCATGTAATTTCCTGAGCTCGATTATTACCTGCCAGACTTTCCAGTGGTAAAGAGCCATGGCCAGCATTTAAGGTCGTCTTGGTCTTTTGGCTCCCTTCACAGACACCTTTCGTTTATGGAGGTGAAAGAGCCTTGAAGTTGTGCAGACTATATTTTCATACAAGTCTTTATTTATTATATCACTACAAAAACAAAAAAAGCTTGCTGTTTTGTCTTTATATCCTGAGCATGTCTTAATTTCTATAGACTACCACTCATTTTCTATTATCCGAATTTCCCCCCTGAATTAAATATGTCCTGTAGTTGGTAATATTGCAGCCAACTAGTACAGTAATCTCTAACTTCTTTGTAAGGTTTCAGTTTCAATTTGACCATCCTCCTCTATTAGGAGCTGTTTGTATGTTGCCCAATTTCCCCCCATATTCCTTTTTTTAACTTCCAGTGGTGACACTGTCTTGGGCTCTAACAAACTTTGGTATTTTATCCACACTTTATATACTGCATTCCTAATTATGTGATTAGTAAACCCTTTGTGTGTTTTGGCCTTGTTATACCCAAGATATGCATGCCAGACGTGCATTTTATTCCAGCCCTCTAAATCCAAAATATCTGTATTGTTTAATAACATCCAGTCCCTAATCCAACATAAGCATGAGGCTTCATAATAGATTCTTAGGTCTGGAAGTGCAAAGCTCCCCCTTTCTTTTTTGTCTGTTAATAATTTGTATCTTATGCGTGGCTTCTTTCCCTGCCAAATGAATTTAGTTAAATCTTTCCTCCATGTTTCAAAACACTCCATTTCCCCTATAATAGGGATCATTTGAAAAGAAATAGCATTTTTGGGAGTATATTCATTTTAATGACAGAGATTCTGCCCCATAATGTCAATTGTAACCTAAACTAGACGAGCTTTATGGGGATGCTGATTTCATTTTCCAGCAGGACTTGGCACCTGCCCACACTGCCAAAAGTACCAAAACCTGGTTCAGTGCCCGTAAGATTACTGTGCTTGATTGGCCAGTAAACTCGCCTGACCTGAACCCCATAGAGAATCTATGGGGCATTGCCAAGAGAAAGATGAGAGACATGAGACCGAGCAATGCAGAAGAGCTGAAGGCTGCTATTGAAGCATCTTGGTCTTACATAACACCTCAGCAGTGCCACAGGCTGATAGCATCCATGCCACGCCGCATTGAGGCAGTAATTGATGCAAAAGGGGCCCAAACCAAGTACTGAGTACATATGCATGCTTCTACTTCTCAGAGGTCCAATATTGGTCTATTTGCAATCCTTGTTTTGCTGATTTCATTTAATATTCTAATTTTCTGAGATTGTTAATTTGGGGTATTCATCAGCTGTATGCCATAATTATTATTATTATTACCGTATTTTTCGCCCTATAGGACGCACCTTTTCCCCTCCAAAAATGAAGGGGAAATGTGTGTGCGTCCTATGGGGCAAATGCAGGCTTTCGCTGAAGCCTGGAGAGCGAGAGGGGTCGGTGTGCACCGACCCCTCTCGCTCTCCGGGCTTCAGGAAGCTCTCCGCAAGCCGTGGGAGCCCACGGGAGTCCCCCCCCCCTGGGCTCCCACGGCTTGCGCAGCCCTGCCTGCACCCCGAAGCCCCGGCGCGCTGAACAGTCACACCGGGGCTTCAGGTAGTTCTGCGCAAGCCACAGGAGGGCTCCCCCGGCTTGCACAGAGCTGCCTCTTATCCGGAAGCCCTGGCGCGCTCAGCAGTCGCGCCGGGGCTTCGGGTAGCTCTGCCCAAGCCGCGGGGGCTTGCGGAGAGCAGCCTGTTCTGGGGGCTGGGGTTGGGGGAAGCTCAGGCTTCCCCCGCCCCAGCCTAGCGCCTGGGGGGGGGGGAATAAAATTTTTTTTCTTTATTTCCCCCCCTAAAAACTAGTTGCGTCTTATGGGCCAGTGCGCCCTATGGGGCGAAAAATACGGTATTATTATTTATTATTTATACCCCGCCCATCTGGCTGGGCTTCCCCAGCCACTCTGGGCGGCTTCCAAAAGAATATTAAAATACTGTGATACATTAAAAGATTAAATTATAACAAATAAAGGCTTGACATTTCTCACTTTGCATGCCATGAGTCTATCTCATATCTTAGTTTCACCTTTTAAGTTGAATTACTGAAATAAATGAACTTTCCCACAATATTCAAATTTTCCAAGTTTCACTTGTAGGACAGGGATGTCCAACCAGTAGATTGTGATCTACTGGTAGATCCCTGGCTGATCCTGGTAGATCACTGGATCCTTATTGTGTACAAAAAGTTACCGGGGGAGAGCTAAAAAACTCTTTGCAATACTCCCCCTAAAAAGCTCAACAACTCTGGGCAATCCACCCATCTCACACACGCTCCTCCTCCCTCCAATGACAGTGGGTAGATCACTGCCAGTTTTTTTATGCCAGGAGTAGATCACAGTCTCTTGGGAGTTGGACATTCCTGGCATAGGATAAGAGAGACGGAGAGGGTTGGGCTTTACTCGGAACAACGCCATTGCAACGGTACCTCAGTTTTCGAATGCTGCAAAACCGGAAGTAGATGTTCCGGTTTTTAAACTTTGCCTCGGAAGCTGAATGTGCTCCGTTTCCATGTTTCCTGTTGCGCTGCTAATTTGCATCCCCCTCATAGTAATTCAGACCTTCCGTTTCCGACTACAGTGTTCTGAGGTGATATTTCAAGCTTATACTTGGTGCTTTTGTTTTTGCCTTTTATTTTGCGTTTTTTTAAAAAGGCTTTTTCCGTTAATTTGTTTTTGTGACTGTGTGGATCCCAGTTCAGCTACTGTTGGATTGATTGATTGATTGATTGATTGATTGACTGCGGAAATGGATAAAAGCCCCCCATCCAAACAATGACTATCATCAGTGCAGGTAAGATTTTTTTTAACTTTTTTTATCATCTACAATACTATTTTATTTATTTTATAGTACTGTGCAGTACATTGATTATTGCTTTCATTTTATGGATCAATGGTCTCGTTAGATAGTAAAATTCATGTTAAATTTTACTATTTTAGGGGTTGTTTTTAAAAGTCTGGAACGGATTAATCTGTTTTGCATTACTTTCTATGGGAAAGCATGTCTTGATTTTGGAACGCTTTGGTTTTCAAACAGACTTCCGGAACAGATTAAGTTTGAGAACCAAGGTACCACTGTATTGAATAAGGACTACATTCCTTTGTCTCTCTGTGTGAATATTGAATAAATTATGTGGCAAGGACTCTTCGTGTTATCTGCTTCTTTGGCTGCTACTAGGGGAGGGATAGGATTCCCTGAACCTTGACAGTACCCTGTCCTGTAAAAGGAGATATTTGCTTCTCCTGAAAATAGCTAAATCCATGCCTAAACACAGCCAACCCCATATGCATAAGATCAACTTAGCATCCGCACCCAAGTATGATAAGGCAAATGCTGAGGACTTGCAAGAGTTGTCATTGCTAGCCTTTTCTTGAAGATGTGTTTTCAGCTTGGCACTTGCCAAGGAAATGATAAGCAAAGGAGATTCAGCCGCCTTGTGTTCTTTGCTTTAAGTCCACCTTTCTGAAGCACGCTAGCTCTGAAATGTGTAGCACACCCATAGGTTTTCCCAGGGTGAGGCTCATCCATTGCTCAGTGCGGGTGTGCTGACCCCTGCGATATCCCCCCAAAAAAGAATGAAATATTTAGCATACCTATATTCATTTGAAGTAACTTCTGTGTTCCATTTGCTGTCCATTAGGGCTGGGTGATACCTGGTTTTCAACATTGTGATATATCACCAGCTAAACATCACAATATACTGATATATCATGATGGAGGGTGGAGCTCTGGAGAGGCATTAGCTGGCTTCACAGTTTTTCCTGCATCGTGATTTTTGCTGGCGCCTGCTCTTGTGATTCCTGCAGGAGCCGGCTAAGCTGGCAGAGTTAATGGGCTGCAGGAATTGAGAGAAGCGTTGGCTGGCTTCACAGTTTTTCCCACATTGTGATTTTTCCATAGCGCACCCACACACCATGATTTGCGATACATTGCCAGGTCAAAAATTATGAAACCAATACAGTTGTACCTTAGAAGTCAAACAGAAGTCGAATTCCGGAAGTCCATTTGACTTCCAAAACGTTCAGAAACCAAACTGCGGCTTCTGATTGGCTGTAGGAAGCTCAGAAGCCGCGGAAGCCCTGTCGGATGTTTGGCTTCCAAAAATAGTTCGCAAACCGGAACAGTCACTTCCAGGTTTGTGATGTTTGGGAGCCAAAACGTTTGAGAACTAAGCTGTTCGAAAACCAAGCTGTATCACAATATGGACTTCAAAATGTTTTGGGACAATATATTCATCTATTGCCCAGCCCCACTGTTCATTTTACAAAAGGTTTGGTGATGCAGCTGCTGTTTTTGATTGTGCTGTGGAAATCAGATGACCCCCTTCTTCTTTTTCTCTTACTAGTAAAGAATGCAGATTGTGAAAGCCAGGCACAAATGTGATTAGCTGTGTCCATTCTGCTTGCTAGAGGAAAAGGTCAAGAAATCTAAAAGACCTTTCTGGATAGACTTGCATTAAGGGCATTGAAAAGTATTGGGGAACAGACTTCTAGGACTCTTGAGCAACTCTAAGCTGTGACTTCTCTTGATTGTTTTGAATTGAAACCCTCCATGTGTTCTTCTTTATGTTTGTAAAATAGTTTGCACTGCTTGCAGAGAATTAACTGGCCCACAGAAGTCACATAAGCATTTATTATTTGTGTGGCAGAGTGTAGCCAGCAGAGGGAGTGCAAGTTAACAAACAGCCCCCATTTGAAAAGTCCATACTAATAAATTTTCATACTTCAGAAATATTTGCCTGCTTGCAAGGAACTGATGGAGCTGTAGTGAAGCAATTGAAAGGCGAGATAGCAGTGTTTTAATATAATTTTGGTAACTCTGGCTAGGTGAGTGAAGTATGCTCTTGGATCCCTGGGGCATTGTAACTTTTGGTGGTGTTTTCAGACTCTGAAAAGAAATTGTTGCACTGTTGATTATGATGCACCACAAAAGTTATTTTCCCAGCCAACCCCAAACAATTACATATACATGTATTTTTCGTTTATTCACCTCTCAAATTCTGCCCCATTTCTTAGTCTTCTTTCCAGTTCCTTTATAAGGGAGGTGCATTTTGAGTTCTCATATCCGTTCCCTCGAGACATGACAGCAATTCCCTTATCATGCTGAGAGCTCTTGTTCACACATGAAACAATGATCAGAATTGAAGATTTTGGGTGTGGGAGCTGCTGCCATCTTTGGGGTACTTAGTGTGTATTAGTAAAATTAAGAATCCACTTTAATTTGAGTGCGTGAGATCTGTAAAACAGCACAAACAGGAGAGGCATGGTGCTTAAATGGGGCAATAAGAAGGACACCAGGCCCTTAGCAGTACAGGAAACACAACAGACAGTAATTGTGAAGAGCGGTACAGACAACTCCCCATTTATGCGGGGGTTGCGTTCCAAGGACCTGCACATGTCAGTGGGGCGCATGTAAGCCTGTTCCACCTCCACCCTGCCCCCTATTTGTGCCACTTCTGGGTTCTTGGCGATGCGTGTGTGCATGGTTGCATGTGACTTGCATAAATGGGGAGTTTACTGTATGTTAAATCCCTTCTTTGGAAAGAGAGTTGTCTGTCTATCCATTTCGCTCTCACAACGATCCTGTGGTGTAGGTTAGGCTGAGAGATTGTTCATGGCCCAAGGTCATCCATTGAGCTTCATGGAGATTTGAACCCTGGTCTGCCAGGTTCTAGTCAAACACTAATAGCTACACCACTCTCACTGTGTTTATTCTGCAGTTATGCAGTTGTATTTTAAGGAATCTTTTGGAAGGAGAGGGTGGTGTCTACGCTATTTGACACACTCACATACACAGAGAAATAGACCATGCCTGCACTAAACGCTGGACCTGTGTAGAATGCTTCCATATATGGATGTGTTAGTGCTCCATCCATTGGTTTCCCCCCTCAATTGACAAACGTTTTTATGTTTATAGCAGAGCAAAATGTAAGAAAATATTAGAGCTGGTACATATTCAGGGCTTAACCATCAAGCCTCATGTATTTGGAATGTGAGTTGGAAAAGCTACAAGTTAGAAATTGTATTAATCTCTTAGGTTGAAATGTTAACAGATTTCTGTTAAATCCGAGTTTTCTAGGGCAGTTTTCATAGAGACCTCTTAAACGAATCCCTTGTGAATTCTGAACCGTTTTCAAAGGCCAATGCATGCTTGCTGATTTTGTTAGAAAACTAAGAACATAAATACAGTAAAGGCAATTTTTTGAATGGCAAACCTATTTGGAATGTGCCCTCAGATGAAGGTTAATTATTTAAAAGTTAGGACAAAATAGTTTCTCAATATCAGCTTTGAAGAGAGGCAAATTGCCCCTCTTCATATCAGTAAACTGCCCCTGAAGAATACAGATTTAAAACTTTTAGTAGTGGATTTAAATTTGCAGCTGTAAAAGTAAGAATGATCCTTTTCTTGGAATAGAAACAGATACTGGTCCATGGGGTCACGAAGAGTCGGACATGACTAAATGACTAAACAACAACAAAACAACAAAAAGTGAAATGCCATAAATTATCTATTATCCCAGGTTTACAGTATCCTCCTACATAAACTTCATGGAACTGTTTTAAGATATTTCTCTGTCTAATATTTTTTTTGTGTGTGTGTGTTCACCTACACGCACATAATTCAGGCTATATTCACATGCCTTCCCTTGTTACAATCCATGTTAACCTTTTTATTACTATTTTTAATATTTTATTAAGCAATTTTCATTTATAAGAAGATAGAGTGAGAAAAAAGAAAGAAAAAAGTGAATGAGAATGAAAAAAAGAAACAATACCATACATTAATATACAAATGTGAATCATAGAATCATAGAGTTGGAAGAGACCACAAGGGCCATCGAGTCCAACCCCCTGCCAAGCAGGAAACACCATCAGAGCACTCCTGACATATGGTTGTCAAGCCTCTGCTTAAAGACCTCCAAAGTAGGAGACTCCACCACACTCCTTGGCAGCAAATTCCACTGTCGAACAGCTCTTACTGTCAGGAAGTTCTTCCTAATGTTTAGGTGGAATCTTCTTTCTTGTAGTTTGGATCCATTGCTCCGTGTCCGCTTCTCTGGAGCAGCAGAAAACAACCTTTCTCCCTCCTCTATGTGACATCCTTTTATATATTTGAACATGGCTATCATATCACCCCTTAACCTCCTCTTCTCCAGGCTAAACATGCCCAGCTCCCTTAGCCGTTCCTCATAAGGCATCGTTTCCAGGCCTTTGACCATTTTGGTTGCCCTCCTCTGGACACGTTCCAGTTTGTCAGTGTCCTTCTTGAATTGTGGTGCCCAGAACTGGACACAGTACTCCAGGTGTGGTCTGACCAGAGCAGAATACAGTGGCACTATTACTTCCCTTGATCTAGATGTTATACTCCTATTGATGCAGCCCAGAATTGCATTGGCTTTTTTAGCTGCCGCGTCACACTGTTGGCTCATGTCAAGTTTGTGGTCAACCAAGACTCCTAGATCCTTTTCACATGTACTGCTCTCAAGCCAGGTGTCACCCATCTTGTATTTGTGCCTCTCATTTTTTTTGCCCAAGTGCAATACTTTACATTTCTCCCTGTTAAAATTCATTTTGTTTGTTTTTGCCCAGTTCTCTAATCTGTCAAGGTCGTTTTGAAGTGTGATCCTGTCCTCTGGGGTGTTAGCCACCCCTCCCAGTTTGGTGTCATCTGCAAATTTGATCAGGATGCCCTTGAGTCCATCATCCAAGTCGTTGATAAAGATGTTAAATAAGACCGGGCCCAAGACAGAACCCTGTGGCACCCCACTAGTCACTCTTCTCCAGGATGAAGAGGAACCATTGATGAGCACCCTTTGGGTTCGGTCAGTCAGCCAGTTACAAATCCAAATGTGTATATTCTTATTCTCCTAATTATGTGTATATTCTTATTCTCCTAATTCTACTATTCTCCTAATCCACATATATAATAGTCAATAATCTAATATACTCTCTGTAAACTAATTCCAAATATCATTGTATTTATCCAATATAAGCTGTCAGTTCATATGTTGCCAATGTTGTCATGTCATCAAGACATTGATTAAGGGGAAATGTATCTCTATTCTCCCTATTCATCAGTATCATTCTCTTGGCCACCATTAGGGTGCATAGAATCCATTTTCGCTTTCCTGTTTTCTGTTTCCATACAGTGGGTATATCGTCCAAGAGCATATTCACCTCTGAAAATCCTATTTTTTTCCATAGAGTCTTGCTCATATAGTCCAGTTGTTATTGCTTTGTAGTCATTTAGTCGTGTCCGACTCTTCGTGACCCCATGGACCAGAGCATGCCAGGCGCTCCTGTCTTCCACTGCCTCCCGCAGTTTGGTCAGACTCATGCTGGTAGCTTCGAGAACACTGTCCCACAATCTTGTCCTCTGTCATCCCCTTCTCCTTGTGCCCTCCATCTTTCCCAACATCAGGGTCTTTTCCAGGGAGTCTTCTCTTCTCATGAGGTGGCCAAAGTATTGGAGCCTCAGCTTCACGATCTGTCCTTCCAGTGACCACTCAGGGCTGATTTCCTTCAGAATGGAGAGATTGGATCTTCTTGCAGTCCATGGGACTCTCAAGAGTCTCCTCCAGCACCATAATTCAAAGCATCAATTCTTCGGTGATCAGCCTTCTTTATAGTCCAGCTCTCACTTCCATACATCACCACTGGGAAAACCATGGCTTTTACTATACGGACCTTTGTTGGCAAGGTGATGTCTCTACTTTTTAAGATGCTGTCTAGGTTTGTCATTGCTTTTCTCCCAAGAAGCAGGCGTCTTTTAATTTTGTGGCTGCTGTCACCATCTGCAGTGATCATGGAGCCCCAGAAAGTAAAATCTCTCACTGCCTCCATTTCTTCCCCTTCTATTTGCCAGGAGGTGATGGGACCAGTGGCCATGATTTTGTTTTTTTGATGTTGAGCTTCAGACCATATTTTGCGCTCTCCTCTTTCACCCTCATTAAAAGGTTCTTTAATTACTCCTCACTTTCTGCCATCAAGGTTGTGTCATCTGCATAGTAAGTGTGGGACACAGTAAAAGCAAAAGTTTCAAAGAAGCATTGTCCATATTACATTTCCAACAAAGAGCTACATTAGGTAGTTCTTTCTTATACAAACGTTGGGGAGTCCAGTAGATCTATAAAAAGTAACCGCTGGCTTTTTACTTTCAAATGAATTATCCAATTGCTCCAAAATTCATGTTAACTTAGGCAGTGCAAGATGTTCTCAAGGTATTGTGAACTCCTTTCAGCAGTTATGTAGAAATTGTAAATTAATTTTGGTCATAAATAATTTTAACATAATTTTCCATCATGAAAGGCTGACATTCAATGCAAAGCAAACAGAACAAGACCCCACCCTTCAGTTGTTTCAGCTTATATATAATTACTCCCTGTGCATTTCATATCTTAAAACATCTTTCTTTGTAATATTCAGCTATTGTTGGCGAAATTAAAATGCAAGCATTTCCTTGCTGGAACAAAGATCAATCTAGTTCAGTAACAGAATTGCAGCACCATATTTTTCGCTCTATAGGACGCACCTTGTTTTAGAGGGGGAGAACAAGAAAAAAAAATCTCCCCCTCTCTGCTCAGCGCCCCTTCAGCGAAGCGGCAGGAGAAACGGAGCCCTTTCCATTTCTCCTCCCGCTTCGCTGAAGGGGCGATGCGCAGCTCACCCTCTCTGCTGAAGCCAGGAGAGTCTTGCTCTCCTGGCTTCAGCGAAAGCAACACGAAGCCTCCAGAGTGCAGCGGGACCTCCCGCTGCGCTCCAGAGGCTTCAGGCGGCTATCCCTGAAGCCTGGAGAGCAAAAGGGGTCGGTGCGCACCAACCCCTCTTGCTCTCCAGGCTTCAGCGAAAGCAACACAAAGCCTCCGGAGCGCAGAGGGAGCGTTCCCTCTGCACTTCGGTGGCTTCGCATTGCTATCGCTGAAGCCAAGGAGCCTGCATTCGCTCCATAAGATGCACACACATTTCCCCTTAATTTTTGGAGGGGGGAAAGTGTGTCTTATAGAGCAAAAAATATGGTAACTTTTTCTTTCTTTCTTTCTTTCTTTTTAGTTTTGAACCCTGCTGGTCCCCAAAATGTCTAATTACAATGGTAAGAGAGAAGGCCTGGTCTATTACCTTTTGCTAGCTAGGGTTGCCATATTTTGAAGAGCAAAAACAAGGACACCTTTGCTGACTTCTACTTTTAACTATGGACCGCTATGATGAGACTCATTTTACATACCCATGAAAAAGAGGGCATGTCCTGGAAAAGGAGGACATATGGCAACTGTTATAGCCCCCTTAGCTACTGCTTTTGGAAAAGTATAGAAGGCATGATTTGGTTGGTTGTAATTTTTTTATTATTATAAAATTATTTAAATACCACATTTACAGGCATAGTACTCCCAAGAAAGCTCACAATATGCAGTTGCAATTGAAATTATTCAACCCCCATTGCAAATCAGGTTTATTATCAAAATTTACAGACTTTTAGTTGCTTGCAATGAGCAAATCAAACAAAAGCAATTGAAATAGCTCAGCACAACAAATGCTTCAAGCTGTTTCCCCAATTTAGCTGAAATTGCAACTCATTTTTGTATTAGTTCCTACACAATAAGGTGAAATGCCCATTTTTTTAAAACTACGAATGTCTTTCTTAACTTTGTCCCTGACCATTTCTTTCTTGCATCCCTGACTCCTTCTTTTCTTGGATAGGTTTTAAAGATCTAAAACATTTTAAGTTTATTTTCATTTTGTTCACCTTTTTCTAATCAGCTAGCTTTAATTCTGTATAATTTTCCATTTGCAGTTACATCCCTCCTCCAGGGCATGATCAATCTGTATTTGAAGTGGGGGTGGGGAGGGGAAAGAGCTGTGGCATCATTCGGACATGGCATCCTTAGAAAACACATTCCTCTTTCTGCTTGGAGATGTAGATTCAGAGACTGCCATTCTTCATTAGGGTTTTAATTATGTTTAGAAAGCAAGCTGAATGTTTGCTCAGTTGTCCCTGATCAGCAAATTCAAGAAACAGAAAGCCACCCACTGCTTGAATGAAAGAGGAATGTGTCCTCAAGAGATGAACATAAGATGCCCAGCTCCAGATGCACTTTATAATGGCAAGAGAAGCAAAAGAGCCCCGCCATGGGAACATGTTCTGCGCTTTGAAGCTCTGGCTCCTTTTGCTGCTCTTTGGAAATGCACATGTGGATTGCTTCACATATTGGACATATTTGAACAATTATATGAAGAAACTCCCCCTCCCCCCCCCCCGCCCTCTGATCAACCATAGTTTACCGCTTTTGTCTGAACTTAGAAATTACAGTTCCTTGTTCCAAAATAAGCCACAATCGTTCTATTATTATTATTAATTAATTTTTATTCTGCCTTTTATTGAAAGATCACAGGTGTACAGCATAAAAAACCAAAATGCATAACAACAATACAAAATTTAACACACACCCCGGACACATTTTAAAAGCCATAAAAGGATCTTAAACCTATTTCAGATTGTGGTTTATTCTGAAACTGGCTTCCGTACTTTCCTGGAATGGGGAACTATGGTTAATTGGAGGGTTACTGGTTTGATCACTCGTGCTGTGAAGAGAAGAGCAAGGGGGCTTCGCAGGGGTGGGTGAGGAGCAGAGCAAACACATCATTCCTATCTCAGCTTAAGATTCTCCAAACCAGGGCATCATCTTCTCAGTCTTCTTAATTACCTTCCCAAAAGAAGGTCTGTTAGCAACCAGTAAGTAGATTAGTTGGTCCAGGGGGGGGGGGTTGTAAAGGAGCAGTTGCCAGACCGCTTCTTTCCAAGCACCAGCCACTTTCTCCCACATTCATGGCAACTTAGGCCTACCCAGTCTATGTTTCCTGAATGTGAGATCGTCCCTGCCCATGGTGAGTATCTGGAACAGTTGTTAAATTGTCTCTTCCACCACCTTCCCACAGCCAGTCTGGACTAATTTCCTTTGCAGGGATGGTTAGACCGGTGTGCAGTGCTCCACTGAATTGCTGCATTCTGGTCAGGACTCGAAGGAAGCCCTCCAGCTGTGTTATTGAACTTTCACCAGAGGACATTGCAGTGTCAGCTCAAGACATTGCCCTAAACAGGAGAACCTTCTGCATAGAGATCTTGCAATGTGTGAAGCAACCCTAGATGCTTTTTTTTATTCCAGCCTAGAGGGGTGGATGATGTATCTTAATGGAAGATGTGCATGCCATGAACACTGTTCTGTTCATTGCTGGTCTGGAGCTGCTGTCACAAAAGCTGGTGCACAAGTGTCTGTTTCTGGGATGAAATCTGTTGGATGATATCCTGTGTTGTGAGATGGGGAAGCTAAACAAATTCATCTTCCAGACAAATGCAGGAAAAAAGTATTTTATGTATTCAGTATTTTTTGTAATGTCAAAACCCTTAACATGTGGAATATGCTATGTACCAGAATCATAGAACTGTAGAGTTGAGAGGGACTGCAAGGGACATCTGGTCCACCTCCTGCAATGCAAGAATCTTAGCTAAAGCATTGGTGACAGACGGCCATCCAGCTTGAAGCCATGGGTTCAAGTCCCACCCTCCAGAGCAGGAGAAAACAAGCTTGCTCCAATTAATGGAGACATTGTGGTGGGTCGGAGGATAGTATGGAAAGGTCCAGGATATTTAGTAGCTTCTGGATGCTGCTGAGAATGTTGCTTACAACTCAACATTAATGGCAGTGAAGGTTTTGACCCTCATTCTCTCCAAGGAGTAACATCATTCCCTTTTAATACTATTTGTGGATGAAGTATGCTTGGGCCTCTGAGGAATACTGGCAGCTGGAACTGGAGGAAGCTGTTGGGATTAACGCCTGCCTCTTGACAGCATTATTTTCAAACAAAGGTCAAATCCTTTAAACCTAGCAACAGGGAGGTGCTCTCTCTTTCGTCTGAGGGATAAGGGAGCAAGGGAAAAAGAAGAATGTGCTGATCCCTAATCCATTGCTTTCCACTAAAGCTCTGTTTTCTGGAAAGAGCCAGTATCACCTCTCCCCTCAAATAATATATTAGCAACCTAATTCTAAAATTAATAATCAGAACATCAGCATTAATGTTGCTGCCCTTTGGGGCTGTTGTTTTTAATGTAAACATTCATAGCAATGTTAACATTTTAAAGGTATTTTTAATTTTCAAAATGGTCTGCTTTTGACCATACAAAAAGTTGTAGCAGCTTTTGTCACCCTGATGCATGATGCATGTTCTTATGCCATTTGCATGCTTGCTTTTATTTTTTTCAACAGATATTAGACTGCTTATGATGACATAACTCACATTTGAAATATTGTTTGAAACATGAAAGATACAAAATTTGAATGCTAAAATTTATTTCCTTGTTTTCATTGGGTTGCATTCAACAACTTCATAGTCAAAATAAACCCAATCCAATCTATGTAGAGTCCATTGATAACAGTGAGTATTCTGAGTGGGACTTTGCTGGACACATTCCAGTAAATCCTAAGTGATTCCCCCAGCAGTGACGTTATTTTAAACATTCTGAAAAGCAAAGAGGGTGGATTCAGTTCTCCAAATGCAACTTAGAAGCATAGAATCACATGATGTGTAAGATTTTTCTTATTTGTTGATTAAATTTGTATACCACCCTTTCTCTACCTGTAGAACTCAGAGTGGTTCACAACCTGCCACCCTTGGACTGCTGCTCTGGATTTCTGATCAGATGCCAAAGTGTGGATAAGATTTCTGTCCACCATTTGGCAGGAGAGCACAGTGGTCATAAATTACTGTTTGTGAATGTTTATCTACCTCCTAATTATTAACAGCGTCTAAAGTATTCTTACTTCTGATTGAATTGCTGTTATTGAAAGGAGTGTCAAAAAGACATGTTTTCATGAAGGGCCATTTCACATGGTAGTTTTGTTTAGCACGTACATCCTAAAAACAAGTGAAAGGGACAAATGGATGTTTTGAAAGAAATGTACATATGCTGACATAAAAGATGTGTACAGATAGCAAAAAAGCTAGAATTTGTTGTGTATACAACATTCATTTGCACTGAATTGCATTTGCCGTTTTACTGCTCTTTTCCAGAGTTTAAAGAGCTCTTTTTACACTACTTCATCCACCTGCCAAGGTGCGCCATCGCTCCCTGAAAGAAATCCCAGGGCTGGGTTGCATCCATCTCTTTTTCATATCTTTGGTTCTCCTGTGGCTTTAGGCTTAGTGGTTGGTGTGTGTTACTAAAACAGGAAATTAACAGTGCACCAGCAAGACCCACTGAAGTCACAACTAACTTGCCCCATGCAGTTTTTAGTTATTAAATTGTAAGTTACTTTACAGTTCCTTCAGTATCATAAACAAGCCCTATATATTGAATCCTTGGCAATTAGCAAATGTATAATTCAGTTACTTAAAAGACAGGCAATATATTGATTAAATTATGTAGTGTGACAGTGCATATATTTTAAAATTGTTCTTTTTAAAGTTTATCCTAGCTTTATGGTAACTGAATTTTGGTCATTGGTCACAGCTGTATCTTAAGCCCACTGCCTCATCCACAGGGAAAAGGCTGAGGCTCAGTGGGACAGCTTGTGATTTTTTTTCAATTCAAAAGTTCAATCTTTGGAGTTTCCAGCTGGAAAGCTGGAAAAGGCTTTTGTCTGACATCATGAAGAGCTTCAGCTTACCTTGGAGGTAAGATGAAATATTCACTTGCAGTGATAAGCTGAAAGATGGGAGCATGGGGGTGGTGGCCAAGGAAGCCCCACAGATTGGTTTCTTAATCTTCAGGGGTTTGGATATGTTTCTTAATGTGCTGAAGGCAGAGAGTTACCACTGCAGATATGAGGCAGCAAAAGGTTGTAGCTGGTCTCTCCGGAATTGTTTTTAACAAGCTTTGCTGCATCTTCTGTACTCAGCAGTTGCCTGGCAGCATTCCTCATGGAGAATGGCCCAGTAGGAATGGCAGTGTTAGGACATAGCATTGTTCTCAGGGGACATCTTTGATAGGGGGCAGGTTTTTTTTATTTCTTTATAAAGAATGCCCCTGGAATGGCACTGCAGCATGATGTAGCATTCCCATTGCTCCATGCTCAATGAGGAACACTGCCCTGTAGCAGCTGACACTTTTTGTCATGGTGTCACAGCTTGAAGCAAATCTTTTTTTTAAGAAAGACCAGCTGCAGCCCTCTGTCGCTTCAATATCTACAATACTGAGCTCCCATGAAAAATTAAAGAAATCCCCCACCCCCTCTGTCCCTTCCCCTCCACTCTTTGGTGGGTAGAGCTGTCCTGCTCTCTATCCTGGTTTTGTTGCAACCATACTTCAGTATGATGGCAGCAAATTGTGATTATTGTTAACCAAGAATGGTCAGCCCTGGTGAATGCTAAACATTAGGTTGTCTGTTTTGGATGTGAAAGTTGCATATGATTAGAGCAGGGGTATCCAGCATACTGCCCTCTAGATATTACTGGACTCCCATAAGCTTCAGCTAGCCTGATGGGATGATGGGTGTTGTGGTTCAACATTATCTGGTGGTGCAATGGCTTCCTCTGGGTTAGAGCAAATCTGAAGGAATGCTGGGAATCCATGCGGGAGAAAAGGAGAAGGGGACAGAGTCTGTGGCACATTTTAGTCATGGTTTGAACCCTGGGAAGTGTGACGTCTGAATGGAGACATTCTGCTGCCTGTGCCTCCCTAAGCATAGGCAAATTGGAAATGGATGGTTCAGTTTGTCTTGTCCAGGGCCTGAGAAAAAATGGAAGCAGGAGGGAAGGAAACAAAGGCTGTGATGAAAAAATGCCCAGAAACTCCAGAAGACGTGAAGCAAATAGCTTTATTTTGTTACTGTCCTGGTTTAAAAGAGGAAAGTTAACAGTCTGCTTTTTGCCCTCAAACTATACTGTCCTATCAAGAAAGGCTGTGGTGACTGTGAGGGCCAATGAATGAATACCGATTTTAATCTCTGGAATACAGATTTTAGCTGAAGGAGTGTTATTTTTAATGTAAATAAGTTTATAGGGAATTTTTAATTACATACACTTCTTCATGCAGAGGTGGCAAATGTTGCTGTTGTTCACTTTGCTGTCTGGTCTTTGACTGCAAGATAGATAGATAGATAGATAGATAGATAGATAGATAGATAGATAGAGTCTGTCCTACCTTTTGAGCCCTATTGTTGGTCTTTGCTGGATGGTAATAGAACATGTGTGGAATGTGGAATGATGTCACAAACTGACAATACCATAGTTTTTTTTTAAGTTATGTAGAACTCCCACTAGAAGCTTCATAGGAGATTGCTCGGCATATATCATCCTAAAGATTCCACATGGAAAAAAAGAGATGGTAGGCAGAGGCTTATATTCAAATCCTTTTTACATTTGCTAAAATATGCAAACAGATGTCATTATATAGATATCTTGTGGACTTGAAGATGGTACATTTAAGACTGAATTTATTAGTTTTGTCTGTCATATTTTTAATTGCTTATAACATTTTGTCTTTAAGTTGGACACTTTGAATGCTGGATTTGGTAGAAATGTGTGAGTACCTTTATTCAATCATATACATGTGAACTACAGAAATTATTTGAAAGCCTTAACCAAAATAGCCACCTTGGGGCATCTTTGTACAGAGTGACAGGATAGGAATACTTCAGCTAATAACGACTTTTCTTTATGAAGACTTGCTGTATGAAATTCCTTGATCTTTAAAGTAAAAAATAATTCTCTATAACCTGGTTAACATGACTGCTTTTGTAATGAGCTTTATACATGAAGGTCGTTAACTATATGTACTAGAAATAGTATCGTGAATGAAAGGCAGATGGTGAGATTTTGCTCTCCATCAAAAGGACAACAATAATACATATACAATATTTGAAAGCCTATGTGTTATTCCCCCCCCCCATGAAGGAAATTGTTTTCATGCAAGAGCAAGAAAAATTGTATCTGGGAGCAATGGAGGAGTGTGGAACACAATTAAAAATTCTAGCTTTGAAAATGTGTTTCCCCACATGTTGGATTCATTCATCACTCCATGTCTGTGCTGCTCCCATTACAAAAGTAATTGAGGTTGTTCCTTTGCAACAAGAGAACTACATATCTGTGCTAATTCCTTTTACCAAATAGCATTTGTCACAGACCATCAGAGGAATAAATTGAATTTCAGACAAACCTAGATTCCCTGTGAAATATTTCCATACAGACGCTTTCAAACTACAAAAATATGTACAAGCAAATACAAATAATGTATGTTTGTGAAATTAGGCAGAAAAGCGATCGCTTGTGTCTTGGAGCTCTCTTAGCCATTGGCTGGGCTGCTTTGATTTCACAGCATGCCACATTTGCCAAATCCTTATACAGTGGTGCCTCGCAAGACGAAATTAATTCATTCCGTGAGTTTTTTCGTCTAGCGAATTTTTCGTCTTGCGAAGCACGGTGTCGGAAAAGTTTTGGAAAAGCTTCAAAAATCACCAAAAACCTCAAAAAAGGCTACCACACCGCGTTCTATGAGTTGCTCCTCGAAGTCAAGTCGCAACTGTATTAACGGTGTTAAGAAAAAGGAAACAAACTTGCAAGACGTTTTCGTCTTGCGAAGCAAGCCCATAGGGAAATTCGTCTTGCGAAGCAGCTCAAAAACCGCAAAACCCTTTCCTCTAGCGAGTTTTTCGTCTTGCGAGGCATTCGTCTTGCGGGGCACCACTGTAATTGCTGAAGGGGAAGGGTCAGTTATCACATTTTCCTGAACACTGACAAGGAAGAGTATTTTCCAAAGACTAGCAATCAGAGTCAATTGGTATAAGGAAAGTAAAAGTTCGGTTGGACTAAGCAATAAATAACAATCAATCAGCAAGCAATAAATGTCATGTATAGACATTGGAGAAATAAAACCTTGAGAGCTTTGGTGGGGGGGGGTCACAGGGGCAGGGGGAGGTGACTGTAGGATGTTGGTTTGGAAAAAACCCTGTCCGAATTATGAATTGTTTTTGTGCAGTCACTAGAGAAGTTCTGCAAGAAGCCAGGAACACCAGAGGCCAAGCCATCCATCAGGGTCTGAGCTCAGAGCCAGGAGTGCTTAGAAAGCCCTTCCTGCTATGTGCCGTCAGCAAATATTGGGAGAGACAGCTACATTTTCCTGCAATGTTGTATGTCTTTATTTGCAAAGCCATGTGATACCTAATACTTCTCTTGTCGATGGAAAATTACAGGAAGGCATTTGAATATAATTTTATATGTGTTTAGGAGAGAGGAGAGCATCTCATAGAAATATGATGCCTGCAGCAAGACTACTTTTTGTGACCATTTGAATGATTAATCTGTGTCCTTTAATTTAGTCCTCTTGTAAAAATGGGTTTCACTCTTTTACATTTGTTAGGGTAAACCTCTGTATTAAGCAGCCATTGCCAAAAAAGCTTTCTATAAGGTTTCACACCAGGTTCCCCCTAAAATAGTTTAGTGTCAGACCTCGTGATATAAAATATTTTATCAAATTATTGACTTTCTGCTCTTCCCCATTGAAGCCAGAGGCTGGGATTGGCGCATCTAGTGACAAATGTCTGCTTCTCTCATGGGCTTGTTGCCTGGCCTGGGATTTTTTCCCTTATTGTAAAATGGGAATAAGTATGCTGTATCTCACATTATTCTGAATGCAGTAAAGATGCTAAAATGGTCTAGGAGCTAAAAACATCATAAAGTTAATAGTAGTTTGGTGAGAAACAGTACTTTGAAAGATGTCTACAATTTAACTTCTTGTCCTAGGGTGGCGTGCAGGCCGTGGCCTAATAGCAAAAGCTCTGCAGAGCTCTCAGTCCAGGCCTTGGGCAGGAGCAGCCTGCTCCTCCCTGGATGGGCTGGGGGGGGGGGAGAGGGAAAAGGGGGTGGTCCTCCTCTGGCCCCTCTCACGGCTGACATTAGCTCTGCCCACAGGGGAATGTGACTCTCAACAGAAAACAGGTTGCCCACCCCTGATTTAAATGAAGATATTACACTTGATCTTAGCCAAAAGGCCGAGAAGCCTTTATAAGATGGAAGCAAAATCCTGTGTTCAGTCCTGGGCACTTCTTACATATGATTATGCATATGACTGCTTGTTGGATTGCTCTCTCTCTTGCTACTTTTTCATTTGTAGCTGCTTCTACTTAATATCTGGTTTTGAGGTGGGAAGCTTTGGTGCCTGCTTATATCCTTCTGCGTAGCTTCTTTACAGAATTTGTATGGAACAAATGGTACTCTTGAGACACAGAAGCCTCTTGATAGCTGATTAAAATCAAGTGGACATTATGCATGTGTGTATGTTTTACAATGCATACTCAAGGTGATACTGCTTATTTTCATTTTAATTCAGCATTAAGACAGCTCTGTTGCATATATTAAAGTATGCATTCCTAAGTTTAAAATTTTAATTAGCCATGACTTGAAAATAGTGTTGGTATGTTTGGATGAATTAGGTTGTTTTCAGGTGTCTAACCAAGGACTCTTCACACAACCTGGCTCATTGGATGGTATTCTTCTAATGAGTTTCATCAGTGCAAGGATTTCCAGTTGTGCAACAAGGCCTCTCTTTGTGTGGGCCCTCTGCCACCCCCAAATCAGCTCTAGAAGGTGAGGGAAACTCCTAGAACTGATTTAGGGGGTGCACAGAGGGAGGGGGGAAACATCTTCTTGCACTAGGAGAAATCCTTGCACTGAAAGAATGTTCACCTTAGCACAGTGTTGGATTTTACCCATTATTTCTTCTAGGCTCCAAATGACTGGCGTTGATTCCTTCAGATGTGTCAAATACACTGTTTAAAAGATTTATATCCTGCCTTTCCGCTATTACTGTACAGTACTCATTTGAGACCACAAAGCATACGTACATCAAGTGATGCTATAAATCCCAGCTGCTCTTGGATGTCAATTTCAATTAAATTTAGAGGACGTGAAAGTGCTATGTAAAAAGTCCCTTGAAGTCTACTTAGTTGCCAGTATCATGAGACATTTATGAAAATTACAGACCTTTCCCTGGATCCAAGTTGACCAATTTGTTACTGAAGGTGTTTGTATGTGGAGACATCATAATAAATACCACAGCTGCCTTAAAGTGCAGAGACATAAGTGAATGTGAACATTCAGTGCAAATACAGAAACTTTGAGTGTGCATATTTTTAATTTGTGAATTTCGCAAAATTATTTTGATGGCAGCTATTTCCTAAAGTTGATTTTAGCTGAAGTGTGCTTATTCTTTTTTTTTTTTTAATGGGATTGCCTTTGCCCACACAATTGCTAAAGTTAGTTTGCAGTTATTCTTGGTCTCTGGAATGAATTTATGGGGTACACACGACCACATTTTCACTCAGTGTTCCCTGAGATGTGATTATGATGGAAGAGGAAATAAAAACCATCTTTCGACTTCCTTCAGTGAGACCAAAAGTGCCTTGCCCCTCTGCTTATGCTCTCGTATCCTCCTTCTCTCTCTATTGAAAGGCTGGTAGCTAATATATAGATTGGAGGGGGGGGGAGAGAGAGAGAGAGAACACCCTCTTATTGACCTCTGCCCATGCCCAGGGAATCCTCAGAGCCTGGCAGTGGTGACCTGTCTAAGATGCACACCTTGGCTAGGAAGCTCTCTCCCATCCCAGCCTTGGAATTTGGTCCCACCATTTTGAAATTGTTTTTCTTATCTCTGTAATGAATTATCCTGGCAGCTGCTTAGAGATGGTTGTTGCCGCTTCTTCGTACAGTAACCGAGGGATCAAATATAGCGTGTGCTTCCAGACTATCCAGTGCTAACAAAATTCTCCCCCCATGACATAGCAGGAGCATTTAAGTGTTAGATTCACAGATTTCTGGCTCTACATCAGTGCTATCGGTGTGCTAAATATTTATTGGCATAGCACATCCATTTATAGTCATTTCAAGTTATAAATGTTCCTGTTTGACAAACACCTTCCCCCCTTTCTCTAAATGGCCATAAACCAAAAGCTGTAATTTTTACTTCCCCTTGAGTGCATGGCATGATGACTCTTTGTGTTCCTTATTTATAATGCTGCATATCAGAGACTTCAGCTTTGCTCAGAAAAGCAAAATGGCTTCCAGCAGCTTGCCGGGGGGGGGGGGGGAGAGAAGAGCCCATTTATTTTCTTATACCTATTTGTGGGGCTCTCTTAACAGATCTGAGGTGAAGTTCTTTACTTCAATGCGGAGAAAAGAAAAGGCTCAGGGCAGGCCATTAAGTTTTTAGAGACAAGAACTGTTCATTGCATGTACTTCTCTGGCATTTTCTTCCCCTCGGATTTATTCAGTGGGTCAGAGTCGGACCATTGAAATGGCTTGTCAGTGGTTTCAGTGGGCCTCCTCAAAATAGTGGCTTAGTTGGCTATCACCTAGTGAGTTCAGTTTTCACTTCCCTGTTTTTATTTTTTTCTCTTTCTGTCAGATCACTTTTGTATAATCTTTTGTTCTGTTATTCTCCACAGTCTGCCTACTTAGAGCATTTCCCATATTACCCCAGGCGGCCTCTGTCCTCAGTGTGTTCTTCTCTGGCCCTTGCCTTTTGCCCTCCTCCTCCGGTCTCTTATTCTGAGCACGTCTCCTTTGCAGAAGAGGCCTCACGCTGTCCATCTTGTCTGCTTGTCTGTTAAATTCTGGCTAGTCAAATACATTCTCTCCATTCTTGCTAGGGTTTTCTGCTAATATCTTAAATTAATTTTTGGTAACACTTTACTTAAATTTTCAGCTTATCAGAACTCACATGTCTGATTCTTTACAGCATATAAGGCAACAGTTGATGTGAACCGCCCAGAGACCTTTGGGTATAGGGCTGTATAGAAATCAATCAATCAGATAAATAAATAACAGTTTATTTTATGTAAAATCAAAAAAGCCAACTGATACTGTATTGTTATATTAATTCTACAGGGCTTTAAGAAGCTCCTTCCTTGTTCCTGTGTAATAAGAGGTGTTCATTTTTTGTCCTTCTTTACAGCCTCAACACACAAAATGTCAATAGAATAAGTGAGGCTCCCTCGAGAACCTGCCATGAACCATTTTGAGGGACCAGCTGAAGGAGAGGGGAATGATGAACTCGGGAGTAGAGCGGTGAATGAATCTGTGGAGGCTGACCTGGAACATTCTGAGGTAGAGGATGAGCAGCCCCAGTATGCCAGCCATCACCCGAGATGTGCCAACAGCAGCCTTGAAGGACGTTCTCGACAGGAAGAGGAGGAGGGCACGTTGGCACGCTCAGCTAGCACGGAGAGCGGCTTTCACAACCACACGGATACTGCTGAGGGAGATGTCATAGCCCCAGTGGAGGATGCCTATGAAGGAGACCGCGTGCTGGACAATGAGGATGAGAGTGCCTATGCAGTGCAGTACAGGCCCGAGGCAGAGGAGTACACAGAAAATGCAGAGGCAGAACATGCGGAGACGATTCGTAACCGAACTCTCCCCAACCACTTGCACTTCCACTCCATTGAGCACGAGGAAGCCATGAATGCTGCTTATTCAGGCTATGTGTACACCCACCGGCTCTTCCACCGGGGGGAAGATGAGCAGTATGCTGAGCCCTATGCCGACTATGGGCTGCAGGAACATGTCTATGAGGAGATAGGCGACACGCCTGACCTGGATGTTCGGGAAGGCCTTAGACTCTACGAGCAAGAGAGGGAGGAAGCTGACAACTATCGAAAGGAAGCTCTCGGTGCCCGACTCCACCACTATGATGAGCGCTCTGATGGAGAGTCTGACAGCCCTGAGAAAGAGGCAGAGTTTGCTCCCTATCCAAGGATGGACAGTTATGAACAAGAGGAAGACATTGACCAAATTGTGGCTGAAGTCAAGCAGAGCATGAGTTCTCAGAGCCTGGACAAAGCTGCTGAAGACATGCCAGAAGCAGAGCAGAATGTGGACCCTGGTGATGCTCCTGCTCATATTCACCATGAAAGCAACCGTCCGCTGTCTGTTGGCGCTAGACCTACAGTTAATGTGGGAGATCCAGTGCAGAGATACAGCAAGGAGAAAAGGGATGCAATATCCCTGGCTATCAAAGACATTAAGGAAGCTATTGAGGAAGTGAAGACTAGGACCATCCGTTCTCCTTATACCCCCGATGAACCCAAAGAGCCCATTTGGGTGATGAGACAGGACATCAGCCCAACCAGGGATAGGGAGGATCAGGGTCCACTAGAGGGAGATGTGAGTACACCAAACAGCTCACATAATAAGAAAACCGAATGTTAAGGCTATGCAGTCAAAATCGCACAAAACTGCATAGCCTTAACATTCGGTTTTCTTATTGTGTTTTTAACTACTTGCGGGGGATGACGACACATAGTTAAATGTTATTTTTCCTTATTAATTGTGTTTGGAAATCAGAATTATTACAGTACAAATTCTCCTTTACATGTGGCTTTGGTAAGATATGTCCTCTCACAGGTTAATTTCTAAATATTTGTGTTGATGCATTTGCTTCTAATAGAAGCTGTGTGTTGCTGAGCACGAGCATAGTGTCATGTGGAACTGCAATGGTGTCATGGTCAATATTCTTTTGAATTCTTGTTAGTTTTTCAGTCATCCAGGCAGCAGACTTGTTTTCTTCCACTGCTCATGATCAGCCTGTGTTGATTAGTAGATTCAGAAACTGCGTTCTTGTTTTCAGTTGCCATGCAAAGGAGGTGTTCCTCCTTCTCCCATTAATGTTTTTGTGTTTGGTGTTTCCTAAAGCACCACTGGATGCCTCAGAATATTTGCTGTGGGAATTCAATCCAGTGAATGGCAAGGCTTTAATGAATGTTTTAGGTTGTTGATTGCCAACTACTTAGCGACTTTCTGTTGAGTAAGTGCTGTATACATTTTGTTAAATAAAATAATAATAAACAAATCAGGCTAAAATCCTGTACAGTTGACTTCAGTGGAATTATAGCAGCCTAAATGTGCTGCTGCCCCAGCACTTTATCAGATTTGAATTTATTACTTTGTCATCTATTGGGGTTTTTTGGAGCCTCAAAATATACTAAACTTTTGATGAAGCCAGAAGCCAGCTATTCTTTGTGCTTCAGCCTGTACTAGGGTTACTACCTCTAGGGAGTTCTTATTTTGCAGAGTCATTTGCCTGGTTGCACGCCTGCTTCGTAGATATAAGCTCGCAGGCTGCATCCCCATCCTTTTCTGTTAGGGTATTTGATAGGAAGGATGGGTTGAGAAAGATAAAGCCCTGTTAACTGATATTTTCTCAATCAACAGAGATTTTTAAAATCCTGCACTTTCTGATTGATACTGGAAATGAATGTCAGCAAGGCTTTGGGCATCGCTATGCAAAAGAAGTGGGGGAAGCAGGCGCCTTGCTCTTCCTGTCCCGTCCCCCCCCCCATCTCCCTGCTATCCAGAAATGAGGCTTAAACTCCCAATGCAAGGGACATTTTCCACAGGGAGAGATGCAAGAATTGCCTTTCAAATGAGATAGAAATATGGTGTGGCAGGTAGTGCAAGACCTTTGCAGGTCTTGTTTTCCGCACAGCCACATCCCATGTGAAGCTGGTTTTGATTTTCAGCTGTAGTGGACAGTAATATTGAAGTTTTGTTTACTGAGATACTTGTATAGATTCAGTTGCTCCCAAATGTGGGGGTTTTGAGTATTGAGTATATTTGCTAACCCAAGCAAATATATTCAGGCTTTTGTAAGAATTCTGAGAACCCCAACTTTCATATTTTTTTTTTAAAAAAATCATTTTCTATTCCACATGAATAGCCAAGGGCAGCCTTCATAATAAAATATAGTAGCAAAAATATTAAAGTAATGGAAACAAGTAGGACATCCCAAACTTAGTACATTGTTCAACTTCTCTAACTTGATGCATGATGATGATGGAGAAATATTTTGGAGAACTAATAATAGCTTGCAGCTTCCCTTAGCAAAAGTTTAGAAACCACTAACTTAAAGAGAGGGGGTCTTAATTAAGAGCACTTCATGGTTTCCCCAAAAGAAGTGTTTTTTGACAATTATGAGTTGACTCAATAAAAGGTATCCTTTCCCAACTTTGCATGTCCATCCCATGCAATGCCTTTTTATTTACAGCAAATGCCTTTTGCTCGGTGGTGCAGAAGGACAGTTTGTGACAGCTCTTCCCTGGCTTGCAAACCTCAGACTTTGTGGATTTGTTTTCATGATGTTTAGTAAATGATGCACATGGATGGTCTGGTTTTGTAAGTGGAATGTAACATTTCTGAGGAACACGTTTCTCTTTTCCGCCTCCCTTAGGGGTAATATCCTTTGTTTTCTTTTCGCTTGCCTTTGGGTCCACAGGTTTCCTTTGTTCTCTACCTGGTGCTGTGCAGCTTTGCAGAGCCTCAGTTTTTCCACAGCAGGGCTCATCTATCATTAACGAAGGGAATAGCAAAGGCGCCTTGAATAATGGAGCAGCTTTGCAGGTGCTTCAGGAGCCTGAAATAATGTCACCAGCTATGCGGATGGGATGATGCTGTGCCTGACATTTGCACAGCCAAAGTTTTAGAGCTGCTCTTTGGAGCACAGATGGAATTCCTTTGGACCTTTGGTGGATAGAATTAACTTCCAAAATTATGCAGTGGCCCAAGTAATTTTCAGTTTTTTTACATGCTTGAATACTTAGACTTTTGCTGACTAAGATACCACTGTTAAAAAGGGGGGGGGTATATTTTTTCCAAATAACCATGAAAGGCTTGATTCAGAATTCTTTGGAGTTGTATTTGTGCACTGCATGTAAGACTCAGATGTCAAATACATATATATCAGTTCATAGAATTCAGAATCAAGTAATATATGGAAAGATAAAATGTATGTTCACTATTTTCCTGCTTGCACCAAGTCCTCATGGCTTGTTCACCAAAATGGAAAAGTGAAATAGACTTGAGTACAAGAAGTTCCTAGCCTAGGTAATTTCTCTTTAAATGGAAACCTGAAAAAAGAAGACATCGTCTTGAATGCGGGGACATAGCTAGGAGGAAGATTCATATTACAAAAGTACAGATCTGAAGGATAGCTTTAGGTTTTCCATAATTTTTTATTTTTATATGTATAAAGCTTTATCAGAAGCCCAGTTTAATCAAAGACCAGGGTTGGACATACAAACAAAGGAACATTTTTACTATAGACAATTCATTCTAACTTTGTGAAAAATGCAAGAAGGGGGAAAAGGAAATATTATGACTATGCCTCCTAAGGGCCTCCACTAGCCAGAAGACAGAAATGGGGACTTTCTTACTCTGCAGGGACTAAAGAACCCTTATTCTTAGTCTGATCTACTCCAAAGGCTTGTAATAAAAGCTTTAAATCTGCTTGAAAAACTGAATTCTATCACATTTGCCAGTAAGCCTGAGCCATGGTAGCACTTTGTCCTTGTGGTTATTCCATCATCAGATGAAATGTCTAGGATCAGGCTGTGCATTGGGTTGGATCTGGACTTAGTCAAACTTTGAGGGGAAACGATGAGACTCTAGTCATTATTAACTTCAGGTCCAATTATAATTATGCTTTACTTTCAGTTATAAACTTTTTTCTGGGGGGGAATTGCATAACTATAATAGCTCTTAAATTATGCTTGCTTTTTAAAAAAATCTTTGTACTTTAACCACCTAACTGTACATTAATATCATTTATTACTTATTCAGAAGATACCAATAGTACTGCAATTCTGCTAGAAATGTATGTCTTCAAGGCAATAAATGAAAGGAATAGCTGCTTGCTAAGCGAGAATGACCTTCTTATGTATGGGTGTTTGACAACCATTCAGTATCAAATAAGATTAATCAGATAGGATACTAGCAGCATCTCTTGTTACAGGCTTCAATTTCAAGTTCCAGGCACATAACACCACTGGAAAAGTAATTTGGTGGCACTTGATTGTTAGCAATTAGCAGACAACTCTGAAGTTGAGCAGAACAGCAGCAAAATCAAAATGGAGAATTTTTGGATGTATCAGGCTGAGTATCTTAGGAGAATGGTAAGTGAATTGTAGCAAGAGAGTAACTGTCAATTTAGGATTTTTTTTACTTAACCCCTGAAGGTGTTCTGTCTGCACAATTCCAAACTTTTAATAAGGTTAATGTTGTGTTGCTCTGACATTTCTATGTATGGATGATGTAGGAGCATCCAGAAGCATCTTGGATATTTTCTTTTGAAATTTGGATCTGTTCTGGTGTTTTGGTTCTTGCCATAACAACAATTATAATAGGAAAAACAGAATATTTTTGAATTTTTTTAGTTATGAACAATAAGTATATTCAAGTGGTGCTTAATATTCATTTTTCTGATGCAAAGGTTGCAGTGTACAAAGGATACTGCATTAGAAATTCAAGCAACATAGTTGCGAAGAATACAGCCCTTCTTACTGAATATAGCCGTTGTTCTATAATATTGTGAATGATACAGAAGAATAGAATAATTTTTAAAAATAAAACTCTTCACCTGTGGTGTATTTTTTTAAAATGGTTGTAGGTTGTAGAGAACTGCTATTTGTGAGATTTTTAAGTGACTGTGGAGGGAGAGTTTGCTTTTCACAATGTGTAACCACATTTATTTTGTCCCGTTGTCACTTCTGGTTAGTCGCTGCAAACTTACGGAGTGATACAGATCTCTTCAGCACTCTCTCCTCCGGCTTTTCTTTTAGCAAATAGAAAGAAGGCATTGGCAAGAGGGAAGTAAGATGAGCTGCAATGGACACGGGAAGGGAACTTCCCCCCGTTTTCCTGAAAAAGCAGTGTTTGCTGGGAGGGGAGGACAGACTCTCCTCCTCCTGTGCTTAGAGATCGGCAGCAGCTGGTCCCCAGACAAGGCCTTCGCTCCAAAGATGTCTTGTGTGAGCAGGCTCCTGCCAGCTGCCCTTCAGCCTCTGGCACAGCTGCGGCAGCGCTGGGCTGGCTAGCCTGGAAATCCCCGTGGCTTCAGCCCTGCAGGTTTTGAGAGTGGGTTCAAGGGGCTTCTCTGCATCTCCAAGAAGTGCTTGGTTCCTCTGAATTGTTGCCCCCTTGACAAGGGGAAAGAGGAGGAGAGCTGCAGCCTGGAAGGACTCCGCATGGTAAAAGAAATAAGAACCGAGTTGGTTTGATTTGTCACCTATAATGTAATTTCTGTTGTTTTACTGATATTTGTAAGCTGCTGTCAGAGTTCTTTCCCCCAACCAAAGAGCAAGATAAAAAGGCTTTAAATACTAATAGTAATAATTTTCAAAAATCTTTCTCTGCTTCCATACTTCTGATTACACTGAGCGCTGCACCCCGTAGTCACCTTTGCCGGGACTTCACTGCCCATGGGGTCCTTTACTTTTTTTACCTTTTACTTCTGATTACATTGTATAAACTAGAACTCAGTTTTGTATTACATGGTTGTCCTCATTTTTCAATGTAAGCTTGGCTCTCTGATTTTGCTTTCTATTGAACTTGACCAGAAGTAAAGATTTAAAGAAGATAAAGATATCCAGCCACAAAAGTGCTGTTTATACAAACAGCCTGATAAACAGCTTTCTCTCAGGCATGACTTGGGAGGGTTTTAATGTCTGGATTTGTTGTTGCCTCAGTCATGGCCTTTAATTTAATTTGCTGCTTAATTACATATTTATCAGCAGTATTAAGCCAAAACTCACTACAGGCGGGTTGAAAATCATATGTCCCACTTCTTACTAATGTACTTTTTCCTAATGTACTTATTAATGTACAGTTTTCTTGCATTGTCTTTTGCCCATATCTGCAGCTCCCCCCAAAAAAATTAGTGGTTCAACAATAATTTTATTATTTACATTTATGCAGACCTAAAATTAATAGGACTTGCTTCTAAGAAAATATAAATCTGAATATAATTCCATGAAATGCTGCATGTTTAATTTTGCTGGAACCCTTTGCCCAGTCCTCAATCTCAAAGCAACAAATACCATTTATTGTTCTGTCAGCATTTTATTTCATTGTGCATCTTTTCTCTGTCTAGTCTCCATCTCCTGATTCATCTTCCCCACGAGGCGCTGAATCATCAGGTCTGCAGCATCACCAAGATGTCTGTGGAACAGCAGAAACCCCCACCAAGAAGGAGGTAGAGTTCAAGTCTTTTTAAAAGCAGTAGTTTTACTGGAAATGTTCCCCATATTTAGGACTCCTTAATTGTGTTCTGTGCATTAAACAATCTTTTAAAAAATGATTTATTTATAGTAAGCAATAAGCTTTTTAGATTTAGGCTGCAGTCTGCAATACATGTATTCACCAGTAGATTTGAATCCAATCTGATTTAGGAATGCAGCTTTTATTAGGTAGTGTTATGTTTAATAGACTGGAGGTCTTGGATGTAAGCACTGCTGGAATCACTGATAACTATTCCTAAATTTAGTATATTAGAGATATTCCCACAGTTCTTTTTTAACAAACAGCAGCACCTTCCTCAGGGGAGAAATGAGAATTGCCACAACATTTTCCAAATGGCTTTCCTCAAAGCAGAGCCCAATTTCCATAGTACTACAATCCGCTGCCCAAAGACATGCATGTTACTTTACTTTGAAATGCTTTGTCCTAATAGGTTAACAGTAGAATTCTTTATAGTGTCTGCTTACTAGTAATATTTGATGTGGGGTGGGCATCTTTTCCAAAGAGCACATAAAATGTGCTCCTTAAAGGCAGCAGTGATACTGATTCCTTGGAATTCATTGGCACTAGACTTTCTAGCTGTGCAAAGTCAGAACTGAATCATTTCTCCTTCACCTGCCTGGACGCACTATGGAGACATGAACCTCAGGAATCTCTCTTCTAAAAGTGGAAATGCAGATGTCCCACCCTCAGGCTCAGTTGACCAAGATGTTAAAGTTGGGGTACTTCCCTCTCAAAATTTCCAGGCATTTGGACATATTTGCTCTTTTCCTGAAATCTGAAGGATATATCAGTGTCAGCCAAACCTAAGAGCTATATTCTGAATAACTGCACACAGTTATTCTGTCCATTTGGGGAAATAGCTTTCTTAAGAATAATTTTTAATTAAAAAATACCAATCACAGTTTCTCAGGGCAGGCTGACACTTATCGTGTTAAGGAATGTGCCAGTATGAAGTTACTCTCAAAATGTATCATGTACTCTCTCTCTCCTCCTTTCCCCAGCCATTTAGTGAGATATGAAATGTTTCGCTTCTGCACAGATTTTTTTCTATAAAGCCAAATGCCTAAATGGAGGGAGTATCAGTCAGGAGATTACACAAATGTATTTGTAACAAATATTTGTTCTGAAGGATAATAGATATTTGTAAAAACTACTCTCTCTGAAGGAAAGAATCAAGATTTATAGTAATAATGATAGCTATAATAATAGTAAAGCTTTTATATCAGTTAATTGAAGGCTGTGTGTTTTATACCACTAAGCTTTTCTCAGAAATGCTCTTTGTTGTTCTGCTGCTTTATTATCTCTGCCTACTTGAATCCAGAAGATAAACCACTTTAATCTGCTCATGGCAATTGGATGAATTATTTAAAAGGATATTGGAGTCGGAGTATCAAAAATAGAGGCATTGCAATAGATCAAATGGCTGCAGAAGCAGGTTCCCTGGTGGAAATAAACGTCACAATCTCACACCAGTACTTAATTTCCTGAAAGTGTCTTGTCAGCAAGAGGTCTTCCGTTATTTGGTAGTAATTGATACTTCTATTTGACATTTTTCTCCTTACTAGTTATTTTCTTGTTCCAAGATGCTGTTCTATAGGACAGTGTTTTTCAACCACTGTTCCGCGGCACACTAGTGTGCCGCGAGATGTTGCCTGGTGTGCCGTGGGAAAAATTGAAAAATTCGAAAGATTTTTTTTAAAAAAAAAAGAAGTCAAATTTTTGCCCACTAGGCGGGTGCTGGACTGTGTCCACCCTATTTTCCATCCATCCTGGGTGGGGATCAGATCGGATGGGATCGGATGAGAGCGGACAGGTGGTCTGCTCTCATCCGATTCCCCATTGAGAGCAGTGGGGCTCTGACATCTCCCTCTCCGCACACTGTGGTGGTGGTGTGCCTCGTGATTTTTTTCATGAAACAAGTGTGCCTTTGCCCAAAAAAGGTTGAAAAACACTGCTATAGGACCTAATCAAACTGTAGCTTCAGTTTTATTGTATTTTATGGATTTTAAACATTTGCTGTATTTACTTGGAAGTAAGTCCCATTGTGTTTCTTTGTGTGTTTAGGGATTGTTTGTGTTCAATCAAAGTGGATTAATTTTTACCTTAAAACTACCAGTTTATCTAAACTTCAGCAATGAGCGAGATTACTAAGAAGTTCTTTCACATAAATGTAAGCCTAAGACCCTGAAGACATTGCCAGAGTCTCTTTAGTTTTTTTGTTTCTGTTCATGACATGATAAATGTTTGTGACATCTTTGGAACTTTAAAAATCTGTCATTCGTAGGAAAGGCAGCCTGGAAACGCTTTATTGATGCTAATGGTCTAGACTACACTCTAGGATAACTTCTTAATAATTAACCGATCCTTTGAAATATGTATACATATTTCTTACTAGGCTGTCCACAGAGATCGGGTAACAACTGGCAGTGTGTGATGAATAACTTTGCCAGTTCTGCATGAAAGGCTTTTTAATGCATACCTCAGCATGCTTAGCTTAGTTTGATATCTTGTTTGTCTTAATTACAGTCAAGAAAAAGCTTGGCTTCTTTCCCAACCTATGTTGAAGGTAAGCTATCAAAATCTCTCTCTCTTTCTTTAAGTTTTAAAACCTTTTCATATAAGTGCAATGTGAGTTAAAAACAGGTGTTAATCCATTCACACAATCTGTTTAGTAACTTTCTCAAGTGCTTGTTCTCCAGGGAGAACAACTTTCTCAAGTGCTTGTTCTCTGCACACAGAGCAGAATGTAGGGCCTCTACTGCTTTTGCCAGCACTCGGTGGAGAGGCTTTGTCACGTTAGAAACAAAACTTGCAAGTTTAAGGAAGACAACCCGGGCACACCAGGGAGAAGGTTCTAGCGTAGCTTGTTCCTTTTGCTCCTACTGTAGTCACAAACTGGATCTCTCCCTACACACTGCAACTGATATTTGGCTCAGGAGAAAAGCCCTCATTGATGTCTGTCTGGATGACAATGATAATTCAGAGTCCTCCATGTAGGGACAATGGCATGGGCGAAGTTCTTTTTTTTTAAAAAAGTGTCTTCTCCCATGCTGTAGTCCTGGGGCTGCTATTTCGTAAAGAAAAATCCTTGTACGCCACGGTCAGACTCATCATGTCTACCTTGGTCCATGTGGACCACCTCTAAGAGAAACCCCACCTCCTCTTTTAAGCTTTGCATTGGGTTCAGCTTCTCGTTGCCTCCAGGCCAAATTCAGCCAGAGGAAGATGACCCAATGTCACGGAAGGGCATTCAATTCAGTGAAGACAAGGCGAGAGCCACATTTTGACGATTTCTTCCTCTTCCCCTCCCTGCTCCAAGCTTCCTGTACCCCCTTCGACACACCAGGCTGTTTTGAAGGGCTCCCAACTCTATGGAATCAATTGTTTTGCTGTGCTGGAAACTGCAAGGAGGGAGGGGAAATAAGCAGAAATGGATCTTTGTCCCTCCCTCCACTGGGAGCCCTTCTGGAAGGGCCAGGACACCACTTGGATTTGGGGTTAATACATCCAGTTTGCTAACATGCTTGTGTTGGTGCACTATGTCCAACATGGATTGGGCCCTAAAAGCATTTTCAGGCAGTTTTATTTGTGAATATTAATAATCACAATTAAAACTAATAGTGACAATAATGTTGTCTGCATGCTTTTGACTATATGCTCGATTCTGTCCTAATGTCTTGTGCGAACAAGCTCTCTGGGGGCTTTTATATGCCGATGTTAATGGTCACCTGAATATTAGCCTTCAGTTGCACAACCAGTAAACCAGTAACCAGTAAACTACTTAATGAGTACGTAAATTTGTATTTTGTTTAACCGAAGGTTGGCTAACCTTTGGCCCTCCAAATATTGCTCCCATCTTCCCTGACTGTTGGCCATGCTGATTGGGGTTGATAGAACTTGATGTCCAACAACAGGTTAGCCCACCCCTGGTTTAGGTACATTAAAATTTATTTAGTTATTACATTTATATCCTACCTTTCCTCCAAAGAGCTTAGGAGAGGGTACCTGGGTCTTCTCCCACCCTCAAAAACCCTGTGAGGCAGGTTAGGCGGAGAGTGTCTGCCCCTGGTGTAAGATTCTTGGCTTAGTGGAGGTTGGATCAGTCTTAGTCCAACACTGTGCAATTCTGACTTTTGTTCAGAACATTATTCTTTATATTCTGATGTCTCTACTATTGCCTGAAAATATATCCTCTGTGAACATTATAAATTGCCTTAGGTTGCAGACCTATAACGTCCTTAGCAACAAATAAATCCCATTAAACCCACTGGAAACATGGATAGTATTGGACTAACTTATGGACTATTTATAATTGTGTGCATGCAGCTGAATTGGTTAACGGATTGCATCATTAAAATTATGTTTTATTGAATACTAATTTGTTTATTGATGGTTGTTGTTTTTCAGTTGACAGTGTTTTGTCTCAACCCCCACAAATTCTTCTTGTATTGTGGAATTATCTATTACACACTCTATGTTTTTACATTTTTCAGCATAAATCATTTTTTAAGATTTTTGGTTGGATTTGTAGCTGGTTAACTGACAGAACTCAAAGAGTGCTCATTCATGGTTCCTCGCCATCCTGGCAAGAAGTGGCAAGGGGGGGCAGGGGGGCCACAGGGTTCTGTCCTAGGTCCATTGTTGTTCAATGCTTTTATAAATGACTTGGATGAAGGAATTGAGGGGATGCTCATCAAATTTGCAGATAACGCCAAACTGGGAGGGGTGGCTAATTCTGCAGAAGACAGAATCAAAATTTAAAATGACCTTAACAGGTTGGAGAAGTAGGCCCAAACTAACAAAATAAATTTCAGTAAGGTCAAATGTAAGGCTCTGCACTTGAACAGAAGGAACCAGATACACAAATATAGGATGGGGGACACCTGGCTTACTAGCCATACATGTGAAAAGGATCTAGGGATTTTGGTGGACCACAAGCTTAACATGTCAACAGTGTGAAGTAGCAGCAAATAAACTAATGCTATTCTAGGCTGCATCAACAGAAGTCTAGTGCCGAGATCAAGGGAAGTAATAGTCCCACTCTATTCTGTCTTGCTCAGACCACACCTAGAATACTGTGTCCAATTCTGGGCACCACAATTTAAGAAGGATGTTGACAAGCTGGAAGGTGTGCAGAGTAGGGCAACCAAGATGGTCAAGGGTCTGGAAACCAAGCCCTACGAGGAGCGCTTGAAGGAGCTGGGTATGTTTAGCCTCCCCTTCATGGATCACTGCCTTGCCGTGGCGAAGGGGCTTGAAGAACTCAGAGAAGCTATGAACTATGCCGAGCAGGGCACCCAAGATGAACAGGTCATAGTGGAGAGTTTTGACCAAACGTGATCCACCTGGAGTAGGAACCAGCAAGCCACTCCAGTATCCGTGCCAAGAAAACTCCATGGACAAAGACAACAGGCATATAAAAGTTATGACGCTGGAAGATGAGCCCCTCAGGTCGGAAGGTGTCCAACATGCTACTGGGGAAGAGCGGAGGACAAGTACAAGTAGATCCAGAGCTGATGAAGCGGCTGGGCCAAAGCCGAAAGGACGCTCAGTTGCGGATATGCATGGAAGCGAAAGGAAAGTCCAATGCTGTAAAGAAAAATATTGCATAGGAACCTGGAATGTAAGAACCATGAACCTGGGTAAGTTGGATGTGGTCAAAAATGAGATGGCGAGAATAAATATTGACATCCTGGGCATCAGTGAGCTAAAATGGACGGGAATGGGCAAATTCAGTTCGGATGACTATCATATCTACTACTGTGGGCAAGAAACCCGTAAAAGAAATGGAGTGGCCCTCATAGTCAACAAAAGAGTGGCGGTCTTCTAGGTGTGGTCTGTACTGGGATGCAGTCTCAAAAATGATAGAATGATCTCGATACGAATCCAAGGCAGACCTTTTAACATCACAGTAATCCAAGTTTATGCACCAACTACTGGTGCTGAAGAAACTGAAATTGACCAATTCTATGAAGACTTACAAGACCTTATAGAAGTGACACCAAAGAAGGATGTTCTGCTCATTATAGGGGATTGGAATGCTAAAGTAGGGAATCAAGAGATAAAAGGAACAACTGGCAAGTTTGGCCTTGGAGATCAAAACGAAGCAGGGCAAAGGCTAATAGAGTTCTGCCAAGAGAACAAGCTGGTCATCACAAACACGCTTTTCCAACAACACAAGAGACGACTCTACACATGGACATCCCCAGATGGGCAACATCGAAATCAGATTGATTATATTCTCTGCAGCCAAAGATGGAGAAGCTCTATACAGTCAGCAAAAACAAGACCTGGAGCTGACTGTGGCTCAGATCATCAGCTTCTTATAGCAAAATTCAAGCTTAAACTGAAGAAAGTAGGAAAAACCACTGGACAGGTAAGATACAATCTAAACCAAATCCCTTATGAATACACAGTGGAAGTGAGGAACAGGTTTAAGGATTTAGATTTGCTGGACAGAGTGCCTGAAGAACTATGGGTGGAGGCTCGCAACATTATACAGGAGGCAGCAACTAAAACCATCCCAATGAAAAAGAAATGCAAGAAAGCAAAGTGGCTGTCCAACGAGGCCTTACAAGTAGCGGGGGAGAGAAGGCAAGCAAAATGCGAGGGAGATAATGAAAGATACAAGAAATTGAATGCAGATTTCCAAAAAATAGCAAGGAGAGACAAGAAGGCCTTCTTAAACGAGCAATGCAAAGAAATAGAGGAAAACACTAGAATGGGAAAAACCAGAGATCTGTTCAAGAAAATCGGAAATATGAAAGGAACATTTCGTACAAAGATTACCATAATAAAGGACAAAAGTGGTAAAGACCTAACTGAAGCAGAAGACATCAAGAAGAGGTGGCAAGAATACACAGAGGAATTATACCAGAAAGATATGGATGTCTCATACACCCCAGGTAGTGTGGTTGCTGACCTTGAGCCAGACATCCTGGAGAGTGAAGTCAAATGGGCCTTAGAAAGCACTGCAAATAACAAGGCCAGTGGAAGTGATGGTATTCCAGCTGAACTGTTTAAAATTTAAAAAAATGATGCTGTTAAGGTGCTACACTCAATATGCCAGCAAGTTTGGAAAACTCAGCAGTGGCCAGAGGATTGGAGAAGATCAGTCTACATCCCAATCCCAAAGAAAGGCAGTGCCAAATAATGCTCCAACTACCGCACAATTGCACTCATTTCACACGCTAGCAAGGTTATGCTCAGAATTCTACAAGGCAGGCTAAAGCAGTATGTGGACCGAGAACTCCCAGAAGTGCAAGCTGGATTTAGAAGAGGCAGAGGAACCAGAGACCAAATTGCAAACATGCGCTGGATAATGGAGAAAGCTAGAGAGTTCCAGAAAGACATCTACTTCTGCTTCATTGACTATGCAAAAGCCTTTGACTGTGTTGACCACAGCAGACTATGGCAAGTTCTTAAAGAAATGGGAGTGCCTGATCACCTCATCTGTCTCCTGAGAAATCTCTATGTGGGACAAGAAGCTACAGTTAGAACTGGATATGGAACAACTGATTGGTTCCAAATTGGGAAAGGAGTACGGCAAGGCTGTATATTGTCTCCCTGCTTATTTAACTTATATGCAGAATTCATCATGCGAAAGGCTGGGCTGGATGAATCCCAAGCCGGAATTAAGATTGCCGGAAGAAATATCAACAACCTCAGATATGCAGATGACACAACCTTGATGGCAGAAAGTGAAGAGGAATTAAAGAACCTTTTAATGAGGGTGAAAGAGGAGAGCGCAAAATATGGTCTGAAGCTCAACATCAAAAAAACGAAGATCATGGCCACTGGGCCCATCACCTCCTGGCAAATAGAAGGGGAAGAAATGGAGGCAGTGAGAGATTTTACTTTCTTGGGCTCCATGATCAGTGCAGATGGTGACAGCAGTCACGAAATTAAAAGACGCCTGCTCCTTGGGAGAAAGGCGATGGCAAACCTAGACAACATCTTAAAAAGCAGAGACATCACCTTGCCAACAAAGGTCCGTATAGTAAAAGCCACGGTTTTCCCAGTAGTGATGTATGGAAGTGAGAGCTGGACCATAAAGAAGGCTGATCGCCGAAGAATTGATGCTTTTGAATTATGGTGCTGGAGGAGACTCTTGAGAGTCCCATGGACTGCAAGTAGATCAAACCTCTCCATTCTGAAGGAAATCAGCCCTGAGCGCTCACTGGAAGGACAGATCGTGAAGCTGAGGCTCCAATACTTTGGCCACCTCATGAGAAGAGAAGACTCCCTGGAAAAGACCCTGATGTTGGGAAAGATGGAGGGCACAAGGAGAAGGGGACGACAGAGAATGAGATGGTTGGATGGTGTTCTTGAAGCTACCAGCATGAGTTTGATCAAACTGCGGGAGGCAGTGGAGGACAGAAGTGCCTGGCGTGCTCTGGTCCATGGGGTCACGAAGAGTCGGACACGACTAAACGACTAAACAACAACAAATGTTTAGCCTGGAAAAGAGGAGACTGGGAGGAGATATGAGAGCCATCTTCCACTATCTCAAGGGCTGTCACATAGAAGAGGGAACAAGCTTGTTTTCTCCTGCTCTGAAGGGTAGGGCTCGAATCAATGGCTTCAAATTACAAGGAGGAAATTCCAACTAAACAGGAAGAATTTTCTGACTGTAAGAGCTGTTTGATTAGTAGAATTGTCTCCCTTGGGAAGTTGTGGACCCTCCTTCCTTGGAGGTTTCAGCTGATTCCTACATTGCAGAGGGTTGGACTGGATGACCCTTGGGTCCCTTCCAACTCTACAGTTCTATAATTCATACAATCTGAGCAAGGGCGTTGAACATTTAAAGCACAAACATGATTTACAATAAGCCAGGTTTCCAATTTGAATTCCTGCTTTCAAAGATGTCCTTGAGCCTATCATTTGTTACGCTGAGCTTTTCCAAACCTGCTTTTTAGTTTTCAAAAAAAGTAGACTATGATTTAGAGTGCTCAACCTAATTGTAAATCTATTCTCAAAGAGAGAAGTTGCATTGTGTTGAAGATCATCTGGCTTGGAATGCCAGAAAAGGCTAGAATGCGAAACCTGCATGGGAGAGAACAATGATAACATTTGTTTTCTCTTTTTGCAACTGTACTTCTGCACAGCTTGTAACACTGGGTTATTGGCAGTGGGAACACCTAAAGTGGAAAGTGAATACAGAAGTCCCACAGTTATCTCTCACACACATGCATATCCTTTCTTTTGATTCTTCTCATATTTGAGTTATAATGTACCCTTTTTTCCTCTGGGGGCAGTGGAAGCAAAGAAGATTTCATTGGCCTGCAGATCAAGCTGTGTCATTTGTTAGCCAGACTGTTGTATTTTCTCTTCCCTGCACCAGGACTATATGGCTAAGCTGGAATATTCTGTCCAAAGGAGTACACTGTGTTGCTGTCATGTGCAAAACTGTATGTACTTTGTAGGAACAAGCCAGTTAATTTAACACAAAAAACAAATCATCTGTCAAATAATTTTAGGAACTAGTCATAGACTTGTAGTTAGTCCAGCTAAACTGAGTTAAGGCTAAGGTAGTTTTTTAACAGGTTATGGATACCTTTTAGGATCTCCTGAGTTGAGAGCTATTTGGTCAGGGGCAGCTGCTGGGACTTGTAGGGAAGAAGTCCCTCTGCTAAGTGGAGCGAGAGCCAATTAATTTTAGTTTCCCCCCATCCTCCTCCTCCTGTGTTCTACAAGGGCAACACCAGTATGATTCTCCCTGGACCAGTTGCAAGGCAGGTCGGGGGGGGGGGGCTAGCCTGAGGTTGGTGGGGCAGTTTTACATTCACTGGCATGGACCAGTCTCCACTGTATTTGGGGCAGGGTGTGGGTCTAGGTTAATGTTTTCTTTCTAGGATTGCCTTTGCTGGGTACATATCAGTGTCTGGCCTTTGTTATTGCAGAGAAAACCTTGGAAAGATGCAGGTGATATCTGGGGAAAGGAGACATTGCTTCCACAAAGAAGCTGGGCAGAGCTTCCGTGGGTAAAGCCACAATTGCTCAGCAAATAGGTGGCTGCAGAGAAACCCAGTCTGTGCTGCCTCATTGACACCAGAAAGGCGACTGGATCACAGGAGAAATTGAGCTTCCCATGTGCTTCTGCACATGCACAGAAAGCTGCATTTTCAGCTGTGTGTCATTTTGCACCTTGTTTTTAGCCTATCTGATGTTATATAACCCTGGTTGTAGGTGGGGTTGGGGCCAAGCCAGTGCTTTGTGCCTTTCTGACAAGGAAAGAGAAAAATCCATTGAGATTATTTTGCTTCAGGGTGAACTTTTGTTTCAACTGAATGAGCAAATGTAAGAGTCAGGTTGGATTATCAAGTGCTGTCTCTGTGACAGAGAGGCTGGTCGCTCTTTGTCTCCTCTCATTGTATCTGATCTTTTGCTATCGTGATGAATTTCAACCAGTCCAAAGCCTTTGCTTCTGGCACCAGAAGTGGAGTGTTCTCTCTCTTTCCCATTAGCAGCATAATTTTGCTCAGTAATTCAATTTTTCCATCCTGTAGTTCCTGGACCCTGTGATCCTGAAGATTTAATTGATGGAATCATATTTGCTGCCAATTACCTTGGCTCTACTCAGCTTCTTTCAGACAAAACTCCATCAAAGAATGTGAGGATGATGCAGGCTCAGGAAGCTGTGAGCCGAATCAAGGTGAGGAATCTTTCTTACTGTCTGTCTCTATGGAAGAGTCAAAGCTGAATCTAGGAATGGTGCATGCCAAAACTCCCTTCTGAAATGCACTCTAGTAGTAATTTGTGTTTGGACCCCAAAATTTGCCAGGTCATTTTTTCATATACAATAAGTTGTTTTCATGCTCTGCGGGTGACATCATACAGCAGTGGACGTTATTTGGACGTTATTACATAATCCTTATAATCTGAACAAAAGGGGTCTCTGGAGGGAAATTAATATTCTAGGCACAGATTATCCAACCCATCCACAGTGTTCAGCCCTGTAGGCCGACTTCCGAATAGTTTGGAGAGGCCTGTGGGGGGTGCAGTGGGTTGGAGGGTGAAGGAAGGATGGTTTGGGAGACTGAATACACCGTCTTGCTGTTTTAACATATATTGCATTGTGATCAAGCCCAAGAAGAATGCTCACACGAACATGATGACCATGGAATGGATATTGAGGATTTACTATGCAGGGAGGAAAAAAATATTGATATACGGTAGTGCTAAGTTGAATCTATGCAGCCTTTTCAAAAATGTGCTGGTAAGATTGAAGAAGTTTTAAATGGCATTTTGTGTATTTTCTGGTAGATATCTGACATAAACACAGAATTTGTAAGAAGTATAGATACGTACAGTATATTTTGTATTTTTAAAAATGTATTTTAATGATATTTTAAATCCATCCTGTGTATTATCCAGCACAAACTGCCAAAACTGTTATCTTTGTACTGGTGCCAGTAACTGGGAGCACTGCTGCCCCTGTGCCTCAGCCCCTGGCACATTGAGTGGCTGGGGAGGCCTGGATGGTTCTGGCCCATTAGTGGTTCATTGAAGTCTCTAACCACCTTCACAGCAAGGGTGCTGGGTGTTCCTGACCTTGCCCTTCCCCTCTGGCCCAGCAGGGGTGGGCAGCAACAGTACTGGTGTCAGGAGGGGGTCACTGCACCAGCTTGGTTCATTGGGATTGTTCAGTCTTCTGTTTGGTGCCTCAGAATGGAGTGCATGTCTCTAGAGCACAGCATGGAAGGGACACAAGAGAAATACTTCTGTCTAGACCCACATCTTTGTGTTCTTTCTAGCCATCTGTACTATCACTCCTCCTAGATTATGCCTCAGCTCCACATTCAGGGTTTCTGTGTTTACCATTTGTAGCAGTAGAGCTGCTGAGATTTTCTGGATTTTTTTGGCATGCATTCACATGTTATCATTGTTCAGTTAGAAATAATGTAAACCCCCCCCCAAAAAAATAAAAAAAAATCCTGCCACACAAACAAAAATCAACTTTTGTGAAAGATCTGGAATGAATTCTCAATATTTTTGTTAGTGTGGCACCTACGTCTCTGTGTGGAAGGTTGATGGGCATGGTTTGGGAGACAGCCGCTTTGTGCCACGTCTCTCTGATCAGCCATTCATATAGTACATAATACCTGGAATCCTAGACGGTTGGTCTTGGTCGTAGGCATCCTCCATATGGTGTGATCCTTTAGTACATACACATCAAAGACCCAGTATAGGAGTTGACAGAGGCACACCATTTCCTAGCAGTGCTGCTCATCTGGAGGGGGACGATTTTTTAAAAAATCTGCCATGCTCATGCCAATTGCCACCAGGAGGCTGTGGGGGCTCAGGAGCTCATTTCCCTGTGGCCCTCCAGTAGAATAGCCATTTGTCAGTTGCCCAAAGGCTGGTTTACAGTTGCAGCTGCCAAGTGGAGGTGGCTTGCAACATCCTCTGCAGGACAACTACTCTGTGTGTGTAGAGCAGGGGGCAACCTGAAGGGTGAGCATCTGTTTCTCCTTGGAAGTGGAGGCCAAGGATCTACATGGCAAACCATCTGGCTGAGGATGTTTTCAAGCAGCCTCCACAAAAATAAGACTCATTTGTTTATATTGAGTTCTAGTACCATGTTTAGGATTGGATGGAGTTTGGCTGTATTGGAGTGCCAGGGCTGGATTACTTTTCTCTTGTGGATTTAAGAAATGATGTTTCATATGTATTCAGTAGCAACAGCTGAATTTGCTCTTTAGCAGAATTATTTCTCTCTCAACAGTAGATTCTCCTTTAAGACAGCTAGTCTTTTTTTTTAAAAAAAAAGTTACTGGGCATAATGTTTTCCTTTTTCTGTCTGTCTGTCTGCCTTCCTCTCTCGACTGGTGTCTATGTACAGGGTTATTTTATAAAACTTTACTCTCCTGTGTGAAATTTGAATTATGAAGCAGAACTTAATTTGGCTAGATGGCCGTCCTAGTCCTGATGTTCTAGAGCCCTACTTGACTTGGAGTCTCTGAAAGTACCTCTCTAACTATTCTCCTGTCTCTGTTTATTACATGCTAAGCAGATGGCCCAGAAATTAGCCAAAAGCAGAAAGAAGGTGCAGTACAAACTCATCAGCTTGATGTTTTTCCTGTTTTTTTGTTTTTGTTTTTTGTTTTGTTTTTGCATTTCTTACTTTTGATTTTCACATTTTATTTTAAAAAATTCTGTATCCAGCAAACCTTTTCTTACAATTTGTTTGAACCCCCATATAAATTGACATTTTTCAAATAACCGGTAGCATGGTTTACTCTTTGTTGTTTACCATTAGCCATTTCATGTTAGTAGGGTAATGCAAAGTAGGGTAATGGAAAGGTTTAATTAAATGGAAAATAGGCTTTTCCCAAAACTATCTTCCAACTATAGAGCTGACTGAGAAAGGTTTTAAATATATCAAATGATATGCTTCTAAAACTGTGTATTTCAGCTTGTGTTTAAACGGTAGTTTCATGTGATTTCATGGAGGTTATTAAATTGCTGGATGCAAAAAAACCCAAACCTTTATAAACATAAAGTTATATACTATACTAAGATTACTAAATACATATCATTGTGGGATTTAAATGGAATTTTTAGGTGCTTTTTTAAAAATTTGGCCAATTTTTACTGTACGAAATTGTGCTCCTAGCCGTTTAGCCTCTAGTGACCACAAGGACTCTTCTACCAGAACTGCACCATACATTCCTGTATTATACATCACAGACTCTGATCTTTGGGGTGTGTTGGGCGTTTTCGTTTTCCATTTTTTCCATTTTTGCAGGCTTTGTGACATGCTCTTTTTGCCAGAACAACCATGAGTGGGGAAAAATGTAAACGGGCATGTGTGAAAAGGAGTGTTTTTGGACTGTCTCAGAATACAATAAGAGGACCCCATTTGTATAACCATCAAAGGAGAGAAGAGCTGGGCACTTTGGGGTCATTACCTTGCCATTACCTGTCCCATTCTTCTGGGGTACTGAGGACAAGGTTATTCATTCATTCACTTATTAAATACAATTTATAAATAGATACATACAAAAGGTCCAAATTTTCCTAATGCAAAATTATTATTCAAATATAAAAAGGCTGCCATTGAGAAAAGGTCACTGTATTGTCCATTTCTTCTCTATGCCATCTTCCTTAACTCTGTGAAATAACCACTCTGTAATAGAGAGCTAACCAACATGGTGCACCCCAGACCTGGTTGGGCTTCAGCTCCCATCCTGCCTGACTATAGGCTGTGTTGACTGGCAGCTTGTATGGGAGTTGGACTCCCATAACATCTTGAGGGCACCACGCTGACTACTCCTCTAACAGATGGGATTATAGAGTTCCCCCCACTGCCAGTCAAGGACATGATTGCAACATTAGGAAGTTAACAATCAAGACAAATACCAGAGGTTTGTGTTTACTCAGGCTCTCCTTGAACCCACTAAGCATCTCTTGGTCACTTCATAGGCTCAGGGAGCTCCCAGTTATGGCAGTGAACATCACAGTACTTTCTTTCTATGTGTGGGAAAGCGGAGGAGGGATATGTGCAAGAGTGCAAGTCTAGCTTCCCCTTAAAGGAACAGGGATAATGGGCAAGAGATTTGTAGGGAATTAACACTTTTGTGCACAGTACTGACTTGAGCTCGTAACTCACACTTCGTACCCCTTATAGACAGCTTCCGTACCTCTATGCATAACATTAGCTTCTGCTATCTTAATGCTACATATTGCATTGCTCTTCTGATGACTGTCCTCAGGCTTTTTTGAATTGTGATCTAACACACTTCTGTTCACGGATTCTCCTCAAATGCTTGTTTGTTGTTGCTGTTACTGATTAACTCTGACCTTAATTGCAGGCCCCTGAAGGTGAATCTCAGCCCATGACAGAAGTTGACCTCTTCATTTCAACGCAGAGAATAAAAGTGCTGAATGCAGACACTCAGGTACAGCAAATACCCATCACTTTATCAAGATAAGACAGTGTTGTCTTATCATCATTGATTCATCACCCATTTATTTATTTGCATTTGTTCCTTTTATTAACCTGAAGGTAGCATGTTTTAGATCATTTATTAGGGGGTGAAGTGAGGCAGGAAGATCATTGCACCCTGAATGTTTTATAAAAGGAGCTATCAACATAGTTTAGTTTTATTTTTGTCATTCATTTCACAAAGGTTATTTCTCCACTTTTTTGAGCTAAATATTTTTGCAGATGCTTACTCTAAGAAAGGTCAAAAATAAAAGTTATGCCGAGAAATATATATATAAAAAAAAATCCTTCCAGTAGCACCTTAAAGACCAACTAAGTTAGTTCTTGGTATGAGCACACGAAAGCTCATACCAAGAACTAACTTAGTTGGTCTTTAAGGTGCTACTGGAAGGATTTTTTTTATTTTGACTATGGCAGACCAACACGGCTACCTATCTACTACGAGAAATATCAGTTTGACAAGGAAGAATAAAATGCTAGATATGTAAACGCCTTCTAGCATTTTAGGTTTAAATAAGTATTATGGGGGAGGGAGCATAGGGCTACAAATATAACTCAAAAGTACTGCTAGATTGCTGTAGTCCAAAATCAGATGAGCTTATGCCTTCCTCAAAGAGGTATAGATATCCTGACCTCATACTGCTGCAATTCAAGATCTTGCAAGTGGGAACTTCTACTGTTCTTTGCTTTTAGGAGGTGATGAAAATTCCCTTTAATGTGGAAAACGTAAGTGTTTGTGTGCACTGAATGCCAATGTTTTTTAAATTCTTATGTGTTAGTGCTAAAGAACACTAATGGAAGGGTTTGTCTTCTCTAGGAAACTATGATGGATCATCCTCTGAGGACCATTTCCTACATTGCAGATATTGGGAATATAGTCGTCTTGATGGCTCGCAGGCGAATGCCAAGATCTAATTCCCAGGATAATGTGGAGGCATCTCATCCCTCCCAGGATGGGAAGAGACAGTATAAAATGATCTGCCATGTCTTTGAATCTGAGGATGTAAGGAGCTTTATTGTTTCTGCATTGAAAATGAGCAAAGAGTTGTTCCTCTCACTTTCAAATGCAAGCACTACTGATCACAGTGCAAGAGAAGGCTCTCCTTCAGTCATCTGGGGAGTGGGCAGTGACTGATGACTGGAGTGACCAGCCAGATGGGGAGAGCTGACCCAGATGATCCCAGCTGGATATGGGTTGAGATGGAAACAAGGACAACAGAGGAAGAGAGCAAAGAGAGGAAGAACAAATGCTTCCTTTCTTTCAGGACAGGCAGTCATTGTGGTGCCCTCCAGATGTTGGTAGACCACAACTCCCATCATCCCTGACCATTGGCCATGATGGCTGGGGCTGAAGTTATAGTCCATGACAGGGGTCAGCAAACTTTTTGATCAGGGGGGCAGTCAACTGTCCCTCAGACCTTGTTGGGGGCCAGACTATATTTAGAAAAATATAAATACCTGCAGGCCGGTCTCGCAGCTGCCTCCGGACCTGGAGGAGGAACATCCTCTGCATGCACTCAGGAGCACATCTCAATGACGCCTGCTCACTGGCGTTGTTGACGAGCAGCAGCCGCTCCGTTGGCCCGTCCTCAGAGCTCCCAGGCAGTGTGCACCACATGCTGCGGCCCATTATCCGAGGCCAGGTCGGCAGGCAGGCTGCGCACGCAGAGCACCGAGCAGGCGGCACGCAGCTTGCCCTCCAGCTGCTCCAGTGCTGCCACTGAGCTCGCCACCAGCAGCAGCGCCGAGATGGGCGCCAAGCTCCTGCTGAAGCCCTGTGACACACCTGCCACCATGCCCATGGCGTGGCCCAGACCCCCCGCCCGCCGGTCTCTCCGTCCATGGTTGCGCCGGGTTTACCTAAGTGCACAGGCGGTGAGGCTTTGGATTGGCTACGGGAACTTCCTGTCGCCAATCCGAAGCTGCGTCAGTATCGCAGAAGTCAGTCTCTGCGCAGCGAGGCGTCCTTGGCTTCTTTTCAAGGAAATGCCACAGCGATTTAGCCCAGTGCAGGGACTGACTGAGCGGGCAGCAGGGTCCGCAGGCCAGATTTCCGAGCCTGGTGGGCTGCATCCAGCCCCTGGGCCGTAGTTCGCTGACCCCTGTTCCATGACATTTGGAAGGTGCCATCCAGACTACTCTTGGGGTATGAGTAGGTGAGAATAAGAACTGGTAAGAATACAGAGCAGACCCAGAAACACAAATTGCAAGTATGACCCAAATTAGGAATGATCTTTTTCTCTTATGCAGTGATGTACTTGAGGAGACCCTAGGCAAGTGAGGAACAAGAGGTTAATTTTTATGATGGCCCTCACTATATTTTGCCCACCTCATGGCCCTTAGTGAGCCAAATGACTCAGCAACCACTAATAAAAAAGAATCATTTTGATGTGTGTTCTGTAGTTGCATCATTTTTAAAGCTTTTCCAGCTTCCACTTGATTTTGTGAGCTAATTTGGTATGTCTGATTTTGTTCCTGTTTCATTCCCCCTCCCCTTTGGCAACTGCTACAGGCACAGCTAATTGCACAGTCCATAGGTCAGGCATTTAGTGTGGCCTACCAGGAATTCTTGAGGGCCAATGGGATAAATCCAGAAGACCTGAGCCAGAAGGAATACAGTGACCTGCTCAACACCCAAGACATGTACAATGATGACCTGATCCACTTCTCTAAGTCTGAAAATTGCAAAGATGTATGTACCCTTTCTAATAACAAAGCCATTGAGCTAATAACCCCCTGAGCAGCCCAATTCTAGTAACAATTATACAGCCATTGGAGTTCCTCAAGAATGACTTCTGTCCCTGCTTCTCCACTCATGGGATATCAGCAGCGTCTTTCCTCCTCTCACACCCCACTTTTCTATATTTTTAGGATAGTGCTAAATTCATCAAGATTGAATTGATTACCATCTGCCATGTATTTTTTTTTTAAAGGAACAGCTTTCAAATATTTGGCCTGCTGTGTTAATACATTCAGAATTTTCACTTATGTAGTTGTAACATGGGGTTGCAAGAGCTCGTTTCAAAAACACTATGTTTGAAACTGGCTTGAGAGATACAGTGCTAAACTTTGTAGAAAAATAACTTTATGAAGATGTAATTCGTAGTCATTTAAACCCATAATAATAATCCTGCTGAGTTCCTTTGTTTTATTCCACTCCACTGTTGCACAGATAATAATGTTATACATATTTTTATTGATGTAAATCTTCCAGATGCCTTCACTGATTTAGTTGCAAGAGAGAAGTGTGTGTGCTTGAAGGCAGTTTCATTTATTCTGTAGGTTTCATAGAGGAGAAAGGTTTCAGGTTGTTCTCGTTTTTTGTTCTCCTCATTCAGGTTTTCATTGAGAAGCAGAAGGGAGAAATTCTGGGTGTGGTAATTGTAGAGTCCGGATGGGGATCCATCTTGCCTACTGTTATCATTGCAAATATGATGCATGGAGGACCAGCTGAGAAATCGGGGAAGCTGAACATAGGGGACCAAATCATGTCCATCAACGGGACCAGTTTGGTTGGCCTACCACTCTCTACCTGTCAGAGTATCATAAAGGTACAGAAAATAGACTTTGTCTCGAAAGGGCTCCTGACTGTGGGTGTAGCAGGGAAGAAGGCTGTTGGCTCCTTGGCAGGTTAAAGTGGGACGATGCTTTGGTGTGGTCACACGTGGAAAGCCTTGCACCATGAAAGCAAGCTGTTAAGATGATGACATTCTAGAGCATGAAAGGATGACCCAGAGGAGCCTGTGTGCAAATGGGTGTTGTGACCAATTAATGCATAGACATTAGCTGTTACCTTCTGCATTTGGGTTCGCCATTACCTGTTCAGGTGTACCATGGCCCAGGTATTTTACATGTTAATCAAATCTGCTTTCCAGTCCATACATGTCAATCATTTTTCTCACACCACCCAGTACCAACTTGCGGCTTATAGGATAGCTGTCATCAAAATGAAATATATGAACTCTCAACTTTTAAAAAAACAAAAGCATAATGTGCCATGGGGCACTTGCTAGAAGCTCAGCTGGCCTCTTCTGATTCTTTGTGGAACGACTGCATGTATATACAGAACCTTGGGACATTTTCTGACTGGGAAGGCGAAGGGGTGGGCATATGCAACACAGCCGATGTTTGGGTCTGGATTGTCTGGTGCTTTTCCATGTATCAATAAAGCCAACCAACCACCCCAAATGTGGAAGCTATAAAACAGAATGAAAATCTCTTTCAACCTTGTGTGTCTTTGCACACCAGATGGCTGCTGAATAGCCTTTTCCTACTGTCAGAGTTTTAGTTTTATTTACCTTCTTGTCTTCCCACATCTATGTGCATGTATCTTTGCTTGATTAACAAGCAGAGATTGGGTGGCCATCTGTCCTGGGTGTTTCAGCTGAGATTCCTACACTGCAGAGGGTGGGCTAGATGACTCTTGGAGTCCCTTCCAGCTCTACAATTCTATGAAATGAAGTGGCTTAAAGTAAATTCCAATTTTTCCAAAGTGGTGTGGGAGCCACTCCTGTGTGGCTGAATCCCTTTCCACTGCAGCAACTTTTCTTGGATGAAGTTGTGCAGCTACACTTTATTGTGTGGCTACTCTTTGCATTAGTTATCATTCAAGTTCTGTAACATGAGCTGGTATTTCTGCTGTGCATGTTCTTAAATTGTGATGATGGAGCAAATGGTACCATAGTGCACATCGAGTTGAACTAAAGTGTAATGTTCCAGCACAAATTAAGATTAATTTTAAATTTTATTTGCCATATTGTTTTCAAGGGGTTGAAAAACCAGGCTAGAGTTAAGCTGAATATAGTCAGATGCCCTCCAGTAACTACTGTCCTTATCAGAAGACCAGACCTCAGATATCAACTTGGCTTCAGTGTTCAGAATGGCATTGTAAGTAGCATTTGACATTCTTAACTGTTTATAAACCTAGCACTATTGATATTTTCTTTAATAAAAAAGGAAGTTGATTTCAAAAGCACTTAATATACAAGTGTATTGAATTTTGCAAGGGACGCGGGTGGCGCTGTGGGTAAAACCACAGTGCCTAGGACTTGCCAATCGCATGGTCGGCGGTTCGAATCCCCGCGGCGGGGTGAGCTCCCGTCTTTCGGTCCCAGCGCCTGCCCACCTAGCAGTTCGAAAGCACCTCTAAGTACAAGTAGATAAATAGGTACCGCTTTATAGCGGGAAGGTAAACGGCGTTTCCGTGTGCTGCGCTGGTGCTGGCTCGCCAGAGCAGCTTCGTCACGCTGGCCACGTGACCCAGAAGTGTCTGCGGACAGCGCTGGCTCCCGGCCTCTTAAGTGAGATGGGCGCACAACCCTAAAGTCGGACACGACTGGCCCGTACAGGCAGGGGTACCTTTACCTTTACCTTTATTGAATTTTAGCCAAAGCATTATTACCTGCATAAATATTAAGGACCTGATAGTTAAGCAAATGAATGAAGGAGCGTCTCTACCCCCATCGTTCTGCCCGGACACCGAGGTCCACCTCCGAGGGCCTTCTGGTGGTCCCCTCACTGTGAGAAGCCAAGTTACAGGGAACCAGGCAGAGGGCCTTCTTGGTAGTGGTGCCCACCCTGTGGAACGCCCTCCCATCAGATGTCAAAGAGAAAAACAATTACCAGACTTTTAGAAGACATCTGAAGGCAGTCCTGTTTAAGGAAGCTTTTAATGTTTGATGCTTTATTATATATTCTATAAGCTACCGAGTGCCTGGGGAAACCCGTCCAGATGGATGGGGTATAAATAAATAAAAAAAATAATGATTATGATTGATTGAAGGAATAATAACTAGTAATTAAATAACGGAAAGTGAAATGTTAATAATATTGCTTGTGGATTGGGGTAGTGTAACTGAAGGGGATTGCAGAGTGCACATTGTTGCTTTTCCAGCGGCGGGATATGTGGTAGAAATATTCCCATGTTTAATTGGTAAAGTCAGAAGCATGGCAGCTAAAATCTGTTGACATGTGAGGGTGTGGCTGTAGTTAGTGAGGAGTAAGTTCAGGGTGCCAGGATAACACTGAAGCTGCTAGTGATTCTGTAAATATCATCCCTAATACTGAATAGTACAGTGGTATCTCAGGTTACATACTCTTCAGGTTACATACGCTTCAGGTTACAGACTCTGCTAACCCAGAAATAGTGCTTCAGGTTAAGAACTTTGCTTCAGGATGAGAACAAAAATTGTGCTCCGGCGGCGCAGCGGCAGCAGGAGGCCCCATTAACTAAAGTGGTGCTTCAGGTTAAGAACAGTTTCAGGTTAAGAACGGACCTCCGGAATGAATTAAGTACTTAACCTGAGGTACCACTGTATTAGGAACCAGGCAAAGGGCCTTCTCGGTAGTGGCACCCGTCCTGTAGAACGCCCTCCCATCAGATGTCAAGGAAATAAACAAATACCTGACTTTTAGAAGACATCTAAAGGCAGCCCTGTTTAGGGAAGTTTTTAATGTCTGATGTGTGAATTCAACATTGGTCTAATGGCAGTTCCTGGGCCTCACATGGTGTGCTGTCATTCTTTTGCATCTTCTCTTTCCAGATCTGTAGCCTTATGCGAGGAGGCATTGCAGAGCGAGGAGGCGTACGAGTGGGTCACCGAATCATTGAAATAAATGGGCAAAGTGTTGTAGCAACACCTCATGAAAAGATTGTTCACATTCTTTCAAATGCTGTTGGTGAGGTAGGAGCTGGCAATTTTCACTCCCCCCCCCAGGCCATTTTGGCCCCAAAGAAGATCACAGGTGTGGGCAGGTCAGCCCTTCCTGCTGTGTGTGGCTTTCTCAGGAAGTACACTGAATGGCCATGGATCTAGTTGTACAAACATTTACCTCTGTATGTTTTCTTTTTTCCTTCCAGCAACTTGGGGCTTATCCTCACATCAAATGGATTAGATAAGTTGGGCTAAGGGGTAAGGCACTGGGCTCAGGTGAGCCCTTGGCTTCCTTCCCTCAAGATCCTCCACCATTCTGGCTTACCTCACATGATGCCGCAATCAGCTGAATGGAAGCCAAGGGCCCTCTGTACTCCAGTCAGAGCCAAGTGGTCCTCCTTCAGGTGTCAGGCATTGAGTACCTGCTCTGGTCCCTTCCAGCCAGTGAAGAAGGGGCAAGTGGCAGCAGGGGCCCAGCAGGCAAGGCGTTTGCTTCCGGGGCTCATGGTGCTTCCTAATGCTAGACCTAGGTTAACAAACCTAGTGAGCTTTTTCACTGAGAAGGCATTTTCATTTGGCTCTCCCTGGTCCAGCTCTCTAGTGCCATGGTCAGTTCCCTGGTGCAACTGGACTTCTCTGCGACCCTTCCCCTCTGCAGGGAGGTGGACCAATTTGCAAGGTCTTCCCCCCGCCACTTAATGGATTCCCAAAAGGTTTCCAGAGAGTGGTAGGGGATGCTTTATCCCAAGCTGATGGCCTTTCAGCTGATTCCCTGGTGGCCCGCTGGAATGTGGAGTTAACCAGGACTATCAACTGTCTGGCTCCGAAGCCGAAGCTCTGATTGCATGGAGCCAAGACAGCCCATGGTTTTCCCTGGAGCTAAGGGTGAAGAAACAATCGCTGATTGGGCAAGGTGATTGAGTGGGTGGTTGCTGAACAACTCCAAGCATGCTTGGAGGATGTGGACCATTTGGATCCCTTCCAGTTGGGATTTAGGCCTCATCTTGGGACTGAAACTGCTTTGGTTGCACTGGTTGATGATCTCCGGCGGGCAAGGGACAAAGGTGAAAGCTGTTTCCTAGTTCTGCTGAATCTCTCAGCGGCCTTAGATACCATCAACCATGACATCCTTCTGGACCATCTAGAGGGGCTGGGAGCTGGGGGCACTGTTATACAGTGGTTCCGCTCCTTCCTCCTGGGCCGTGTTCAGAAAGTGGTGTTGGGGGATGAGTGTTCAGACCCCTGGGCTCTCACTTGTGGGGTGCCTCAGGGTTCTGTCCTCTTGCCTAATGCCTTTTAACAACTATATAAAGCCGCTGGTGGAGATCAGGGGGTTTGATACCCAGCTCAACCTCTCTTTTAAATAAGAACCTGTGAAGGTGGTGAAGGTCCTGTTTGAGTGTCTGGAGGCGGTTGGAGGATGGATCACGGCTAACCGATTGAGGTTGAGTACTATTTTGGGGACAGAGGTGGGCTGGTGTGGAGGACTCCCTGGTCCTGAATGGGGTAACTGTGCCCCTGAAGGACCAGGTGCGCAGCCTGGGAGTCATTTTGGACTCCCAGCTGTCCATGGAGGAGCAGGTCAATTCTGTGTCCAGGGCAGCTGTCTACCAGCTCCATCTGGTACGCAGGCTGAGACCCTACCGGCCTGCAGTCTGTCTTGCCAGAGTGGTGCATGCTCTATCTCCCGCTTGGATTACTGCAATGCGCTCTACGTGGGGCTACCTTTGAAGGTGACCCGGAAACTACAACTAACCCAGAATGTGGCAGCTAGACTGGTGACTGGGAAAGGCCACCGAGACCACATAACACTGGTCTTGAAAGACCTACATTGGCTCCCAGTACATTTCCTTCTGGTGTTTCCCTCACTGTGAGAAGTGAGGTTACAGGGAACCAGGCAGAGGGCCTTCTTGGTGGTGGCGCCCGCCCTGTGGAACGCCCTCCCACCAGATGTGGAACGCCCTCCCACCAGATATCAAGGAAATAAACAACTAGCTGACTTTTTGAAGACATCTGAAGGCAGCCCTGTTTAGGGAAGTTTTTAATGTTTGATGTTTATCTTGTTTTTAATCTTTTGTTGGAAGCCGCCCATAGTGGATGGCGAAACACAGCCAGATGGGCGGGGTAGAAATTTATTATTATTATTATTATTATTATTATTATTATTATTATTATTATTATTATTATTATATTTTATTATTCACTACAGCTGTGGAGGTAGGTTGCATCCCACAATTTCCCCATGCTACCATAGTGTTTTCTTTTTGTTGATGTATTAAAGATGGAAGGAGATGAAGAAATACAGATCATAGAATCCTAGAGTTGGAAGAGACCACAAGGGCCATCGAGTCCAACCCCCTGCCAAGCAGGAAACACCATCAGAGCACTCCTGACATATGGTTGTCAAGCCTCTGCTTAAAGGAGGAGGGAAAAATAAATGATTATTATAAAATATAATTTATAAAATAAATTAATAAACATGCTTAGAGATGTGTCCTGGGTCTGAAAAGACTGAAGATAACTGTAGCACACTTGTTCCCATTTGGTTAATGTTTGCATCTGCTGATGATGTCAATATTTACTTGAACTCAGTAAGTCCCACTGAGTTCAGTGGGACTTCTAACTTAGACGACATGGATGGTGTTGCAGTCTTTGCAAAAATGTAGAAACTCAAGTACTGTATGTTAATTTAGGATACACTCTTTCTTTCCTTTCCCCTTTTGTTGAACATCTCCCTCATTCCTGAACACAAAGGGTTGCAGGAAGTATTTCCATAAGCAGAACTCCATTCACAGGATTTTCCTTGCTTACTTTTCCTTCTCCCTGCAAGCCCCACAAATCTGTTCTAGAGGCATGGGAAACCCTCCACAACAGTGTGTGAAGCTGGCAAGCTGCCAAGGGAAGGAGTCCAGCTAAGCTAAAATCCCGTTCTTCCACCTCCAATGGGAACCTCTGCTAGGTCTCAATCCCTTGCGCAGATGGAAGGAGCCCTTCGATTTTCAGAAGGCTAACTGTGAATGTTTGGAAAACGCATATATGAAACTGACGCCAGTCTTTCTTTCCTTTGTCCAGATTCATATGAAGACCATGCCAGCTGCCATGTACAGACTCTTGACCGCACAGGAACAACCGGTTTACATCTAAAGTTGTCGCACCCAGTGTGCAGGGGAGACACTTTTCCTCGTTAGTGGAGTTTTCTTGTGCTGCATTTTTATTTCTGCAGCAACATGTCTCACTCTTGTTCCTCAGCTTTTATCATTCTGTGTACAAGATGACATTTTGGGTTGCACCTTTTTACTACTAGTTTTATGTAATTCTTCACAAAACAGAAAACTAACCAAGAATTTCTTGTTCACGCGCGCGCACACACACACACACACACACACACTTGTTCCAGCTACATCATTTTATGCCTCTCTGGCTGTTAGGATAGAAAATAAAGTTAGAAAGCTCTTTTTACCAAATAGGTAAAATTCTCTTCTTTGAGTGACAGAAAGGATGCAGATTTGTTCTATCCTACATAGCTACTGTTAGGTGTATGTTAGCAACAAGCTGACAATTTTGCCCTAAAGAAAAAGTTGTGATGTGTTTGAAAAAGGAAATGGGATGACACTTTGTCTTTCTAATGTAGCTCAAGACCTGTCTATGAGGAGGGGGCTGCTGCTGGGTTCTGCTCACCCCATGCTGAAAATCCTCTGGGAATAAAATGTACATTGTCTAGAGATGATGCTGCAAGGTCTTTCTCCACCACCTCACACACTCCCAAAAGTCTCCTATTTGTCATAAGTAGCATGATTTTTCTTGCAATGGCTTTTCTGTTCTGTACTTTCTAAGATTGAGTGGTCCACCAGAAACAGTGTGGGGTGTGTGGACAATACTGCTGTCAGATCTTAACTTTCTAACTTTTTTCCATTTGTGTATGTATGAATGTGTCTGTGGGCTGATAGGCTGTCACATTTTAAAACTGTATGCTTGATATTTATGTATTTCAGCAAGTCTACATGCAGTTCCAAATGGTTTTGTTTTGAGCCAGTTTACTTCTAACATATCTTTGGTCCAAAAGTTTGTATTTAATTTTTTTTTAAAGAAAATTTCTCATTAATTTTGGACCATAGCAAAATAGTGGAAGGTATAAACTTAATTTATTTTGTAATATATATATATATATATATAAATATATATATAAATATATGTAAAGTTAATCCCATGCCTGGGATACTAAAAGGGTATGCTCACTTACTGTAGATGCTCGTGCAATGAAAGAGCATTCCAAAAGGTTTTGGTCATAATATTTAAAATCAAAGGAGTCCATAGACTGTAATATGCTCCTGTGGCACCTTAAACACTTAAAAATTTATTATGGCATGATCCTTTTTGGGGCAGAGCCCACAAAAGATTGTGTCATTCACAATACATGTGTTGCTCTTCAAGGGGTCCCAGTATTCTTTGTAGGAAAGAGAGCTGCATTTCTGGAACCTAATATTGTGTGTAGGGGGTAGGAAATCTGGAATACTACTGATAAAGTGGTAGCCCAATTTACTGTCCAGGGCAACACTGACGTATCAGGGGAAGGGGTTGGGGGTGTTTGCATGTTGCATGGATATGCACACATGTTGCAGATTCTGATGGGATTCAGTGCCCTGCACGGGTGTTACATGTGGATCCTACTTCCCACTACAGCCATGGAAGTTCTAGGAAGGAAAGGAGCTGGTTGTGTAACAGATGCTTGAGCCACAACCAAGCCCTGCGATACACACAAGTTGTTAGGGAGGCTAAGGAATGGAATGTTAATTCCCTTTCTTTATTCACAAACGAATTGTTCATGTACAGTTGCATAATATTGTCCATATACAGGGTGAGTCCTTTAAAAGAAGCCCTGTGGATACAGAGTACACATTTTCCACGGGGCCTCTTTTAAAAGACTCACTCTGTAGTAGTCTTATAGGAGATAATAAGAGAGAGAGAGAAGTATTTCAACCTGGACAAGTCTAGCAACAATATCTTCTTCACTTGGCTAACCCCTCAGCCCACGGAAACCAAGAGGCAACTCTGCTTTGGAGGGGGCAGGACTTGTGCATATTTGGCTGCATGTTTTGGCCGGTGTCGGATGCTATTGCTTTATTGCACCACCGCAAAGTGGTGTGGACCTGGACAGCATGCTAGTTAAGAAATCATTAGCAAATGTATGTAAGCAAAGTCTTTTTCCAAAAAAATTGGCCACATTTTTTCCAAAGCAAAACCAGAAGAATTATTTTCAGCTGTAGGATTTACAGCCTATTGAAGTTAATTAAATGTGATGCAGGGGGAGTGAGGTGTAAATGAACAAAAAGTTGGAGAGGGAGAAAAAGCCGCCCTGTGTCTCAAAAATGGCCTTGAAAAATGTGGATTTTGTGTATGTCATTACAGCTTTTCTACCGGGACAATGGGAAGTGTGCAAGGATTGCATTTTCACTTCTGAAATAGGGAGTTGCAGTAGAAAAGAGAACTATCAGTATCCTTTTGACTAGGCCAAATAATGATGCAAAGAAATATAGGAATTGAATATCTTCAGAGTAACAACACTGCACAACTCTTTTATTAAATTAAAGGGATTCTAAGCCACGGGATCTCTAAAGATAGTAATGCTGGTATTCCAGATTAACAGCCATAGTTTGTACTTAGTCTGAGGCTACCTAGATTCAGTAAGATGTTTTGAATGGACTTTACACAACAGCACACAACCCCTAAGTTCCTTAACTAAATGCAAAAGTAGCAAATGTAGAGAACATATAAAATTAAATTATACATAGTGTTGTTCACCATTTTTTCCTACCAACTCCAACTAACCTATAGCCCATTCTTCCCGCTTCCCACAAGGAAACACACTTTCTTCCTCCTAAGCCAGGCATACACAAACTCTCCCTCCAGATGTTTTGGGACTACAACTCCCATCATCCCTAGCTAACAGGACCAGTTGTCAGGGATGATGGGAACAGTCTCAAAACATCTGGAGGGCCGAGTTTGCCTATGCCTGTCCTAAGCCATTATTCATCTTATCGATACCCAGTCAGGAAAATCTTGTTTCTCTATATACAGAACAGCTTTTCCAGAAAATCCCTGAATGAAAAGCTGGTCTTGAAAGCCCAACCACTCAACCATGTTGACTCACAGAATAGATCTCTTTCTTTTTCAGGTTTAGCCAAGAGGCATCTTTTCACAGCTGTTATTAAGAAACATCCAAGATACTAGGATATAAATGGGACTGGAATAGATATATATATATAAAATCAGACCATTACTGGTGGAAACTTAACCATGTCCTTAACTCGATGTCTTTCAAATTATTACATGGGAGTAAAATTATCAATGTCCTAAACCTCTTTGCTCTTTATTGCTCCATCATAAGTTTCACATTGCTTTCACACACAGACAGGGCTATCGCACACAGGGCCTCACAGGTGCAGTGGAAGGGGGAGCCAGACATGGAGACAAACCGCTGCTGCTGCTTAGAACTGCAGAAGTTTGGGAGAGTGCTGTCACAATTACAAAAAACATTGTCAACTGTGTTCACATACAACCTGGTTCATGTGGACATTTCTCAGCACGGTTGCAGTGTTGTGCTGCTTGTACATAGGGAATCTGACTTGTGACCTGATTTCCAGCTCTAGACCTCTCAATGTTAAAGAACCATATGGACTGAAAGGTTATGTTAAAATTGATGTTTTAACAGCTTGTTAAGAAATTCTAGTAAGCATTACGTACTGTATTGGGATCAAAGGAAGAATTTATTTTATACTTCAAGTTTGCTAAACTCAGCAAGAATGATATTGCCTACTTGTATACTTTATTAATTCTTCCATGTTTACAAAACAATTGAAATTGCCTCTTGATTTACCATTTTTCTATGTGTGTGTCTGAATTGCATTATAATTTGCAATATGTTTTGGGATTTTTCAAGTACAAGCTTTTGGGGAGAGGGAGGGGAGGTCTTTGTACTTCTGGGAATAAAAAGAAATCTGTGTCTGAAGATGGCAAGCGTGTGTGTGTGTGTGTGTGTATACATGGGGACTGAGCACAGTACTAAAGAATATGAAATTTATACTACTGTTCTGTAAAGAGGGTGAATAGAAATCATTGAAATGCGTCAGGAGAAGTATAGTATTGTATTTGTAACAATATTGTTCTTGTAAACACTAAACTTGATGAGCTCTCTCTCTCTCTCTCTCCATATAAATGTGAACCTGGAATGTTGGTACTGCACATTTACTGAATGTAATTTCTCAGACTCTTATCACAGGTTTCTGGCCCCTGTCTCTGTAATGCAGCTTGTGGGTGGGATGGGGTGGTTATTTTTTTACTTTATTTTTAATTTTTTGGCCTCTGTTTTGTTGTGATGTATTCATGTGTGCTACATTCCTTTACTTAACAGAGTGCTAATGTCTGTAAGATTTGCAACAATAAAAAATGAAACAAACCAAAAAAAGGCATTAGATTATAGCCAAAACTTCATTAATGCTGAACTAGGAAGGTTTATTCTGATTGAACTACCTTGTTATTAATGGATTTCCATTTCCACAACCTTCCAGAACTCCATAAATATTTGTATCCATGTTGGGCAGAGAACTCTCCATGGTCATAACAACTCCCACTTTTACAAGAAGCTGCAATTAATGATTCAGCCCTCCATTTTTTTGACATAAAAGAATATTGGTGAAAATCACTAGATTAACTTGCTTTACCCTTACAAATATGCAGAGTGAGGAAGAACATTATGAAGCATAATTTACTTTTAACATCTAAAGAAGATGAGTGTACTTGTACTTTGAAATAGTTGAAATAGTTATGTCTCACAAACAACTTAAAAGGAGTGCTTTACATAAGATTAAGAAATTTATTATTTCTACCCTGCCCATCTGGCTGGGTTTCCCCAGGCACTCTTGGTGGCTTCCAACAAAAGATTAAAATACAATATTCCTTCAGATATTAAAAGCTTCACTAAACAGAGCTGCCTTCAGATGTCTTTTAAAAGTTTGGTGGTTTTTTCGTTTGACAACTGGTGGGAGGGTGTTCCACAGGGCGGGCGCCATTACCGAGAAGGCCCTTTGTCTGGTTCCCTGTAAATTCGCTTCTCTCAGTGAAGGAACCACCAGAAAGCCCTCGGCACTGCACCTCAGTGTCTGGGCTGAACAATGGGGGTGGAGACGCTCCTTCAGTGTGAGCCAGTGTGGTGTAGTGGCGGAGAGCGGTAGTCTTGTAATCTGGGGAACCGGGTTCGCGTCTCCGCTCCTCCACCTGCAGCTGCTGGGTGACCTTGGGCCAGTCACACTTCCTTGAAGTCTCTCAGCCCCACTCACCTCACAGAGTGTTTGTTGTGGGGGAGGAAGGGAAAGGAGAATGTTAGCCGCTTTGAGACTCCTTAAAGGGAGTGAAAGGCGGGATATCAAATCCAAACTCTTCTTCTTCAGGTATACTGGGCTTTCAATGTTAGCACCAACACTTTGAATTGTGCTCAGGAACGTACTGGGAGCCAATGTAGGTCTTTCAAGACCGGTGTTGTCAGGGGTACAGGGACGGAGGCACAGGGAAGGCAGGAAATGGAGAGCGATGGAGAGGAATCCCAGGGCAGCGAGGAAGAGGATGGCAGTGACGCAAGGGATTCTATGAGTCTCTCCAGCGAATCAGAGGATTCCCAGAAGGGGGCGCCCGTGGTCAGGGCAAGGGGAGCCCCAGGGGGAGAGTGTCAGGAGCGGGGGGCCAGCAGGGGACCCCAAAGCGGCAGCTGGGAATCAGGGCCAGTTTCCCCTCCAGAGCGCAGCGAAGGGGGGGGGAGGTTCCAGTGTGCCAGGGGAAACAGCTCCGGCAGCAGAGAAAGAGGAGGGGTCAGAGCAAGCCATCATCCCGGAAGGGGAGGAGGGCAGTGAAGGGAGTAGTATAACTGTCAAAAGGAAAGTTAGAGGTTGGGCGCGCGCGCCAAGTTCAAATGTGGAGGCGCGCGGAAGAACAGGGAGCCCGGAGGAGGAGCCAGGTCCCAAAGCCCGCAGGAGGGGGGAAGAGCAGTCTGGGGATTCAGCGTCAGGGGAATCCAGGAGGAGCGGAACCCCAGCGGGCAGAAAGACCCTGCAGAAAAGGAAGGAGAGAAAGAGGTGGAGCAGCGTAAGCCTCTTAAACTGGTGCAGGGGAGGGACTGATTCAGAGGGGACTTCAACGGTCTAAGGCTAACAGACGTGGGGGCTGCACGCCTCGGTGATGGAACCATCTATGAACTGCAATAAACATCCTTGTATATCAGAAGAACTTGGCGTTGGTCTTTTGTGAGCTGAGACCTGAGGCAGCCCTGACAGGTGTAATGGGGTATCGGTGGCCGCTCCCAGTCACCAGTCTAGCTGCTGCATTCTGGATTAGTTGTGGTTTCCGGGTCACCTCCATAGAGCGCATTGCAGTAGTCCAAGCAAGAGATAACTGGAGCATGCACCACCAGTCTGGCGAGAGAGTCTGCAGGTAGGTAGGGTCTCAGCCTGCATACCAGATGGAGCTGGTAGACAGCTGCCCTGGACACAGAATTGACCTGCACCTCCATGGACAGCTGGGAGCCCAAAATGACTCCCAGGTTGCACACCTGGTCCTTCAGGGCACAGTTAACCCATTCAGGACCAGGGAGTCCTTCACACCTGCCTGCCCCATCCCCCCAAAACAGTACATCTGTCTTGTCAGGATTCAACCACAATCTGTTAGCCGCCATCCATCCTCCAACCGCCTACAGACACTCACATAGGACCTTCACTGGTTGATTTGAAAGAGAGGTAGAGCTGGGTAGCATCTGCATACTGACCCAGCCCACCCACCCCCGATGATCTCTCTCAGCGGCTTCATGTAGATGTTGAAAAGCATGGGGGAGAGGACGGAACCCAGAGGCACCCCACAAGTGAGAGCCCAGGGGTCTGAACACTCATCCCCCAACAACACTTTCTGGATATGACCCAGGAAGAAGGAGCGGAACCACTGTATTAACAGTGCCTTCAGCTCCCAGCCCCTCTAGGCGGTCCAGAAGGATGTTATGGTCAATGGTCCCAAAAGCCGCTGAGAGATCCAGCAGAACTAGGAAACTGCTCTCACCTTTGTCTCTAGCCTGCCGAAGATCATTGACCAGTGTGACCAAGGCAGTTTCAGTTCCATGATGAGGTCTGAATCCTGACTGGAAGGGATCTAAATTGTCTGCATCCTCCAAGCATGCTTGAAGTTGTTCAGCAACCACCCGCTCAATCACCTTGCCCTAGAATGGAAGATTTGAGACTGGGCGATAGTTGGCCATATTGGCCTGGTCTATAGATGTTTTTTTAGAAGCGGTTTAATAACCGCCTCTTTCAGCAGGTCTGGAAAAGCTCCCTCACGGAGGGAAGCATTCATCACTGCGTGGAGCCCAGCCCTTCCCGGCTCACTTTATGAACCAGGATGGGCAAGGATCAAGGAGACAGGTGGTTGGTTTCACTCGTCCAAGCAGCCTGTCCACATCCTCAGAGGTAACAGATTGAAATTGATTCCACGCAACCAGCACTCTCCTGCCCCAGCCCTGCTCCCACAGTGGAGTCATTCTGCATCTGAACGACTTTATCTGCAAAAAACTTCACAAAATAATTGCAGGAGATCATGTGACCCATACCGGGCCCCAATGGTTCCTTTAAATTGCGAACCACCTGAGTCTCCTGCTGCTGTTTTCTGTAGATGCAATAGAGGCGGTGAAGGTCTTCTTCGCTGTTGCTATAGTCACTTGGTAGGCTCAACGTTGACCTCTATCCCGTGTCCGGTCCCATTCAGAATGAGTTTTCCGCCACTGGCACTCTAGCTGTCTCAATGATTGTTTCATTGCCCTCCGCTTCGGGGAAAACCACGAGGCTGTCCAGGCTCCAATGCAATCAGAGAGGGCACTTCAGAGCCAGACAGTCAATAGCCCTGGTTAACTCCACATTCCAGCGGGCCACCAGGGAACCAGTTGAAAGGCCATCAACATGGGATAAAGCATCCCCTACCACTCTCTGGAAACCATTTGGATCCATTAAGTGGCAGCGGGGCAGATCATCTGAATTGGTCTTACCTCCCTGCAGAGGGGTAGGGTCGCGGAGAAGTCCAGTTGCACCAGGAAGTGATCTGAGCATGGCACTTCTTTAGTTTCGCTGTTACTTAGTGTCAGATCATCCACATCCAACACCAGGTCTAAGGCATGTCCGCGAGTATGTTGGGCCCATGTCCATGGGACAGCCCCATGGAGGCCATGCTTTCCACAAAGTCCTGAGCAGCCCCTTGTAAGGTGGTGTCGGCGTGGATGTTAAAATCCCCCAGGATAACCAAACTGTCTCCAGGAGAACATCTGCCGTGACTGCTGGAATTACGGTACTAAATGTATACTTATGTTTAAGATTTGAGCTTGTTGCACACTTAGCTACATCATCTGAATAGGCCATTTAGTTTATGTTTATGTGCAATCCCACACTGATTTTATGTTTCCATAGAACCATTTTGGGGCATGTTCTAGAGCTGTAGCCGAGGTCCTGGCTCTCTCATGGGGCAGGGCAAATGCTTGTCCACTGTTTTCTTTTGACTCTTAGTCATGGAACTTTTTCACCTACCATCCTTTCACTTTTATTTTTTATTAGTTTGGAGGGAAATGTGCATTATTTAGCAGTGATATAAGAGCCAGCAATAACAGTATTCTAGTATTGGGGGCAAGGGAAGCACTGCTGCTATCTCTTAACTAGATTATAAGAACCGTCTTAGTCTACTGGACACCCATGAGAAGTGAGAAAAACCTTGGAAGCTGATGACTTCTCCAGGAGCTCCATTTTCCAAACAGAACCCCACTCCAAGACCTAGCAATAGCAGTAATTCTCAATGCATTGCCAGCTCTCCTGCATTCACATTCACTTTCCAAACAATCAAAGGAAGGGAGCTTACAAGTGCTGTTTGGTTCTACTACTGACACTGGTGCAAGACCTGCTTACAAGGCTGTGGTTCCTCAATGATCCTTGAAGAACCCATTACTATCCTTCAATGACGTCGTGCATGAGTAAATAGAGTTGGTTTTTATGCCTAATAACATTAATTGAATATGTTCTTTAAACTCTGCATACCGTATTTTTCGCTCGATTGGACGCACCGGACCATAAGAGGGGGAGAATGGGGGGGGGATTTTCCCTTGTTCTCCCCCTCAAAAACAAGGTGCGTTCAGGGGGGGGCCGCTAGGGGCGCCTTGAAAGATGGCGGATATTAACAGATATTAACAGAGTGACTAGTGGGGTGCCACAGGGTTCTGTCTTGGGCCCGGTCTTATTCAACATCTTTATCAACGACTTGGATGATGGACTCAAGGGCATCCTGATCAAATTTGCAGATGACACCAAACTGGGAGGGGTGGCTAACACCCCAGAGGACAGGATCACACTTCAAAACAACCTTGACAGATTAGAGAACTGGGCAAAAACAAACAAGATGAACTTTAACAGGGAGAAATGTAAAGTATTGCACTTGGGCAAAAAAAATGAGAGGCACAAATACAAGATGGGGGACACCTGGCTTGAGAGCAGTACATGTGAAAAGGATCTAGGAGTCTTGGTTGACCACAAACTTGACATGAGCCAACAGTGTGACGCGGCAGCTAAAAAAGCCAATGCAATTCTGGGCTGCATCAATAGGAGTATAGCATCTAGATCAAGGGAAGTAATAGTGCCACTGTATTCTGCTCTGGTCAGACCTCACCTGGAGTACAGTGTCCAGTTCTGGGCACCACAGTTCAAGAAGGACACTGACAAACTGGAACGTGTCCAGAGGAGGGCAACCAAAATGGTCAAAGGCCTGGAAACGATGCCTTATGAGGAACGGCTAAGGGAGCTGGGCATGTTTAGCCTGGAGAAGAGGAGGTTAAGGGGTGATATGATAGCCATGTTCAAATATATAAAAGGATGTCACATAGAGGAGGGAGAAAGGTTGTTTTCTGCTGCTCCAGAGAAGCGGACACGGAGCAATGGATCCAAACTACAAGAAAGAAGATTCCACCTAAACATTAGGAAGAACTTCCTGACAGTAAGAGCTGTTCGACAGTGGAATTTGCTGCCAAGGAGTGTGGTGGAGTCTCCTACTTTGGAGGTCTTTAAGCAGAGGCTTGACAACCATATGTCAGGAGTGCTCTGATGGTGTTTCCTGCTTGGCAGGGGGTTGGACTCGATGGCCCTTGTGGTCTCTTCCAACTCTATGATTCTATGATTCTATGATCTATCCAGCCCACACGAGGTAATTAGAGGCTGATTATGGGGAGTAAATCAGTCTCCCTAACATCTTTCCAGGGGGGAGAGATGCAGTTTTCACCCGCTGTTGTCATAAATCACCCCTGAGTTCGGAAGAAGGAGGGGGTGAGGCACTGGGTGCATAACCCTCGGCGGGCCTCGGAACTCCTCCGAAGCTACTTCTAGGAGCGAAACTAGTTGCGTTACTTAAAAGGAAAAAAAATTGTTGAAAGATAACGCACATGCTTCAAGAGAGGCAGGAGGTCTTGATCTGCTAACAATCGTACCACCGAAATGAAGAAGACTGAGACGGAAGATTACATCAAGTACTACAGACAAGCTGGTATGTGGATTGGAGTGCAACAGAACTGAAAGGGGGGGAGTGACTTTTTATCTTTTCCCCCTCTATGTGATTAATTAATAACCCTCCCTCTTAGAAGATCCATCACAGGAACTAATTGGCAAAAGGGACTGAAAACAAACTGTGTGGGAATAATAAGATAAAGGTTTTACTCTGGGCTTGGAAAGAAGAAGGGCTCTCTTTTGTGACGCAGTTAAAATGGAGATTCGATATGAGGGCTTGGAAAGAAGAAGGGCTCTCTTTTGTGACGCAGTTAAAATGGAGATTCGATATGAGACCTGTGTTGCAGGAAGGTTTGGTCTTGGGGAAGGGCGAGCCGAAGATTTATTATTTTCGACGAGATTGCGATCTGGAAGGGGCAGCCCTCCTGGAAAAAGACTAATTTACGATGCAACAGGTCGGGAAAGCTAAAGAGCGAGCTTTTGGACTGTATTTCATCGGAAGACAAGATGGCGATTGCTTGCTCGAGCGGAACTGTTCGGACTATTGGGATTTATGAGAGAGCAGTATAAAGTCCACACAGAAATACAAACAAGACTGGTTTTTTTTCCAACCCACTTGTGGAGCAATTCGGAGGTGAAAGGAAAGGAAAATGAGGAATGACAAGCATTGAGAAGAGGGGTCTGGAAATATCATTCTTAATATGAAAGTAGCAGAAAAGAGTTGAGGATTGGACTCCTGCCGATCAAAAAGCATGGGTACCCCCCACAAAAATTTATAATTTGGAAAATAATTGGACTACATGATATGTATTGTTATAATTTGGACTAACTGATTTGATGTGTTTAATTTGGTAATATGAAACTTAATAAAAATTATTTTAAAAAACAAACAAAAACAAGGTGCGTTCAAGAGCAGGCCTTGCTGCTGCCCCCCGAGCTTGTGGGGCTGGCAGTGGGGGGAAGCGCTGCTTTCCCCCACCGCCAGCCTCAAAGAACCCTGAAGCCTTTGGAGCGCAGCTGTCTGCAAGCCTGCGGAGCCAGGTGGAAACTCCCGCTGGGCTCCAAAGGCTTGCGGATAGCTGCCCAAAGCCCGGGGTGCGCAGCGCTGCGCTCCCAGGGATTCAGGCTGCTGCCTGTTATCCGCAAGCCTGTGGAGCCTGGCGAGAGAGCTGCCTCTCCAGGCTTCAGCGAAAGCCTGCATTTGCTCCATAGGACGCACACACTTTCCCCCTTCATTTTTGGAGGGGAAAAAGTGTGTCCTATAGAGCGAAAAATACGGTATATTGTTCAACCAAGGGTAGTGAAAACACTCAGAGGTGCAGTCCTTCCTTGCTAGAGTGGCTTGTACTTTCACCTTAGCATTTTTCCTGAATGGGACAGCAATGTACGCTCTTCTGAGGGCTCCCCTTATCTCCTTAACACTTTCAGGTAGCATGTTCAAAAAATTAAAGCCAGGTTCATTCAATGGCTGAGAGGCCCATTGTAAACTCTTTATATTAATTTTGTTTTTACTCTTAACACAGTACATGTGGACAACATTTGTGTTTTCCATTACATATTTATCCAGCTGAATAGTTGTGATTGAGGGTGTGATTCATCTGCTAATGGGTGTATAGCACCAGTTGATCTCCAGAGAAGGGTGGAGGAGAGAGAACACTTTTAGTTTGACATCAATTCCAATGGCTAACTATCACATATTTCCTTGGAGACAAAACACAAGCAATTAACTGCAGATCGTAAGTGAAACCACAGCTACTGGAGGCATAAAGCCCTTCTACAGAAGTTTAAGTAGAATGAATCAATTGCTTCCAAACATCTTCAAACACATGCTCTTATTTCTTGCCAACACCCAATAAAAAGTGCTTCTCATATATACAAATTGCACCTGAATATACTTGGTTTAAAGACAGCTTCAACATTGGAACATTCTGAGGTTTTCCTAGAAGTAACCTCTTCCAACAGTGTCCTCAAGTATTGTTTCCAAAAGCAGCAATAAGTATGAAATACAGATTAACTTGTTTTTTCACAGAGTGGTTTTCATCTGATAAAAGTACTCATAGCTATTAGTTCAGAGCACTGTTTCGCGTACAACTCCAATGAGACTATGTGGCCGTTCAGGCTCTGACCTCTGTGTTCTCTCCAGCCGCCGGGTTTCTGCTGTAGTAAAAGTACTCACATCCCCACAGCTCTCCAAGTGCAGGAGTCCCGGGTGCCTTCTAAAAGGCAGCGTATATGCCTTTGATGCAGATGAACACGCAGGGATCATTACCTTAAAAAAAGGGGGGGGGAGTACAGTTTTATTTACCTTATAACACCTTCCATTCACATTTTTATATCAAGGGAGGAAAACAGTTACTTCTCATTATGAAAATCCCAACAATCTGAAAACACTAATATGGGCCATTCAGTATGTTGAAAAAGAGTCAAGTCACATGTGAATTTGAGCCTGTACATAAGTTTATTTATTTGGAATCCTATCTAAAAAGACTCTAATTTAGTCTTTTATTGATGGGTCTATAGCACTTACTCCTAACGATAGCAAAACTATTCAGTAATCCAGACAAATGAGTTGTATCAACTTTGCTTTTTAAAAAGATTTTTTTATTTTTTTTAGGATAAAAGCAACAAGAGGCATATGGCAAACAGGCTGGTTTCAAAACTTGAGCCATTTTCACTCCTTTCCTAGTTCAGTATGGAATTGGACAAGCAGGAAATAATATTTGATAGTAACCTAGCAAACCAAAGCAGATATATTAAGAGACGATCCATTCCCCCAGCACATACTCTTCTTCCCGTTTGTGGTGTTATTTGTGTATCTAAGACTTATCCGCCTCCCAGCTCCAGACTTTAAAGGGTTGCAGATAATCGAAGGGGCTGGTCCATATTTTTATGTTGTGCTAAATGAGTTTGGAGGCTTCATTGACAAGTATCATAGTCCTTTTGGTTATTTTCCAAGTGAGTAAAATATTATTCCATACTTGTCAGTAGTACTACATCAGTATATAATGAGTTTTTTTCCCTGCATTAACATGATCACTACCTCCACATGAAGTTAGCATATGTTTATCCTTATTGCTGTTTCACTCTGCCATAGGGATGAATTTTATAAATTCAGAAGTGAAAAGTTAATAAATAAAAAATATTGACACAGATTCACCACTTATTATCACTAGCTCCGGGCTTGGAGAAATGTGAAGAGAATTGTGACTAGATTTTTCCATCACCACATTTAGTACCTAGCATAAAAAGAATCCTAAACTCTTTGATTCTGACTGAACTATTATTTTTCCTTTCAAAAACCAAGTTGACACAGGCCAGCAAGACTTCCAAAACTGCAGCTACAAAATGAATCTGCATCCTGAAAGCCAGATATGTCAATTGCAGTGAAGGAACATAGGAGTTCAGCTGCAATAATCAATTACCTGCTCAAGGAAGCTGGCACTGTGGATGGCTTCCTCCATGTGCTCCTCATCTGATTTTAAAACACATTTTATGTCTTCCACTAGCTCGTGTATGTCAGGGGTCATGGTGCAGGACGACTGCTCTAGAAACCTTGCCACGAGCAGTTTAGTATCCATGTAGGATTTGTAGTCTATCAAAGACCGAGGCCGTGAGCGCAAGGCCTTTGCTCTCAGACTCTTTCGCAAAGTGACAGTAGCTAGTTCTGGTTTTAATTCTGTTTGGGTAGCAGCTTCACAACTCTGCACTGGACCTGAAAAGAAAAAGGAAATGCTTCTGGGTAGCATATACGTAGGCTTGCATCCAGCACTTCGAATTGTGCACGGCAGAGCATATGATGTTTGTCAAACCCTCCTACCTCCCAAAAGAATAAGGCAGATCAGCTGTCTCTATATATAAAAAAGGGAACCTGATAATCATAGGTCTTACAAAAGTGTAGAGTCAATCAGTATTAAGGATATATATATTTCAGAGAAGTATATGTTTTTATTATGACTTGCTATGGTCACCCACACTCAACCATACTACTTGCAACTTGCACAATAATATTGCTTTGGTTGCCATGATAGCAGTCTTGACTCCTTACTAGATGCAGAAAACTTGGTTGGCGTGAAATTTAATGGTGGCTTCAAATAATTCTATATATTAGTATTGTATAGAATAGGCATACAACAGACTGGAACAGTTGCTTAAGAAGTTATTAGTATTTTCTAGCTCTCTTCCAGAAACATGATCTGGCTTTGGCCCCAAAAGACTTCAATTCAAATCCTGTATTTGCCAAAAATTCATTGGATGGGCTTTAACTCTGCCACTAGACCAGCAACTCATAACCAGAAAATAAGATTGTAAAACTGTTTGTGATAGTACTACTATAAGGCGACCCCTATTTTTTTGAACCCAAAATTAAGAAATCAGTATTTTAAACATCAAACAGAACAACTTTGAGCTTTTGGGGGGAGGTCACCCCAAGTTGTTGAGCTTTTTTGAGGGAAGTTGCCTTAAGTTCCTGAGCTTTTTTTTTTTTTTTGCAGCAGTTGGCCCAAGTTAGGGTTGCCATATTTCAAGAACCAGAACCCGGGCACCTGCACCCGGGCCCAAGCCCAAGCCCTGTGCATTCACCATGTATGTATAAGATGACCCCCATTTTTGGACTAAACAAATTTAGCAAACAGCAGTGTCAGACACAGAAAAATACAGTATCTGAATGGTAACGTGCAAATACAGGCCTAACACTTCATCTACTATTTATAGTAGTATGCAAAATGACATCCCTGAAGATGTATTTTACAAAATTGTTGCTAGGATTAAGAAACTACTAAGGAATACACACTAACAAGACAGACAGACAGAATTTTTACATTAGTTAACTTGCTCCTCCAAGGCATCAGTCCAATTACAGATCAAAAAGTCTTAAATGCAAATACAGTGGTACCTCAGGTTAAGTATTTAATTTGTTCTGGAGGTCCGTTCTTAACCTGAAACTGTTCTTAACCTGAAGCACCACTTTAGCTAATGGGGCCTCCTGCTGCCGCCGCGCTGCTGGAGCACGATTTCTGTTCTCATCCTGAAGCAAAGTTCTTAACCTGAAGCACTATTTCTGGGTTAGTGGAGTGTGTAACCAGAAGCGTATGTAACCAGAAGCGTACGTAAGCTAAGGTACCACTGCAGACCTCTTTTATTTTGCAGCCTGAAATGGCTGCTTACCTGGCTCTTGGGTGGGCAGCAGTTGCAGTCTAGCACGGCTTCCCCTCTTCCACCAGGGGGCAAAAAGCCTATTTGTCATGACTGGCAACTGGGACCTCCTTTGCCACTGTGGATGGCAAGATAACCTGCTAACACCAAAATCTGAACTGCCCAATTGGGCAAAAACAGGCTCAGAGTCTAGGTCTTCACTCCCGTCCACTGGCTGAAAATAAAAGTGAGTGGGTCCACAACTGAAAGCTATAGTAAATTTCCTTAGGGGAAAACCCCAGTCACCTCTTGGTGGAAATCCATGCAGCACAGGATCACTTTCTGATCGTTTCCTGAGAGGCTTGAGGACTGTCTTGGAGGTTCCTGCAGGGACTAAACTGGCATCCGGATGCAAGGTGGTCTCTCTAGTTATAGAATTACGTTCATCACCACCTACTGCAAAAACAAAGTAACAACTCAGAAGGGAAAAGAAAATCAGTTAGAATACGCTTGCGTGTAATGAAGTGCGTAGAAAAAAAGATCCTCGGGACATGTATTAATATTTATTTCAAACAGATTTCTATGACTATTTTTAAATCAAATATTGGCTCCCAAGCAAATATTTTTTTTAAAAAAACTATGTATTACACTAAGTTATTTGTAAAAGAGAAAAAATACTCCTTGTCACAGGTAGCACCAACAGGGCATTCTAGAGCAACATCCAAAAACATTTTTACTGTGTGTGTGTGTCACATCTGGCAAAATTATGTTCACATTACTCAAGGAACCAAAGTTTAAGCAAAACATCTTAGAAATGTTAGGGCATTATTCAGTCATTTCATGAAGCAGCTGGTACCACAGGTGACAACGTTCACATCTACAGAACAAAAGGCTTCCAAAGCCCTACTAGATACATTCTTATCATGGTGAGCTGGTTCCCCATCCTCACCCTCTACCCCCCCCCCCATCCAACAGCAAGCGTCCTCCTACCATTGCAGGTTTCTTGGGATGGACCCTCCACATGGTCTGAGTAGACCACAGGAAACTTCTATAGGCTGAATGACCTGCCAGGTAACACAGGGCTACATCTCAGTCCTGTGCACAAAGGCTCACTTAATCTGGGATGTCTGAATCTGACATCACCCAAGTTGAACAGCTGGGTCCATAGAAAAAGGAGTTAATTCAGAAAGACAAAATAAAAACAATTAAAAATTAGGAGTACCATCTCAAATCTGTCAAACACAAAGAAGCAAACATTGTGGACAAAAAGAAAAGGCCAAGTTCATTCCTTCAGTAATACAGTGGAACCTTGGTTTTCAAATGTAATCTGTTCCAGAAGACTCTTTGACTTCTGAAACTTTCAAAAACTGAGGATCAAAGGGTGGTTGGCAAAATGCATTGAAAAAGTGGAGAAACAAAGTGGAAGCTGTTCAAGCTCCGAGGCACATTCAAAGACGGAAGCAATTGCTTCCGGGTTTTTGGCTTTCAGGTTCCGAATTTTTCGGCTTCTGAGAAGCTCAAGAACCAAGGTTCAACTGTAATACAAAAATGCTATAAGGCCTCATTCTTGCTGAAATATTTACAGATATAACGGATCATGGCCTGACACATGGAACTTGGAAAAGCACACACATCATAGTGCTACCAAAACCAAATAAAGACTTGGAGTCGGTTGAGTCCTTCAAAATTTGGAAAAGCTTAATTTTGGTCCAATGATCCGAAAGATTAGACAAAAATTGAAAACTTGGAGCAAGGGTTTGCTGTCATGGTTGGGCCAAATTGCCACTATAAAAATGATGGTGCCTCTTCAGATTCTTACCAATAACCATAGAAGACAAAAAATTACAAAATTGGCAAAACATGCTTCTAAAATTTATACACCAGAATAAAAGGCCAAGGTTACCATATAAAGCATTATATAAACCAGCCAAAGGAGGTGGCAGTACCTAATATCATGTATGCAGCTGCCCATCTACATAGCATTTTTCTGGTAATTCAAGGATCTCAACAAATAGCTTTGCTAAATATGAAAAACCCAAATGAACAGAATTCAGTAAGAGGGGTCCCATTTTGGCAAATTAGTAAAAAAATAATATTGAGATAGAAAACCCCTCTTTATTATCTAATCTAAAAGTGTGGAAGAAATGGTTCCCAAGGATGGCCTCTCAACTTTCTCCTGTAATACCATTGGCATTTCACCCTACTTTCTATAATATAGAACATTCCCCTTTGAAAAATGGGAAAATGTGGGCCTGTTTTGGCTTAAAGACTTTTACAAAGAAAACACCCCTTTGTCTGGATTAATACTACAAGAAATGGTTTAAAACTTTTCCCACAATTGGATGGTAATCCATCAAGTCATCCATTTTATAAGTAACACAGAAATCTGCAAACAAGGGACGAAGTCACTAACTACATTTGAAAACATTTTATATACCACAGACCCTAGAGGTAATGGTCTAATTGCTTTAATCTATAAAGTGATTGTAAATTTTTCAACCTCAAAGCCCTCCATGTTGAAGACTAGATGGGAAAGACTTGGGAGAAGGGATTGATGATGGATTGTGGGAAGGAATGTGGCAAAAAGCCCCCTTTCGAGCTATTTCTGCCCAAATAAGAGAAAACACCATAAAACTAACCCACAGATGGTACTTGCATTCCACATTGCTGAGCAAAATAGACAAAAATATTTCTCCGCAATGTGGGAATGAAGGAACATTTATACACATGTGGTGGAAATGCCCATTGATTAAAAACTTCTGGTGAAAAATATTTCAGGAAATGGAACAAATTACATCTCAATTGATCAATTTAGATCCCAAAATAGCATTGCTTTCTATATTTGCAGATGAAGCACAAAATCTTAGAGACAAAGACTTAATTGTGCATCTTTTAACTGCAGCACGTCTTGCTGCTGCTAGACACTGGAGGACATTAAACGTGAACCTATATGAAGTCTGGTATGCTTATGTCTGGGAATTAATTTTGATGGAAAAGTTAACAGAAAGGGTATGTGAAACAAAACAACGTGAGAAACTACATAACTTTTACATAACATGGTCCTCCTTTATTACATATGCATCAAAGAAAGAACATGCATTTAAACCACCTAAGACACATGGAAGCATGTGGAATATTTTTTAAACCAGCAACTGTAGAAATAATTTTTTATTTGATTATATTACTAATGTAATTACCTGGACGTAGTTGGGGCTGTTTTTTTGGGGGGGGGGGTTAGGGGAAAACTGTATTTGATTGCTTGTATTTGATTATATGTTGTTCTTATATTCAACTAATAAAATATTCAAATAAATAAATAATTGATATAATTAGCTTTGGAAACAAATGTTTTGGGTACATGTGTGATCATCTTGGCCCAGTTCCTAGTGAAATGAAAATAAGTTAGATGATGATAATTTTATTTCTACCCTGCCCGTCTGGGTGTAGACAAAAGCTTGCTGAACCACAGACTCAACTCAATTCAATTCAAGATCAGCTTGAATTGCTAAAACCATCTGCTAACCTCTTTAGCTGCTGCCTGCAAAGGACAAATCAACAGGAGAACTGCAAAGATGGGGTGAGTGGCAGACAAAGTCTTGTTCAGGGGTCAAGAGCACAGGAACTGTGATGGCTCCTCCCATGAAAAAACCATGTTTCAGGACTTCTGCCAGAGATGCACAAAGTTAGCATCATCCAGCTGCTCTGCAGTTAGACAACCAATACCGTTCTTTGCCACCAACATTTCTAAAAGCATTATATTAACAGAAATCTACCATAAGTCAGCTCGAATCTGTTTGTCCTCATCCATCTAGTGATACAAAGCCATAAACTTTATTCTATCAGGGTTCCTGAATTCAACATTTCCCTGATAGAATATAATATTTCTGCAAAAAAGTTTAAATAAACCAAATGCATTTATTCAAAACCTATTTAAAACTTTTTTTCACAGACCAACCTTGGTAGAACTGCATACTGTTTTTTTGTTTGCTCTTATCTGAAGCTACACTGAATTTTTTTAAAATTATAAAGTACTGTTGAACAATCTGGTGAATCTTCTATGAATCTGTTTGAAGCTTAAAAGCAGAGGGTGCTTTCTTCCATAATTTAGATAAAAATGGTTAGTCACCCCTTATTCCTGATGTGGGGTTCTAGGAACATGTTTTGCAGGTGAATCACCTTTAATACTCTTAACTGTGGTCAATTGTTCTAATGAAATCCCATGTCAGATGCTGCACTGTTGAAAACAAGAGTAGGAAACATTTGTTACAGAGGTGCATCCGCTTGCTGCTTATGCATTCAGCATCAACTCCACCACCACACTTCCAAAGGCCTTTTTTCCAAGTACTTAAAATCAAGCCTACATCTTTACCTGGAGATACTTGTGCCTCATTCTGTCCAGGTGAGCCAATCACTGCTTCTGAAGCATCTGAAATTTGAAATGTGTTTCCCTAAATAAAAAATTAACATTATCCACATAAATATTAATAGGGAATTCATAGAAAGGACAATTCAAGAGCTCTTCAGTATCTTGGTAAAATCAACACCTATCCTCCCATTCAAAGACCAATAAATATTAAGGAGCTAGCAAGCAAGCATATAATCCTTGGGCCATAGGTGGGGGTGGGGTATAAGAAGCTGGGCAAAAAGCAAGACAAACCATATTATGCTTGGTTTTTCAAACTAATTATCAAAATGAGTTATGCAAATGGAAAGTAGCTTATCCCTCAGGGAAAACTTCATTATTATTTTTAAAACCTGCTTTGAACAGCAAAACATGTTATACCGTATTTTTCATCCTATAGGACGCTCCGTCCCATAGGACGCACCTAGTTTTTTGGGGGGGAAAGAAAGGAAATTTTCCCCCTTTATTTCCCCCCCAAAACCAGGTGGGGGAACAGCGGTATGGCAGCGCTCCGCCTCCCCGCTGTCCCCCGAGCTTGTGGGGCTGGCCCTGGGGAGAAGCGCGCTTCTCCCCAGCGCCAGCCTCCAAACCAGATTGAGGAACAGCAGGATGGCGGCGCTGCGCCTCCCCGCTGTCCCCCGAGCTTGTGGGGCTGGCCGATGTCTGCCCGGCGCGCGGGGCACTCTGCTTCAGGGTGCCCTGCCCGCCGGGCAGCAGGCTGCTATCCGCAGCGTGGGGAGCCCTGCGGGAACTCCTGCGGCTTGCTGATAGCTTCCTGAAGCCTGGAGAGCGAGAGGGGTCGGTGCGCACCAACCCCTCTCACTCTCCAAGCTTCAGTGAAAGCCTGTATTCGCCCCATAGGACGCACACAGATTTCCCCTTCATTTTTGGAGGGGAAAAAGTGCGTCCTATAGGGCAAAAAATACGGTATATACTTTAAAATTCAGATTACCAGTGAAATTGAAGATACTATTTATGCCTTTTCAGCTTCTAGTATTACACTCAGGTTTAGGGATTGGACTCTGATTCTCACCATACATGGAGTAGATTCACTGAAAATCAATGAGGTTGAGTTCCACTTATTTAAATGGGTCTACTCAGTGCATGACTATGTTTGGATCCAATACTAGGATACTACAAAAACCAAAAGTATATAGTCAAGATACATATAATCTAATACTAGGATACTACAAAAAACAACACTACAAAAGAAGCAAAAGTATATACTCAAGAGATATGAAATCCAAACTAGCTAAATATCTTTCATTCCCAATTTAGCAACTTCCAGTTAAAACCTGAACGTATTTAGCTACTTATTCCTAAGCAGAAAAATAAAAATTCAATAATCTGCTGTGAAAGCACATCAAGTTGGTGGAATCCAATGGACAGTACCTGCGCATGATTCTGGCCAACCACAGCTTCATAAGGAGGTGGGGAATCAAGCGGACAAAAAACCTCAACTCCTTTAATTCTGGCTCCATAAATATGTGGCAGTGGGATGACATCAGAACCCAGCATCCTAGGAGAAAAAGGTTGTATCAGCTATAAAGTTCCCTCGACTCTTCTATGGAAAGTGGTCCCACAGAATTCAGTGACCACAGCAGATATCATTCTTTTGTAGAAGAGCAATTTGTAGGATACTCTTTCAAGAATCTTCACAGGGCCTCTAACATAACCCAAACAGACTGTTATCTGAAAGTGGCATAAGCAGCTGGAGATGCTGTTATATTTTAAGCCAGCTGCACAGCTGACTCCTAGGTAAGAGGTTGGCAGGAAAGGCCTCTGTGGTGCCCCAGAAGGATCCTCTCTCACATTGCTATGTGCTATTAATGTTTCCTTACATTCTTCAGTTCCTTTTTCATGCTTAGGCTGCAGCTCTAGAAAACCTTCACACCTAATTCTAGATCAGGCTGTGTGAAAATTCAGCGCCATGATCATGAAATGTAAATTGAATTTCTCCCTCATCCCTTAGACAGCAAACTTTTATACTCTGAATCCCAAGCCATTCAAATTTCCTAATTAACAGACATATTTTTATTTGGTGCATAATGTGCCTATATATTTAAACTCCCCATACTTAAATGGCCTATTATGCTATGCTTTACTTGACTTTATATGAAAATTTGAAACTGATACCTACAGGATTTAGGTAAAGAGCAATAATTACTATTCCAGTTTTTTGAGATTATTTTTTTAGGGGAACCAGCAGGGGGTAAAAAGCCTGCTTGAGTCCAATGCGTCTCAACATCCTACTATTTTACTGTGAGTGAAGAGAGGTGCACCAATCTGGGACTAGGGAAAAGACAGGGGAACACTTCAGTTCCACTCTTTCCATGAGTTCTGCTTCACTTAGTTTTCTTTCACACTTCTTGCTTTCTATTTTTTATTTTGACGAAGGGAATCTGCATAATAATGACTCTAAAGATCAGGCAGACTACAGGAGGTGGCAGGGATGGCCAGGATTTGATTAGTATTTTATCCTGCACAATCAATTTACTTTCCATTAGTCCAAGCCATTTCTATTTGCAAGACACTATCAGCTGCCGCCACCTCATACTATAAAGGGCTGCGAACAGATTGTCTCCAGGCTCTTCATAAAACTGTCGTGTGCAAGGAGGAAAGGGAAAGATGCAGAGAAAACTGGACTGCTCTAAGAGTCTAGCTATGTTACATAGTAAAGCATTGGCATGGGGACATTCCCAGGGGAACTGAAGGAAGCAGTGGTGTGTCCACTCTTAAAACTTCACTAGATCCTTTAGACCTATCCAATTACCGCCCAGTTTCAAATCTTCCATATCTGGGTAAGGTAATTGAGATAGCAGTTGCTGAATAGCTTGGTAGGTTTCTGGAGGAAACATCGGCTTTAGATCCATTTCAGTCCAGGTTCCATCCTGGTTTGGGGACCGAGACGGCTCTGGTTGCCCTACCAGATGATCTCCGTAGACAACTGGATCGAGGCGGGTGAGGACTGCTGATTCTTTTAGATTTGTCAGCAGCCTTTGACATGGTCGATCATGATCTTCTGAACCACCGCCTTGCCGACGTGGGGATACAGGGCAAAGCCCGTAAATGGCTGTGCTCTTTTATCTCTAGTCGGGGACAGAGGGTGGCGCTAGGGAGAGAGATGTCGCGCCACTCCTTGGTGTGTGGAGTGCCGCAGGGCACAATCCTCTCCCCGATGCTTTTTAACATCTTTATGCGCCCCCTTGCCCAGATTATCCGGAGCTTTGGGCTGGGCTGTCACCAATATGCTGATGACACCCAGCTCTATCTGTCTGATGGCCTGGGATTCGGACTCAGAGGCTGAACCTGAGGAATCCCAGCCTGCACAGGATTCCCCACCTCAAGAACCAGCTGAGCTGGGGCTGGAGCCTGAGCCTGAAGGCTCTTCACCTGTGCTGGATCCTCAGGTGCAGGCACCAGCTGAGTCTGCTCTGGCCCCTGAAGTGATGGAGGACCCATTGCCTGCAGGTGCTCCACTCTCAGCCCCGTCAGGGGAAGAGGAGGTTGCCTCTGGGTCCGGTAACCCTCCAGCCTCTCCTGAGCTGCAGAGGCTCAGGGCAGAGAGGCGGAGGGAACTAAGTTCCCGCAGGAGGAGTGCTCGCCTCCGGGCCAGGAGAGGCGAGTCACCTGTGGACCGCAGCCGCCCTATGCCTCGGGGCAGATAAAAGCCAGTCAGCCCCAGTCCCAGGTTGCGGTCCCAGTCCCACATTGTTGCTAGCCTGTTCCTGCCTGCACCCTGACCTGCTCTTCTGCCAGAGTTCCTGATCCCACCCGACTCCCCGCCTTGGACCCAGCTACAGCTTTGACGGACAACCTTCATACCGCACCACTGACCTCAGACTGGACTCGGACCTCGGCTCTCAGTTAGCCCCCGGGACCAGCACAATCTGCTGATGGATGGCCAAACCAACTCGGCCCCGGACACACTGACCAGATGCTTGGAAGTTATGGCTGGATGGTTTCGTGGGAGCCAATTGAAACTAAATCCTTCGAAGACAGAGGTCCTATGGCTGGGTCAGGATGGCAGGGGGATGAGGGACCAACTCCCTTCTCTTGCGGGGGCCCAATTAGTGCCATTGCCTTCCGTTAAGAGTTTGGGTGTAATCCTTGATGCCTCCCTTTCCATGGAGGCGCAGGTTACAACAACAGCCAAGGCAACATTTTTCCACCTTCGCCGCATCAAGCAGTTGGTCCCTTACCTTTCCCGCCCCGACCTGGCCACAGTGATCCATGCAACGGTCACCTCCAGGCTTGACTCTATGCAGGGCTGCCCTTGAAGCTGTCACAGAAACTCCAGCGGGTGCAGAATGCTGCAGCGAGGCTCCTAACGGGGTCTCTGCCATGGGGACAGTGCTTTTCCAGCTGCACTGGCTCCCAGTGGAGTACAGGGTCAGATTTAAGGTGCTGCTTTTGACCTTTAAAGCCCTTCATGGCCTAGGACCCTCGTACCTACGGGACCGCCTCTCCCGGTATGCCCCACGGAGGACCTTAAGCAACACCCTAGAGGTCATAGAATCATAGAATCATAGAATCATAGAATCCTAGAGTTGGAAGAGACCACAAGGGCCATCGAGTCCAACCCCCTGCCAAGCAGGAAACACCATCAGAGCACTCCTGACATATGGTTGTCAAGCCTCTGCTTAAAGACCTCCAAAGTAGGAGACTCCACCACACTCCTTGGCAGCAAATTCCACTGTCGAACAGCTCTTACTGTCAGGAAGTTCTTCCTAATGTTTAGGTGGAATCTTCTTTCTTGTAGTTTGGATCCATTGCTCCGTGTCCGCTTCTCTGGAGCAGCAGAAAACAACCTTTCTCCCTCCTCTATGTGACATCCTTTTATATATTTGAACATGGCTATCATATCACCCCTTAACCTCCTCTTCTCCAGGCTAAACATGCCCAGCTCCCTTAGCCGTTCCTCATAAGGCATCGTTTCCAGGCCTTTGACCATTTTGGTTGCCCTCCTCTGGACACGTTCCAGTTTGTCAGTGTCCTTCTTGAATTGTGGTGCCCAGAACTGGACACAGTACTCCAGGTGAGGTCTGACCAGAGCAGAATACAGTGGCACTATTACTTCCCTTGATCTAGATGCTATACTCCTATTGATGCAGCCCAGAATTGCATTGGCTTTTTTAGCTGCCGCGTCACACTGTTGGCTCATGTCAAGTTTGTGGTCAACCAAGACTCCTAGATCCTTTTCACATGTACTGCTCTCAAGCCAGGTGTCACCCATCTTGTATTTGTGCCTCTCATTTTTTTTGCCCAAGTGCAATACTTTACATTTCTCCCTGTTAAAATTCATCTTGTTTGTTTTTGCCCAGTTCTCTAATCTGTCAAGGTCGTTTTGAAGTGTGATCCTGTCCTCTGGGGTGTTAGCCACCCCTCCCAGTTTGGTGTCATCTGCAAATTTGATCAGGATGCCCTTGAGTCCATCATCCAAGTCGTTGATAAAGATGTTGAATAAGACCGGGCCCAAGACAGAACCCTGTGGCACCCCACTAGTCACTCTTCTCCAGGATGAAGAGGAACCATTGATGAGCACCCTTTGGGTTCGGTCAGTCAGCCAGTTACAAATCCACTGAGTGGTAGCATAGTCAAGACCACATTTTACCAGTTTCTTTACAAGAATATCATGGGGCACCTTGTCAAATGCCTTGCTGAAATCAAGGTAGGCTACATCCACTGCGTTCCCTTCATCTACCAGGCTTGTAATTCTGTCAAAAAACGAGATCAGGTTAGTCTGACATGACTTATTTTTCAGAAATCCATGCTGACTATTGGTGATCACAGCATTCCTTTCTAGGTGCGCACAGACTGTTTGCTTAATGATCTGCTCCAGAATCTTCCCTGGTATTGATGTCAGACTGACTGGGCGGTAATTATTTGGGTCCTCTCTTTTCCCCTTTTTGAAAATAGGGACAACATTTGCCCTCCTCCAGTCTGCCGGGACTTCGCCTGTTCTCCAGGAATTCTCAAAGATGACTGCCAGTGGTTCTGAGATCACATCTGCCAGTTCTTTTAATACTCTTGGATGCAGTTCATCTGGCCCTGGAGACTTGAATACATCTAAACTGGCCAAGTATTCTTGTACTATCTCCTTAGTTATTCTGGGCTGTGTTTCCTTTGCTGAATCATTTGCTCCAAATTCTTCAGGTCGGGCATTGTTTTCCTTATCGGAGAAGACTGAGGCAAAGAAGGCATTGAGGAGTTCAGCCCTTTCTGTGTCCCCTGTTTGCATTTCACCATCTTCTCCTCTGAGTGACCCCACTGTTTCTTTGCTCTTCCTTTTGCTACGAACATACCCATAAAAGCCTTTTTTGTTGCTTTTAACCTCTCTAGCAAGCCTGAGTTCATTCTGTGCTTTAGCTTTTCTGACTTTGTGTCTACACGTGCTGGCTATTTGTTTGAATTCCTCTTTGGTGGTTTCCCCCCTTTTCCATTTTTTGTACACATCCTTTTTTAATCTTAACTCAGTTAAAAGTTCTTTAGATAGCCACCCTGGCTTCTTTAGGCACCTTCCATGTTTCCCTCTCATTGGTATTGCCTGACGTTGTGCTTTTAGTATCTCCCTCTTAACAAACTCCCAGCCATCATGAACTCCCTTTCCTTTTAGTATTACTGTCCATGGGATCTCACCCAGCACTTCCCTAAGTTTTATGAAGTCGGCTTTCTTAAAGTCAAGAAATTGAGTCCTAGTATGCTTGGCTGCTCCTTTCCGCTGTATAGTAAACTTCAGAAGAGCATGATCACTCGCGCCTAATGATCCTTCCACTTCTACCCCACTAACCAGGTCATCAACATTGGTTAGGACCAGATCTAAAATGGCTGTTCCTCTTGTTGCTTCTCCCACTTTCTGGACAATGAAGTTGTCTGCAAGGCCAGTGAGGAATCTGTTTGACCTTATGCTCTTGGCTGAGTTTGACTTCCAACAAATATCCGGGTAATTGAAGTCCCCCATTACTATTATCTCCCTTCCTTTTGCATGCTTGGCCATCTGTTCCAGGAAGGCATCATCTATGTCCTCCGTTTGGCTTGGGGATCTATAGTAGACTCCCACAATGAGGTCTCTGTTATTCTTTTCTCCCTTAATTTTGACCCAAATGCTCTCACTTTGGCTTTGAGGTTCTAAATCTTGGATCTCTTCACAGGTATACACATCCCTGACATATAACGCCACTCCTCCTCCTTTCTTGTCTGGTATGTTTCTCTGAAATAGATTGTATCCCCCCATTATTACATTCCAATTGTGGGACTTATCCCACCAGGTTTCAGTGATGCCTATTATGTCATATTTAGTTTGCTGTACCAAGAGCTCAAGCTCATCTTGTTTATTTCCCATGCTTTGCGCATTAGTGTACAGACATTGAAGTCCATTAATCATTCCCCCGTGTCTCTTATTTAAGGATTTTTTCCTCCCACCACTAGGTCTGCGTGCTGTTTGCTCCATTTGGTCTATGACATTTGGATGATCATCTTCATCAATTGATAGGCTCCTACCTTCAGGAGCACTGTCTCCCTCCCCCACATTAGTCAGTTTAAAGCCCTCCTGATGAGGTTTCTGAGATTTTTGGCAAAAACATTTCTCCCAACTGTTGTGAGGTGCAGCCCATCGCTTGCCAGAAGTCCATCTTCAAGAAACTGCAGTCCATGATCTAAGAATCCAAACCGTTCCTGTTTACACCATCTGCGAAGCCAGCTGTTCACTTCCACTATTTTCCCCTCTCTCCCTGGGCCACGTCGTTCAACTGGGAGGAGAGATGAGATGACAATTTGTGCATTTAGTTGCTTCAATTTCCTGCCGAGAGCCTCGTAGTCTCTTTTGATCTTCTGGAGGCTATTGCTTGCAGTGTCATTGGTTCCCACATGAACCAAGAGGAAGGGGTATTTGTCAGTGGGTTTTATGATTCCTTGCAGTCGTTCAGTTACATCTTGGATCTTAGCCCCGGGGAGACAGCACACTTCCCGAGACATCTTGTCAGGCCCACAGATCACTGCTTCTGTTCCCCTCAGTAGGGAATCCCCTATCACCACTACACGCCTCCTCTTAGGTTTGGTCGGGGTTCTTCCATGAGCTGTCCATTCCAAGGTCGCCTGCACATTCCCTGAGGACTGACTTTGCTGCTCGTCTTCATTTACCTGATCGACAGAAATGAGGGAGAGATCCTCAAATGGAGTCTGCTCTTCGTCTTTCATGCTAGGGGAGAGGACCTCAAAGCGATTGTGTAATTCTAAACAATCAGAACGAACCCTGGGCCTCCTACTTCTTTGAGTCACGTTTCTCCATATATCCGGCTCCTGTGTTGGTGAACTAGCCTCCTTCTCTGGGGAGTCCCCTGTCTCCTCCTTGATGGAGGCGGTGTGGTCTGTTGCTTCCAAGAAGAGCTCCACCTCTCTAATTCTTTGGAGCGTAGCTACCCTTTCCTCCAGTTTCTGGACTTTGTCTTTTAAGAGGGCAATCAACATGCAATTGCTGCAGGTAAAGCTGCCTGCAACCTTTGGCAAGATGGCAAACATTGCGCAGGAACCGCAGGCGACAGCAGCTGTTCCCTCCCCCTCCATCTTGAGAATGTGTCGTTGGGGGTGGCTACAGCGGTCCTCCATCATAAAAATGTGCAGACAGGACAAATAACTCCCCCCACAAAAAACCTAGGTCTCCCGCAACAAACGTTTCAGACTAGCTCCCCTAAATCTAAAAGATGGATCAAACTGCGCACGCCGCTAGGCGCGCGCCGCTGCCCTGCTAGCTCTGATAAGCTCCTCCCACAGCTAATCACCTTCCTCAACAGAAACCCTGCCCCCTCTGACCTTTGCACAGGGAAAACTGCTAATCAGCCACAAAGAAACACAAGCACACAAGAGAAAACCCTTTTTGCTCCTTCTTCAACTGCTTTCCTGCTTAGGTCCCGGGCCCTAAGGAAGTTAGATTAGCCTAACCAGAGCCAGGGCCTTTTCAACTCTGGCTCCGGCCTGGTGGATCATGAGACCAGGGCCCTGCAGGATCTGATTTCTTTCCGCAGGGCCTGTAAGACAGAGTGGTTCTGCCTGGCCTTTGGCTTGGAATCCACTTGATCCCCTCCCCCTCTTTCTTTTTTCCTTTCTCCTCCTGTGATGAAGCTGCATTTTAATGTTTCAATGTTGTATTTTAATCTTGTTTTTAAGTTGTATTCATTCAACTTGTTTTTATTATTGCTTGTTAGCCGCCCTGAGCCCAGCCTTGGCTGGGGAGGGCAGGGTACAAATAAAAAATATTATTATTATTATTCTAGAGGTCATGGCTCTTTCCACTGAAGAGCCTAGCTTTCTGATGGTTTACTATGAGGCTACAGTCACAACGGATGCAGTCTTTGGCATGCAGTCAGAAAGCAAGAGAGGGCTGAATTCAATCCGTTCATCATCTTGCTAGTCAGCAGCAGCAACCTCTGTGCCTGTCAGAGGACAGAAATGCTAACACAAGAGGAACCCGGACTGATCCAGGTTTGGGTTTGTTTTCAGCTTCTTTGGTCTATGAACAACAATAAGCACATATGGTATAGACTTATCAAAGGGGAGGGAAAGTATGCATGCACACACAAATTATGCCTTTTGAAATAATAATACAAAATCCATAAACAATAATGGTTAAAAATGCAGACAATTTTGACTCAAAACATCTTCCCTTTCAATAATTGTGGCCTAGTTTTGATAGCTATAGCAAAAAAACTTCCTAAGACTGTTCATGATCTTAGGGTTAGAATCTGCCATTAAAATGGAGACCAAACTTATCTGTGCTCCCAAATGTACACAAAAAGTACTTGTGAAATTGCAGGTTTTTCTGGTTAATTCAAGTAGTTTGTGAATGCATTTTCCTTCTCCCTTAGCTGTTAGGTCTTGCTTCTTCCTTAGACCTTGAAGTTATCTTTTGAGGGGCTCTCTTCTGGGCCTTAACAGGATGACCCATGCCAATTAATTTCTCTCTGTGATAGGAATGGTTGTGTCTGCTTTTTTGCATCTGGGTATTGATATAAGCAGAAGAACTAAGGGAAAAGCAACAGTAAGGAAGGGAAGAGACGGGAAACCCACTTGCTTCTTCATAGCTTACAGCCCATTTCTGTTACTCAGCCCTTTATAGGTTTTCTGCTTTCTCTGTGCCATTAGCAATTCAGGACAGGCAAGAAAAGAACAGCTGCTGCTTTTCTTCTTCTCTCTGCTGGAGGAAAGCAGCAACTGTTCTGCCAGTTATACGGTTCTCAAGAGCTCTGCTTGCCAGCCCCCCGTTCCCCGACCCTCTTCCCTTCACCCTGACGAACCTCCCCTTGACACCTCACCCATCCCCTCGCCTACTTGAGCCTAGTTGGTCCCAGTATCGTTTTCTGTTCATGCTTCCCTGCACCCCACCCAGCCATTGTCTCCTCCAGGACCAGATTCCTGCCCCCCAACTATTCCTCATTTAGCCACTCTGGCTTCCGCCAACATCTGATACCCAGCAGCCATGTTCTCACCACCCTCCTTCCTCCAATTTTGTGTTAAATTAAATGCTGAAGTATTATTTACATCAAGGACTTTCAAATGACACACTGCATGTACACACTGGTTGCACAGTTTCAGAGTATTTCTTCAGAAACAGCTGATGGGGTTAGCACTTGCCATAACAATATTTCCTGAATTTGTACTTAGGATGAGTAAATATGGAGGTTATTTGGCAGTAATAATAAACAGAACCTACAGTATCTTTTTCTTCCCAAGCACATATTAGAGGCTGATCTCAAACATGAGTCCTACTCAAGAGTACACTTTATATCATTGGGTCTACTCTGGCTATGACCAACGTCACATATATATGTGTAGAGCAGACAATGTACCATATTTTTCGCTCCATAGGGCGCACCGGACCATAGGGCGCACCTAGTTTTTTTGGGGGGATTTATTCCCCCCCCCCGGCCCAAAGAGCAAAGAAGCCAAGACAGCGAGCGGGATCCATCCCGCTGGCTGTCTTGGCTTCCTCTTTAGCCACACACAACCTCTCCAGCTGGGGGAGGCCACATGCGGCTTTGGCAGAAGCCAAGACAGCAAGCGGGATGGATCCCACTCACTGTCTTGGCTTCGTTTTTAGCCGTGGGGCTGGGGAAGCCCGAGCTTCCCCCAACCCCAACCCCCAGAACAGGCTGCTATCCGCAAGCCTTTGGAGCCCAGCGGGAACTCCCGCTGCACTCAGAAGGCTTGCAGATAGCTGCCTGAAGCCCGGGGAGCGCAGTGGAAGTTCAAGCAAAAGCCTGCATTCGCCCCATAGGAGGCACACACATTCCCCCTTCATTTTTGGAGGGGGAAAAGTGCGTCCTATAGAGCGAAAAATACGGTAATAGTGTTCCACCAAAACGTAAAACATACACTTCTCAAAGAAAGCTTATAATCCATACTACTTCAACACAAAATTGTGAACTTATCCTTGCTCTTAATGAAATATTCACTTGTTATCCTTCTTCCTTCTTCTCCTATGGAAGATAATTGAGATAATAGTGTTATCTCAATTAGCAATTACTTAATTAGTATTTTCATCACTGGGATGACAGCAAGATTGCAGGTAGCAGTGAAATGCTCAGCATGTATAAAGTACAGTGTTTGTGTGTAGCTTCCTTCCTTCAGTGCTTTAGAAGATAATTGATTTGGCTCCACAATCAGTTTAAGAAGATATATATGCAATGTGCAGGAACAGTAGAAGAGGTCTCGGTGTGTGGAAAGAGATAGGGGTGCTGGGAGGAGGAGTTTGGATTGGTTAGGCACTTGGGAATGTTTTGGGACAAGTCAGGCCTGTACAGAAGGGACAGGCTCCATGGGAACCGTCCTGGAATCAGAATGCTGGTCTTTTAACATCTGAAAGGTTGCAGAGCAGCTTTCAAACTGCCTCTTTACAGAAAGATGAGATCCCTTCAGTTCAGGATGAAAGGGAAAACATCTCATATAATTCAAATGGGGATGGCACCATGTTATACTTGTATACAGAACTAGGTACAGTGGTGCCTCGCAAGACGAAATTAATCCGTTCCGCGAGTCTCTTCGTCTTGCGGTTTTTTCGTCTTGCAAAGCACGGCTATTTGTGGCTTAGCGGCTTAGTGGCTATTAGCGGCTTAGCGGCTATTAACGGCTTAGCGGCTATTAACAGCTTAGCGGCTTTAAGAAAAAGGAAACAAACTCGCAAGAACTCGCAAGACATTTTGTCTTGCGAAGCAAGCCCATAGGGAAATTCGTCTTGCGGAACGACTCAAAAACCGGAAAACTCTTTCGTCTTGTGTGTTTTTCGTCTTGCGAGGCATTCGTCTTGCGAGGTACCACTGTAATAAGCATGCATTATGATACGACCTCTCGCAAAAGAGGAGAATGTTCCATGGGACAAAATACATATCCTAGATACATCTGTGAGGAATTCTATCTTTAGGCATTCAGATACCAATTCTAGAAGCCTCTGAGCCAATATGGTGAAAGTGGGCAGCAGCACCCAAACGTGACCCACAAGGGGGGGGGAGGCGGTAACCATCTGGCCTCTTGGTCTGATCCAATTCCCCACCCTGGCTAAGATCCTCCAAACATCAGTAACAGAATGCCAAGATAATTAAAGTCTTTGCAAAAAAAACACAATTTAAGGAGAAGGGTGTTAACTAACAAGGTTTCAAAGCAGACATTATAAATAGGATACAATTACTCATTTACTAAATTTATTATTATGGGATTGATATTGGGGACCAGGGTCTGGCAAATCATCATATGTATTAGTATCTAGTCACTGGTCCCAAGAGATGTCATCTAGTATCTCACTAGAGCAATCCACCAACCGATTACTGTATTCCTGTTTTACACTTTTTATGCCTTCCTATTTACTCAGTTCCGAATTATAAAATAACTAAACAACATGAATATTTGCTCCCCATGGAAAAATATAGTTAAACTAGTAACTAGCATGGTATCTTCTGCAAATACAGTCCCTTGAATGAATATAGAGAACAGAACAACAGAACAGAAGCCTATATTTTGAAGTAAATTATGTGTACAAAGTACACAAATTATTTTTATCTAATTGACACAAATAATGAAGAATATATCATCATATACCATTTGCTAAAATTCTAAAAGTGAAATATCTTCTAAAATTGCAAAAACCAGTTTTATTATTACATATATAAAGGTAAAGGGACCCCTGACCATTAGGTCCAGTCGTGACCGACTCTGGGGTTGCGGCGCTCATCTCGCTTTATTGGCCAAGGGAGCCAGTGTACAGCTTCAAGGTCATGTGGCCAGCATGACTAAGCCACTTCTGGTGAACCAGAGCAGCGCACGGAAACGTCGTTTACCTTCCCGCCGGAGCGGTACCTATTTACCTACTTGTACTTTGACGTGCTTTCAAACTGCTAGGTTGGCAGGAGCAGGGACCGAGCAATGGGAGCTCACCCCGCCGTGGGGATTCGAACCGCCGACCTTCTGATTGGCAAGTCCTAGGCTCTGTGGTTTAACCCACAGCGCCACCTGCGTCCCTATTACATATATAAGAAAGTGTATATAGTTTACACTAGGAGAAAGTTACTTCTTTAAGTTCTATATGGATACTAATCGACGTCAGGGAAGTCTAAGACATTTTGCTGCACAAAATGGCACCACCTCTCATTCCACATTCACACACACACTTTATTTCAGTCCAAAGAACCCCAAAAACATTTTCAAAAGCAAAATAAATCAGAAATACAGGGAAAGGGTTCCAAGGCGGGAACATGTAGGTTTCTGTTTCTTAATACTTCTGAGAGGAACTTAGCCCCAGCCAGAATAGTATCACTTGACATATCTCCAAGGATAGGTGGAAGGTTTCAGATTTTCCAGTTAAGTTTACCAACAGAGGTTTAATTAATTGATCCCTGGCTTGTTTGAACTGCTCACAATGTACAGTGGTACCTTGGTTCTCAAACGCCTTGGCACTCAAAACACCTTAGTTCTCAAATGCTGAAAACCTGGAAGTAAGTGTTCCGGTTTTTGAACGTTTTTTGGAAGCTGAACGTCTGATGCGGCTGTTGGCTATTGTTTCCAGGGCACCTGCACCAATCAGAAGCTGTGCCTTGGTTTTCGAACATTTCAGAAGTCAAACGAACTTTCGGAACGGATTAAGTTTGATGCTTTTGTTTTTGCTATTTATTTTGCATTTTTGTTTTTGAGGCTTTTTCAGTTAATTTGTTTTTGTGACTGTGTGGAACCCAGTTCAGCTACTGACTGACTGACTGACTGACTGATTGATTGATTGATTATGTGACTGCAGAAATGGATAAAAGGTCTTAGAGAAAAATTTAACAGCGATTGAGAGAGGTTTCAGAATGAGACAGGTTTAACAGTGGTTAAGAAAGTGAAATACCTGGGGATTAACATGACAGCAAAAAATGGGAATCTATTCAAAGACAATTATGAAAAATGCTGGGCTGAAGTGAAAAAAGATTTAGAAATTTGGTCAAATCTGAAGCTTTCACTGCTAGGCCGTATTGCTGCGATAAAAATGAATGTATTGCCTAGAATGTTGTTTCTGTTTCAAACATTGCAAATTTTGGACAAAATGGATTGCTTCAAGAAGTGGCAGAGAGATATCGCTAGATTTGTCTGGCAGGGCAAGAAGTCTAGAATAAAATTTAAAATACTAACTGATGCAAAGGAAAGAGGTGGATTTGCCCTGCCAGACTTGAAACTTTACTGTGAATCAGCAGCTTTTTGCTGGCTGAAAGAATGGCTGCTTCTTGAAAACACAGACATTTTGGATTTAGAAGGTTTTAATAATGTATTTGGAAGGCATGCATATTTGTGGTATGATAAGGTCAAAGCACACAAAGCATTTAAAAATCATATTGTCAGGAAAGCATTGTTTAATGTCTGGATATAAGGATTTATTGGAAAACAAAACCCCAAGGTGGCTGTCACCAATGGAAGCGAAAGCCCAGAAAAAGCTCAATATGGAGGCCAAATGGCCGAAATATTGGGAAATTCTGGAACAAGAGGGAGATAGACTGAAACTGCAGAGTTTTGAGAAACTAAAAAATAAAGTGCGAGACTGGCTTCATTATTATCAGATAATGGAGGCATACAATTTGGACAAGAAAATTGGCTTCCAGGTGGAAAAATCAAAATTAGAAACAGAACTGTTAGAACCCAAAACTAAGATTTTGTCAAAGATGTATAACTTGCTGTTGAAATGGAATACTCAGGATGAAATGGTGAAATCTGTTATGATTAAATGGGCACAAGATGTTGGACATAATGATGGCTGACTGGGAACAGTTATGGACCACAGGTATGAAATTTACGGCATGTAATGCCTTAAGAGAGAATATTATGAAAATGATATACAGGTGGTACATGACACCAGTCAAGCTTGCAAAAATCTATCATTTGCCTGATAATAAATGTTGGAAATGTAAAGAAACTGAAGGAACATTCTTTCACCTTTGGTGGACGTGCCCAAGGATTAAGGCTTTCTGGGAGATGATCTATAATGAACTGAAAAAGGTATAAGTCAGGGGCTCAGGAACAGAGGCACAGGGGAGAGAGGAGATGGAGAGCGAAGGGGAAGAATCAGAGGGCAGCGCAGGGGAGTATGGCAGTGACCCGAGAGATTCCATGAGCTTCTCCAGCGAATCAGAAGATTCCCAGAAGGAGGCGCCGATGGTCAGGGCAAGGGGGGTCCCGGGGGGACACACCAGAAACAAGGGGCCAGCGGGGACTCCCAAAGCAGCAGCTGTAAATCAGGACCAGCTTCCCCACCAGAACGTAGTGGGGGGGAAGAGTCCCATGTGTCAGGGAGAGAAGATGAGTCAGGGCTGACCACGCCTCCATCGGAGAGTGGGGGAACGGAGGGGAGGTCGGGTCCAGCTAGCCTCCCCGAAGGGGGAAGCAGTGACAGGAGCAGTGTAACGGTCAGGAGGAAGGTTGCCGGCTGGGCGCGCGTGCCAAGTTTGAATGTACAGGCGCGTGGGACAGCAAAAGACCCGGATTGGGAACCAGGTCCTAAAGCCCGCCGGAGGCAGGGAGAAGACTCAGGGGATTCAGCGTCAGAAGAGTCTAGGAAGGGCGAGACCCCAGCTGACAGGCGGAGCCAGAGGAGGAAAGAGCAAAGGAAGAGGTGGAGCAAGGCTAGAGTCTTAAACTGGTGTCTGGGGGGAGGAGATTCAGACGGAGCTTCAGCGGTCTAGAGTTTCAGACGTAGAGCTGCATGCTGCGACTGTGAAAGCAAAACTGAACTTCAATAAAGACTTTTGTATATAAGAACGAACCGGCGTTGGTCCTTTGTGAGCTGGGACCTTGGGCGGCTCTGACAGTATATAAATATACCCTCCTGAAAAAACCTTTCTCCTGGGCATGGTCGGCCAATTGGTGCCAAAGAAGAACAGAACTTTTTTTATGTATGCCACAACAGCAGCAAGAATACTTATTGCAAAGTATTGGAAGACACAAGATTTACCCACTCTGGAAGAATGGTAGATGAAGGTGGTGGACTATATGGAATTGGCGGAAATGACTGGCAGAATCCGAGACCAGGGAGAAGAGTCGGTGGAAGAAGATTGGAAGAAATTTAAAGACTATTTACAGAAATATTACAAAATTAATGAATGTTAGAATGATGTCTGAATGAAGTTAAGTGGTTTTAGCAGCAATGTTATTAAGGTGTATGTAAAAATGGATTGTTAACAGATGAAAATTCAAAGTTATAATTTATTAAGTTAAAGGATTAAGATAAAAACAAAGAGGGAAAGGAATTGCTGAATTAATAGAACTGGAATACAAAAAAGGGAGGTGTGAGGAGGTCAGGGAAGTAAGGAAATGAAATGTAAGGTACGGAAAGATTGATGTGTTGTTGTTTTTTAATGTTTATTATCTTTTTTCTGTATTTTGTATTTTGTATTTTTATTTCTTTCTTTTCTCTTTTTTTCTTTTTATTTATGTAATCTTTTCTTTGAAACTTTAATAAATATCATATAAAAAAAACCAGAAATGGATAAAAGCCCCCCATCCAAACAATGACTATCATCAGTGCAAGTAAGGGAAAAAATATAATTTTTATCATCTACAATACTATCTTTTTATTTTATAGTACAGTACATTGATTATTGCTTTCATTTTATGGATAATTGGTCTTGTTAGATAGTAAAATTCATGTTAAATTGCTGTTTTAGGGGTTGTTTTTAAATGTTTTAAAAGGATTAATCCATTTTGCATTACTTTCTATGGGAAAGCATGCCTTGGTTTGGGAACGCTTTGGTTTTGGAATGGACTTCCGGAACGGATTAAGTTTGGGAATCAAGGTAGTACCATTGTAGTAGACTATGCTTCATAGAGTCAACACCCTGACAGCATAAGCAGAGCCTATTCTGACAGGGTATACCAGACAGTCTGTCATTTAGTACTTCTGATGGAAATACATTTAGTCTGGCTTTGGTGAATAATTGGCGATAGTTAGGTACAGACAGATTCATGAAATATGATGGTAACTGAAGATCATGGCCAGAGTGGATTCTAGATGCAAACGGTCCACAGGTTACATAGAATCTTTTTTTAAAAAAATAATTTTTATTAACAGGCCAATCACATCACATTATCATATCACATTAGTTCCAAATTATACAGCCAAATTTTAAATTTTGTTGGGGGTGCCCATACATCAAGCTCGGCTCGAGTCCAAAACAGCATCACTTATCTTACTGCTTTCATTAGGCAGTTCTGTCTAGTTTGAACCGGATAGTCCTTTATTACTTCCTTTCTCTTCTTGTTGTTATCATAAATTCCTTTCTTTGCGATCTCTGATGATTTTCACAAGCAGGTTGAAAGCTGGTATTCTATGTGGATTTTTGTACTCTTCCAAAAATCATATCGATCAGGGACAGCCTCTGTACAACGCTTCCATACACAAGATTAGTCTCCGATCTGGCCTTTATTTTTCAAATAAATCAAATGAGTCTGGGGGCTCTGTCAGGTCAAACTTGCATTCCAACATTCCTTCTTGTTCAAACAGTCCTGATTCTCCTCACCCAGTCCTTCCTCCGACAAGCCTGTCTTAGCGAGACACCATATTTTAACTGCGTCATAAGAATTTTCCACTTTTCTCACCATTCTCCTGTCTTCTTTCCCACATAGTTCTTAAAATCCTGCCTGTGATTCATAAAAACGCAACAATCTTGTTTCTATCTGGGGTGAAGGGTTATTTATGTCACATCATGTAGGGGGGGAAAAGAGTTTTTTCCTCCACCCCCCCTTCGTTCCAAACATACAGTCTCCTTGTGGTAATTCATCAGAAGATTTACTTATCTGTCCGTCACTCCTGGTTGCAGAGATCCATAAATCAGCAGTCTTATCTTCGAGCTTTACTTGATGTATGTGCTTTCAGCTTTATTTCCAATCGTATGTTTCCAATTATAATTCCAAGCTGAAGCAACCAGCACGCGCTAATTGGAATCGGTGTCAGGAAGATCTGACTTCACCGAGGGCCTTTTGCCAAGTGTTCAGCACCCCCATCACTCGTATCAGGGGGTGCATTGTAAACACCGCTGGCAGGGCAGAGCCCCCCGCATCCTGGGGGGGGCATTAAGAAGGCTGCCTACTTCCCATAGCAGCCCCTTAGTACCTCATATGGGTCAGAGAGATGTTATTGTCGGCCATCTTCCAACGCGCCACCTGGTGGCCCCGCAGGTTACATAGAATCTAGAGTGAAGATTGCTGTGTGAAATATCCCATAACCTCTGCCTCAGGGATTTAAAGGCAGTATCATAGCCCAGATGATGTAAAAAGAATGGTGAAAGACCAATTGAGGCTTTCCGGCCATAGTTTTTGACCATGAGCTGATAGACCATGAGCTGACAGTAAGAGCTGTTCGGCAGTGGAATTTGCTGCCAAGGAGTGTGGTGGAGTCTCTTTCTTTGGAGGTCTTTAAGCAGAGGCTTGACAACCATATGTCAGGAGTGCTCTGATGGTGTTTCCTGCTTGGCAGGGGGTTGGACTCGATGGCCCTTGTGGTCTCTTCCAACTCTATGATTCTATGATTCTATGACTCCTCATTGATTAGATGCAAAAGTAATCTCTTCCCCAGGCCAGAATTCAAGGCAGCCCACCATGCTTTGGTGGAGAGTGGGCATTCACCTGTTTCCAACAGTAGAACTGAGTTAGGGACACAGTTTGGGATGTGAAGTAGGAAACTTAGCTTGGAACCCACCTAACTTAGAAAACAGACCATTGTACCAGACGTTTAAAGCATAAAGGAGTTGGGAAACAGATTTCATATTAAATACCCTAACAACAACAACAACAACAATTTATTTATACCCCGCCCTCCCCAGCCAAGGCCGGGCTCAGGGCGGCTAACAAGCAATAATAAAAACAAGTTGAATGATTACAACTTAAAACAAAATTAAAATACAACATTAAAACATTGAAACATTAAAATATTAAAATATTAAAATGCCTCATTGCAGGAGAAGAAAAAGAAAGAGGGGGGGGGAATCAAATTGGCTCCAAGCCAAAGGCCAGGTGGAATAACTCTGTCTTACAGGCCCAGCGGAAAGAAATCAGATCCTGCAGGGCCCTGGTCTCATGAGGCAGAGCGTTCCACCAGGCCGAGCCAGTGTTGAGAAGGCCCTGGCTCTGGTTGAGACTAATCTAACTTCCTTAGGGCCCGGGACCTCTAGGGTGTTGCTATTTATGGACCTTGAGGCTCTCCGTGGGGCATACCGGGAGAGGCGGTCCCGTAGGTAAGAGGTTCCTAGGCCGTGAAGGGCTTTAAAGGTCAAAAGGAGACCTTAAATCTGATCCTGTACTTCACCGGGAGCCAGTGCAGCTGGAAAAGCACTGGATGAATATGCTCCCATGGCAGAGACCCTGTGAGGAGCCTCGCTGCAGCATTCTGCACCCACTGGAGTTTCTGGGACAGCTTCAAGGGCAGCCCCACGTAGAGTGAATTACAGTAGTCAAGCCTGGATATGACCGTCGCATGGATCACTGTGGCCAGGTCGGGGCGGGAAAGGTAAGGGACCAACTGCTTGATGCGGCGAAGGTGGAAAAATGTTGCCTTGGCTGTCGCTGTAACCTGCACCTCCATGGAAAGGGAGGCGTCAAGGATTACACCCAAATTCTTAACGGGAGGCAATGGCACTAATTGGGCCCCCGCAAGAGAAGGGAGTTGGTCCCTCATCCCCCTGCCATCCCGACCCAGCCATAGGACCTCTGTCTTCGAAGGATTTAGTTTCAATTGGCTCCCACAAAACCATCACGCCACAGCTTCCAAGCATCTGGTCAGTGTGTTCGGGGCCGAGTCGGTGTGGCCATCCATCAGCAGATAGAGCTGAGTGTCATCAGCATATTGGTGACAGCCCAGCCCAAAGCTCCAGATAATCTGGGCAAGGGGGCACATAAAGATGTTAAAAAGCATCAGGGAGAGGATTGCGCCCTGCAGCACTCCACACACCAAGGAGTGGCGCGACATTTCCCTCCCTAGTGCCACCCTCTGTCCCCGACCAGAGATAAAAGAGCACAGCCAGTTACGGACTTTGCTCTGTATCCCCACGTCTGCGAGGCGGTGGTCCAGAAGATCATGATCGACCATGTCAAAGGCTGCTGACAAATCTAAAAGAATCAGTAGTCCTCACCCGCCTTGATCCAGTTGTCCACAGAGATCATCTGTTAGGGCAACCAGAGCCGTCCCGGTCCCAAAACCAGGATGGAATCCAGACTGAAATGGATCTAAAGCCGATGTTTCCTCCAGAAGCCTACCAAGCTGCTCAGCAACTACTCTCTCAATTACCTTATCCAGATATGGAAGATTTGAAACTGGGCGGTAATTGTATAGGTCTAAGGGATCTAGTGAAGTTTTCTTTAAGAGTGGGCAAACCACTGCTTCCTTCAGTTCCCCTGGGAATGTCCCCGTGCTAAGGGACAAATTGATAATTTCAACCAGGGGGGTCCACGCGACATCTGGACACTCCCTAATCAGCCAAGATGGGCACAGATCAAGGAGGCAGGTGGTGGGCCTACCAACTTAAGAGGAATCTATCCACATCAGCAGGGAGTATCCGATCGAAATGGACCAACACTGGACCTGAAGTCAGTCAAGGGGCCTCCAGTTCAGTCACTGTATCTAAATTGGCAGGGCGGTCACGGCGGAGCAACAGGACTTCCTCCGCAAAAAAGCTTGCGTATGCTTCACAACTGTGGGCCGAATTTGTGCTTAAATTTGGTTGTCCTCCTAAGGACGTTATTGACCTAATTATTCTAAAAGGTTGTGCCGGGCGAGAGCTAGTGGATGCAATGGAAGCTGCAAAGTAAGATTTCTTAGCAGCTTTCATAGCCATCTCATAGTAAGAGATGGCTATGACAGTAAGAGCTGTTCGACAGTGGAATTTGCTGCCAAGGAGTGTGGTGGAGTCTCCTTCTTTGGAGGTCTTTAAGCAGAGGCTTGACAACCATATGTCAGGAGTGCTCTGATGGTGTTTCCTGCTTGGCAGGGGGTTGGACTCGATGGCCCTTGTGGTCTCTTCCAACTCTATGATTCTATGATTCATAGGCTTTCATAAGCGTCCTATAGGATGTTCTTGAAGCTCCGTCACAAGTCCGTCGCCATACTCGCTCTAGCCATCTGAGATCCCGCTTCATTTTCCGGAGCTCCAAGGGGCCCGGTTTCGGCGGGGTCGCAGAGGGTGCTTAGGCGCGATCTCATCAATGGCTGCCAAGAGCCGGTTATTCCAGTCCTCAACAAGGTCACCTAATGAGTCGCCAGGAGGAGCTGGGTCCCGCAAGGCTTGTCGGAATCTATCAGGATCCATCAGTTTTCGCGGACGAGCCCAAATAGGCTCACTAACCTGTTTACAGAACAGTAATCTGAGAACTTTCTTAGTTGGTATTTCAAGCCAGGTCTGAAACGAGAGAGGATGGACGCATCGTCTGCATTTAGCAAAAGAGGGGTCTTTCTGGTTCCTATTTTTGGGAGATGACCATCTGGGTCCATTAGACTTTGCTCTAAATCATTTAGTACAAGGCTAAACAATGTAGGGACGCGGGTGGTGCTGTGGGTAAAACCTCAGTGCCTAGGACTTGCCGATCGTATGGTCGGCGGTTCGAATCCCCGCGGCGGGGTGAGCTCCCGTCTTTCGGTCCCAGCTCCTGCCCACCTAGCAGTTCGAAAGCACCCTTAAGTGCAAGTAGATAAATAGGGACCGCTTTCTAGTGGGAAGGTAAACGGCGTTTCCATGTGCTGCGCTGGTGCTGGCTCGCCAGAGCAGCTTCGTCACGTTGGCCACGTGACCCGGAAGTGTCTCCGGACAGCGCTGGCCTCCGGCCTCTTAAGTGAGATGGGTGCACAACCCTAGAGTCGGACACGACTGGCCCGTACGGGCAGGGCTACCTTTACCTTTACCTTTACCTAAACAATGTGCGGGCCAAAATACAGCCCTGTCTCACTCCCCTAGCCATCTCAATCCAGTCCAAAAGTTGGCCCTGCAATCCACATCTAACCTGCAATTTGATTTCACTGTACAGAGCTTTAATAGGAAGAAGAGTCATTTATCCTGCAGTAACAGATGTAATTTGGTCCATAGTTTCAATCTGGAAACAGAGTCGAAAGCAGATTTCAAATCCATAAAGGCAACAGATAGTTTTCACTGCAGAGGTCTAGTGTATTTCTCTGCTAAGTGGAACATCACGTGGCAGTGACCTGATGTTGAAAAGTTATCACGAAAGGGAGCCTGGGCCTCAGACATTATATATTATAATTTTTAAAAGTTGTCAGAGAGGAAACAAGCATAAAGCTTTCCCATTATAGAAAGGAGACTAACTGGCTTATAATTTGAGGGCACATTAGATTGTCCTTTAACGCACAGACTTCTTTTGCTGTAACTGGCCTCCAAAGTGAGGGGCTGGGGAGTTACTTCTGAGCATACCAGAAACCAGTTGGCAAAAAAGTTTAACTTCATTATTTAGCGAAGCATTCAATAGCAGAGACCAAGAGTTGTGTTCAAACTGCCTTTTTTCCACAGCCAATAAAGCTTTACACTCCTTTTTTATTTTGAAATAGGTTGGAGGCAAATAGTTTAGACCAGCATTTTTATTCCACATACAGAAGCCAACCTGGCTGCTGACTCTTATTTCAACACGGGCAATGAAATAGCATCCTTCACCACACCTGAGGACAGCAAGCTAGATGAAGCTTCTCCTGCCTGAGGCAGCCGCCTCACTCTGCCAAAGGGCAGCACCAGCCTGATCAATAGGCTTTAATGCTTAGAAAAATCAATTCATATGCACTTTATTTAGAAATACCTACAGTATAAATGGAATTTTTAAAATTTAAAATCAATTCACCCTTCTCTAAGCTATTTCAGAGAGTTTCTGTGCTGAAGCAGTTGGGAGTCTAGCAATCAGTTTTTATGGTGGCTCAAGGCAGCAGCTTTATAATATCAAATTTCAACAAATCACTATATATCTTTTATCCAGAAACAAGTGTCAAGAAGTTTTTACATGAAAACCACAAAATTATAATCTAAAGTAAGTCAAAAATTACTGCAGGTAACACTTGTGCGAGAAGTTACATGTAAATCATGATTTCAATGAAAGTGCCAATAAGGCTGTTGCTTAAATCAGTTATTGATGAACCAGAATATCCAGGGAAAGTTGAGTTTCAGCATTTTACCTGCGATTGATCCTAGGCGTACAAGAGTAAAATGTAGCAAAATATGAGGGGGGTGGTACTGGTGGCACAAAATCTTCTGGATCAGAAGTGTGGCCTTGTTCTTCAGCTTCTTCCACATAAACATGGGGCTCTTCCTGACAAGATAAATGTTTGTTTTGTAAAGACTTCTGCACTGAAACCACAAGCAGAATTCATGGAAGACTGACTTCCTTCTGCACTTTTAGAAAACAAAACTGTGCCCTGCACTCACTTACTATGCAGGATCTTCTTGTGGCAAATATCTGCAGATAACGTAGGGCGGCAGCTACTAGGCATACAGTCGTGGTCAAGGCATTCAGAGCACAGAGAGCAAAAAGAACTTTCTGTAGTGCGACAAAAAGGAAAAAAAGACTACAAAAATAATAAAGGTATGCAAAGGTGAGCCAACAGAACAGATGACAATAAGCATCATTTTAAAATGTGGACTTTTTTTATAAAGCACACCGAAACAAAATGGAAACATTTTAATTGCATCAGGTTGTGCTACATTCCACTCCCTGAAACACAGGTGTCTCTCCATTTACACGGGGGTTACGTTCCAAACTGTTGCACACCTCACTGAAATTGTGTAAAATTGGAAGTCACCTGCATTTCTTTTCAGGAAATTTAAGGAAGCCGGAAGCTCGCTGAGGCCACACACCTGACGCACAGGAAAACTTTTCCTTGTGTCAAGTTGAGCAGCCTTAGCAAGCCTCTGGCTTGCCCGGAGACCCTCCCAGAGCTCCAAGAGGATAGCCACTCCAGGCTCTAGGGAGTGTCTCCTTGTGAGCCGCATAGCGGGTCTTTGCTGAGGAGCTCTTTGCGTCTCTGCCCCAACTTCCAGGATTCTGGGACCACACATATGCACAGTTGCACAGGAATTGAACATGCATAAATGGGGGGGGGGGTGCCCATACTAGGATAATGGGATCGCTCTGTGTTTAAAAAGACCCATAACTATTCCAAGATCCATAACTACTACGGACAAGCTGCTTATATCATAACGGCAACCACTGCTTTGTAGATTGCATCTACACCCTAGAAGTAAGGTGTCTTACGACTTTCAAGGGCTATCTCATTCTATAGGCCAAGAATTTATAAGTTAACCTCCTCTTTCATTCTGAGCAATGGGTTCTTTATGAAATTACAACATGATGCCAAAGTGCATTTTTCTTGCAGTTTATTCTTTGCCAATGCAGCCCATGTCACATGCTGACTTACCTTGAGTAGAAGGTGAACTGCACCACATGGTTGGACGGGATACAGCTTCAGCGCATTATCTTTCTCTGTGCATTTTTCTGGCAGAAATTCTTCACAACAGAAACAAAACTTACTTTCACCCACATCAGCCTTCAATATTGTGAAAAGTAAAGAGAAATCTGAATCAGTAAATTGAAAAATACTGCACTGAATGCAAAAGCGAAGTACAGAAGAATAAAAATCCATAAAGCAATTGCCGACTCTAATAAATGTATTGCTTGAGGAAAAATTGTGGGCCCAGTTGCACTGAGGCCATAGAAGGGTGTAAGGTCTGTAGGGTGTAAAGGGACCCCTGACCATTAGGTCCAGTTCTGACTGACTCTGGGGTTGCAGTGCTCATCTCGCTTTACTGGCCGAGGGAGCCGGCGTACAGCTTCCGGGTCATGTGGCCAGCATGACTAAGCCGCTTCTGGCGAACCAGAGCAGCAGCACACGGAAACACAGTTTACCTTCCCGCTGGAGCAGTACCTATTTATCTACTTGCACTTTGACGTGCTTTCGAACTGCTAGGTTGGCAGGAGCAGGGACCGACAGCGCCACCTGCGTCCCATACAGAAGGGTGTATGAACAGCAAATAAAACAGAAAACATACACTGGGTTCAAATTTGGCCACAACTTTATTGTTTACAGATGAACGCAGGTTTGCTGTAGGCACAGAGTCAGGTGGGGTAGACTAATGTTAAGGAGTCCGCTTAGGATGTGAACCACATCCAGGGTATCCCCACTGCTCTCACCGGCCAAAGGTGCTGGGGTCCATCACAGACCCTCCAAGTGTTCCAGGGACATTCCCAGATTTACAGAAGCCATCCCAGTTTCTGATGTGGTCCCAGAATGTCCCACTTTCCCTTAGGACGTCCCTATTTTCATCAGAGAATGTTGGAGGGCATGCCATCAGCCCCTGAGCTGGGCATGGGGTTAAGAAGCACCACCCTCCTATAACAAGTCTTAAGTCCAAATACACAATAGAGGAGCTCCCCCTTCTTAGTGCTTCCTGGTCTGATATAATCCTAAACTGCCATTATATTCAAACCAGGAAATTATGGTTTGATGGAGTTCTCCAAACCAGAACTGAAAGCCAGTCCTTGTTCAAAGCAACTGTTCAAATCATAGCTTGCCAGTCTTCTTTGCCAGCTTTAGCCAAATATAAAGCATGCTGAGGCATTCTTCCATTAGACTATAAATTAGGATTATTTATAGGACACCAAACGTGGTTCCTTCAGATCATCCCTTCTCCTCTTTGAGAAAGCTTTGTATCAACATACTCACTACCAATGTAATGGACACCTACTGTGATCCAAATAATTTAGGGGCTGAACACCACGTGGGTAGGACTTCCGGTCGGCGCCAGCGCTAATGGCGGTCCTTTTTCCGAGCTCCGGAGAAGGACTGCCCTGCGAGTTCGGGTCTGTCCCGCTACGGCAAGCGGGGGACCCCTAAAATCACAGGCGTGGAAGCCTGTGAACGAGGAGATTCGGTGGGCACCAAAAGCGCCCCCCTTTACCGCAGAGCCTTTTTAAAGGCTCCGGAACGACATCGGGGGAGCGCGGTGCTGAGAATCGCTACCCAGCCCGCAGGGTGAAGCCGCGTCGCTATTAGTGGAGAGCGCCGATTCCTTCCTGTAAATTACGGACAGAAAAAACCCGTGAGTAAAACGGAACTTTTATTTGGATCTAAAATTTGGAGATTTGGTTGAAAGCGGGGAGGTCAAAATCAAGGAAGTCTGCCTCCCCCCGACTGCATGAAAGTGAAAGCAACGGAACTCTAAAGCTGCATCCGTTAAAGACTTTGCTTTTATTTAATCAAACCTGACATTTGGACTTTAGATCTCCCCTCTAGCTAGCAGGGCAGAGGGGAGGCAAAAGTGACTTTGGCAACTGCATGATTTATTTAAAAGAAAAATCCTCTGCTGCCTCAGCTGTCTAAGAGCATGAAAACGGTCTGCCTTTTAGGACAATAGGACACTGAACTGGCTTTTCCCTGTGAAAGTTACATTGTGATATAAAGTTTCTGCATTGACTGGATACAGTACATCAGAGTAAGTTGAGACAGTATCTACTGGGAAATTGTGGCAATTTGCAGTTACAAGTCTCCAGCTACACTTGCTTTAATTTTTCTCTTTCTCCCTTTCCTACGTATTTGGATATTCTCTTTGCCTTCGTATTTGGACATTTTATATTTGGCCATTTTGATTTGCTCCCCCTAGAGGGTAAAGTAAAGGTTGGCCCAGCCTAAGACAGTGGAATTTTCCAGTGGGGAACAGCTCCCGTGGGAAACGACCTTGACATGAGTGGCTCACAAGAAGAGATAGTCACAAGAGCCAAAACCAAACAACAGCAACAGCACCAGCTGCAGCAACAACAGCTAAAGAAAAGAGGCTCAATCACAGGCGTAACTGCCGGACTTGCAGGAATAACAGGACAAGAAAAAGTGACAGCTGTCTCTATGGAAGCCGTGACAGAAGCCCTGCTCAAGATAAATCAATCCCTGGAGTCCCTGACAAAACAGACTTCAGAAAATACACAAAAATTAACAGAAATATCAGCAAGACTAGACCAGAACACAGAATCTATAAATAAATTGGTTGAGGAAAATTCTACTACACGTAAAATTGCTGAAGAAGCGAGAGCTATCGCTGGAGAGACACAAGAGAATTTAGAACCGATTGCCAAGAAGGTCCATGAACACGACGCAACTTTGGCTCTGTGGGAATTACAGAGAAAAGAGAGAAATTTGAAATTGAGATTGATTCCAGAGAACGAAAGTGACAACCTTGCGGAGTTTTTAACACAGGAGTTTGCTGATTGCTGGGATCTGGAGGAAGACGAATTTAAAATTACAACAGCCTTCAGACTGGGCAAAAAGCAGGACAGAAAGACCCCGAGAGACTGCCTGATTACACTTAGATCTAAGGAAGAAAGAGACAAAATACTAGGACTACACTTTGAAAAGGCCTTGCAAATTGGAAACTCAGCTGCACAGATTTTTAAAGACATCCCAAAATATATTTTGGATTTGAGAAGCTTTTATAAGGACTTAGCTCTTTTGTTAAAGAAAAACTCCATCCGCTTCAGGTGGGAATTCCCACAGGGACTGTCTTTTGATTACAAAGGAAAGAAGGTGAAAATAAAGACTATTAAAGACAAAGACAAATTTTTGGAAAGAAATCAAGAGGACCTGCAGAAGGGGACTGTGGACCCAATTGCAGAACAGAGGAGAGCACTAGACATTCTGAAACTCTCACTTGGACACAAACCACCACCATCAGAGGAAGAGCAACAACTTGGAGCTGTTGGAGGAGTGTCAGAGAAATAACAAAATGGCCCTGCAACTTTTTAGCTGGAATTGTAATGGGCTCAATGGGCCTTTGAAGAGAAGACAAGTTTTTCACATTTTGAACAGAGAACAATTGGACTTGATATGTCTACAAGAAACCCACATAACCAGAGCTCACAGGAGATTACTTACAAACAAAAGACTAGGACAAGAATTTATCTCATCAGACAAAGTAAAAAAAAGAGGAGTTGTGATATATGTAAAAGAGAAATGGGCCCCAAAAATGATGTTTAAAGATGAGCAAGGGAGATATTTGGCAGTGGAGATACAAGTACAAGGAGAAAAACTTTTAGTTGTTGGAATCTACGCACCAAACGAAGGTAAATCTGACTTCTTCAAGAGACTTCATGAAACTCTGACGGACTATTTGGATTACAATATGATAATTATGGGAGACATGAATGGTGTGGTCTCCACCAACATGGACAAGGCGCAAAGACTAACAGTTACCAAGGAAGGGAGACTTCCTAGGACCTTTTTTGAAATGACGGAAAATTTGGACTTGATAGATATATGGAGAACAAGGAACCCTCTGGAGAGAGAGGGAACCTTTTTCTCCCAAGCAATGATGACCTGGACCAGAATTGATCAAATCTGGATTACTAGTGGCATGGCTCCAAAGATTAAGAAGGTAGAAATCTGCCCAAAAACTTGCTCCGACCATAACGCCGTGAAGATGGAAATGAAACTTACAACAGCTGGTCAATTTAGATGGAGAATGAATGACACCCTCTTTCGAGACAAGGAGATCCTTATGAAGGCCCAAAAAACTTTAAAAGACTATTTTGAAATAAATTTGAGGGCTGACGTGGAGAAAAGAGTGATCTGGGACGCAAGCAAAGCGGTGATGCGAGGTTTTTTGATTCAACAAAACTCAATAAAGAGGAAAAAACAAAATGAGAAAAAAGAAAAGATTTTGGAAAAGATAAAGGAAGGAGAGAAAAAATTAAGAGTAAAACCAAAGTCCCAGGAGATTTTAAGAGAGATTAAGTTATATCAAACACAATATATGGAATTGATGAACCAAGAGATTGAATGGAAGATAAAGCAAATGAAACAAAAGACATTTGAATCAGCAAATAAATGTGGCAAACTTCTGGCATGGCAATTGAAGAAAAGGCAGAAATTAAATACAGTTACAAGCCTAGAAGTGGATGGAAAGAATATATCTAAACCTAATGAAATTAGAAATTGCTTCTTGAGTTATTTTAAAAAACTTTATACTCAAGGCCCGCAAAATGAAGAAGATATAGACAAATTCCTTGATAAATATGGATTACAAAAAATCTCTCATCAAAGCAAGATGGATCTGAACCAGAGAATAACAGAACAAGAGATAGAGGCTGCCATTCAGAATATGCAATTGGGCAAATCTCCAGGACCAGATGGACTGACTTCCAGATACTACAAATCGTTGAAGGAATGGTTGATTCAACCACTAAAAGAAGTCTGTAATGAGATCCTTGAGGGAAAAAAGGCACCTGAATCGTGGAAAGAAGCATATATTTCACTCATACCAAAGACAGAGACTGAAAAGACTCAACTGAAGAACTACCGCCCAATACCACTACTTAATGTGGATTACAAAATTTTTGCAGACATTTTGGCAAAAAGATTTTAAAAAGTGCTGATGGAAAAGATTCATAAGAACCAAGCAGGCTTTCTCCCAAAAAGACACCTAGCAGACAATGTAAGGAATATAATAGATATTTTGGAAAAGCTAGAGGTGAATATAAATACTAAAGCAGTACTGATTTTTGTGGACGCGGAGAAAGCCTTTGACAATATTTCTTGGAGCTTTATGACAAAGAATCTTCATGGGATGGGGGTAGGCCAAGGTTTTGAGAATGGTATGGCTGCAATATATTCTGAACAAAAAGCTAAATTGATTGTAAATAATGTAGTAACTGAGGAACTTAAGATAGAAAAAGGAACACGACAGGGGTGCCCAATTTCCCCATTACTCTTCATTTCAGTTCTGGAGGTGTTGCTGAATATGATTAGGAATGACCAGCAGGTTAAAGGAGTGCAGGTCGGAGCTAAACATTATAAGTTAAGAGCATTTGCAGATGACCTAGTACTGACTTTGCAAGAGCCAAACACTAGTACGAAAAAGGTCCTGGAAATAATCCAACAGTTTGGCCAGGTAGCTGGATTTAAGTTGAATAAACAAAAAACCAAAGTTTTAGGAAAAAATTTAACAGATACGGAAAAAGAGAAATTCCAAGAGGAGACAGGGTTGACGGTGGTCAAGAAGGTGAAATACCTAGGGGTTTATTTGACATCTAAAAATGTGAATTTGTATAAGGATAACTATGAAAAATGTTGGTCAGAGATTAAAAAAGATCTAGAAATATGGTCAAATTTGAAATTGTCAATGTTAGGCCGAATTGCAGTGATTAAAATGAATGTATTGCCTAGAATGTTATTTTTGTTTCAGACCTTGCAGATTCTTGATAAGATGGAATGTTTCAAGAGGTGGCAGAAAGATATTTCGAAATTTGTCTGGCAGGGCAAAAAGCCCAGAATCAAATTTAAAATATTGACAGACGCTAAAGAAAGAGGGGGTTTTGCCCTGCCGGACTTAAAATTGTACTATGAGGCAGCAGCTTTTTGCTGGCTGAAAGAATGGATGCTCCTCGAGAACACAGACATTTTGGATCTGGAAGGTTTTAACAATGCTTTCGGTTGGCATGCATATCTATGGTATGACAAAATCAAGCTGCATAGTGCCTTTAAAAGCCACATTGTTAGAAAAGCATTGTTCAACGTTTGGATAAGATATAAAGATCTGTTGGAAAACAAAACCCCTAGATGGGTGTCACCAGTGGAGGCCAAGGCAGTGAAGAAACTCAATATGGAGGTCGGATGGCCGAAGTATTGGGAAATTTTGGAACAGGATGGAGATAAGTTGAAATTACAAAGTCATGAGAAATTGAAACATAAAGTACAAAATTGGTTTCAATACCATCAAATAATGGAGTTTTTCAAACAGGACAGGAAAATTGGCTTTCAGATGGAAAAATCAAAACTAGAGACTGAATTGTTAGAACCCAATACTAAGAATTTATCCAGAATGTATAACTTGTTGCTGAAATGGAATACACAGGACGAAACAGTCAAATCGGCTATGATTAAGTGGGCACAGGATGTTGGTCATAACATTATGTCAGCTGACTGGGAATGGTTATGGAACACCGGTATTAAATTCACGGCATGTAATGCCTTAAAGGAAAACATTATGAAAATGGTCTATAGGTGGTACATGACCCCAGTCAAGCTGGCAAAAATTTATCATTTGCCCGATAACAAATGTTGGAAATGTAAAGAGACTGAAGGTACCTTCTACCACCTTTGGTGGACATGCCCGAAGATTAAGGCTTTCTGGGAAATGATCTATAATGAAATGAAAAAGGTACTTAAATGTACTTTTCCTAAAAAACCAGAGGCCTTTCTCTTGGGCATTGTCGGCCAATTGGTGTCAAAGAGGGATAGAACTTTTTTTATGTACGCTACAACAGCAGCAAGAATACTCATCGCAAAGTATTGGAAGACACAAGATCTACCCACTCTGGAAGAATGGCAGATGAAAGTGATGGACTATATGACATTGGCCGAGATGACAGGCAGAATCCGTGACCAAGGAAAAGAGACGGCGGAAGAAGAATGGAGAAAATTCAAAAGTTATCTTAAGGACTATTATAAACTTAATGAATGTTAGAGTGTTGTGGTTTTCAGGAACAAAGGGATACAGTGATATAAGGTCAGAATATAGAGATGACTAAGATGACAGAGGTTGGAAAGTAACAATTGGGAGTTGCTATAAAATTATGGACATTGGGATGCAGAAAGGGGGGGTATGGGGAAGTCCCAGAAAAGAGGTTTATGAAAATATGATATGAAATTATACGTGTATGTTTGTCTTTTTAAGTGTTTGTTTGTTCTATAAAATTTTGTAAAACCAATAAAAATTTTATAAAAAAAAAAATGAACACCACGTGGGTATGTTCTTTTTAGTATTCCCCATGTTTTGCATAATGCATATTTTTATGCTCAGGGAGATAAGGACTAAGCAAGTAAGCCAAAGGCTTATGGAAATAGGAGTACAGACTTGGTATCTGAACACAGATAATCTATAGATCCACGAATTAATCCGTTTATTATTTGATAATATGGTTACTGTTATTCCTTTTCTAAGCCACTTTTTTGTTAAGAGAGCAAAACATAATACAGTGGTGCCCCGCAAGACAAATGCCTCGCAAGACGAAAAACTCGCTAGACGAAAGGGTTTTTCAGTTTTGCGTTGCTTCGCTAGACAAATTTCCCTATGGGCTTGCTTCGCAAGACAAAAACGTCTTGCACTTTTTTCTTAAAGCCGCTTGAAGAGGCGCAGTTGCGACGGACGGTGCTTCGCAAGACGAAAAACATCGCAAGACGAAAAGACTCGCGGAACGAATTATTTTCGTCTTGCGAGGCACCACTGTAGAATATAATTAGACTGCAATCCGAACTCCACTTACCTGGCAGTAAGCCCTGTTAACTAAATTGACTTCTTACTTCTGAGAAAACAAACTCAGGACTGCAGCCTTAGTTAGTATTGGAGGGAGGTATAGTTTGCTTTATAGTTTGTATATACAATGCTTGCACTTCTAAGTTTCTTGGCACGGTAAAGCTTTATATGACAAGCACAGTCATCTACAGTCATGCTTCAGACACAATCAGGTAAATTGTCTCCTCACCAGATCACATCTAGGGAGACTGGATACAAATTGGGCACCTTGGCATCCCAGGATGAATCCAGCCAGGTTCAAGAGAACACAAATGACAGAAAGCAAAACAAACAGGTTAACCTAAAACAAAACAAAAAATACAAGAATTTTAAGCCGCTTGGCATTCTATGTAAACACTATCAAAACATACTGTCCTGCATGTTACCTTTGCCATCTATGCCTTAGGTTTTAAAATACTGTGCTAAATTCATTGTCCACCAAAAGATTTGCCATTTGAAACATATTCCTACATATTCAGTTATATTCTATCACTTATGAGCAATCATAAACTTGACAGGGTGGTATAGAAACTTCTAAATACTGCTTGCAGAATTTGATATTTCAATCTTACATTATTTTTCACTGGATTCAATATTATGAAATCTGAAGAAGTATCTAATGATCACACTGCAATAAGGGAAAGAAAGCTGATGAAGCCGCTTTATAGTACAAACACTGAACTGAAAACAGCATATTCCAGCAAAGGCACAGGCAAATTTGACAGATTCAAATTACACTTTACTTTCTCCTCTACTACGAAATATAATATAGAATATATTCTTGACATAACCCACATTTATTTTGCTGATACTCTCAATAGGAAAAATTACACAGTCTGTTAAACAGATTATGCCTCCTTTATTATCACAAAGATCTCTGGGTGGAGGAAATAAAGACATCAGTCCCAGCTATGCCTGCCCTCTGATCCAGATAGGTACCAATTAATGACGGGGGGGGGGGATTCCATTTAGTTGGCATTTAAATGTGCACTGGGCGATCTCCGATGCGGTGCTTTGAATATTTAATAAAAAATCAAAGTTGTTCTGGTTGATGTTTAAAAATATCGATTTCTTAATTTTGGGTTTAAAAAAAGAGGGGTCATCTTATACATGGGGGCATCTTATATACGGAAAACACAGAAAATACAGTAGAAAAAGAATGATATAATAAGAAAACATACTAGTCAATATTAAATGAAACACAAACTTCTTGCAGTGCTTAAACCCTGAAAAATAGATACCGTATTTTTCGCGCTATAGGGCGCACCTGACCATAGGGTGCACCTAGTTTTCAGATGGGGAAATCAAGGGAAAAAATATGATACCCCCCCAGCTCTAAGAGCAGCGGACAGTCTGCACCTTCTCCCTGCTATTGCGGGAGGTGGGGGAATTCCCCCATCTCCCGCAAAAGCCCACAGGAGGGAGAAGGATCTAGGAGTCTTGGTTGACCACAAACTTGACATGAGCCAACAGTGTGACGCGGCAGCTAAAAAACCCAATGCAATTCTGGGCTGCATCAATAGGAGTATAGCATCTAGATCAAGGGAAGTAATAGTGCCACTGTATTCTGCTCTGGTCAGACCTCACCTGGAGTACTGTGTCCAGTTCTGGGCACCACAGTTCAAGAAGGACACTGACAAACTGGAACGTGTCCAGAGGAGGGCAACCAAAATGGTCAAAGGCCTGGAAACGATGCCTTATGAGGAACAGCTAAGGGAGCTGGGCATGTTTAGCCTGGAGAAGAGGAGGTTAAGGGGTGACATGATAGCCATGTTCAAATATATAAAAGGATGTCACATAGAGGAGGGAGAAAGGTTGTTTTCTGCTGCTCCAGAGAAGCGGACACGGAGCAATGGATCCAAACTACAAGAAAGAAGATTCCACCTAAACATTAGGAAGAACTTCCTGACAGTAAGAGTTGTTTGACAGTGGAATTTGCTGCCAAGGAGTGTGGTGGAGTCTCCTACTTTGGAGGTCTTTAAGCAGAGGCTTGACAACCATATGTCAGGAGTGCTCTGATGGTGTTTCCTGCTTGGCAGGGGGTTGGACTCGATGGCCCTTGTGGTCTCTTCCAACTCTATGATTCTATGATTCTATGACTCGGTCAGTCCATCCCTTATCCCTCCTTGGGGAAAAGCCCCCAAGAGCGGCGCACTCTTTAAAGGCTGTGCGGCTCCTGCAGGAATTCCCCCACCTCGTAGAAAAGCCCGCAAAAGCCGTGCACCCTTTAAAGAGTGCGCGGCTTTTGCACGCTTTTGCACGCTTTTGCGGGAGGTGGGGGAATTCCCCCATCTCCCGCAAAAGCCCACAGGAGCCACACACTCTTTAAAGAGCATGCGGCTCCTGCGGGCTTTTCAACCGAGCGTGTGGGGCTGGCGGTGGGGGGAAGCGCTGCTTTCCCCCACCGCCAGCCTCAAAACCAGGTCAGGAGCTGCGCAAAGGTGTCGCGTGCCTTCCCGCTGCCCCCTGAGCCTGTGGGGCTGGCGGTGAGGAGAAGTGCTACTTTCCCCCACCGCCAGCCTCAAAGACCAGACTCTCCTGGCTTCAGCGAAAGCAACGCGAAGCCTCCGGAGGCTTCGCGTTGCTATCGCTGAAGCCAAGGAGCCTGCATGCGCTCCATAGGATGCACACACATTTCCCCTTCAGGGGAAAAAGTGCGTCCTATAGAGCGAAAAGTACGGTAATTTGTTTTCAAGTATATTTCATGCTTATCTAAAAATTAGCAGACTAATATAATGTATAACAGATAGGGATACAGATAGGGTTTTCTGTCAGTTTGCATTTCTTAGTGCAGAAAGTATTGATCTACTGTGTAGAGATCTTTCTTTTCTAATTAATTCAAGAGGGTTTTGTTCTTATTGCAAATAATCTTCTTGGCACTACTCACAAGTAAGTGGATTCAATATTTCACCCACACAAATTCTATAGAACAGCATTAGTTGGACAATAAATTATTGTGCTATAACCAAACCAGAACATATTAACCAACACATACCAGAAGTATCATTGGTCTCTTCCATGTGGTTAATCCTATAATTCCCGATAAAATTACCTGCAACAATAAAAAACAAATAGTTATTAAGAAGTGAGAGTTCATCACCCATCATTTGCATGTTGAATAGCTCTAACTCTGAAGCGCTAAAAGAGCACTGACAAAATTCTGATTAAAAAGGTAGGAGCTCAGGACCCACTGACTGGGTCACAATAGGAATACATATATGATCAATTCAGTGTGCTGCCTGTAACACACGTGTGCACCCTCCCAAACACACAACTCTTCACACCTGGATGGTCTATTGAAGAGGAATGGGGACAGTAGAGGACTCCCACTGTTCCCTTTAATTTCAAGGGTATTCCACACATTTTAAGCTCTACAGTGGTACCTCTAGATGCGAACGGGATCCGTTCCGGAGCCCCGTTTGCATCTAGAAGCAAACGTAACCCGTGTCCGCACGTCTGCGCGGGTCACGTTTCGGCGCTTCTGCGCATGATGTCATTTTGAGCGTCTGCGCATGTGCAAGCGGTGAAACCCGGAAGTAACGTGCTCCGTTACTTCCGAGTTGCCGCGGAGCGCAACTCAAACGCGCTCATCCTGAAGCGCATTCAACCTGAGGTATGACTATACTAGTAAAGTACAGAAAAGCAGTTTCAGTGCTGAACGTAGGATGCCAATTTTCCTGCTTTGCTAATAGAACCAAAATTTGTTCCACTATTTCTTTTGCTCTTCAGTTGAGTAAGCATATACATGTAAAAAAAAAAAGATCCATTTCCAAGCAGAGATTAAAACACACATTTAAAATTTAAATTTAAAATTAAACATAAAAGGATGTTCATCTAATTCTATCACGGAATGCTTTTAGCCAGGAAGCAAAAACGGGGTGGACTGGCATACTTTTAGAGAATTTTATCTCTAACAGGCCTTTATGTTCTTTATGCTTTTTACGCTTTACATTATTAGTCATTTTTGTTTGTTATTGATTTTGCACAGTTTTCTATAAGTCTCATGCTCACAAAGAGAAAACTCCTTTATCAGTGTAGGGTTTTTTAATAAAAACAAACACCATATTTTTATTAAAGATTTCTTGGTTTACAAAAGTATGTCCAATGTCTCTTTTTTCAAGTTACATTTTCTACAGATCAGTTTCATTTGTTGAGACATTAGTGTTACAATAGAAAGAAAAGGGGGAAAGAGGAGTGTGGTTCAATGATAAATTCTGCCATCTGTGCTGTACTGATTTTCAAATCAATTTTGTTATCCATATTAAAATTAAGTTAGTTGCACTTACATTCTCTTGAAATCAATTTTTAAAACCAATGAGACAAGGAAGTGGTGACAAACTAATGCTTGCTTTCTAGATGATATAAGCAGAACTGAAATCTCTACTTTCATATATGAATCATAAACTTGCATAAATTTGAGAACTTTTAAATTTTCACTTTTTTCTTCTTGGTTATAAAAAAAGATACTAAGCCATCAGCTACAAAACGAACATCTAATATGGAACAAAGCATCAGTATTCAAATCACAGACCCCCACAACTGGTGGTTTAACATCAGAACAGAATAAAATAACTATACAGATGGGACAATTGCAGGCCTGGAGCCATAACATCAGCAGTGATGTCCATCACCTGGGCAAGGGCAGCCCAGGTCCCTGCCCAGGTCCTTCTGCTCTTCCTTTATCAACATATTTGGCCACATGACCTGTTCTTAAAACCAACTGCTGCATGAGGTGACACACAGCACCCATTTGTACATGTTTCTCATTTGACCAAGGTTATGTGCATAAGATATCTTCTTTGGTTGTGACCTTCCTCAATTGCTACCAGAAACTGAGTGTCTGACATATCTCAACAGGAATGTTGTTCCATAGAACAGGGGCAGCCACGCTAATAATGATAATAATGATAATACTAACAGCCCTGCTCCTGAGAACCTTGGAATCTGCAGGTGAAACCGAAGTAATACTACAGACCGCAGTAATCTCCTGGGTGTATAAGAGACTACCCTGGTCCTGAGCTGTATGATGAGACATATCAAAATTTTCCCAAAAACTTTCATTTTCTACCTCTTCTGGTCTAGTGGCGGACAAGAAATTAGAAAGCACTTTCCCCTCTGTTCCAAGCCAAAGCCTCACCTCACGAGACTAACCCTTATCAATGAGCAACTATCCACATGGGCCCTAACCCACCTGCATATAAGCAGCTATAGACTGCTGCATTCACATAGCATCAATCACGAATGAAGGTCTTTGATAGGATACTGACTCCACACTCCCCCCACCTTCCCCAACTCTGCAAGAACAGGCACTTGGGTTTACTAACACTCCACAAAAATAAACATATACAGTGGTGCCTCGCAAGACGAAAAGAATCCGTTCTGTGATTCTCTTCGTCTAGCGGTTTTTGACGGATTAGCAGATTAGCGCTATTAGCGGCTTTTAGCGGCTTATCTGCTGATCGGATCAGCTGATAAGCGGCTTAACGGCTTAGAAAAAGGGGGGGAAGGAAAAAAAACCAGCAGGAACTCGCAAGACATTGTTGTCTTGCGAAGCAAGCCCATAGGAAATTCGTTTTGCGAAGCACCTCCAAAACGGAAAACTCTTTCGTCTAGCGAGTTTTCCGTCATGCGAGGCATTCGTCTTGTGGGGCACCACTGCATCTAAAAATGCCTTGCATTAACCCAAATTTATGACTAGAGCCTGAAATGATGCTCTGCAAGGTTTTAGCTCTCTGGTTACAAAAAAAAGGGGCTAGGTGCCCCAATTATATCTTATTAATTGTGTGCCTTTGGTGTTTTTTAATAGCATGAAGAACAGCTGCTCTTGTGTTGAGATAATACAAGATGCCCAAAACTTAAAATGCCTTGCAGTGGGTCAGACCATTGGTGCGTATTGTCCACACTGTCTGGAAGTGCTTCTCCGGGGTATCAGGCAGGGTTTTTCATCCCCACCTGGGACTCTCTGCATGCTGAGCACATGCTCTACCCCAGGGGTCGGCAAAGTTTTTGTGGCTTGGGCCACTTCACAGTCCCGCAGACGGACCGTGTGCGTGTGCATAGCCGGAGTGTGTGTGTGCATAGCCAGCACATAACCAGGCACTTCATAATCAGCAGGTATAAAAATGGTTATATTTTAAAAATAAAAATAATATTTAAGTCATTATTTAAATAAACAGAGATGCATAACCCGGAAAACATTGGAGGTAATAATGAGGTTCCCATTATTTTCCTTGAGCACTGAAGATACATTATGTATGGGAGTACTGTATCTTCAGTTCTGAAAGTTAACATAATTTGCAACCCTCAGAGGCAGGGAGATGCAGCACATAGAAAAACAAATTCCATGGAAACCAATAAGAATTATTATTGTGCCTTGTGCATGGGATCAAATGTCATATGATAAATGATATTTATGAAGTGATATTTGCAAAACAAATCAACTGTTCTCCACACGAGGAAGGTTCATGGAATGTCTCATATTAATACATGCCTAGGTAAATAGGCGCAACCGAATCTTGCAGGTTTGACATCAGCAGAGACCGGGAGTTATTATAGAGGCGCTCGACCCCCGAGCTGCGCCTCGCTAAGGGCCGGGCGCTCCTGCCGCCGGAGGGCGGAGAACCGAAAGGAAGCAATCGGGGTCAACAAGGGAAGCTGGCCTCTGAGGGGCACGTCGAGAGCAGGCCTTTCCCCGGGCCGGGCACTTACCGAGGAGCCGGCCCAGAAGGGGCAGGAGTTCTTGACTTGCGGGGAGCTGCTGAGGGACAGCGCCCCGAAGCTGAGCGCCACCAGGCAGCAGCCCAGGATCAGCTGCAGCAGCCCCAGAGACAGCAGCGGGCGCGCCGGCAGCAGCCCCGGCCCAGACGGCGGCAGCGGCGGCCTCCCCGCCCAGCGGCAGGCCCCGCCGGGGGAGAGCGCGGCCGAGCGCGGCCCAGGCCACCCGGAGCGGGACCAGGGCGGGCGGGCGGGCGGCGGCGGGGCGGGTCTGGGCGCCTCGGGCGCCGCCGAGAGCCGGGCCAGCGGGCAGCACGAGCCCGGCAGCACCACCGGCAGAGACATGGGCCGGAGGCAACAAGTGCGTGGCCGCAGCGGCCCCTTTAAGGCGCGCCAGGCCAGGCCCCGCCCTCCGCGCTCGCCCCGCAGGCGCCCCCCGGCGGCGGGAGGAAGGGCGCGGGCAAGGGGGCGGGGCGAGGCCGGTGGCTCCGCCCAGATGCGCCCGCGCGCGCCGCTTCCCAGTTGCCGCCGAGCCCCGTCGGGAGCGAGCCTCGGGGGGGCGTGGTCTCCCCTCGCCACTGACTCGCGAGAACTAGCCTGGCGGCTGCCGGGCCGAGAGAAAAAGGGGCTTCTTCTGCCACTCCGTTTGGTCCATCAAATTTGCCACATGACAAGTGTGACTGTAATCCTTCTAAAATGTTAATCTGCTTACAGTGATCTCCCAGATATATTATAATTTTCCCCCCTTCCTCCTTGACGTTCGCGTCTTCTTGCCTGACCTTTCCGCGCAGTTCTGCCATTTCCCCTTCCTTTGCCGCCTTCTGGGGAGGAACTGGGTCTTCTGTCCATCTCTGCCAGTAGCAGCCCTGTCCCTCTCCTCACATGCATTGAAAGGCTTTCCTGCTCCTTTGGAATATTGGCACCTACAATTCCTAATAAAAAAGCTTCCGGTGGTTTTTTTAATAAAAGTTATTTTGAACATTCCCCCCCCCCCAATTCATTATATATCGTTTCCCAGAAGGCTTTTATTACCTTACATGTCCACCATGTGATAAAAGGTACCTTCTTTTTCTTTACATTTCCAGAAGGCCCTTGTCCTGTACATTTTTGCCAACTTAGTAGGAGTCAAATACAACTAGTACATCATTTTCTTTCTTTTTTTAAATTAATTTTTATTATTAAAATAATTCAGCATGCATACGTTACGAATATACAAACATACATTTCACACAATCCTTCAAAATATTCCTACGTACCCACACTCAATCCCACAGACTGACCACACCAATTTGGCCCAACCTCTGTTCCAATTATTAAAACATTTCTCTCCTCCTAGTACTGGGATACTTTGAAATAAAACATCAGCCTTGGCAGTATGTTCATCTTTATTACCGATATTTTCCCTAATAAGGAAAGATTTAATTTCCCCCATACTTGCAAATATTTTTTTATTTCACTCCATGTTTTCCCATAGTTCTCATTACTTAAACCCATAGTATTTGTTGTTAAATTTATTCCAGGATACCTTATTTTCTTTTTACTTTCCAATCCTGTAATTTCACTTTATCTTTTTCTTCCATATTTTTCACTAGTATTTTGGTTTCCCCACAATTTAATTTGAATCCTGCTAATCTGCCGTATTCGTTTATACATTCCAATATTCTAGGTGTGCATTGTAGGGGATTTTCTGTTGTGATCATAACATCATCTGCAAAGGCTCTTAACTGGTATCTTTTTTCACCAACTGCTATTCCTCTTATTTGGTTGTCCTGCCTTATTTTCTTTAATAGAACCTCTAATACTATTATAAACAACATTGTGGATAGGGGACATCCTTGTCTTGTACCTTTAAATATTAATTTCTTCTCCAAACTCTCCATTAATAATAATTTTTGCCTTCTGTTGGTTATATATTGCATTTATACCTTTTTAGAATTTTTCGCCAAGACACAATTCTTTTAATAGTTTTTTCATAAATTCCGATGAGATTTTATTGAAAGCCTTCTCCGCATCAATTGAAATCAGGGCTGCTTGTTTATATCTTCTTACTTGTAAATATTCCATTATGTCTATTATATTTCTAATATCCTTTATTTGTCTTCCTTCCTCAAATCCGGCCTGGTTTTTATGTACTATTTTTCCTATTATTGTTTTCAACCTATTAGCCAATAATCCTGCATAAATTTTATAATCTGAATTTGAGACAGATTCCAAGTCCATACCTTGTTTTGGCAGGAACGTTTTATATGCTTGGGTCCAAGTGTCGGTAATATTCCCCTTCTCTACCGCTTCCTCTATTACTTCTTTTAGTAGGTAGATTAATTCATTTAACATTTCTTTTTTTTTTAATCATATTTATTAAGATTTCCAATAATGACAGAATAGAAAAAATAGAAAAGATAAAGAAAAGAAAGAAAAAGAAAGACCAATTTTAAACCCTTATTTTCATAACCTTCTTTCTGGGACTCCCTCCTTCCCCTCCCGACTGTATTCCCCTTTCCCTAAGTTGGTTCCACAAGTTCTCATTCCCAATTTAAACCTAATATGTTATGCCTATTAGCCAATTTAAATTACAATCTTAACATCACTCCTCATCTTTAACAAAATAGAAAAAAGATTTTCCCCCCCAAGATCTACCCCGTTTCCTTCCACGAATTCCCCCTTTTTTTCCAAAACATGTTAAATCAAAATACCAAAGTTATATAGAAAGATAAAAGATAAAAGATAGAAAAAGATTCAAAAAGTTGGTTACATAGCCTTTGGATTCTAGAATTCCCCCTCCCTTCCCCGGTTTAGATTCCCCATGTCCATCAGTCTGTATCTTGTCGGCCTGGAGGTCTCAAGTCCACAGCCAAATTTTCCTCAATCCATCTTGCCGGTTTTCTTTAAATTTGCTTGTTTTGATGCTGTTTAACTTCAAAAGTCCAGTCTAATAGAGGCCTTTAATTTCCTTTGGTCATAGTTGCTCCTCCCATTGTTCTTTCCGTGGCGTAGTTGGTCCTTTGCTCTTTTATTTCTTACTTTCTCAGGTTTCTATCTTGTTCAGCTGCAAAACCATTTTTATTCCGAAATCTAGTATCTCTACAGAGGTTTGTTATTCAGGAACAAAAACTTACGTCCAGTTCCTACCTTGCTTCAATAGAAAAATTCTATTGTGTTGTCACCTCTGTAGACAAAACAATATTTCAATTTAGCTGCTTTCCCAGGAGATAAGTCCTGTACACATCCCGGAGTAGTTTTCCACATACGCCACTTGTAATGTCCCAAAGCCCCTCTAGGGGGGTTGCAGTAACTTTGTATCCTCTAATCCAAAAGTCAAGTTGTTGTTTCTTTCCCCCCCGACATTTTGTATCCATATTTATGTCCAATTGTAACAAAATTTACCAGCAAAATACTTATAACAAAGTCCTCTTTATGTTCTCAAGATTTGACAGCTACTTTGACAGCTGTCAAATTCTCCATCTCTCTCCGCCAGGTTCTCTGAATCACCCCGGTTCCCAGGGGGGGGGTTGCCTTTTCCCTCTCACCCTCGACTTTTCTCCTCCAGCACAATTCTTGTAGTATCCCATCGTGGAATTGATATTTTTTGTCAGCAATAAACTTCTGAATCGATCTTGGTTTCTCAGTCCTTGTTTTAGCATGTTTACAATCAGGGAGGGGACTGACTTCCTTTTTAGATCCCCCCCGCTCGTGCCGAATCCGAAAAAAAATTCCTTTTTTTCCCTCCTTTTATACCCGGTTACCCAATTACTCACGGGTTGTTGTTAAATAGCCGAATTTCCAATGGAAGAACCCAGCGCTCTCCGACGAATGGCATGCGGCTGCGCTCGGCAGGGGAAGCGATAGACTCACAGCACCACGCCGCTCCCCGGCACCCGATCCGTAGCCTTTAAAAAGGCTCCTTCACGAGTCGGGAGGGCGCTAACGGTACCAGCCGAGTCCCCATGTCCACGGGCTCCGTGCCCGTGGTTTTTAAGGGTCCCCGCGTCGCCGGCGCGGTAGGACCCAGCCCCTGCCGAGCAGACTCCCTCCGGAGCTCGGAGGGAGTCCGCCATTCGGCGATGGCGCCAACCCGGAAGTCCATTTAACATTTCTTTATAGTATTCTGCTGGTAAGCTGTCTGGGCTTGGGGATTTCCCTATTTGTAATTTTTGAATTAATTCCTTGATTTCTACGGTTCATATTGGTTCATTTAATAATTTATGGTCTTCTTCTGCTATCTCTATTAATTTATTTTTCTTTATTTATTCCTCTATTTCTTCTATTGACACTTCATCTTTCTTTCTTTTTAAATTCATGTAATATCCCTTATTGTCCTCTCTTCTGCTTTTATCTTATTTATTAATTTTTCATTTCTTTGTTTCTTTAATTGCCAGGCAAGGATCTTGCCTGGTTTCTTTGCCCATTCAAAATTTTTATATTTCCAGAATTTAATTTGTTTTTCTATCTCCTGTTCTATAATTTTATTATATTCTACTCTCAGTAATTTAATTTGATTTAATCTCTCTTTATTTTTGCTTGCATAGGCCAATTTTTCCTTCCTTTTAATTTCTTCTAAAAGCTCCCTTTTCTCTTTTTCATTTTTTCTTATATGCTATTGAGTTTTGTGGTATGAAATATCCCCTAACAACTGCCTTCCCAGCATCCCACACTTTTTACATCTGTCCCTTTCCTCCAATTGTTTTCAAAATATTCCTTCATCAACTTTCTGGCTCCTTGTATTACTCTTTGGTTTTTTAATAGGAAAACATTCATTCTCCACATTCCCCCCCTTCCTTCTCTTTTCTTTTAAGAGTTAATGATACTAGATTATGATCTGTAAGTGTTTTTGGTAATATTTAGGCATTCTCTGCTTTAATTGTCATATCCTTAGTAATCCATATACTGTCGATTCGGCTCTATGAATTTTTTGGTTCTGAGAAATAAGAGAACTCCTTTTCGACAGGATATTTATATCTACATATATCCACTAAATAAAAAATCCTTACCATTTCCACAAAACTTTTTGGTAGCTTCCCTTCATTTCCCCCTCTCTTCTGCGATCTATCCAATTCTGGTTCCATTACTCCATTTAAATCGTCTAACACAATAATTCTCATATCTATATATTCCATTAATAATGATCTTACTTTAACATAGAATTCTGATTATCTTTTGTTTGATCCATAGATTCCCGCTACCACAATTGTTTCCCCTTCTAGTGACATTTTGACTTACAATCCTCCCCTTTTTATCTTCATATAGCAATTCTAGTTTGTATTTGCTTTTAACGTACATTACAACCCCCCTCTTTTTTCTTACATCAGATGCGATGAATTCTTCCCCTAACTTTAATTTTACCAATAATCTATTATGCTTAATATTAATGTGGGTTTCACGTAAACAAGCAAGGTCCCACTTCTGCCTCTCTAAGATACGTTCTATTTTCTGCCTTTTCCTCCTATTGTTTAAACCATTTATGTTCCAAGATAACAATTTAAATTTCATTCTTTATTAATTAAAAATTGTAAAGTTAGTAGAAAGAGTTTAAGTTATCTGTGTTGGAAAAGGAGAATAGTTTTGTAGTAGTTATTGGTCTGATTATTACCACTGGCATAGTTCTTTATCCTTCCACCCTTGGCTGAGCTTAGAATCATAGAATCATAGAGTTGGAAGAGACCACAAGGGCCATCGAGTCCAACCCCCTGCCAAGCAGGAAACACCATCAGAGCACTCCTGACATATGGTTGTCAAGCCTCTGCTTAAAGACCTCCAAAGTAGGAGACTCCACCACACTCCTTGGCAGCAAATTCCACTGTCGAACAGCTCTTACTGTCAGGAAGTTCTTCCTAATGTTTAGGTGGAATCTTCTTTCTTGTAGTTTGGATCCATTGCTCCGTGTCCGCTTCTCTGGAGCAGCAGAAAACAACCTTTCTCCCTCCTCTATGTGACATCCTTTTATATATTTGAACATGGCTATCATATCACCCCTTAACCTCCTCTTCTCCAGGCTAAACATGCCCAGCTCCCTTAGCCGTTCCTCATAAGGCATCGTTTCCAGGCCTTTGACCATTTTGGTTGCCCTCCTCTGGACACGTTCCAGTTTGTCAGTGTCCTTCTTGAATTGTGGTGCCCAGAACTGGACACAGTACTCCAGGTGAGGTCTGACCAGAGCAGAATACAGTGGCACTATTACTTCCCTTGATCTAGATGCTATACTCCTATTGATGCAGCGCAGAATTGCATTGGCTTTTTTAGCTGCCGCGTCACACTGTTGGCTCATGTCAAGTTTGTGGGCCAACAGTCAAGTTAAGTCAAGTTAAGTCATGTCAAGTTTGTGGGCCAATTCTTTCTAAATTTCTTTCCATAAAAAGCCAAGAAATATTATCAAAGACCTTTTCTGCATCAATAAACATTAATAAAACTTTACAATTTCTTTTAGCTTTTAATCCTTCCAATATATCAATTATATTCCTAATATTATCCTTCATGTGTCTTCCAGGCAGAAATCCTGCCTGGTCTTTATGAATATACTCTGTTAAGACCTTCTTCAATCTATTAGCCAGAATATTTGCCAAAATTTTATAATCCACATTAAGTAATGAGATTGGTCTGTAATTTTTAACATCCAATCTATCATGCTCTAATTTCGGTATCAGGGTTATAGAAGCATCCTTCCAGGTTTCAGGTGCTTTCTCCCCTCTTAAAATCTTGTTACACACATCTGCCAACGGTTGAATTAGCCATTCTTTCAGAGTTTTGTAATATTTGGCTGATAACCTGTCTGGTCCTGGAGCTTTGCCTAGTTTCATCTGATTTATAGCTGTCTCAACTTCCTGTCTTGTAATCAAACCATTGAGTAGGAGTCTTTTATCTGTGGTAATTTTCTGCAATTCATTTGTATTAAGAAATTGCTCAATTTTATCCTTTTCTTTACCTTTTTTATTTTTTTAAAATAATTTTTATTAAGTTTTCCATTTTAACAATCCAATCAGATCACATTACATATTCCAAATTATACAAATACATCTCATATAGTCCAAATATTTTGCCAAATTATAAATTTTTGTTGGGGCTTCCCATGCTTCAAGTTCAGTGGGGTTCCAATCATCTTATGTTTCTACTGCCTTGAGTTTCCAATAGTTCCTTCTTTAAATCTTCCTGTTGTTATCTTATCCTTCCTTCCTTCATGGCCTCTGAGTTGTTTCCACAGGCGAATTGATGTGAGCAATAATATGCTTCTGTGTGAAATTTGTATGACTCTCTTTTTTTTCTCCAGCTGATAAATCTATTGTTTGCAGTATGTCCTCGCACGCTGGTGTTTATGCCGAATCAATCCAAAAGTCCTTCTCTGGTGGCAGACGCCATCTTCTCTCAGTTCCGATGAAATAAAATCTAGGCGTTTGCTCATTAATTTTCTCAGACAGGTTACATCAAACATTAGTCTTTCAGGGGAGATTTACCAAATTGGACTTGAAGTACAGATATAACAAACTGAGAGCTCGCCTCCCGCATGACTATTTATCTCTGCAACTCGGTCTGTCCCATAATGGCGGATCCCAATTAAATAGTCTGTCACATCACCCTTCTGGAGAGTCTTTTATCTTCTTCCAAGCATTTCAAAAAACAAAGGCTTTAGTTAGTATTGTTATTTCCACACAGATTATATTTTCTGATCTCACTTGCTGTAAGTAATGTAGAAGTTTCTTCGGGGGGGGGGGGTTGTTAGGTATTATCGTAGTAGAAAAAGTTTTATCCCCCTTCCTTTCCGTTCCGTTTCAACATACCAGATTAGATGTTATTCTTTGGTGTTATCTTAGAATCATAGAATCATAGAGTTGGAAGAGACCACAAGGGCCATCGAGTCCAACCCCCTGCCAAGCAGGAAACACCATCAGAGCACTCCTGACATATGGTTGTCAAGCCTCTGCTTAAAGACCTCCAAAGTAGGAGACTCCACCACACTCCTTGGCAGCAAATTCCACTGTCGAACAGCTCTTACTGTCAGGAAGTTCTTCCTAATGTTTAGGTGGAATCTTCTTTCTTGTAGTTTGGATCCATTGCTCCGTGTCCGCTTCTCTGGAGCAGCAGAAAACAACCTTTCTCCCTCCTCTATGTGACATCCTTTTATATATTTGAACATGGCTATCATATCACCCCTTAACCTCCTCTTCTCCAGGCTAAACATGCCCAGCTCCCTTAGCCGTTCCTCATAAGGCATCGTTTCCAGGCCTTGGACCATTTTGGTTGCCCTCCTCTGGACACGTTCCAGTTTGTCAGTGTCCTTCTTGAATTGTGGTGCCCAGAGTGCATTGCATTGGCTTTTTTAGCTGCCGCGTCACACTGTTGGCTCATGTCAAGTTTGTGGTCAACCAAGACTCCTAGATCCTTTTCACATGTACTGCTCTCAAGCCAGGTGTCACCCATCTTGTATTTGTGCCTCTCATTTTTTTTGCCCAAGTGCAATACTTTACATTTCTCCCTGTTAAAATTCATCTTGTTTGTTTTGGCCCAGTTCTCTAATCTGTCAAGGTTGTTTTGAAGTGTGATCCTGTCCTCTGGGGTGTTAGCCACCCCTCCCAGTTTGGTGTCATCTGCAAATTTGATCAGGATGCCCTTGAGTCCATCATCCAAGTCGTTGATAAAGATGTTAAATAAGACCGGGCCCAAGACAGAACCCTGTGGCACCCCACTAGTCACTCTTCTCCAGGATGAAGAGGAACCATTGATGTGTAATCTTGGAATCCTTTTTCGGCCTAAATCTATAAGCCTTATCAATCCAGGGATTTAATTCTTCTTTTGAGAGATCCCAGTGGGCTGCAAATTCATCAGTAAGCCACCCTTTAAATTATCCTGCTCCTTCTAGGGTATCCTTCGCAATCTCAAATAAGTCTCCCTCTCCCTCAATTGAAGAAAAGCAATTGAGTTCTGGGCTTCCTGCTGAATTGTTTCCAAATCAGGGACTCTTACAGTTTCCAATTGTGTCAGTCTAGCTTCATGTGCAGATACATCTGTCTTCTTTCAAATTTTGCTTTAATTCAACAAAGTCGTTTTTTAAATCTTATATAGATTTTTGATTTCCTCTTACTTCTGCTTTAATTTCCTGAAGCAATTGCATCACAGATTCTTCAAAAGTTGGTGATCTAGTGTCCCTCCTTACTTTAGTTTTTTACTTTCTCTGGTCTTTCTCCTTTCTCTCCCCCATCCATACTTTTTATTTTATTTTATTAGCAAGGTCAGCCTCACTCACAAGGGGGAGATGAGAGAGCAAACAGATTTTCTTCCCAGCCTCTCCACTAGTCCCAATGCAAAAAACAGCAGTCTCTCCTTCCCCAACTTTTTAAACCTTTTTCGCTCCCTTAAACTGAGATCCCAGAAGTTTTGTTTCAAAGCTATAATTTGTTTCCGAGGGTAGAAATACTGTTAATAGTGATTTTAGAGCTCTGGCAGCTGTAGTTACTTTGTTTTTCCCAAAGAGGAACACGAAAGTTGAAAGCATCCGATTCCTTTATGACGTCACAATAGAGTCTAGCCTTCCCCCACCGGGAGGTCTGCTTCCACAAAGAAGATACAACAGTTCAAACAATCTTCTGCAGGGCAATTTACTTTGAAGTTAGTCTCCCCCCCTTCCCCCTGCTAGAAGGGGGGGGCGACAAAGTTTACTTGAGAGTTTTCAAAGGAAGAAAGTTTTAAATCGCAGCTTTGGTTGCGTTAGCTGCTTTCATCTTTAATCAGCGGAAGGGATCGACCTCCGTTTTTAAATCCCTTTCCTTTCCTAATTAGTCAAATTTATTTCTTTTACTCACGAGTTTCAAATTGATGTTTCTTTGGAGGAATTGGCCGCTCACGATTGCCAGACTCAGAGCTTCGTGCGTTGAAGGAAGCGAGTCTATTCCCAAGTGCCGTTGTCTCCAACCCCGCTCGCTCTCGGCACTCTTTTTAGAGCTTTCCGGGGAGCGGGGGAGTCTCTCCAGACACCAGCAGGAACACCAGGTCCTCGGAACACTCGATCTGAGGTTTTTTCGGGGTACCGCCACGCTCTAGCGGTTCTCCCCTGCCTTCAAAGCACCGGCGCCCTTTCTGCGAAAGAACTCCTGTCTGCCATAACGGGCGAAGCCAACCGGAAGCCTCTTAAGTGTTGCTGTTGTCACTGTGTTATTTATTCAGTCCACCAGCATCTATCCTCCTTTAAACCTCACTTTCACTCTTTTGTCTTTGTCACTTCCTTCTTCTCAGTGAGTACACAGCGTCTTCAGACCCTCGTCACCATCTTATTTATTAAATTTCCCTCCTTTCCCCCACAGTGTTCCCTATTCCTTTGTCTTTATCTTTCCTTCAAGGACCTTCGTTTTCAAAGCGGCTGCTTCACTCTACCCAGCCCCAATCACAGGCTGTCTGCACCGCTCTGCACTTTTCTAGTAAGTCTGTTTCAGATAGTACGCCTTTCAAATAGTTTAATTGCAATCTGAGTGATTTCTTTACACTCTCTCTATATTTCTTCTGTTCTTCTGTCTTCCCTTTACTTTTGTGGTAGCGTTGTTCCCCTGCACTATTTTTACTCTTTGGGTTTACTCACTCTGCATGGGGTCCCCCCCCCGAGTTCCCCTTTCTTCTTATTTCCTTTTGAGTTTTGTTGCTGCTGCTACCACTTTACATTTATTTTAATATAGAAATAAGAGATTTTACCATCTTTTTGCTGCTACAGTGATATGAGGCTTCTCACCGGTCTGTTTGATGTTCTTCTCTGTGCCTGGATCCCCCCCCTCAGTCGTTTGTTTTTCAGCGAGGGGTGCCGGGACTCCAAGAGACACTGCCGAAGTTCCTTTGGCTTGAGCTTCCTTCCAAGTCTTTTCAGGGGTCATTTAGCCAAACGTTGCCCCTCACAGTACCAGTGTACACCCCGACTTGCTTACTCCAATCAGAGCTCACCCGTTGCAGCTGTGGTAAAAACAGAAGTCCCTAGTACATTATTTTCATATAATTTTCTTTCAAAGTACAACATGCTGAGAATTTCAAATCCATGACCTTTCTGAAAGCTGGATATTATGCCCCAAATCCTTAGCCCAGTGAATCATTACAGATTTAACCTATTCATCCTTTGTATGCCAGTAATCTGTACATTTTCAACAGTAATTTTATATTATTTTCTAACAAGTCTTTTTCAAATCTTGGTCTCATAACTGAAACCCTTCTTTTTATCTATCTTAAAAATATCATTTAGTTGGTGAAATTGTAACCTATCAGTTAATAAATCCCTTATCTCTTTAAAATCCTTCAATTTCACCTGATGTTCTACTTTGGTTAACAGTATGTCACCCAATTACTTCTCATATTTAGTTTTTTCAAAGATATCGCTTCTAGTGGGGAAAGCTGCCACGGTGTTTTCTATTCTAGTAAATTTTTATATTTTTCCCTTACCATAAAATTTTATTTTCTTACTAGACAATTCTGAAAGCCTTTATGTACTTTTGCGTTTTCGTATCATAAGTATGCATGCCAACCAAATCTGTTATCGTGTCCTTCCAAATCTAATATATCTACATTTTCCAATGTTATTCATTCCTGGAGCAACCCGAGACAGACACCTCATAATATAGTTTTAAGTCTGGCAAGGAGAAGCCAGCTCTCTCTTTAGCATCTGTTAATAATTTATATTTTATTCTTGGTTTACTCCCCTGCCAGATAAATCTAGAAATATTTTTTTTCCATTCTTTGAAGTGTCCTACCCCACTGATCACGGTTATCGATTGAAATAAAAATCAGATTCTTGGCAATGCAATCATTTTTCTTATTGATATTCTTCCCCATAGCAATAAGTTCATCCTTCCCCAAATCTCTAAATTCTTCTTTCCAAATGGTTGTGTAATTATCTTTAGAAATATTTATATTCTTAGCTGTCAACCATACACCTAAATATTTGATCCCCCCCCATCTGTAGCTCGTTGTAAATCCTTTTTATATTGCTCTGTCACATTTTTCACCAAGACCTTTGTTTTATTTTTGTATAACTTGAATCCCGCTACCTGACCCAATTCCTGGATCCTCTCCAAGACCCTTGGTATGCTGTTTCTCGAGTCTTCCACAGTAATCACAAGGTCCTCTGCAAAAGCTTTGATTTTATATGCTTTACTTCCTACCATTATTCCTTTAATTTCCTCATCCTATCTTATATTTCTCACCAGTGTCTCTAAAAGTAGAATAAACAATAACAGTGACAGAGGACACCATTGTCTTGTCCCCTTTGTTAGTTTACATTTTTCAGTTATCACAGTATTCACAATCAGCATGGCCTGTTGGTCTGAATAAATTGCCTCAATTCCTCTGCCAAATGCCTCCCCAAAGTTCATAATTTCTATTTTTTTTTCATAAATAACCATGAAACAACATCAGTGCCGCTTGTTTTTCATTCCTAACCTCCAGATACTCTGTGATATCATTATATTTCTTATATTGTCCTTCATCTGATGGCCTGGTAAAAACCCAGCCTGATCTTAATGAATTATGTCCTTTAACACGCCTTTCATATGATTTGCAAGTATACTGGCAAATAATTTATAATCATTGTAGAGAAATCAGCCTATAATTTTTAATTGAAAGTACATCCGCTTCCTGCTTCGGAATCAATGTAATATAGGCCTCTTTCAAAGGCTCTGGTATTTTTCCAATATTTAAAATCTCATACATTACATCTTTAAGCAGTTGTACCGGATAATCTTGTAATTTCTTATAATACTTTGCTGATAAATCATCTGGCCCTGGCTTTTACCTACTTTAGCTTGCTTAATTGCATCATGCACCTCCAGTGCCGTTATTGGCACATTTAAATATTTTTTTTCTTTTGGAATTTTTGGTAGTTTATTTTGTTTTAAATAATCTTCAATTTTCTCCTTATTTTCATTACACTGGGCAACAATTTTTTACTTTTTGAATGTTGTCTAGATTTCTACAACTGATTTAGGGTATTTTTGCACTGCTGAATCAGGAAATGGCATCTGTTTCTCTCCATCAGGTCAGGTTTTCTGTAAACTGAATGGTGGGCATTGATAAAGGTAAGTACACGTAAATTGCATGTTGCTTCACCATTTTTCAAACTTCAGGGCTTGAACTTCTGTTTCTTGGAACTCCTGGAATGCTCAGCAGCAAGGAGGTCTCTCTTCAGAGTCCAACAGTAGTAAGCCATCATGACTGCGTCCCAGCCCCCCTGATACCTGGTCTCCATCTCTTTCATGTCCTGATGGAATCTCTCCCCCTGCTCGTCACTCATTGAACCCAGGTTCTCAGGAAACCGGTCCATATGTGAAAATAGGTAGTGCATCTTGACGCTCATGTTGCAGCCCAGGTTTCTGAAAGCAGTCAGCATGTTGTTGACAAGTTCTGCGTAGTTTCTGGCCTTATTGTTGCCAAGAAAGTTCTTCACTACCAGAACAAACTCTGGATCTCTGATGAGCTGACGGATCTGAGGACCGTCAAAGATGCCAGCTTTCAACTTCTCCATGGTCAATCCTGGAAAAGCCTGGCACAAGTAAGTGAAGCAGTCACCATCCTTGTCCAGAGCCTTGGTGAACTGCTTGATTAAGCCGAGCTTGATGTGCAGCGGTGGGAAGAGTATTCTGTCTCTGTCCACCAGAGGGTCGTTGAGGACGTTCCTTTCTTTGCAAGGCACCAATTCCTCCCGCACAGGCCAGTCCTTCGTGTAATGCTGAGCACGGTCCCTACTATCCCACATGCACAGAAAACATGGGTACTTGGTGAAGCCAGACTGTTGTCCCAACAAAAAGTTTACCATCTTCAGGCCAACACAAATAAACCACTTATGCTGATCATAACCAATTTTCTCCAGCACATACTTCACCGCTTCATAGTTCTCCTTCAGTGTACTCGAGTGAGCCAGGGGTATAGAGGCAAACTGGTTGCTGTTGTGTAGCGGAACACATTTCAGTGATCGCTTGCTGCTGTCAATGAACAGTCTCCAATCTTTGGGTTCGTACTGTGGCACTCTAAGCTTGAGCAGAAGCTGCACAATATCTGCACAGTACACCAAGTCCTTCTCTTCCGAGAAAAAACGGAGGTACTCTTGATGCCTGTTGCGCAAGAAGCTGATGCGAGCACTGTCAGAGAGGAGGTTTTTTTCCTTCACTCTGGATGCCAACAGTTCGGCAGAGTCCTTTGAGAAGCTGAGGTTGCAAACTAGATCATTCAACTCCTTTTGGGAAAATGGATGTGGAGCATCATCTTCAAGAACCACTTCTTCTTTATGTCCTTCAACACTGGAGGCATCTTTGTCACTAATGTCAGGAAGTTCTCCGAAGATAGGCACTGAAATTTCATCACAATGAGCTACAGGACGACGTGCTGATTGAAGATCAGGATACTTCGTGGGGCGGCTGCCCCATTAACTTAGTTTTGATCCCCCAACTTTATGCTTTGCTGGACCAATTTATGGAAGATTTCAAGGTTTTATGACTTCAAACTGATCCCTTTTCGACATAATCACCCAGAACTATCGGACCTGAATACTTCTTGTCATTAAAATAATCATTTCCAATCAAAACAATTATTTGACAAGGCATTTTACCCCCACCAACTTCTTCTAAAATGCTCCACACAAGCGTACATGTGAACAAAAACATAAAAAAGACATGTGGCCATAGCTCAAAAGCTTGACCTGATTGAGCAAAACCAATGTGATTTTTGGATTCAGCGCATCACATTCATCCTAAATCAGCTGAAAAAATGCAGACAACAAATTTGTTGTTGACCAGTGTTATCAGCTCGGTATACAGTTCTGTATGGTATCTTACAAATTGCCTCATGTCTTTCGGATTGCCTGTCACTTTCCCTTCTATATTTAATTTATGCCCTGTTTTTTCCTTAACTGCCATGCCAATAATTTACCTGGCCTGTTGGCATATTCAAATTTTTTCTGCTTCATCCTTTTTATTTTCCACTC